>NC_045989.1:9932527-10532527 GCF_010909765.2 Amblyraja radiata
AATGTGATGAGTTGCTAAGTTGACGGTGTCCTCAACTGACTTGTTGGCTCTGTATGCAAATTGGTATGGGTCCATGAGTGGGGTGGTGGCAGTTTTCAGGTGACTGAGTATGATGCGCTCAAATGATTTCATGACTGCCGATGTCAAGGCAATGGGTCTGTAGTCATTGAGGCAGGAGATGGTCTTGGTCTTGGGAACCGGGATGATAATGGATTCTTTGAAGCAGTTGGGTACTGAGCTTTGACAGAGGGAGGTGTTGAAGATGTTGGTAAAAACCCCAGCCAGTTCCGCAGCGCAGTGGTGGAGAACGGAGGGGCTGATGTTATCTGGGCCGGGGGCTTTATTCCTCTTAAGTCCCCTGAAGATGCTCCTCACCTCCTCCTCGTAGATGGTGAAAGGGGGGGGGAGGGAGGGGGTCGGGGGGAGATGGTGGTGGAGCCGGTGCCTGCTCAAACCTCCCATAGAAAAAGGTGAGTGTATCAGGAAGCTGATTGTTGCTGTCAGGTGTGGGGGTGGGTTTCTTTTTGTAGTTCGTCATGTTTTGGAGTTTTTTCCAGATGAAACGTATGTCACTAGTAGTGATTTGTTCTTCTAGTTTAGTGGCATAGTTGGATTTGGCTCTTCTTATAGCAGATCTCAGTTTGTATTTGGCAGCCATATATTGTTCTTTGTTTCCTGCCAGATGTGCTGAATTTTTCTCCTTTCTTAATTTTGTTTTAATGTCCTTGTTAAACCACGGTTTATTATTATTGTAGTGTTTGACTTTTTTGAGTGGTATGCACAGGTCCACACAGTAGTTGACGTATGACGTCACTGCAACGGTGACGTCGTGGAGGTCACCTGCAGCATGGAAAACATTCCAGTCTGTGCACGCGAAACAGCCCCGGAGTTTTTCGATGGCTTCAGGGGACCAGCACCGGACAAGTTTTGTCGGTGTCTTGGAGGATTTAACTTTTTGCCTGTATTGTGGAATTAGCAGCAGCATTGCGTGGTCGGACCTGCCCAGCGGAGCCCTCGGGAATGCACGGTAAGCCTCTTTGATGGTAGTGTAGCAGTGGTCCAGCGTGTTGGTCCCTCTGCTGGGGCAAGTTACCTGCTGATGGTAGCCGGGGAGATCAGATGACAATTTGGTCTGGTTAAAGTCCCCAAGGACGATGACTGCTGTGTCCGGGTGTGAATTTTCCACTGAGGAGACGTAGTTGGCTAACTCGGCTGTGGTAGTGTTAGCGTTAGCCTCAGGTGGAATGTAAACACAGATCATAATTACTGATGCGAACTCCCGTGGGAGGAATGATGGTCTGCATTTGACAGTGAGGTATTCCAGGTGCGGGGAGCATACATGGGTGAGTTCTGTAGAATTTGTACACCAGCGTTCATTGATCATTATGCAAACGCCACCGCCTTTTGCCTTGTGCGATAGTTTGGATGATCTATCGGCACGATGTAATGTGAAAGCTGGAAGTGTTACCGCTTGGTCAGGTACTGATTGATCCAGCCAGGTCTCTGTCAGGCAGATGGCAGAGCAGTCACTGTAGTCTTTGTTAGTTTGTATCATAAGTTGGAGTTCATCCATTTTGTGCCGGAGGGATCTGACGTTTGACAGCAGAAGGGCTGGGAGCGGTGGCCGGTAAGGGCGTCTCCTGAACCTGGCAAAGGTGCCGGAGCGGCGGCCTTTTTTGGCCGGCAGCCATGATGTAGAGTGGCTTGAGATGTTTAAGTCCCGTAATTTCTCCTCCAGCAAGGATGTAGATGGGCCCGAATCGCTGAGGTTTAAAAGCTCCGAACGGGAGTACTGGATGAAGCACGACACTTTGCAAACAAATAACGCAGACACTAAAACGGCAGACAGGAACACTGCTTGTACTGTGGCAAGCCTCACGGCTGCCATCTTACAAATAGTTGCCTTACACTCACATTATTTACTGTTATATAATCATTACTGTATGTAAACTGTTAACTCTGTGTTTTAGTTTTAGTTTTCGAGATACAGAGCAGAAACAGGCCCTTAGGCCCACTGAGCCCACACCGATCCCCGCACAGTAATGCCCCTGTCCCACTTAGGAAACCTGAACATAAACCTCTGGAGACTTTGCGCCCCACCCAAGGTTTCCGCGCGGTTCCCGGAGGCTGCAGGTGGTTGCCGGAGGTTGCAGGTAGTGGAAGCAGGTAGGGAGACTGACAAAAACCTCCGGGAACCGCACGGAAACCGCACGGAAACCTTGGGTGGGGCGCAAAGTCTCCAGAGGTTTCCGTTCGCGTTTCCTAAGTGGGACAGGGGCACTATACTACCCTACACACACTAGGGACAATTTTACATTTATACCAAGCCAATGAACCTACAAACCTCTACATCTTTGGAGTGTGGGAGGAAACCGGAGATCTCGGAGAAAACGCACGCAGGTCAAGGGGAGAACGTACAAACTCCATACAGACAGGACCCGTAGTCAGGTTCGAACCCGCGTCTCTGGCGCTGTGAGGCAGTAGCTCTACTACTGCGCCACTGTCAGTTTCGGGTGAAACGGGAATTTCAAAGCATCCTGGTGTATAGGACAATAAACTAATCTGAATGTGGACAGGACACCGGGATAATTCCACTGCTCTTCTTTGAAATAGTGACATGGCGTCTTTTAACATCAGCCTGGGAGAGCATACCAAGTCTTAACGATCACCCAAAGAAGGGCACCTCAACAGTCCTGCCCTCACTTTCCACAGATGCTCTCCGACCTGGTGAATGTTTCCAGCATTTTCCGTTTTTATTTCAGATTTCCAGCATTAGCAGTTTTTTTTTTTCTTGAGGCCGAATGGGAGAGGTTGCAATGACTTTCTCACCAGACCATAAGTGACCATGCAATGAGAAGCTAACCGAGGTGGGCACGCCAGTACTGCCCAGCGTCCTTATCGCTTGTCCATTCACGTGACCCCTGGGAACCCAGTGGAGCCCTGTCTCTGTGGAGTTTTCCAGATATCTGGGCAGAAGCCAAAGGGAGGTCCACGGCCTGGGGTAACCCTGCTGATTATATGGGGAACGTGCCTCACTTGCAGCCAGCAGCAGTCTCATGAAGGAGGCTGCAGTTGCCTGACTATCCCATGGGGCTGACAAATCTCTGGCACATGTTAGCTCTGAGTTCTGGAGAAAATGATGAAATGTCTTGGAGTTGGGTCCAACCCAACATACACAGCTGTTGTGAAAGCTCCCACCATCAAAGCTTTCCAGCTTACACCCAACGTCTCGTAAAGATATCATAACATAATTGTTCAAGGAAGAACTGCAGATGCTGGAACAATCAAAAGTTGGAGAAACTCAGCGGGTGAGGCAGCATCTATGGAGCGAAGGAATAGGTGATGTTTCGGGTTGAGACCCTTCTTCAGACTGGGTTGGGGGTGGGGGGGGGGGCGGAAAGAAATAAGGAAGAGGCAGAGACAGTAGGCTGTGGGAGAGCTGGGAGGGGAGGGGAAGGAGAGAGAAGTAAGGAATGAGAGCGGAGCTACGGGATATAGAGGAGACCCTGGTGGGAGCCTCATCTATAGTCGAAGAGGGGAACCCCCGTTCCCTAAAGAATGAGGACATCTCCAATGCCCTGGTTTGGAACATCTCATCCTGGGTGCAGGTGCGGCGTTGACAGAGTAATTGGGAGTAGGAGATGGAGTCCTTACAGGAAGCAGGGTGGGAAGAAGTGTAGTCCAGATAGCAATGGGAGTCAGTGGGTTTGTAGTAGATGTCGGTCAGTAGTCTGTTACCCGCGATGGAGATAGTGAGATCTAGAAACGGTAGGGAGATGTCGGAAATGGTCCAGGTAAGGCAGCAACTCTACCTCTGCGCCACTGTGCTACTTTCAAGTTCAGTGCTAAAGTGAGCTGTGATGACATGAAATGTGAGGTCTTGTGTGTATAGTGTGAGAATCGTGAGCCAGGTGCTCATTTTGTGTTGCTCTCCTGCTCTCCACAGACCTGCGGGCCGCTCTGGTCCCACGAGTGCGGAAGTTCCTACTACAGCACCGGCATCTGCTGCAAGATCAGCTCCAACTTCAAAAGTGCCCGAGCCTTCGCACCCACCATCCAGCGTACGACCACCGTCTCTGTTGCATTCCACCCGTGCGTCTTTCTGGTTACAGGGGCACAGTGTCTGGCCTAACGTCCCCACAGATGGATGGAATAGTACACATACACATAGAATCTTAGAAAGCCTGTGCATCATAGGAACCATTGATTCCTTTATTTTACATTATTTTAGAGATGCAGCGTGCAAACAGGCCCTTCGGCCCACCGAGTTCCACGCCGACCAGCGATCACCCTAGTTCTATCCTACGGGATATAGAGGAGACCCTGGTGAGAGCCTCGTCTATAGTCGAAGAGGGGAACCCCCGTTCCGTAAACTAGTACACTAGTTCTATCCTACACACCAAAGACAATTTACAGAACCCAATTAACCGACAAACCCGCACGTCTTTGGGATGTGGGAGGAAACCGGAGCACCCGGAGAAAACCCACGTGGTCACAGGGGGAGCATACAAATTTGGTATAGATAGCACCCGTAGTCAGGAGCGAACCCGGGTCTCAGGAGTTGTAAGGCAGCAACTCTATCGTTGTGCCACCCACAGTGGCGGACTGGGTCTAAAAATATTGGTTGCCAGGAGACAAAGGGGGCCCACTTCATCAGGGGCCCATGCCATCGGGCAAGCTGACACCCTGGCCAGTCTGCCACTGGCCACCCAGGCTCATTAAACCTGTGCGAGTAATCTGTCAAATTACCCTCCTCCATGTTTCCCAATTGCTCTGTAGACCATTCCCTCTCAAGTGTGTGTACAAGACCCACCTGTAGCTGCTGGTTGATTGTGTGTCCACAGCTTTACAGGGGCCAAGCTCCAGTAACTAATTATCTTCTCAGTAAAAACGTTGCTTTCATCCTTACATCCCCCTCCTTCTTCCCGGAATTTTAAGTCTATAATCTGCTGAGCCTTGAACCATCTACTGATGGGAACGACTTCCAACTGTTTAAGCAGTCATGACGTCCTCCCAACTTGCTTTGCTGCAAGGACAACAAGTACAAGTTTGCCGGTCTAATGCTCGGATGCAATCCCTCATCCCTGAAATCATTCCGGTTAATCTTTTCCAGACCCACTGTGGGATTTTTGCTTCCTTACATCAGCATGAGTCCAGCATTGGCACAGTGCTCAAAGTCACAGTTTGGTTACAGCATAGAGTGAGGCCCTTCTGCCCATCCAGCCCATTGTAGCTTCATTTAAGAGAAAGTGCCAAGAGTTGGGAGTAACCAGTGTTGATCAGTTTCAACATAAGCTCCTCTCCTTTGGCAGCTTAGCAAGAGCACAGAGTCTGTCAGGCACATTATTAACCGACAGACAAGGCGCGACACTGAACTCAAGTTGCTTCTTTTTGCAGGTTGTGAGACGTACATGGACATTGTGATAGTTCTGGATGGTTCCAACAGCATCTACCCTTGGTACGAGGTCCAGAACTTCCTAATAAACATTCTGAAGAAATTTTACATCGGACCAGGCCAGATTCGGGTGAGTATCACCAGGTGATGGTTCTTCTACTCATCTTAAATCTATTCTATTCAATGGCCAACTCCCACATGTCTAAGATTTTAGTCTAAGAACAAAGAGCAAAGATGGTTCTGGGGAATTTGATTGAAGGGGATCAAATACCATGGACAGAGAGAATGGCGGGAGGGCCATTAACCAGAAGGAACAGAGAATGGGCGGAATTCCCGGTCGGGGGGTCAGAGGGACATGTCCCCCCCCCCCCCATGTTTGGAGAGGTGGGGGACAATCCCCCCCATGTTTTGTAATCCGGATTTTGAAACTCGGTGAAAAAAAAATCTATTAAAAATCTCGGCTTTCTTCGAGACCGTGGGGTTGGGACTGATGATCGAGGGCACCGATTGGACGAGAGAGACGTCGGTCATCAGGCAGGTGGGGGGGAGGGGGGGGTGGGCGGGACATGATGATTCAGAGAGATGATTGGAGGAGGGAGGTGTCGGTCAGAGGCGGAAGTAGGGGGGGTGGGACTGAGGATAGAGCGCGGTGATTGGAGGAGGGAGACGTCCTGGTGAAGCAAAGATCATAGAGCAAAGCTGGAATAGGCCCGTTCGTGGGGCCTTTCATCGCCCGGCGCGGCTTAAAATCGGCCACGGAATTTTTTTATTGCCCCACGGTCAAATTGCTGCGTCAAGGCGATCGAGGCACCTGATGTTGAAGCCCCCGCCGGGCGATGGAAAATCCCATGGCCGGTTTTAAGCTGCGCCGGGCGATGAAAGGCCCCGCGAACGGGCCGATTGAAGCCTCACGATTCTTGACAGACGAAGCTGCTGTTGCTGGAGTTCGGAGTCGGTCACCAACCAGGTCAAATCCCGATGTTATCATCCACAGGGCCCACGGCCGAAGCCTCGCCTGTGTGTGTATATGAGCGCACGAGCGAGGCGCAAGAAATTGTGTCCCCCCCCCCCCCATGTTTTGATAGCGATTTCCACCCCTGGAACAGACTGCTGGTATTTAGAGATATACAGCACGGAAACAGGCCCTTCGGCAAACCGAGTCCGCTCCGACCAGCGACCACTCCATGCATTAACACTATCCTACACACTAGGGACAACTTTACAGTTTTTACCAAATCCAGTTGACCTAAAAACCTGTACGTATTTGGAGTGCATGAAGAAACCAGAGCACCCAGAGAAAAACCCACGCGGTCATTGGGAAAACATACAAACTCCATACAGACAGCATCTGTAGTCAGGATCGAACCCTGTGCCGCCTTAATGTGGTCATTGGCAGTAGATGTAGCCAGGTTCATGAGGAAACAGTTTTTACATTGAGTTGAAACATTGGTCAACTGATTCATTCCCTTCCTGAAACCTGAAAACATTGCCCGATCCTTCAAAGAGGGATAGAAAGCAGCAAATGCTGGAAATCAGAAACCACTGGAATCAGTCAGCAGGTTAGGCAGGCAGCACGAGACAAGCAAGGAGAAACAGGAAACATTTTGGGATCTTGTTACTGAGGCTGGTAAACCCATGTGGTGTGGACTAATCTACGAGCCATGTCCAGATTAGGGATGCAAGTCAGCTTGGCATTTGGGGAATGGTTTACTCCTATTCCTTCTGTAGACGTGGCCATTATTGGTAAGGCTGAAGATGATTGCCCATGCCCTGGAGAAGGTGGTGATGGGGGGGTTTCTTCTTGCACTGTGTCAGTTAGTGAATTGAAGTTACCCCAATGGTGCTGTCCAATACTGACCTCAGGCAAAGGTTTCATGGACCAGAAAGCCCTTTCTTCAGTCAGAGGCTGGTGAATCTGTGGAATTCATTGCCACAGAAGGCCTTATTTTTAAGGCAGATATTGACAGATTATTGATCAGTACAGGTGTCTGAGGCTATGGGATAAGGCAGGAGAATGGGGTTGCGATGGAAAGATAGATCAGCCATGATTGAATGGCGGAGCAGACGTGGGCCAAATGGCCTAATTCTGCTCCTATAACTTATGAATACACTGATTTAGGTTCCAGCCCTGAAGATCCAGCCTCTAGACTCCAGTTATAAACTGCTGGCCAAGTGTACAGCCATTGCAGGGGTGAAGGTCACATTGGTGAGACCTAGGAAAGGAAACTCTGGGTGATCGACGTGGTGGGATGGGTTGGGTGGGTTTTGTCGAGGAGAGTACACTGCTTGATGTTCTAATGCTTGATGTTCTTGCTCTGCAGCTGGGAATTGTACAATACGGAGAGACTGCCGTTCATGAGTTTGAGTTGAGGGACTACAAGTCTGTTACCGATGTCGTCAAAGCAGCCAGGGGCATCGAGCAACGCGGAGGAACCGAGACCAACACGGCGCACGGCATCGAGATTGCACGGTAATGGTGAACTGGTTAGACAATAGATAATAGACAATAGGTGCAGGAGTAGGCCATTCGGCCCTTCGAGCTAGCACCGCCATTCAATGTGAACGTGGCTGATCATCCCCAATCAGTAACCCGTTCCTGCCTTCTCCCCATATCCCCTGACTCCGCTATCTTTAAGAGCCCTATCTAGCTCTCTCTTGAAAGTATCCAGAGAACCGGCCTCCACCACCCTCTGAGGCAGAGAATTCCACAGACTCACAACTCTCTGTGAGAAAAAGTGTTTCCTCGTCTCTGTTCTAAATGGCTTACTCCTTATTCTTAAACTGTGGCCCCTGGTTCTGGACTCCAACATCGGGAATATGTTTCCTGTCTCTAGCGTGTCCAAACCCTTAATAATCTTATATGTTTCAATAAGATGCCCTCTCATCCTTCTAAATTCCAGACTATACAAGCCCAGCCGCTCCACTCTCTCAGCATATGACAGTCCCGCCATCCCGGGAATTAACCTTGTAAACCTACGCTGCACTCCCTCAATAGCAAGAATGTCCTTCCTCAATTAGGGGACCAAAACTGCACACAATATTCCAGGTGTGGTCTCACTAGGGCCCCATACAACTGCAGAAGGACCTATTTGCTCCTTTACTCAATTCCTCTTGTTATAAAGGCCAACATGCCATTCACTTTCTTCACTGCCTGCTGTACCTGCATGCTTACTTTCATCAGTCTGAAGAAGGGTTTCGGCCCGAAAACATTACCTATTTCCTTCGCTCCATAGATGCTGCTGCACCCGCTGAGTTTCTCCAGCTTTTGTGTACCTTCGATTTTCCAGCATCTGCAGTTCCTTCTTGAACACGACTGCTTACTTTCATTGACTGGTGAACAAGGACCCCCAGATTCCATTGTACTTCCCCTTTTCCCAACTCGACACCATTTAGATAGTAATCTGCCTTCCTGTGATTGTGCCCTCTGCTCTTCCTCTCCAGCAGGTGGTGAGAAGTCAATGGCAGAGACCATGTCGGGTGAATAGCTCCCAGGGTCACATAGTCCTTCCATTGTACTTGCTGTTGTGTTGTATACTACTTAAAACACAATCCATTGCAATCTGTCCCCATTGAATGTGTGCAGGTAAACCTCTCTGCTCCGAGAACATGTGATTGCAAAGCAACACATTTCTAAAGGTGTTTTATGCCCCTGCCCCACTTAGGAAACCTGAACGGAAACCACTGGAGACTTTGCGCCCCACCCAAGATTTCCGTGCAGTTCCCGGAGGTTTTTTGTCAGTCTCCCTACCTGCTTCCACTACCTGCAACCTCCGGGAACCGCACGGAAACCTTGGGTGGGGCGCAAAGTCTCCAGAGGTTTCCGTTCAGGTTTCCTAAGTGGGACAGGGGCATAACATTACAACCAACTGATCTTAGTTGAGAAGCCCTTAAAATTGTTAGCAAGCCTAGAATGTGGGTGCTTCGTTTTTCTCCCACGTCCCACTGTAAGTTACCCACAGAGTTTAAGTCAGTGGGAGAATCTGTGGGAAATTGATGGGAATGTGGGAGAATCAAAAATAGGATCGTTGCAGGTGGCTGCCTGGTAGTTGGCCCAGCTCAGTGGGCTGAGGACCATTTTCATGCGGTAGGACTCCACGACTTTCCCTCCTACTCAGTGCAGCCTCACCCAAACTTTAGCACTAACTACCAATCGTGCAACAACACATAATCGAATATGCTTTCGTCAGACTCTTCCTGAAGATTGGACACATGGAAAGGAACAACAGATATGACAAATTACATTAAAAACACATAATTTTAGCAACATCATGTTCCTAACGAGTTGCCAAATACACAGTTAATTAATAAACAAATTAAAACACGGGTGTTCGATGGTTGGCGTGGACTCGGTGGTGTGAAGCGCCCGTTTCTATGCTGCGTCTTCAATCAGTCAATCGTGGTGAGCTGAAGATAGACACAAAATGCTGGAGTAACTCAGCGGGACAGGCAGCATCTCTGGAGGGAAGGAATGGGTGATGTTTCAGGTCGAGATCCTTCTTCAGACTAATGTCAGGGGAGTGGGAGATACAGAGATAGGGAAGTGTGCAGATTTTCACAAGCCCACCCCCTTCATCCCCAGTCCCTAGGCACTGCCCTCCGTAACCCAGGGGAACTCAACACAGTTCAAGAGGTCCAACGACGATCTTTCTGCGGGATTCGGCCACTGAATGGGCCCATTGTTCCGTGGTGAAAGAACAGCAAACGTTGATGGAAAGTAAACCTGCCTGGATCTGTGCTTTCCTTTGCAATTCCGTGGTGGTGAGAGTGGTGACTTTACTACACAAACCCTGACCACAGGATTGCAAACTCACCCAAAGCACACTGCAAGCAGTTTCACTAATGCTAATCTTGCAGATTCTTTGGTGATCTCATAATCATTGGTCATAATGACTGGTTTGAGAGTCCTGTTTTATAATTTACCCATTTATTCTGCATGTCCTATCTTCAAATATAAATAATATTGTCACGTTTACACTTCCATCCCTCCGAGCTGCTTGTGCATTCATGGGAATCATACGACCAAGACCATATCGATCCATGTGCATCTTAATCTTCTGGATCAGCCTACCTTGGGAATCTTTATCAAATGCCTCATTAAAATCCATGTCG
The DNA here is from genome assembly GCF_010909765.2 of Amblyraja radiata. Lineage (NCBI taxonomy): Eukaryota > Metazoa > Chordata > Chondrichthyes > Rajiformes > Rajidae > Amblyraja > Amblyraja radiata. The sequence goes on from NC_045989.1 coordinate 9,943,032, forward strand.
ACAACATCCACCACACAACCGTCATCCATTATCTTCGTCTGCTCAAAAAGACTCGCTCAAGTTAGCAAGACACAACCTGCATTGTACAAAGCCATGTGTAGGAAGGAACTGCAGATGCTGGTTTAAATCGAAGGTAGACACAACATGCCGGAGTAGCTCAGCAGGACAGGCAGCATCTCTGGAGAGAAGGAATGGGTAACGTTTCAGGTCAAGACTCTTCTTCAGACTGACACGAGTACCTTCAGACTGAAGAAGGGACTCGACCTGAAACGTCACCCATTCCTTCTCTCCAGAGATGCTGCCTGAGTTACTCCAGCATTTTGTATCTATCTTGTACAAAGCCATGCTGGCTATTCCTAATTAACCCATTTTCTTCCAAATAGTAGTAACTCTTATCCTGAAGAATCCTCACTGATGTGAGGCTCGCTGGCCAATGATTCCCTGGACTCTCTCTACTTCCCCTCTTCAATAAAGGAACAAGTTTAGATAATCTCCAGTCCTCCGGGACCTCACCTGTGGCTAGAGAAGATACAAATGTCTTTGTCAAGGTTCCTGCAATCTCCTCTCTTGCCTCCCTCAATAAACTGGGATAGATCCCATCAGGTCCGGGGGATTTATCCACCCTAATGCTCTGCAAGAGCTCCTTCTTATTCTCAAACTACCCTTGTATATTTAGTATTTTCACCACATTGATTTCACTATCCTCCGTCACTGACCCTCAAGCAAGGGGAAATTTACAGAGGCCAATTAACCTCCAAACCAACGCATCCTTGGGATGTGAGAGGAAACACGAGTACCTGGAGAAAACCTTCTTGAGTACTTACAGCAACAGAGTGGTTCCACCAAGATGCAGTACAGAACGCCACAGGATATCCTTCTTCCCTATCAAACTGTACCACTCCTCCCCCTTCTGTCATGGGGGGACTGACCACCCCCCGCCCCCCCCCACCGCCTGCCCCAATCATCACCAGATACGCCATTGTGGTAGGTCATCCCCTCCACCCTCTGCCGCGGTGCTGGTTCAAAGGGCCGAATGGTCTACTCCTGCACCTATTGTCTATTGTCTTTGGAGTGTGGGAGCAAGGCGGAGCCCGTACGGGTTTGTAGAAATGTAAAATTGTCCCTCATGTGTAGGATAGCGTTAATGTGCGGGAATTGCTGGTCAGCGCGGACTCGGTGGGTTTTAGAGATACAGCCTGTTTCCGCACTGCATCTCTGAACTAGACCTCAGCCTGCCTGTTTAACGGGTGTCCCCATTGTCTCTCTCAGCTCAGAGGCGTTCAGCAGCAGTAGGGGGGCAAGGCAAGAAGCCAAGAAAGTAATGATCGTCATAACCGACGGCGAGTCCCACGACAGCCCCCACCTGAAGCAAGTCATCGAGGATGCCGAGAGGGACAACATCACCAGATACGCCATTGCGGTAGGTCATCCCGTCCCCCCCCCTGCAGTGGTTCTGCCAACCACCCTTGTATGGACAGCAAATATCATTGTGTTATGTGACATACAGCAGGACCATGAACATAAGGGGTTAATCCTGGGCTGAGTTGGCATCTCGCCCAGTCACGGCCCATTCATTGGTCATAGGAACAGAATTAGGCTATTCAGTGCATCTATTCTACTCTGCCAGTCAATCATGGCTAATCTATCTTTCCCTCTCAACCCCATTCTCCTGCCTTCTCCCCATAACCCCTGACACCTGTACTAATCTGTTGGGACCTCCAGTAAATCACCCAATCTGTGTCTCCACACAGAGGGCACAGTGGAGCAGCACATCAAGCCACAGCCTCACAGTGCCAGAGACCCGGGTTCAATCCCGACTTCAGGATTCTGTCTATGTGGAGTTTGTATGTTCGCCCTGTGACCGTCTGGGTATCTCCTGGGTTCTCCAATTTCTCCCACATTCCAAAGTCAGTAGGTGAATTGGTTCCCATATCTGAGGAGGGATGTGTTGGCCTTAGAGAGGGTGCAGAGGAGGAGGTTTATGAGAATGATCCCGGGCATGATTGGGTTAATGTATGATGAGCAGGTGGCAGCTCTGGGCCTGTACCCGCTGGAGTTTAGAAGGATGAGGGGGACCTCATTGAAATTTAACGAATAGTGAAATGCCTGGATAGAGTGGATGTGGAGAGGATGTTTCCACTGGTGGGAGAGTCTAGGACCTGAGAGCACATCCTCAGTATAATGTACCTTTAGAACGGAGACAAGGAGAAATTTCTATAGTCAGTGGGTGATGAATCTGTGGAATTAAACAGCTGTGGAGGCCAAGTCTTTGGGTATTTTAAAGAGGAGATTAACAGGTTTGTGATTAGTAAGGGTGTCAGGGGTTATGGGGAGAGGCCTGGAGAATAGGGGCGAGAGGGAAAGATCAGCCATGATTGAATAGAGTAGACTCGATGGGCCGAATGGCATAATTCTGCTCCTCTCTCAATATTGGCTGCTGTAAATAATCCTTCAGTGTAAGTGAGTGGTGGAACAAGTGGGGAATGGGATTGCTGTATGAGTTGGAATAACCACAAAGGGCTGAATGGCCTCCTGTGCCACAGAAATACTGTATTTAGCTTCAACATCTTTGATTTAAGCAGGGAGGATTGTTCTAACCCACTGTGCCTATTTCACTCTATGAATCGCATAGTAAAACTGCTCCTAAAATGTCACGCACCTTACCAGAGAGGGCACTGTGCCAGCTGTAGACAAGGTGGGGCCCACCGTGAACCTTCAGCCAACATCCTCCACCCATCGTGAAGAATGAACAGTGAGCAGAGCGTCCTGTTGCAGCTGAGACTTCAGGATGGATGGAGGGGGGGCAGTCACACTGAGTAAAACCTCTGCTCCCGTCTGCAGGTGCTTGGTTACTACAACCGCAGAGGAATCAACCCAAGTGGCTTCCTGAAGGAGATCAAGTCCATCGCAAGCCACCCGGACGAGAAACATTTCTTCAACGTCTCTGATGAGTCGGCCCTGAAAGATATTGTGGATGCTCTCGGAGCTCGGATCTTCAGGCTGGAAGGTGAGGTTTTATTGGGGATTAAAAGCAAATAAAGAATCTCCACACCTCCTCTCGTTAACTCAGGCCTTTACAGTAAATGGAGTGTAATTGTGATCACTGTTGCCAAGTACAATTTGCTGCCAATTTGTTCACGGCAGTGTTTCCCAGGCAACAGTGTGGTGAAGATTTGGATATTGGTTGGAGGATCAGATTTGGTTTGAACCCAACCCCATTCTACTTCAAGGATGGCCGTTGGTTTTTCACACATCAACTGAGAGGGCAGATGTGGCCCCAGTTTGGCATCTCATTCAGAAGATGCCATCATTCGCAACGCGGCACTCCCTCAGTTCAACAGTGTACAGTCAGGCTGGTTTTAACTGGAGTATCGTGTGTTGTTTTGGTCTCCTAATTTGTGGAAGGACATTCTTGCTATTGAGGGAGTGCAGCGTAGGTTCACCAGGTTAATTCCCAGGATGATGAAAGAATGGATCAACTGGGCTTGTATTCACTGGAATTTTGAAGGATTAGAGGGGATCTTATAGAAAACTACTAAGGGATTGGACAGACCAGATGCAGGAAAAATGTTCCCAGTGTTAGAGGAGTCCAGAACCAGGGGTCACAGTTTAGGCCATTTAGGACTGAGATGAGGGAAAAAAAATTCACCTCGAGAGTTGTGAATCTGTGGAATTATCTGCCACATAAGGCAGTGGAGGCCAATTCACTGGATATATTCAAGAGAGATTTAGCTCTTAGGGCTAACAAAATCAAGGGATATGGGGAGAAAGCAGGAACGGGGTACTGATTTTGGATGATCAGTCATGATCATATTGAATAGTGGTGTTGGCTCGAAGGGCCGAATGGCCTATTCCTGCACCTATTTTCCATCTTTCTATGTGTCTATGTTTTTATGTCTCGGTTTGGTTCCACACCCATTTGGCTTGGAGGTGACAGGGTGCAACCACGGAGACACACCAAAGAATCAAAGGTCCAGAAGGGTTGACTTGCATGTTTGACAAAACCATGGGTTTGTGGGCTGTGTTGAGAAAGACTTCATAAGTCATTGGAGCCGAATTAGATCATTCGGCCCATCGAGTCGACTCCGTCATTCAATCATGGCTGACCAACTTTCCCTCTCAAGCCCATTGTCCCGCCTTCTCCCCGTCACCTTTGACGCCCTTACTGATCAAGAATCTGCCACTCCGCTTTAAATACTCAATGACGTGGCCTCCACAGCCGTCTGTGGCAATGAATTCCACAGATTCACCACCCCCTGACGAAATAAATTCCTCCCAGTCTCCTTTCTAAAGGTACGTCCTTTTATTCGGAGGCTGTGACCTCTGGTCCTAGACACTCCCACTAGTGGAAACATCCTCTCCACATCCACTCTATCCAGGCCTTTCACTATTCGGTAAGTTTTAATGAGTCCTTGGGAGACTTGGAGATTTGCTGCATTGCATCTTGAAGATGGTGAAGAGTGTCCATTATGCACTGGGAATGGATGGAGGGAGTATTCTTGAACCTTGATCAATGACGGGTAGATATTTCTTTCCCATTTCAATGTCTTTCACAAAGAGTTACAAAGAAGATATGCATTTATTGAGTCGGAATTGTAACTGGGCACTGAACAGTGACTGACATTTCCTTTTTTTAATATCAGGGACTAATATTCAGAATGAAACATCCTTTCAGCTGGAAATGTCACAAGCAGGATTTTCGTCTCATTTTGTCGAGGTAAGGCTTATTTTCATCCTCATTTCATCAGGTGTAGATCCTTCCTTCCCTGTCTCATCCCCACTTCCCCGATGAGTTCAGAGTTAGCTGAAGAAAAGTCTAGAGTTGCTTACTTTGGGAGGTCGGGGTCAGCATTTGCAAGTTGGAGTGGAATTGGCCAACGCTCCTAGACCGATTTCAAAAAGCAGCCAGGGTCATTGGGGAAGGACTTTAAATGTTGTCATCACCTTTGACAACCACTGCCCATACCATTTCTTTCCCAGGTGTAAAAAACACTTCTAAGGTGACGTAGGGAACGGCAGCCATTTTGTGCACAGCAAGCATATTCAGTAAAGGTGTAGTTCTGTGAGGTGAGGGGAATAACAAACCTCCCCCCTCGCCTGTGTCTACCTATTACCCACCCGCTTGTTCTGCCTTTCCCTTTTTCCACCTTCCTTCTCCCCCCTCCCCCCTACATTGTCTGAAAAAGGGTCATGACTCAAAACGCCACCTGTCCATGTTCTCCAGAGATGCTGCCTGACCTGTTGAGTTACTCCAGCGCTTTGTGTCATTTTATGCATTAACCCGCATCTGCAGTTCTTTGTTTCCGTGTTCTCCCATTGATTTATTTATTAAATGGGCCAAGGATAGGTAAGAAGGTAGGGATGTTATAAGTTTTGGAGAGGAGAACAACTTACAATATAAAGGTCCTGACCCAAAATGGCCCCTATCTACTTCCTCCATAGGTGTTGTCTGACCTGCTGAGTTCCTCCAGCACTTTGTATTTTTCTCAGCATTCCAACCTCTGCAGTTCCTTGTGTCTCCGATATTATATCTGATCAAAAGTACGCCAAGGGTGCTCTCAGCCATTGTGAAAAACCACTGGTCTTTTAATCTAAGGTGGACAAAAATGCTGGAGAAACTCAGCGGGTGAGGCAGCATCTATGGAGAGAAGGAATAGGTGACGTTTCGGGTCGAGACCCTTCTTCAGACTGATGTCGGGGAGGGGGGGGGGCGGGCAAAAGAAAGGAAGAGGCGGAGACAGTAGTCTAGTGGGAGAGCTGGGAAGGGGAGGGGAAGGAGGGAGAAAGCAAGGACTACCTGAAATTGGAAAAGTCAATGTTCATACCGCATGGGTGTAAACTACCCAAGTGAAATATGAGGTGCTGTTCCTCCAATTTGCACTGGGCCTCAGTCTAGCAATGGAGGAGGCCCAGGACAGAAAGGTCGGATTCGGAATGGGAGGGGGAGTTGAAGTGCTGAGCCACCGGGAGATCAGGTTGGTTATTGCGAACTGAGCGGAGATGTTGGGCGAAGCGATCGCCAAGCCTGCGCTTGGTCTCACCGATGTAGAATGTTGCACCGATGTTTAATCTATCTCCTCTTTCCCAGATGTTGAATCCCCCGGTGTGTCTTAACAAAACCACCTGTCTCTATTTCAGATTATTTTCTTGTTAGTATTTCCAATGTTTCTAAACAGAGAGCTGGAGCTGTGAAAGTGTCATCCAATATTGATTCCAACATTAAATGCACTCAAGGGAAGATAAGAAGGAATATTCTTGGCTTCACAGCTCAAACAGCTGAGAATCATTGGAAAAATTAATACATTAAATCTCAAGGAAAAGCAGAACTTATTGGAACGTTCCAATATGCCAATTATCAGCTGGGAAAGAGAAAAGTGATTAAAAGATCAGCAGCTCACAGACTCTATGTTATACCTTTCAGCTGTTAGACTTTTACACCTTAGAATTTAGAGATGCAGCGCGCAAACAGGCCCTTCGGCCCATCTAGTTTGCGTCGACCAGCACTCATCCCGTACACTAGCACTATCCTACACACTAGGGACAATTTACAATTTATCGAAGTCAGTTAAACTACAAACCTGAACGTCTTTGGAGTGCAGGAGGAAACCGGAGAACCCGGAGAATAGCCACGCGGTCGTACAAATTCCGTACAGACAGCACCGGTAGTCAGGATCGAACCCTGGTCTCTGGCGCTGTAAGGCAGCAACTGTACCGCAACGCCACCGTGCTGCCACTACACTTTCCCATGCACCTCCGTTTAAATGACTGCCCTCTGACCTTGTAAATATGCCCTCTCATTCACGATTGTCCCATTGGTGGAAGTATCTCAGCATTTACCCAGTCGCGCCCCCTGAGGGTCTACAACTTTTAAAACTAAGATCATTCTTCCAAAATCCCCTTGGAGCTGGAACCAAGATTTTCCCTGAAGGTTCCTGGAGATGAGACTCCGTTTGCTTCAGAGGTAAGAGTGATGTCCATTGAACCACGTCCCTGTGAACCGACGTCCCTCTCCTCTCCTCCTTGTGTCCCAGGGGTGCCTTCTGCAGCCGACCTTGAAGGTTCTGGAGGCATTACCCCGGGTTCATCCCACCGAACCTTTCTCCTGGCATTCAACATCTCTGGCGGTCGCCCCAACCCCCCGGTACTGTGGTCCGCTGAGCCTGCAGGTCCTCCGGGCGGGTTCTCGGTTCCGCGGTCCGACGAGCCCTCGTGTCTTTCGGGCGGAGACCGCAGCCTCGGGGGGACAACGGCCGGGCGACACTGTGGGCCAGGGTGTGACTCAGGCACTGTACAATGCTTGGCTCGGTAGCTCAACATGTGCTGCAAGGCTCGCACTCTCATCATTACACTCTCTTGCCTGGTGATGTTCATCCCTGGCCTGCGATCAACTCTGATCTCCAGGGTTGGCTGCAACGGAGAAATGTTGACTCACACACTCACTCTTGGCAACTTCGCTGCCCAAATCACTACAACCACAGCGATTAAGATGGACAGCTATATGGAAAACAAACCTCTGACGGTTTTTAATATATTTATGGTTTTATAATACTCTACTAGTGGGCAATTACACTGTCAACTACAGTAATATGGTTTTAAATCCCACAGGAGATTCACCCTTCCAGCTGCCTCTGCTATTCTGTTATCCCAATTTACACCTTCTGAACAACCTTTGGTTTCTCTACTTGCCTCATTATCACCTCTTTTTGTCTTGGCCCATTATATCCACAGGGCTCTCCTGACCCTCCAGAACCACTTTTTATTCCATTCATTTTTCAATCTCCATTCATTTGAGAGCTGGTCAACTCCATTTTGTTTTACTTCTGAACCACCAGTCCGCCAGCCTGTAGCATGAACGTTCTCTGCCTGTTCTGAAAATTATGGAATCATAGGGCCGAACTCAGAGGGCCGAAGGGCCTGATTCTATCTGTGAAGTCAACTGTCCCAGGAGAACATCATTCAGCAGATTGAGTATGTGCCAGCTCCTGGGGAATACTGTCAATTCCATTTCTCCTTGTCTATCAAATTATTTTCTCTCAGCTCACATTATTGTCTCTCTACTCAAATTATTCTCTCTCAACTGCCCATCCAATTCTCTTTTGATGGCATTAATTGATTCCACTTGGAGCCATGGTATTATACAGCTCAGAAACAGGCCCTTCGGCCCAACTTATCCCTGCCAACCAAGATGTCATTCTGAGCTGGATCCATTTATCCACGTTTGGTCCATATCCCTCCAAACTTTTTCTATCTATGCACCAGACAAAATGCGTGTTAAAACCTTCTGCAACCTCACAGGCAAACACAATTACATTGTCTTTCCAACCCTGTCTGCTTTTATTATTGAGCCTTCAGCCGATTGCCAGGGTTGTTTTGGCCAGTTACTGAGAGCTGTCCAGTTTTTTTCTGCCAGAGAAGGTGACAGAAAGCCCTGTCAACTTGATAGATTGCAAAGAAAGAGAGATGATATGCAGCATTCCTATTTCCAGAGGTGCTTGTGTACAATTTCAGCCTTACTTCATTCCACCTTTCAAATTCTTAATCTTCAAACAAAACAGCATAATCCTCGAAGCCCACCTCTGGGGGTCTAATGGCAGGGCGGTGGCACAGCAGTAGAGTTGCTCGCTCACAGCCCCAGAGACCCAGGTTCGATCCTGACCACGGGCGCTGTTTGTGTGTAGTTTGTACATTCTCCCTGTGACCGCGTGGGTTTTCTCTGGGTGGCCCGGATTCCTGCCACATCCAAAAGACGTGGGGGTTTGTAGGGTTGATTGGCGTCTGTAAATTGCCCCTAGGGAATAAGTCAGGATCGAACCCTGGCCTCTGGAGCTGTGGACGATTTTTCAGCGGACTGCCCGTGACTGTCAGAGTGGAACACACACACACACATCGCTTCCTTCACCAGCCCGTTATGCACTCACTGGTCAGCACCGGCTACAACCTATGAGAATCTCCGAGAACCTTCGACCTCCTGGCGGCCCACCTACGGCTCGAGAATTCTCGCTACTCTCCGTGGCGGCTTCATTCCAGTCGCCGCTAATTTTTCAACATGTTGAAAAATTCACGGCGACCATAATGAGGCCGCGACTAGTTCCCAGAATGTGGGAACTCCTCACGACCATGATGGCGACTCCCCGGCAACCACCCGCGGACATGTGACGACCATGTGGCGACTGCAGTAGTCTCCTGCAGTCGCCTAAAAAGTCGCACAAGTGGGACAGGCCCATTAGGCAGCAACTCTACCGCTGTGCCATCGTGCCGCCCACCGCTAGATTGACTTTTAGAATCCCAAATGACAAAGGCCGTCTGTTACCTCTGTTCCTCTTTCCACAGATACTGATCTGACACGTGTTACCAGCATTTTCTGTTCTAATTAGAAAGGACTTTTTTGTTCAGACTCCTTTTCTTTCCCTTCCCCAGTCTTCATTACATCGTCTGCACCAGGATTCCAGTGGTTTTTCCCTGGAAATTTGTGCTTCTTTCCATTTCACATTATCAAACAAAAAAAACTAAGGGAATGATCTCATCAAAACTGAACACAAGTCTTCTTGCAGGATTCAGGCAGGATCCTCAATTCAATTTGATTTTGCTGATCCTGGAACAGAGAGTGTTGCTACCTTCCTGTTTATAGACTCATAAAAACCTTGCCAAAAAATCTGTGTTAAATTGTGTTTGACCTCCTTATTGAAAGTTTTGTGGCTGTATGAATGTTGGCTTCGGACAAGATAGTAAGATTCTGTTAGAAAGACTGTTTCTATAAAGACGTTATCATGGTCAAATGTTCCAAACTGTTCCATGGAAGTGAACCTTATCTCTGCAAGACTGGCTTTGGGAGGAGAATTTTAACTTCCACGGGAGCTAGCAAGGGCGCTTTCTGAATCCGACCGTCACCAAAAAAATTCTTTCAACTTTTACAAATATGTGATTTTTTTTTTAAAAAGAGAACGGTATTATGTGCAGCTCTCTAAGGAACAGATTCCTGGAACTGAAAAAAAATGCACAGATTCAAAGATTTATTGAATTAATGGCGTTCCTGGAACCAATTCAGCAAAAATAAATGATTTTGCTTTGCAACAGTGATTTTCTAAGGGAAATTGGATGTGGTTGTTGCTTTTTGTGTGAGCTGTAATGATTGATGGTATGTGAAGATCTGTTTGTTGGCATTACAGCAGCAGACCACACTCACTCACTGTTGGGTTGGTTACCAAACACCCATCCCGAGTTGCCAATATCTTACAGCTGACACTGATCTCTGTACAACAGCTAAAGGCTTGGTCCAAGTGTTCCCCAAAGTTCTCCTCTGACCTCCAATGCCAAAACCCATCGTTTCAACCACTCGGGTTCAAACCTGATCTTGGGTGCTGTCTGTGTGGAGTTTGCGTGTCCTTCCTGTGAGTGCTTTGGTTTCCTCAGGGTGTATTCAGCGCCCTCCAATGGTGAAACGATAGTTTTTAAACATGTAGTCCTTCTTGTCAATTCTCTCCGTATCTCTAAAACTTCTCTTTCTCTGCAGAACTCTTCCAGTTCTGGCTTCTAGCTGAGCCCTGTTTGAACACTCCCATCACTGACAGCACTGCATTCATTAGCTCAGACTGTAATCTCTACAACACCCTTCCTAAAGACCTCAGTCTCTCTCTTCTTCTTAAAACCTCCCTTTGACCAAGCTCCTAATTTTCTCATGTAACATGCACCACGGTGTCAAATATTTTTTGAGAATTCTCAATGTTGTGCGTTTAACCATCTTAATATGTTAGACGTGCTTCAATAAAAGATTCTTGCCACTTATAACCCCAACTAATAGTGGCACAGGGGCACAGCTGGTGAAGCTACTGCCTCACAATGGCAGAGACTTGGGTTGAAACTGATCTTGGGTGCTGTCTGTATGGAGTTTGCACGTTCTGCCTGTGCCTGCATTGTTTTCCTGTGGGTGCTCCAGTTTCCACCTACATGCCCAAAGATCATGTGGGTTTGCAGGTTAATTGGCCTCTGTAAATTGCCATTGGTGTGCAGGGGAGTAGGTGAGAAAGTGGGATAACATAGAACTGGTGTGAACGGCTGATTGATGGTCAGCATAGTCTTGGTGGGCCGAAGGGCCTGTCTCCATGGTACATCTGTTAATCAATTCCATCAATCAATCAATCAATCAAATAATCAATTACTTCTCCCTCTGATTTACAGGATGGGATACTGCTTGGAGCTGTGGGGGCCTATGACTGGACAGGTACCGTCTTAAAGCAAACCAGTTATGGCCGTGTGATCCCTCCCAAGGAAGCCTACGAGAAGGAATTTCCAGAGGAACTGAAGAACCACGGGGCCTATCTTGGTAAGTAGACATCATGTCTGTGGAAGGGTCCCAACCTGAAGCGTCACCTATCCATGTTCTCCAGGGATGCTGCCTGACCCACTGAGTCACTCCAGCACTTTGTGTCTTATCATGTGTGTACAGTCCTGTTGCAGCTCTTCAGAAAGAACATTCTGTGAAAGGCCATTGAGTCCATCTGAAACACTAATGTGATGTTTTGAGTCATGGAGTCTTAATGTGTGGAAACAGGCCCTTCGGCCCAACCTGCCCACGCCAACCAATATGCCCCGTCTACACCAGTCTACCTGCCTGTACTTGGTCCATTACCATTTAAACATATCCTATCCATGTCCAAATGTCTCTTAAACACACTAGATGCCTCAACTACCTCCTCCGGCAGCTAGTTCCATATACTCACCAACCTTTGTGTAAAAATAAATGACCCCTCAGTTTCCTACTAAATCTTTCCCCCCCAACGCTATGGCCTCTTGTTCTCGATTCCCCAACTCTGGGCAAAGACTGTGACTTACCCGAGCTATTCCTCTCATGAATTTGTACACCACTATACGATCACCCCTCATCCCCCTGCGCTCCATGGAATAAAGTCCTTGCCCACTCAACCTCTCCCTATAGCTCAGGCCTATAATTAGAGTTATTAAATTGAATAGTTATGCCAGAGCACAGCATAATAATAAGCGGCTCTGCTTCTGAGCAGCAACGGGCCCTACTGTCAAGGGGATTTTGTACAGTTAGTTATCGGACACGTTTTAGATTTTTGCTTTTTACCCACTTGATGCAGTGCCACATCTTTGGTTGGAATGTCACAAACACAGTTTAATACGCTCAGCAAAAAAATAAGTTGCTGGAAGCACTCAACAAGTCAGCATCTGCAGTCTCTTGTGTCTTCTCTTGATGTAATATTTACTGTCAGACATTGGCTCGGATGGATGGAGGGAGAGTTTGGTCCGATAGACTTGAGGAGGGTTAATGGAATCATGAGCAGGCACAAAACATTTCTCAGAACTGTCAGTGTCAGGAGCTGGCTGTCGGGATTTACGCTTTTGAATGCACTTCTCTTAATCCCAGTCCCGGTGCCTCTACAGTTCATTGTTGAAATATCCCAAAGGGTCAGAGTGTGTGACTGGTAATCTGCCCCATTGCTGCCATTTGGCTCCTGTCCACAAATTGCTGGTCTACCCTGAGCAATTAAGCCCACTTATTGAGGTCCAGGCACCAAATGTGCTCTCGTTACTCCAAAGTTGGCTTTTGGTCTCCAAGTTTATTTTATTTCTACAAGAAAATTGCTTGTTAATTAGAAAATTGTTAAATGTCTAAGAAAGAAAAAAATGTTGCCAAACCTCAAGAGGATTGGTCAATTTGAAACCTAAATTCACAAATTCAATCCTTGATTCATGACGTGTAGCAGTTATGTTGTAATCAATGCAGCACTGCAAGAACCCACAAACAAAGGTGACATATTAGGGTATAAAAAGCATAGACAGTCAGAACCTTGGAATGTCAAAGACTAGGGGGTACAGCCTTGAAGTGAGAGGGGCAACGTTTAGAGGAGATGCGCAGGGCATTTTTTTTTAGTGGTGAGTGTCTGGAACATACTGCCGGGGTTGGTGGTGAAATTAAATTAGACAGTGGCATTTAAGAGGCTTTTAGATAGGCACATGGATGTGCAGGGAATGGAGGGATATGGATCACCCGCGGGCAGAGATTGGTTTAACTTGGTATCATGTTAAGCAGGGACATTGTGGGCCGAAGGGCCTGTTCCAGTGCTGTACTGTCCTGTGTTCTATAATGATGAGTGTGAGGCGTTGGTTGTCGAGAGAGTCCTGGGGTAGAATATCTGCCCTGCTCCAAATGTCCAGGCCGTGAGGGCAGATGGGATCTGGTATCAAACACTCTGTGAACGCACGGTTTGTTAGTTTAGATACTCGGAGTGGGGACAACACATATGAGTCAAAGGCTGGTTTACACACTGGAAAACGCTGGAAATGGCCTGAACTACTCATTGGTGACCCTCGGACTATCCTTGATCGGACTTTGTTGGCCTTACCTTGCACTAAATGTTATTTCTTTATCTTGTATCTGTACACTGTGAACGGCTCGATTGTAATCATGTGTTGTCTTTCCGCTGACTGGATAGCACGCAACAAAAGCTTTTCACTGTGCCTCAGAACACGTGACAATAAACAAAACTGTAAATGCTCAGCATGTCAGGCAGCATCCGTGCAGAAAGGAAGGCTGATTAGAGGTAGGTGTTGTGTGAGGAGGGAAGGGGGAGCCGGCTGTGGCCATCCACAGTAGGACGAGAGGTTAAGCAGAAGCGTGCCAATGTGTTTGTCGATGTAGATGCTGAGAGGAGGCCTCTCCACAGGGCTCTTCCCAGAACCAGGAGATCTAGGTTCAAAACACGGTGTCTTCCTTTAAGCTGAAACGCCTCTCACAGGATTGTGAATCCTTGGAATCGCTCTCCACTGAGAGGCCAAGATAGACAGATTTGTGGTCTACTGGGAAGTCGAGACTTATGACGATTGGCAAAGAATGTGGAGCGGAGGCCAAGATTAAATCAATCATGATCTCATGGGCTCGGCAGCCAAATGGCCCACTCCTGCCTTTATTTTTCCTCCTCTTACAATCTGTGGAGTAAATGTTTGGCATCGATGGCTTTTCCTCGGGATTCGAGCGCCCATGAAACCCTCTGTGTTTTGTTTCGCAGGTTACACCGTTACCTCCGTGATGCCGAGGTCGGGTAGGAGGTGGTACGTGTCAGGCGCTCCCAGGTTCAATCACACCGGAAAGGTGATTGTATTCACCATGAGGAATAACGGGAATGTCACCATTCAACAGTCGCTGAAGGGCCAGCAGGTTAGTGGGATCGCCAAGCTCTCGAAACGAGTGCTGAATCATCCCATGCATTACTGTTCCAGCACCTTGCTGCACACGTGCAGGACAGCTGTGCTTTGCACGCATGCCAGTGCATTCCTCATCCTCTCCCACATCTGTTATGTGCAGTCTGTCGCAGCTTTATTTTAGTTTAGAGATACAGCACGGAAACAGGCCCTTCGGCCCACCGAATCCATGGCGACCAGCGATCCCCGCACACTAACACTATCCTAGGTTAATTGGCTTTGTAAAATGCCCCCAGTGTGTAGGATAGTGCTAGTATATGGGGCGAATGCTGTTTGATGCAGATTCAATGGGCCAAAGGGCCTGCTTCCACGCTGTATTTCTAAACTGAACTAAACTAAATTCAACGTGCACGTACTCGGTGCTTTTACCCCATTCCTAATCCAGTTCTCCATCCACTCTCACTGTTACACCCATACCTGTACACAAGGTGGTATCTGTGGTCTCTTTAGAGATACAGCGTGGAACCAGGCCCATCGGCCCACAGATTCCGTGCCAACCACCATTCCCCGTACACTAGCACTATCCTACACACTGGGGATCATTTATAATTTTACCAAAGTCAATTAACCTACAAACCTGCACGTCTTTGGAGCGTGGGAACTATGAAGCACCTGGAGGAAATCCCTAAGGCATAGGGACAACGTACAAACTCTGTACAGCCAACACCTTCTTCTTATGTTGTGCACAGCCTAAAGTTGTAATATTCTGTTATTCCGTTTGATCTTCTGTTTGAGACAACACCAGTAGTCAGGATTGAACCCAGGTCTCTGGAGCTGCAAGGCAGCAACTCTACCGCTGGGCCACCCGTGCCCACAATGAATCCTCCTCCTCCTGCTCCTTGTCCTGCATTACAAGGCCCCTGGCATGGTGCCTCAACTTCCATTGGCAGGATATTTATCTGTAGTATTTAATAATAACTTTTAAATGCCCGGTAAATCACCTTCCTCCGTTTTCTTCCAGATTGGATCCTATTTTGGGAGTGAGATTGCTCCCGTGGACGTGAATGCTGACGGAGTGACAGACATTTTATTGGTCGGTGCCCCGATGTATTTCAGCGACGGCAAAGAGAAGGGTAAAATCTACGTCTATTCCCTCCACAAGGTAATTGCTCGAATGCTGTTTTAGAATTGCCACAACTTCCTCGGGCACTGCTTCCCGTTCTGCCATCTCCCCACTACAATTCCGATAGAGGTACAACGAGGCTGGTGCGGTGGCACAGCGGTAGAGTTGCTGCCATACAGCACCAGATACCCAGGCTCGATCCTGACTACGCGAGCTCTCTGTACGGAGTTTGTACGTTCTCCCTGTGCTCTGGTTTCCTCCCATACTCCACAGATGCCATCTTTGTAGGTTAATTGGCTTCAGTAAGATTGTAAATTGTCCCTAGTGTGTAAGATAGTGCTCGTGTACATGGTGATCACTGGTTGGCATGGCTCGGTGGGTCGAATGTGTCTGCGCTGTATCTCTAAAGCCTAAAGGGAGCAGGAAAGGAGCCCAGATCACGCTATCTTGTGGCAGGCTTCAGCTGCCCAATAGCCCTGCAGTCATGGTCAGGTTTGCTGTCATTTGCACAGGTATGGTGAGGCTTCGGAACAATGAAAATCTTGTTTGTACAAGCATCACTGGCACATAGACTTAGACGACACACAAATCTTAAATTATACATGAATTATGCATATATTCTACATGAGTGAAAAGAAAAAGACCTTGCAAAAGAACAAACAGGACCTTGGTGCAAAGGTGCACAGTTATAAAACAAGTCTGTTGTGTAATATTCCCGCGTTAGGATTAGGTTTAAAAGACACAATGTGTCTGAAGAAGGACAGTTTGAAGAAGGGTCCTGACCTGGAAAGTCACTTATCCATGTTCTCCAGAGATGCTGCCGGAGCCATTGACTTTCTCCAGCACTTTGTGTCTACAGTTCCATGTTTCTAGGGTTAGGATGATGCAGATTGATTTGAGATCCTCGTAATTATAGAAAAGTAGTTGTTTCTGAACCGGGTGGTGTGGGACTTCAGGCTTCTGTACGTCCTGCAGCATATAGATGCTTTCAGTGGCGGAGAGAGTTGTGCCCTGATGGACCCACCGGGCTGAGTCCACCCCTCTCTGTAGCCTCTTGCGTTCTGTGTGTTGGAATGTCCAACCCAGGCAATGGTGCAACCAGTCAGAATAAAGAGGCTGTTTTTGATATTAATATCTTAACAGGATCACTCAGTGTACATAGACATTCGAGGTGACAAAGTGGCGAAGAGGTAGAGTTGTTGCCTTAAAGCACCAGAGGACTGGGTTCGATTCTGACTACTGGTGCTGTCTGTACGGAATTCAGCCTTGCCAATATTGCCCAGGGCAGCAGAGGCAGGGTTAGTTTAGTTTTGAGATAGTGTGGAAACAGGCCCTTCGGCCCACCATATCCGTGCTGACCAGAAATCGCCGCACACTGGCACTATCCTACACACCAATGACAATTTACAATTTTTACCGAAGCCAAATTAGCCACAAACATGTACATCTTTGGAGTGTGGGAAGAAACCGGAGCACCCGGAGAAAACCGGAGCGTTCACGGGGTGAATGTACAAGCTCAGTACAGACAGCACCCATAGGCAGGATCAAACCCGAATCCCAGGCACTGTAAGGCAGCAACTCTACTGCTGTGCCACCGTGCTGCCCAATTCTCTCCCAAGAGCAAGAGATTGTGTTATCCAGCAGAATAGCAAGCAATAGGATTCAGTCGCTCAGGATCTAAACCAGGCTTCAGCCTGTGAAGTCCACTGTACCTGTGGGGTCTTGTATTGCTACTGGCTTTCTGCATAACGTTACATGTAGTTTTCAGTGCAAGATTCTGCTGTAACATTCAGAACCTACTGGTTTGTTTTACAGAGAGTTTTCATTTTCAATAGTTTTCTGGAAATTACCGACACTTCCCAAAATTCCCGCTTTGGCTCCGCAATCGCTGCCGTTCGCGATCTCAACCACGACTCGTTCAACGACGTGGTGGTGGGAGCGCCGCTGGAAGATGACCATCGTGGGGCTATCTACGTGTTCCACGGATTCGACAAGAACATCCTGAAGGGCTACAAGCAGGTACGAGGTCCAGGGCTATCCAGAACAGTGCCACCTCCAACCCCCACATTCGCTGGAGGCTCCACTCCCATCTCAAGCAGGCTCTCTCTCCGACTCTTCCCGTAGCTGCATGCTTGTTTAACAAAGCATCAGACACGGTAACTTCCTCTAAACAAGGCGCCTCTTGCATGCGGCCTCAGTAGACAATTTCTTGCCAATCGAGGATGTGCTGGGTATGGCAATACTTTACTGGACTGTATTTAAGAAAATAACTTAGATCTTAAGTTCATAAGTGATAGGAGGAGAATTAGGCCAATCAGCCCATCGTCTACTCTGCATTGAATCGTGACTGATCTATCTCTCCCTCCTAACCCCATTCTCCTGCCTTCTCTCCATAAGCTGACAGCCGTTCTGATCAGGAATCTATTGATCTCTGCCTTAAAAATATCCATTGACTTGACCTCCGCAGCCTTCTGTGGCAAAGAATTCCACAGATTCACCATAGATTAATTGTGCGTTTGCACCTGTGACTATAAAAGCACCATTGAACCACTACGCATTCCCTATCCCCCGCCATCGTTTCCCAACATCACCAATGGTTTGGTTTGGTTTGTTATTATTGTCATGTGTACTGAGATAAAGTGAAAATGTTTGTTTGCCTGCTATCCATTCAAATCATAGTACATATGAGTACAACTAAGTCAGACACAAGTACAACAGAAGAAAAACAAATGCAAGAGTGCAGAATACAGTGTCACAGAATTATCACATTACAGATACAGACAAAAAAAGTGCAAGGTCCACAATGTGGTAGGTTGGAAGATGGGGACTGCAGCTTAGCTTGTGGGAGAACTGTTCAGTAGTCTGATAACAGCAGGGAAGAATGTTATATAAGTTTAATTCTTACATTCTTGCATTTAGATAGCAACTAAACTCCTTGCTGGAGTATAACCGGATAAGAAGCATTGAAGCCAAGTTCAGGGAGGAGAGAATAGGATAGGTGCTGAAATCATGGTCATAGAAAGATACAACATGAAAATAGGCCCTTTGACCCATCGAGTCCATGCTGACAAACATCCATCCATTTACACTAATCCTACACAAAGCCAATCCAACTTTATTCTCTCCATATTGCCATCCAATCCTCCTAGGTTCAACTACTCACCTACACACAAGGTGCAATTAACCTAGCAATCCATGTATCTTTGGGATGTGGGGGGGAACCAGAGCACCCAGAGAAACACAGAGATGATGGCATGGATTCAGAGGGTCAAAGGGCCTGTTTCTATTCTGTATCTCTAAATTAAACTAAATCGGAGTCTCTCTTAGTTCTTTATTATTTAATCATTTTTTTCTCAATTACAAACAAACTTAATTTAACAAACATGAAGAACCCAAAGATAATTTTACAGCAACTAAGAATGTTATGCTCTTGTCAGGGAATGGATGGATATGCATCATGTGCCGGCAGAGGAGATTAGTTTAACTTGGCATCCTGTTCAGCAGGGACGTTGTGGGCTGAAGGGCCTGTCCTGTGCCATGCTGTTCTATGTTCTCACTGAATGAAATGGCTGGTGTCCGGTGAATGAATGGGTGAATGAATTACATCAATGCATCTGTTGGTGGTTAATCACTTCTGCCAGTAATTATAAAGTTGTGAGGTTACTTGAGTGAAAACAAATGTTCTTAATAACTTAAATAGACAGAATAATTTAAGTCAAACTGAACTCTGCAGCTTTCTGTGTGAGTTCTACATGCTTTCCTCGTTGATTCACCCTTCAACCTCCCGCTAGATTTAAAGCAGGTTCGCTGGCATAGCTCATGGCATCTCAGATGCCAGCTGCGTTTGTGCTCTATGGTTATTTGTACTTGGGCTGACACTGTAAATACAACACTTCCTCGGTTAACAAATGGTGAGCCAAAACCAAAATCCTGCAGATGCCGGGAATCTGCAACAAAGCCAGGGAATGCTGGCACCACTGCAGTTTACATACCACCTGGAGACGGAGAGACAGGGTTAACCTTTTAGGTCAAAATTGTTCTGGTAAAAGGTTATTGACCTGAAGCATCAACTGTTTCCCTCCCCACAGATTCTGCCTGACATACTGAGTATTTCTAGCATTTTCTGCTTTAGATTTTGATTCCTAAGGTGGAAATGTCAAACTCCCAGTCATTGGAACTAGTTGATCACCTGGCTCACCCTCTACCATCCAAGTAGTATCCAAGAGCAGCATAGTGGCGCAGCGGTAGAGTTGCTGCCTTACAGTACAAGAGACCAGGGTTCAATCCTGACTGCAGGTGCTGTCTGTATAGAGTTTATACATTCTCCCTGTGACCTGCGTGGGTTTTCTCCGGGTGCTCCAGTTTCCTCTCACACTCCAAAATACCTATAGGTTTGTCGATTAATTGGCTTTGGTCAGTATTTATGAACATGTTTGTTGGGTGATCGCTTGTCGGCGTGGACTCGGTGGGCCGAAGAGCACGTTTCCGAGTTGTATCTCTAATGTCTAAAGGTTCGTTGGTTAATTGGCTTCTGTAAATTGTTCCTTGTGTGTAGGATAGTGCTATTGTATGGGGTAATCGCAGGTCGGCTCGAACTCGTAGGGCCAAAGGGCCTGTTTCTGCTTTGTATCTTTAAAGTCTAAAGTCTAAAGGGCCTGTTCCACTTGGGTGTCATTTGCGTGTCACGCAGATGGCGTGCAAGGATTTTGTACATCCCAAAACCCTGGGGCGTCGCGCGCGACCGCTCGTTACTGCCTACGTCACCACACACCATGCGCGTAATGCGCACCATGCGCGCGTCGTGCCGCGTAAATGATGTCGTGTAAATGACGCCCAAGTGGAACAGGCCAGCGGTAATGGAGTTGTTGACTAAAAATGGGATTCTGTTTCATCAATTAGTCCAGAGAAATCAGTCAAACTGTTCGAAAGGTCTAAGACAGACACAAAATGCTGGAGTAACTCAGCAGGACAGGCAGACTTCGTCAGGCGTCTGAAGAAAGGTCTCGACCCCAAATGTCACCCATTCCTTCTCTCCACAGATGCCGCCTGCCCCGCTGAGTTACACCAGCATTTTGTGTCCATCTTCGATTTAGACCAGTACCTGCAGTTCCTTCCTGCATGAAAGTTATTCTATATTAGAGGCTTTGCAGGAATCATTGGACACCTAGTGCCCGCTGGCCACACCATGTGCTGAACCTCCCACCTGCAGGCCTTTGTAAACACAGATGCCCCTCGTTCATTGGTCGGCCTCATTGTTGCACTGCAATGTTGCTCTTGCCACAACCTCCCGCTATAACTTCTTCTCCTTCTTGCGTATGGCGTGCACAGCCTTACGTTGTAGATCAAGGGTAGACATCCAGGCCGGGACAGCATCAGTTACTAGGTGGATGGCATTGATGCCACCGGGGAAAAGCCTCAGTGAGCAGTCATCCACGCTATAACTAACGGATGCTTTGCGGGGGGGACACTTCACTCTCGGCAAACGTAACACACTCACCTTTCTCTGTGGTTGCTGCTTTACAGAGGATCGGTGCCTCCGAGGTCAGTCCTGGCCTGCTCTACTTTGGCCGCAGCATCCACGGACAGTTGGACATGAATGACGACGGGCTGGTGGACCTGGCAATCGGTTCTCTTGGCAGCGCCATTCAGCTATGGTTTGTTCAATATATTTACTCATAATTTTACCGATGATTTATTCAGCCACATATTTTACCATTAGTCCAACTGCAACCATTTCTCCCTGGAACCTGAGTTCTTCACAATCCCAGAAGGATCGACTAGGGTTCGCAGTTTGGTTCCTGGGCTGCAATGAGTTAATTTATTTCAGTCCAAGGCGCATCTCTGGAGAAGATGCCTCCTCTCACTTGCCCAGGGCAGAGGTTTCATGACCGTTAGCTCCACAGTGTGGTGCATCCATGGAGCCGTTGCATTTACTCTTCAGTGTTCCCTTCTGCAAGTCCAGCCAGGGTGGCACAGTGGCACAGCGAAAGAGTTGCTGTCGTACAGTGCCAGAGACCCGCGATCAATCCTGTCTACGAGTGCTCTGTACAGAACGTGTGGGTTTCCTCCCTTTTCATCCCACATCCAAAAACGTGCAGGTTTGTAGGTTAATTTTTTCCTGTAAAATTGTCCCTAGTGTGTAGGATAGAACTAGTGTGATCAGTTTGGTCGGCACAGACTTGGTGGGCCGAAGGGCCTTTTTCTGCGCTGTATATCTAAACTAAACTAAGTCCCGCTCTGAAGCTACTGGGGCGTTTGTTCATTTAGCAAGAACCACATGAAGAGTCCTCTGCCCCACAACACAGCTTGTGTCTCCTGTGGACTCGCTGTTCAGGTGAAAGTGACGCTTCATAGGTAATACACAAAGTGCTGGAGTAACTCAGTGGGTCGGGCAGCATCTGCGGAGGGAATGGACAGGCAACATGTCCAGTCGGGACTCAAGAATGGTCTCAATCTGAAACATAGCCTATCCATTCCGACCTCATGCTGCCTGATCCACTGAGTTACTCCAGCAGAAAGACACAAAATACTGGAGTAGGGTCAGGCAGCATCTCTGGGGAAAAAGAATAGGTGACCTTTGGGTCAGAACCCTTCTTCAGACACTCCAGTATCCATGTTTTGCTCCAGATTCCAGCATCTGCATGTCTTAGTGCCTCGGTGCTTCACAGGTGCTGAATAACTCAGCTAGTTCTCATTCTTTAACCATCAGGTCTCGTAGCATAATCCAGGTCAACGCCAGCATGAGATTCGAACCAGCGAAGATCAACATCTTCAACAAGAACTGTCGGAGAAACGACAAAGAGTGCAGCTGTATGACCATGCTCATCTGCTTTACAGTTACAGCCAAAACGCCTGGGCTTCAGAACAACACCTTGGGTGAGTGTGGTGTTCGCACAGCGCAGGGAACTATTGTTGACTTGATAAGCTGCCAACCTCATTACAGTATGTTCGATCAAGAGCGGACTGGAGAAGCTAGTCTGTCAAGGTATCCAGACTCCCAACTCCATCCAATGATGCAAATCAAGTCTAGGAGGCAACAGAGGTCCTGATAGTTACATATGGAATTCATGACCATTTTAAGGAGCAGTTAACACTCCCTTGTAGTCAGTGTTTGCCCCAAACCAACACCGTGCAAACCATTATTTAACCCTTTGATATCATGATAGCTCCTGTTACATTACAGATAGACACAAAATGCTGGAGTAACTCAGCGGGTTAAACCCCTGTCCCACTGTACGAGTTCTCCCGGGTTTGCCCTGATTCGAACTCGGAGATTTATGGTAATGGCCGCTTGCAGGAACTCGGGGCTCTCGTGGACATTTTTCAACATGTTGAAAAATCTTCACGAGTCTTCCCGAGCTTACCTGCCGTTAGCGTTACAAGCCGCTAAGGGACATCCCCGAGCTATGACATACCCGCTACATTCATTCTACGTGCTTACCATGAGTTTGATTTTTTTTTTTTAACTCGTGTGAGCACTTGAATGAACTTGTACAGTGGGACAGGGCTATTAGGCAGCATCTCTGGATAGAAGGAATGGGTGACGTTTTGGGTCGAGACTCTTCTTCTGACTGAGAGCAAGGGTCTCGACCCGAAACGTCACCCATTCCTTCTATCCGGAGATGCTGCCTGTCACGCTAAGTTACTCCAGCACTTTGTGTCCATCTTAGAGACGACGGAGGTTGAGGAAGCTTCTTAAACTGCTGGAGGGACACCCGGAGTGGTGGTGGGATGGAGTTCCAGGACCTCGAACCAGTGATGATGAAGCAACGCTGATGGAGATGAGGAGGAATTTATTTTGCGAGAGGGTGGTGAATGTGTGGAATTCATTCTCACAGACTGTGGTGGAGGCCAAGTCATTGGGTATTTTAAAGTCGGAGTTTGATAGGTTCATGATTAGTAAGGGCGTCAAGGGTTACGAGGAGAAGACAGGAGAATGGGGGAAATAGATCAGCCATAATCGAATGGCGGACTGGGGTGGGGGTGGAGGGGGGTGGGATCTCAGTGATGGTAATGCCATTCAATGCCAATGGAGGTCTAGCTTCTCAACTTGAGGAGATGGTCTTTGCTTGACACTTTAGTGGTGCCATGTGGAGAAAATGCACACCTTGTCAGTGAACAATTCAATGAACACTGCGGAAATCTGTCTGAATCTGACAATGGAAAGATCATTTTTGATTTTTTTTAAATTTAGCTATTATGTACAATGTTTCCATCAACGAACGAAGATTCACACCCAGAGCGCTCTTTGATGACAACTTTGAAAAGTACATTCACAGCAACATCAGCGTGGAACCCGAATTGGAGACCTGCGACCAATTCAACTTCCACGTCCTCGTAAGTACCGGACTTTGGCATGGATTATATATGCGTAGATAGAGCACGGAAACAGGCCATACGGCCTACCAATTCCACGCCAACAACCTGGCCCATTTACGCTGCTCTCCAGCAAGATGGTGCCAGATCAAAGTGACTCTTTGCCTGCTATCCCATGACTTGGCCTTCACAGCCGTCTGTGGCAATGAATTCCACAGATTCATCACCCTCTGATCAAAGAAATAGCGGAGTCAGGGGATATGGGGAGAAGGCAGAAACGGGGTACTGATTGGGGATGGTCAACCATGATCACATTGAATAGCGGTGCTGGCTCGAAGGGCCGAATGGCCTACGCCTGCACCTATTGTCTATTGTCTATTGTCCTCATCTCCTTTATAAAGGTACGTCCTTTTATTTTGAAGTTATAGCCTCTGGTCCTAAATTCTCCTACTATGGGAAACATCCTCTCCACATTCACTCTATCCAGGCCTTTCACTATTCAGTAAGTTTCAATGAGGTTCCCCCTTCTGAACGCCAGCGACCATAGGCTGAGTACCGTCAGATGCTCATCATATGTTAACCCAGTCATCCACGGGATCATTCCCAATCTCCCAATCTACTGCCCTGGGCATCATCCATTGCCAGAGTGAAGCCTGGAGGAGCAGCACCTCACATTCTGCTTGTGTTGCTTACAACCCAATGGTATGAACATTGAATTCTCCAATTGTAGGTAACCTCTAACAACCCCCGTTCCCCCACACCCCCTTTTCTTCCTCTCCCCTGCGCCCCACCTGGACTTGCACCTATGTCTCCCCTCCCCCTACATTCCTTCCTCAGGCAACAGGATTCACGATTCAATCCTTTTGTCTCACACCTGATTTTTTTCACCTCTGACCTTTGTCCAACCATCTGCCCAACAAACGCCCCCCCCAATCCCCACCCCCGCTCGCCTGTGTTCACCTATTACCAAAGGTAGACGCAAAGTGCTGGAGTAACTCAGCGGGTCAGGCAGCATCTTTGAAGAACAAGGATGGGTGATATTTCAGGTCAGGACCTTTCCTCAGGCTATTATCATGATTGGTCCTGCCCTTCCTCTCTTCCAGCTATCTTGGTTCTTGGTTTCTTGGTCCTCCAAAATATTCCAAATGGAATTTAAACTGGAGGTGGAATTTAAACTGGAGTTTAA
Source organism: Amblyraja radiata (assembly GCF_010909765.2). Classification (NCBI taxonomy): domain Eukaryota; kingdom Metazoa; phylum Chordata; class Chondrichthyes; order Rajiformes; family Rajidae; genus Amblyraja; species Amblyraja radiata. The sequence goes on from NC_045989.1 coordinate 9,967,817, forward strand.
TCTTACCCCTCTGCTCCCAATCAGTTTGAAGAATGATCCATGTTCTCCAGTAATGTTGCCTGGACCCACTACATTACTCCAGCACTTTGTGTTTTTTTTGTCAATCAGCATTTCCTTGTTTCTGCATTCTCCCCACCTACCTCATTGCAGTCCTCGCACTTTTTTTTATTGGCACTCTTCCTCACATCTTTTGCACGCATTATTTCAGATGTGTTTTCCGCAGCATCCCATACAGCTGTTGGAAGCAGGCTCTGCTTTGTCTTTCCAGTGCAGCTTCCTTCCCCCATCGAGTCACCTCATCTCCAGCGATAAACCTTTGCCCTTTACCTCTTCCACTTCGCCAACAATCACTTTTACACTTCAGAGATACAGAATGGCAACAGGCCCTTCGGCCCACTGAGTCTGCACCGACCAGCGATCACCCCTTCCACTGGCACTGTCCTACACACTAGGGACAATTTACAATCTTTACCAAAGCCAATTAACCAACAAACCTCTACGTCTTTGGAATATGGGAGGAAACCGAAGCACCCATAGAAATCCCACGCGGTCACAGGGAGAACGTACAAACTCCGAACAGACCGCACCCATAGTCAGGATCGAATTCTGCTCTCTGGCGCTGTAAGGCAGCAACTCTACCACTGCGCCACCCCAAATCCTTTCAAAGGTAGTTAATTATAATTGATTCATTCCTGGAGGGGATGTAGACAAAACCATTTGTTGTCCGTAACATCGTTAATGCAGGAATCATTCAACACTTTAACACAATGTAATCCATTTTCGATCGATGTCCAACTCATTGTGAATTTCAATGGCACAAAACACCAAGGGCTGCGTGCCAGAAAATGGGATTAGTGTAGATTGATATTCAATTGCTGGCGTGGACTTGGTAAGCTAAAGGACTGTTTCATACTTTATGATTCAATGTCCAATTACCCATGACAAATTGGTGATGGGTTGTGTTGAGGGAATTGTCCAGACTGTATCTTGCTCCCCTAGTATTCGCTACACCCTGAGGATATACAGAATCATTCTAACATTCCAAGTATTGTTTCTAATATCTCCCCTTCTTGGCTAACATCAGGCTTTTTTTAGCTTGTCCCAGGATACAATGGATTATGTGAAACCGATAGGATTCATACTGGACTTTGGCCTTGTCGACCCCGAATATGGCCCAGTTTTGGATGACGGATGGCCAACATCAACCAGAAGCACGGTGGGTAGAGTGTGGTCCAAGTGCGTTATCACGTGGCCTGTACACCTGAGTCACAGCGGCGGCACGGTGGCACAGCGGTAGAGTTGCTGCCTTACAGCGTCAGAGACGCGGGTTCGATCCTGACAACGGGTGCTGTCTGCATGGAGTTTGTACGTTCTCCTCGTGACTGCGTGGGTTTTCCACGGGTGATCCGGTTTCCCCCCCACACTCCAAATATGTACAGGTTTGTAGGTTAATTGGTTTTGGTAAAAATTGTAAATTGTCCCTAATGTGTGTAGGATAGGGCTAGGATGGGGATCGCGGGTCGGCGCGGACTGGGTGGGCCGAAGGGCCAGTTTCAGCGCTGTATCTCTAAATTAAACTAAATAAAACGTAGTTCCTAGAGTGGGTCTTTATTTATTGTCTTAATTGAAGGCACTCTCTTGGTTCTTGGTTCTTGGTTCTTGGGTCCTCCAAAATATTCCAACTGGAATTTAAACTGCAGGTGGTGAAGGGAGGGATTAAGCCAGAAAAGGTATAAAGAACACACACTATAGAATTTAACATAAAACATCCCCACACAGCAGAATCAAAGTTTCCCACTATGTGGGAAGGCACCAAAGTCTTGTGTGGTAGTTCAGCTGGTGGACCAGTGATGCCAGGCTGGTATGTTATCCCATTTGCTCACTCTGGGACAATCACACATACGGGACAATTTACAGTGGCTAATCTTGGAGATGTGGGAGGAAGCTGGAGCACCCTGAGGAAACTCACGTGGTCACTTGGGAGAACGTGCAAACTCCACACAGACAGCATCCAAGGTCAGGATTGAACCATGTTTCCGGCTCTGTTTCACCAGCAGCTCTAATGGTTTGATTCGAGTGGGTAGGGCCCTTGGTCCGTCCTTGCTGTTGATGTTAGTGCCCGATTTTTAATGTAACTAATAAGCTTTTAATGAATAAGACATAGATATAATGGATGCGGAGAGGATGTTTCCACTAGTGGGAGAGTCTAGGTCCAGAGGGCATAGCTTCAGAATAAAAGGACATATCTTTAGAACGGAGATGAGGAGGAATTTCTTTAGTCAGAAGGTAGTGAATCTGGAATTCAATGTCACAGAAGGTTGCAGAGGCCAAGTCAATGGATATTTTTAAGCTGGAGATTGACAAGTTCTTGATTAGTAAAGGGGCAGTCCCACTTGGGCGAACAAATTGGCGAGTTTAGAAGAGTTTGAAAAAATGACGTTGAAGACCTCCTTCGACTATGTTGAAGACTAGCTACGACTACCTTCGATTACCTACGACTAACATGCCGACCTACTACGGCTTACTACGACTAAACCTACGAGTAAAAAAAATATCGACTTTTTCCATGGCAACCTTTTTTTACTCGCGGGCATTTTTTAACATGTTGAAAAAAACGCCGTGACCTGGCTGAGGCCTTGAGTACGCGGAGACCACTCTCGAGCATGAAGGAGAGTTACGAAGACCTCCTACGACCTCGTGTCGACCATGCTGCGAGTATGAGTCGAGGGCAAACTCACCAGAACTCGTGGATTAGGTCGCCCAAGTGGGACAGGCTCTTTTTTATGGGGAGAAGGCAGGAGTGTGGGGTTGAGAGGGAATGGTTGATCAGCCATGATTGAATGGTGGAGTAGACTTGATGGGCTGCATGGCCTAATTCTGCTCCTATGACTTCTGATGCATTGTGTAAAAATAAATTCATGTGCACAGCATGCAATTAGTTTAAGGAGGATTCTCTGTGTCTGACAGCTAGCTCACTGTCTTCAACAATAAATCTGACACGGCTGTGCAGCTGGGCACAAACTTTGGTCACATAGTGTACTCTGTAAGGGAGCTCGAACTCTGGTCTCTATCAATGGTGTATCCCATCACAAAATTTCAATCTGTCTCTCTGGCTTGCACAAGGAGAGATGGATTGTGTACTTTGGCGAAAGGAGTGCACAGTGACTTCAACACTGGGATGCTGTTCAAAGCAGGACCTCAGTCTCGAGGCAGGTGCTTCCCTCTTCACTGCCCCCGTCCTCACCCCCAGCTGGGCTGGAACACTCTCCACAATACCCCAGGCACCTGACTACCGGTTGACTGGGAGCCTCTGAATCCGGAGTCTGATGTGCGTCAAGCAGGTTTATCAGCCTGGGCAATCATCCAGCTCTGCATCTTCCCCCCTCTTCCAGTGGCTGAGTTTACGGAGGATTCTGACTCGCGTCTGACATGGCTTCTGTAGTCTGCATTCATTCTAATCACTCCCCCGAGAGCTCTCTATTCATAAGCCCCCTCTGGTGCGGCACAATTCTGTACAGAAAATCCAGGGTCTGATTCCACTTTGAGCTGAGTTGGCTAATCTTAGCTCATATGTAACACCAGGGTATATCCACGTATAACACTTCAACTGCAGCATATAATGGTTTAAAGTACTGTGTACCTTATCCTTGCTACACAGTAGCTTGTTAACCCTTTGTGCACTGCAAGCTGCATCATCCTGGAGACAGCGAAGCATTGAACTTGTGAACTTGAGCTGAGGTCCAGTAACGTTGGCCTGGAGTTCAATGCAGGTCCCGGAGGCAGCAGTGAGGCACATTGCCATCACTGCAGTCCTATCCTCTCCTTCCCACCTCTTGCCGGCCACTGAGAGGGTCCTGCCCAGCAACAGCAGAAAGCCACATCGCTCCCATCTCTCACTCAGCAAGTCATGCAGTCAGGAGTTGAGCACATGTTGTTGGGAGTGATGTTTCGATGCAATGTTACACTGAGCCCAGTCATCTTATAGAGAGTCCTCTTATAGAAACATATAAAGTTATTAAGGGATTGGACAGGCTTGATGCAGGAATCATGTTCCCGATGTTGGGGGGAGTCCAGAACCAGGGGCCACATTTTAAAAATAAGAGGTAGGCCATTTAGAACTGAGATGAGGAAAAACCTTTTCACCCAGATAGTTGTGAATTTGTGGAATTCTCTGCCACAGAAGGCAGTGGAGCCCGATTCACTGGATGCATTCAAAAGAGAGTTAGATATAGCTCTTAGGGATAGCGGAATCAAGGGATATGGGATGAAGGCAGGAACGGGGTACTGATTGTAGATGATCAGCTATGATCATATTGAATGGCAGTGCTGGCTTGAAGGGCCGACAGGCCTACTCCTGCACCTATTGTCTATGTATCTATGTATCTTCCAAGGGACCCTCCCAGATGTTCTGCCCATATTTATTCCTCAGTTGAGATCATCGACTGGTCCTTCCTCTATCTACCTCTTGGTGACCTTTGGACTATCCTTGATCGGACCTTGTTGGCTTTACCTTGCATAAACATCATGTACACTGTACATTACACTGTAAAAATGGCTCATTTATCATCATGTATTGTCTTTCTGCTGTCTGGATAGCACACAACAAAAGCTTTTCACTGTAACCTAGGTACACATGACAATAACCTAAACGGAAACTTGTGGATAGAAAGTTATTGTCCATGTTATAGGAGCAGAATTAGGTCATTCGGCCCATCAAGTCTACTCCGCCATTCAATTATGGCTGATCTATCGTTCCCTTAAAACCCCATTCTCCTGCCTTCTCCCCATACCCCCCGACACCCTTACGAATCAAGAATCTGTCAATCTCCACCTTAAAAATATCCATTGACTTGGCCTCCACATCTGTCTGTGAGAATGAATTAGACAGAATCAATACCTTCTGGCGAAATAAACTCCTCATGTCCTTTCTTAAGGTCGGTCCTATAGCCTCTGGTCCTATACCCTCCCACTAGAGGAAAGATCTCCACATCCAGTCTATTCGAGCCTTTCACTATCCGGTAATTTTCAATAAGGGGTCCCCTCATCCTTCTAAACTCCAGCGAGTACAGGCCCAGTGCCGTCAAACACTCATTACATGTTAACCTAATCATTCCCGGGATCACTCTTGTAGACCTCCTCGGGACCCTCTCCAACACCAGCACATCCTTCCCCAGATATGGGGCCCAAAACGCCTCACAATAACTACAGTGCACAATTTGCCCATCTTGGCTGCAACGTTGCAACGGTGAGTGCAGCAACTGGGGAACTTCTGAAATGCAAGATGCTCTGGAGCATCATGGCAGGTGCTACATTATGGCACAGCTTTCCATCTTAATGTTAATTGTCAGAGCTTTTGCAGATAGTCTATCATGACGTTCCAACAAATCTTGTGTTCCAAAATGTCTCCATTTGCTACCTCATGACACACAAAGTGCTGGACTAACACAGTGGGTCAGGCAGCATCTGCAGAAGGAAGGGACAAGCGACCTTTTGGCTCAGACTCCGCTACTTGGTCTCTGGAGAAGTGGAAGGGGTGGGTAGGAGAGTCGATGGGGTTCAACCATGAAGTGCATGAATCTTTGGTACAGGGCAGCTCCGTGCCACCTTGCCCGTTGAAAGGCGATTGTCCCGTGAATCCATGAGCTTATTCCCAGCCAAGATCCTCTGGCAGGATGGATGGCGTCATTGACGGAGAACGGTGCGGTTTATTGCTTGTTCTTGGTCCCAACGCAGCTCAGCTTCTGGAACGACTGTGGCGAGGACGAACACTGCGTTCCCGACCTGGTCATACGAGCTCGCACTGGCATTCACGGTTCCAGGTGAGTAGCGAGTCACCACATCTTTCAACGTAACGATGCGACGAATCGAGGAGGCTCCACGACCGAGACTTTGAATCTTTCTCCCCTTTTCCCCCTCGTTAAAGGTGCCGACACGCTCAGTCCCACTGCCTTGTGGAACTAAATCATGCCTTTATCCCCACGTGAACACAGTGGGAATCTTGAGGTTATTTGACTTGGGTGTGGGTGTGGGTGTGGGTGTGGGCTTCACTACAGAGGCTGTTGCATTGCCCACCTGAGCCAGGTGTATGTTGGGCCACTGGGTAATGTTGGGGGGAGCAAGTTCTCGACCTACTCCACAGTCCACTGGTGGCATGGAGCTCAAATGGGGATGTCATGTTCACCCAAACAGTCCTGGATTCTTGCTGTACCTATAGAATTAGGAGCAAAACACAAAGTGCTGGTGGAACTCAGTGAGTCAGGCAATAAGGTATGTGCAATGGGAAAAGGACATATGACATTTCATATCGAGACCCTTCTTCAGTCTAAACATGGGTCTTGTGTTGTAACATTGCCGGTCCATTTCCCTCCACAGATGCTGCCCGACCCGCAGAGTTCCTTCAGCGCTTTGTGTTTTGCTCAATATTACAGCATTTGCAGTCACTTTAGAATTGGGAACTGGGTTATCCAACCTGTAGAAACAAGGAATTGCAGATGCTGGTTTACACAAGAAGACACAGAGTGCTGGAGTAACTCAGTGGGTCAGGCAGCATCTCAGGAGAATATGGATAGGTGGCATTTTGGGTCAGGGCCCATCATCAGACTACCTTGACTCAGTCTGAAGAAAGGTCCCAACTGGGATCGTCGCCTATGCATATTCTCCTGAGATGCTGCCCGACCTGCTGAGTTACTGCAGCTCTCTGTGACTTCTTCTCTAATCCAAACTGCAGCCTTATGCCCCTGTCCCACTTAGGAAACCTGAACGGAAACCTCTGGAGACTCTGCGCCCCACCCAAGGTTTCCGTGCGGTTCCTGGAGGTTGCAGGTGGTTGCCGGAGGTTGCAGGTAGTGGAAGCAGGTAGGGAGACTGACAAAAACCTCCGGGAACCTCCGGGAACCGCAGTGAAACCTTGGGTGGGGAGCAAAGTCTCCAGAGGTTTCCGTTCAGGTTTCCTAAGTGGGACAGGGGCATTAGTTTCCACCTACAGAAGGAACTGACAGACCAAAGGTTATACTAGAGGTGGTGTACTAGCCTCATGTGTGGGTGAGTTGTAGAATGTAAATGTTGATGGGAATGTGGGGAGGATAACATTGGATCACTGTAGGAATAGTGTAAAGTGCTGGATGGCCAGTATAAACTGAATGGGCCGAAGGGCCTGTTGCCATGGGTATATGAGTCCATGAGATCGCGATGGCTTTTCCCATTTGCGGTTGTGAAGGCTGACAGCACGTTGGCTGGAGTTGGTGGAGAAGTTTGACGTTTGGAGTTTGAGCCGGTTCACGTGAGATGCATTAAGAATGCAGTGAGACCATCCGTGACATGCCTTCCCACCAACCCATGGCTTGGGTCTTTTTCAGTCAGTTTCCCTTCACTGTTGAAGACACTCGGAGGAGGCTGACTCTGGATGTCTGGCTGGAGAACAAGAGGGAGAACGCCTACAGCACCATCCTCAACGTCACCTTCTCCAGGAACCTGCAGTTCGCAACTCTGGCACAGAAGGTGAGTGGCCTCTCTAAACCCCCTCCTCCCCTCCCCCTCTCCCCTCCCCTCTCCCCTCCCTCCCCCTTCCCCCCCCCCCCCCCCCCCGTCTTCACTAAGGGGCCTGACCCACTTGCCGATTTTTTTTGGCAACTGCCAGCATCATTGACTGACCTATCAGGACACCAACAAATACACGGCGTGATGCGGGGGTGACGCATGATGCGCTGTGTTTTTTCAAGTGTCTCAACATTTTTTTGTCGCCGCTGGATTTTGAAATAATTCACCCGGAGGTTGCAGGTGGTTGCCGGAGATTGCAGGTAGTGGAAGCAGGTAGGGAGACTGACAAAAACCTCCAGGAACCTCCGGGAACCGCATGGAAACCTTGGGTGGGGCGCAAAGTCTCCAGAGGTTTCCGTTCAGGTTTCCTAAGTGGGACAGGGGCATTATGTTCCTCAGTGTAGAGCAACCAAAAACAAAATGAAAAATCCTCAGTCCTAAAGGCCCGGGCACAAACTCGTGCTCACCTCTAGTCTGGACTGTGTTCACATTCCTGAGCAAAGTCAGTTTGACCTTGAATGATTAAACAGTTTTCTGACAAAGATGATGACTATTTGTAACCAGTTCCAATATTTTGTACACTTCTACGGCCTACAGTATAACTTTTATTAAGCCACCTCAGCTTGTCTGGGATCCCATCCAAACTCCACAAGGAGACCTGACATCCACGGCTGAGAAATCACCAAGAGAAGCCACTTGGCTGAGCCCAAGCGGTGGATGAGCCTGGCTACTCTTCCTCTTAACCCAAAGTCAGTCACTGCCTGTTACCCCTTAGCTTCTCCCTCACATCCTTAAAGATGGCATACAGATGGCATAGCATTAGAGTTGCTGCCTCACAGCGCCAAAGACCCAGGTTCGATCCTGACTGTGGGTGCTGCCTGTACGGAGTATGCTCATTCTCCCTGTGACCACGTTAGTTTTCTCCAGGAGCTCCGGTTTCCTCCCACACTCCAAAGATGTACAGGTTTGTAGGTTAATTGAGTTTGGTAAATTGTTCCTAGTGTGTAGGATAGTGTTGGTGTACGGATTATCATTGTCAGTGCGGACTCGGTGGGCCAAAGGGCTTATTTCCACACTGAGTTAAACTAAAGTCATTCCTTAAAGACTTCCTTTGGTCTAATTTTGCCTCGTTGGTGTTAGTATTGATTTATTATTGTCATGAGTTACCGAGATACAGTATTGTATGATTTGCCTATTCAGGACCTTGTCCATACACGACATTTAGGGCAGCACGGTGGCGCAGCTGGTAATGCTGCTGCCTTACAGCATCAGAGACCCGGGTTCGATCCTGACCTTGCTATCTGTGTGGAGTTTGCATGATCTCCCTGTGACCCAGTGTATAGGATAGTGTACGAGGTGGATCTTTGATCGGCATGGAGTTAGTGGGCTGAAGGGCCTTTTTCCACACTGTATGTCTAAAGACTAGCTTTAAGATAACTTAACGACACACAATTGATCATAATTATTCAATGGCCCTTGCCAATAACTGGGTAATGTGAGACAGTGCGTTGTGGATTGGTCTGGGAAGCTTTATGCGAGTGCTAATTAATTGACTGTTCCACTATCAGAAGCAGCTGCTGCATTGAATATTGCACTTTACAGTCTTACAACACTGATAATGCACATTTGACAGAATTGTACCAAGCCCAAGGTTCAGTTACAGGCTCACCTCAAGTTCCAATGGTTGCAAACATAGCGGTAAAGCACAACACCAGGCCATTCGGCCCAGCTGCTCCATGATAGCCTTTACTCCCCACGTGGGATAATCCCACCCATCCTGCCTGAGAAGGGTCTCGACCCAAAACGTCACCCTTTTCCTTCTCCCCAGAGATGCTGCCTGTCCCGCTGAGTTACTCCAGCATTTTGTGTCTATCTTCTGCCTTGGAAAGATATCGTTGTTCCTTCATTGTTATCAGAGAATCGCACCAGGGTCAGACAAAGTGAAAGAGAATTATAATATTGCTATTTATTGGATTTACAGTGAAGGTTTGCACTTATTTGTCTCAGTGGTCAGTGATTTGGGGAAGGCAAATAAGTGTAGGCATGCACAGAAAATGGAAGGGGCATGAAGGGAAGTTGATTAACAGAGAGATCCAGGGATCATATTTGTAGTTCTTTGCAAGTGACACGGCAGGTGGATAGAGTGTTGAAGAAGCCATGTGGTTTGCTTGCCTTCATAGGTCTGGGCATGGAGATTTACCGTGAGTTTAAGAAGGAACTGCAGATGCTGGAAAATCAAAGGTAGACAAAAGTGCTGGAGAAACTCAGCGGGTGCAGCAGTATCTATGGAGCGAAGGAAATAGGCAATGTTTCGGGCCGAAACCCTTCCGGGTTTCGGCCCGAAACATTGCCTATTTCCTTCGCTCCATAGATGCTGCTGCACCCGCTGAGTTTCTCCAGCACCTTTGTCTACCTTAGATTTACCGGGATGTTGCCTGGATCTGAGGACTGTAGTTATAGGGGGAGAATGGGTCGGCTAGGCTTGTTCTGCTCGGACCCCAAGAGGCTGAGGGATGCCCGATAAAAGTGTATAAGATTACGAGAGGTGTAGATAGGTAGATGGCGAAAGATTTCCTCTCGTTTACGAGGTATTAAAAACAAGAGAACATGGGCAGCACAGTGGCACAAGGGTAGAATTGCTGCCTTAAAGCCCTGTCCCACAGTACGAGTTCATTCCAAGAGTTCTCCCGAGTTTGCCCTGATTCGAACTCGGAGATTTACGGTAATGGCCACTCGTCGGTACTCGGGGCTCTCGTGGACATTTTTCAACATGTTGAAAAATCTTCACGAGTCTTCCCGTGCTTACCTGCCGTTAGCAAGTCTTCCTGAGTACCGTTAGCGTTACGAGCTGCGAAGAGACGTCCCCGAGCTCCGACGTACCCGCTACGTTCATTCTCCGTGCTTACCACGAGTTTGATTTTTTTTAAACTCGGGAGAGCTCTTGGAATGAACTCGTACCGTGGGACAGGGCTATTACAGCGCCACACACCCGAGTTCAATCCTGCCTCCGGGTGCAGCGTGTATGGAGTTTGTACGTTCCCCCTTGTGACCTGCGTGGGTTTTCTTCAGGTGTCCCGGTTTCCTCCCACACTCCAAAGAAGTACAGGTTTGTAGGTTAATTAGCTTGGTATCATTGTAGATTGTCCCGAATTTGTGTAAGGTAGTGTTAGTGTGCGGGGATCACTGGTCAGACTAAATTAAACTAGTGTTAAGGTAAGAGATAGGCGATTTAAAGGAGATCTTTGGGGAAATTTTTATACACCAAGAATTGTTAAGCTCTAGGTTGCACAGTCAGAGCAGCAGTTGGAATCTGAAACAATCACTACATTTAAGAGACATTTTTGCAGTCATTTGAATAGGTAGGGAGTCCTAATGTGAACAAATGGAAAATGGTTAGCATGAACATAATGGGCTGAAGGGCCTGTTCTGTGCAGTACAACCCCATGACCCTATGATTACTTAACTGGGGGTGCATATAGGTCTCTAAATAGTCAGATAGAGAAACAAATATACATTATGTCACAGATATATCACTAAAAGCATGCTGACCGGTTGCATCGTGGCTTGGTTCGGCAATCTCTCCGCTGCCTTCAGGTAGAAGGTACAGGAGCCTGATATCCGCAACATCCAGGTTCAGGAACAGCTACTTCCCCACAGCCATCAGACTACTAAACTCAACTCAAATAAAAATTTGAACTTTAATAGCCTATTGCACTTTATATGCTTATTTATGTGTGTATATAAATATATATATATTCAATGGTATATGGACACACTGATCTGTTCTGTATTTATTTATGCCTACTATATTCTGTTGTGCTGAAGCAAAGCAAGAATTTCATTGTCCTATCTGGGACACATGACAATAAACTCTCTTGAACTCCTGAACCTGAACTTGAAAAGTGAAAAATAAGTAGGGGATTTAAATCTTCCCAATCTCAAATGGGACCACTTCAGTGTGAAATGCTGAGAGGGAGCCAAGCTTTTAATGTGTGCCCAGAAGAGATATTTGAGCCATCGCCTTATTCTCGAAGGGGTGATCCTGCATCTAATCTTTGGGGAGCGGCCAGAAAAGTGCAAGGAGTGTCAGTGGGAGAACATTTTAGAGGCCAGAATGGACATGAAATTAGGATTTCGATTAGGGGAAGGCTGCTTTCATTTTTGTGATGGGTGCGGTGTACTGCAACCTCTGAAAAGTTAAAATCTAGATTTTCAAACTTTAATAAGTTACAAACAGATTTGTACATAGAACAGCACAGCACAAGAACAGGCCCTTCAGCCCACAATGTCTGTGCTGAACATGATGCCAAGACCTCCTCCTCCAACCTGCACCTCCTCCAACCTCATCTATTGCATCCGCTGCTCTAGGTGTCAGCTGCTCTACATCGGTGAGACCAAGCGTAGGCTTGGCGATCGCTTCGCCCAACACCTCCGCTCGGTTCGCACCAACCATCCTGATCTCCCGGTGGCTCAGCACTTCAACTCCCCCTCCCATTCCGAATCCGACCTTTCTGTCCTGGGACCCCTCCATGTCCAGTGAGGCCCACCGTAAATTGGATGAGCAGCAGCTCATATTTCGCTTGGGTAGTCCTTACCCCAGCGGTATGAACATTGACTTCTCCAATTTCAGGTAGTCCCTGCTTTCTCCTTCTTTCCCCTCCCCTTCCCAGCTCTCTCACAGCCCACTGTCTCCGCCTCTTCCTTTCTTCTTCCCGCCCCCCCACCCTCACATCAGTCCGAAACGTCGCCTATTTCCTTCGCTCCATAAATGCTGCCTCACCCGCTGAGTTTCTCCAGCATTTTTGTCTACCTTTGATTTTCCAGCATCTGCTGTTCCTTCTTAAACATGATGCCAAGACTATCACTTATCTACCTGCACATAGCTGATAACTGGAGTGCTGCCACCTAGTGAGGAAAGGATGGAGGTGCACTGGGCTACAGTGAGGTTGAAACAATGTGGTTTCAAGACCCCCCCCCCCCCCCCCTGTCCCACCTCCCCAGCATACTACTGACTAATGTACAGACTATAGAAAACAAGCTGGATGAACGTATAGCCAGACTGACCTGCTTCAGGGAAGTGAGAGACAGCTGTGTGCTGTGTTTCACAGAAATATGCCACACCCCTGAAACATATGACTGTGGTGTTCAGCCTTTCACTGGAAATCACTTTATCAGGATGCATCACAGCAAGCTTTGAGAACATTACTCTATCCAAGACCACACGAAATTACAGAGAATTGTGGATGCAGCCCAGACTATTACGCTAACCTACCTCCCTTCCATTGACTCCTTCTTCCATTGACCTAGGCAAGGCCACCAACATAATCAAAGCCCAGTCTCATCCCTCTCCCATCAAGCAGGAGTTACTGAAATGTGAAAACGCACACCTCCAGATTCAGGGACAGGTTCCTCCCAGCTGTTATTAGACAACTGAACCATCCTATCACCAACTTGAGAGTGGTCCTGAGCTACAATCTACCTCATTGGAGACCCTCAACATTGGATGTTTCTGGACTTTATCTTGCACTAAATGTTATTTCCTTTATCCTGTATCTCTACACCGTGGACAGCTTTAATGTAATCACGTATAGTCTTTCTGCAGACTGGATAACATGCAACAAAAAGCAGAATTAGGCCATTTAGCCCATTGCGTCTGCTCCACCATTCGATCAGGGCTGCTCTCTCTTTCCCTCTCAATCCCATTCTCCTGCCTTCTCCTTGTAAACTTCAAAATATGTAACACCCTTTCTAATCAAGAACCTATCAATCTCCAAAATACCCAATAACCTGGCCTCCACCACTGTCTGTGGCAATGAATTCCACAGATTCACCACCCTCTGGCTAAAAATAATTCCTCCTCATCTCCATTCTAAAAGTACGTCCTTTTATTCTGAATGCCCTCTGGTCCTAGTCTTTCCCACTACTGGAAGCATCCTCTCCACATCCACTCTATCCAGGCCTTTCATTATTTGGTAGATTTCAAGATTTCCTTCATTAAAATGAGGAAAATCCCAAAGCATTTCATGAATATATTTGGGGCAAGAAGGGACCAGAGCAAGTGGTTAACAAGAGAAAGAGGAGGGTCAGTTAAGGACCAGAGTGTCTTTCTGTGCCTGGTGTCAAAGGACATAAGGCTGTTCTTAAATAAATACTTCCTATCAAATAGACGTTTTGGATCGGAACCCTACTTTGGGCTGAAAGTGGGGATGGGGGCGGAGAGAGGCTGTGGGGAGGGGGGGAGGGGGGTGGAAGTCACCAATCCTGATGATCTGGTCTCTTTTCGTCTCCAGTTTATTTCTCTCTCCCCCCCCCCCCCCCTTCTACTATCAATCTATTCTTTTTCTCCAGAGATGCTGCCTGACCCACTGAGTTACGCAGCATTTTGTGTCTATCTTCAGTATAAACCAGCATCTGCAGTTCCTCACTGCACACTTCCTATCTGTTGCTCAATTATGATGCGTTTCACCGTGGAGAACAACAACATAATTGAAAGGAACAAGTTGAAATTCTAGAACAAATTATCTCAGAAGTGGAGGAGGAATTAGATGTCTTAGTGGGCTTAAAGGTGGATAAATCCCCAGGGCCTTTGAGATGTATCGCAGCATGCTGAGGGAGGAGATTACTGAGGAACTGACAGAACCCTTCAAATCCTTGGCCCCAGAAGAGGTGCCAGATGACTGGTGGACAACAAACGTGTGAGGTAATTGCAGGGAAACATTATTTTCCCTCTCTCGTTACAGGACGAAGCTGACGTGAGAATTGACTGCAACGTTTTGGAAAAATGGAACAACAGCAAAGTTTGCACCGTGGCTTACCCAGTGTTCCGCTCCCAATCCAAGGTAGGAGGCTTTGCTCTTGTCTTGGGTGACGTGGGTCTTTGATGATACCACCTGCCTTCTCGAGCCAACGCTTCCTGTGGGTCCCGTCGATGGTGGAGAGTTCGATACCCATCCAAGCTGTGAAATACTTTGTTGAACTGTAGCCACCATTATATAGGGAACACAGATCCCACTAACGAGAACATGACGATGCCCAATTGGGTTTTTTATAGTATCAAGAAAGGAAGGATACATTTTGGCCCAGACATCAGTGAAACAGCCCCTTCGGCCTTCCAATAGAGGCCATGGGTTCATTTACATCCATCTGAAAGAGGTGATAGACCCATGGTTTAGCTTCTCACCTAGAGGATAAAATGACACCAGTTTAGTTTAGAGATACAGCATGGAAACAGGCTCTTCGGCCCATCAAGTCCACACTAACTAGCAACCATCCACACACTAGTTCTATCCTGCACACTAGAGATAATTTACAGAAGCCATTTAACCTACAAACAAACTCCCAGAGTGGAACTTGGAACTTTTAGATTATTAATGAAGGAGCAAGATCAATGAGAACTGTTGGTTCTAATCAGATGCTGGAGGCAAGGCCAGGATTAGTGGCCTAGAGAAGCTGGAGGTGAGCCACTTCCATGACCACTGCTGTCATTCATGTTGAAGGAGGCAATTGGGATGGAGTGCCAGGATTTACACACAGTAACAATGAAGCAGTGACAATATAAACGGTGTGTGAAGGGTGAGCGGCTAGTTTCACTTGGTGGTATAGGCTACGAGTTTGCTCGATGCAGTTGCAGTAGGTGTGGTGTGTAACAATGTGGATGGTATACACTATGGCTGTTGTGACTAGTGGTGTAGGGTGATAGATGAGGGTCGGTCAGGCAGGCTGCCTTGTTCTGACAGGTGTCTCCATTACACTTGTAGAATTTGAAAGTTCTCAAAATGGGCGGCATGGTGCTGATGCGGCAGAGTAAGGCAGAGACCTGGGTTCGATACTGACTGTGGCTGCTGTCTGTACGGAGTTTGTACATTCCTCCATACAGACAGCTCCAGGAGCTCCAGTTTCCTCCCACACTCCAAAGACATACATGTTTGTATGTTAATCGGCCTCAGTAAAGATTGTCAATTGTCCCTAGTGTGTAGGATAGTGTTAGTGTGCAGGGATCGCTGGTCAGCATGGACTTGGTAGGCCGAAGGGCCTGTTTCCGTGCTGTATCTTTAAACTAAACTAAACATGGGCCTAACAGCAAGCTTGCCATGTTTAAGTTAAGTGCCAGGTATGTGTTTATTCTTCTGCTCGTTCTATTATTGCTTATATCATAATTGAACGGTTTGTTAGACCATTTTGGAGGGCAGTTTGGAGATGACACCAGTGTGGGTCTGGAGTCAGCAACAGGCCACACTGGGTGAGACTAGTGGTATACACCGTCCTTCCTCACTGGAGACCATGAGGGAACTTGATCGGCTTTCCATCACTATCCAGCTGTCATGGCAACCGATTATATAATTTCCCAGCTCTACAGTGAGACTTTACAAGGATGTTGCCAGGACTAGATGGTCTGAGATATAGGGAGAGGTTGAGTTGGCTGGGACTCTATTCCTTGGAATGCAGGAAGATGAGGAGTGATCGTATAGAGGTGTATAAAATCATGATAGGAATAGATCAGGTAGATGCACAGAGTCTCTTGCCCGGCATAGGTGAATAGAGGATCAGAGGACATAGGTTTAAGGTGAAGAGGAAAAGATATGTAGGAATTTGAGGGGTAACCTTTTCACACAACAGGTGGTGAGTGTATGGAACAAGCTGCCAAAGGAGGTCGTTTAGGCAGGGACTATCCCAACGTTTAAGAAACAGTTAGACAGTTAGATGGATAGGACAGGTTTGGAGGGATGTGGGTCAAACGCGGGCAGGTGGGATGAGTGTAGCTGGGATATGTTGGCCGGTATGGGCGAGTTGGGCCGAAGGGCCTGTTTCCACACTATCACTCTATGACTATGACTTCAACACTTGTCACTAAATTGTTAACCGGAGATGCTGGCACCAACGTCCACTGAGTGAGTCAAAAGGATCACCACCTGAATGGTGAAAAGGAACAGGAATGCCTTGGAGGGATATGAATCGATTTAGTGCTGATCGCAAATGTGAAGTCAACCTCTCTACGGTGGCTGGGGTCCTCAGCATACAGGGAGTTACCAGAAATTTCCATTATTGTTGGTTTGGGGCGACTGAGGAATGACAAAAGTCTGCGGCACAAACAGAATCCTGTCTCTGGATTGAATTTCAAGTGATCAGAGACGAAGAATGTAAGTGCGTGGCAACGGGAGCCTTAACGAGTGCCAGAGAGCAGATAAGTCAGCAAGTGGAAACCGTGGCGACAAGAGGCAGCCTCTGCTCCTGCACTGCACAAGCTTCATCTCAGCTACTGACGCAGCTCCTTTCTGCCCTTTCAAGTCCATAATTCAACCAATCTTTCCAAAAAAAATTTAAATTACATCTGGAAACTCTGGTGAGGGAAGTTTGATGATCCTGTGAGAGGGATGTAGAGAGGTTGGACAAACATAGAAACATAGAAAATAGGTGCAGGAGTAGGCCATTGAACCAGCACTGCCATTCAATATGATCATGGCTGATCATCCAGAATCAGTCCCCCCGTTCCTGCCTTCTCCCCATATCCCTTGATTCCAACAGCATTAGTGTTAGCTGGGACGTGACAGCACTCTGTGTCTGTAGCGGGACTTGGTCGGTGGCAGGACTGGTGCATTGCGACTGGTCACCTCTGCGTTTGCTGGCTGATGTGTCTTTCTGCTCTCTGCAGGTGGCCTTTCGCCTGGAGTTTGAGTTCAGCCGTTCCGTTTTCCTGGACAATGTGGAGCTGACCCTGACTGCCAGCAGGTGACGTATGCTTGACAAATGTGTTCAGTGAAATGCACGGTTAGATGAACATAGAACAGCGCAGCACAGGAACTATGTTTGAGCCAAACACAATGCCAAGTTAAACTGAACTCACTGCCTGCACATGAGCCATATCCCTCTATACTCTGCACGTCTATCTGCCTGTCTGAAAGCTTCTTAAACGCCATCTATCGTTCAGAAAGTTCAGTTTAAACGTACATGAAATGTATGAACTGAATACAGTTTAAACCTGAATGAAATGTATGCTGAAAGCTTTGCACTGCACCTCGGTACACGTGAAACTGCTGAACTGAATTCAGTTTAAACCTACGTGAAATGCACGGTGAAATTAGTTTAGCTTGAACCTAGCAGCAATAATGTTTTGAAAACAGCCTCTGCCTTCTAAAAGTATAAGCTGATAAAAGGCTTGTGAAGGAAGGAACCGCAGATGCTGGTTTAAACCCAAGATAGACACAAAAAGTGGGACAGGCAGCTTGCCAGCTGTCTGATGTTAGGGTGAGGTCAGGAATGTTGGTGTATCTACATGCAGCTTACTCCGTTTGGTTCCGTCACTAGTACTCCCAGTCACACACGCAGTGCCATTGGGCATTTTGGGAGACCCACAGCCTTCACCCCCATCCTTTGGTCCCCGACTCTCAGCACACAAATCCCTTGGCCCTTGGAACTCTGTTCTTGGCCCATTGACTGCGGCTGAGTCCACCGCACTTGTGCCTGTGACCCAAGGTGAGGGATTGAATCCCTGCTCCACTGTAGGACAGCAGCAGTGCTGCTGCGTTGGTGGTGTCTTGGTGAATTGTTAAACAAAGGTGCTGTCTACATTCTCATATATTCCACAATGAGGGCCCTTTGCTAGAGCCACTGCCTCACAGTGCCAGAGACCCGGGTTTGATCCTGATCACGAGTGCTGTCTGTGTGGAGTTTGCACGTTCTCCCTGTGACCATGTGGGTTTCCTCCAGGTGCTGCGGTTTCCTCCCACATCCCAAAGACATGCGGGTTTGTAGATTAATTGGCTTCTGTAAATTGCTGCTATTGTTGGGAGTGGAAGTGGGATAACATAGAAGTAGTGTGAACGGGTGATCGATGGACAGCATGGACTCAGTGGGTCGAAGGGCCTGTTTCCATGCTATATCTGTATGCTATATTTGATCTGTTTGGATAACATGCAAAACAAAGTTTTTCACTGTACCTCGGTGCATGTGACAATATAGAACCTAAACATACACCTGCCATTTCTAAACCTGCCACTTCTAAACCTGCCACTTCTAAACCTGCCACTTCTAAACCTGCCACTTCTAAACCTGCCACTTCTAAGGTTGCTTCATAAGCTCTAGAGTGCCGTAAATGTCCCAAGTCTTTGAAAGGTGCTATAGAAATGCATTCTGGCTGGTGAACAATAGTCTATGAGTATTGTGTAGGAAAGAACTGCAGATGCTGGTTTAAATCAAAGATAGACACAAAATGCTGGAGTATACTCAGCGGGACAGGCAGCATCTCTGGAGAGAAGGAATGGGTGACGTTTCGGGTCGAGACCCTACTTCAGACTATGAGTATTAGTCATACTCATAGAGTCACGAGTCATACACTGTGGAAACAAGCCCAACATCTCTGTCATCTCAGAAAGGCAAGATGGGCAAAATATATAGAAAATAGGTGCAGGAGTAGGCCATTTAGCCCTTCGAGCCAGCATCACCATTCAATATGATCATGGTTGATCATCCATAATTAGTACCATGAGGGTGGGGTTGTAAGGAGACATCTCTCCTTACACAGTGATCTGGAACTCACTGACCGGAGCAGAGATGTAAAGAGAATGCACCAGAGTTTTTGGATACACACTTAGCAGGTTCACAGGGACGCACAATGAGAAAGGAACCAATGAAATTGCTCTGCAGCGAACCATCTCAGATTTGATGGGCTGAATGGCCTCCTCCTATGCTGTGACAATGTTGTGACTGGTTGGGAAGGAGATGAGTCCAACCTAGTGTGCTGTCTGTGGAAAAGACCCATGGACTACGGCAAGAGTTTGGAAGTGCATGTTGGGCTGCCTCCACGGAGATATGGTTGCAATTGGTGCCGCTCTTTGGCGAACTGGTGCACCATGTAACACGTGGCCAAGAGCAGTGTTTGCACAAGGACTGTGCTGTGACCAATTACTATCAACAGCACTGTGGTCAAAGGAAACCCGAGGCCCAGACCAGTGAGTTATTTTGAAATCTGAAGAAGGGTCTCGTCCCGAAACATCACCCATTCCTTCTCTCCAGACATGCTGCCTGACCCGCTGAGTTACCCCAGCACTTGTGTCCTTTTGTATAAATCAGCATCTGCAGTTCCTTGTTTCTAGCTATGGTGATTTGAGAAGGACGTTCTGCCCATCAGGTGCGTGCCAGCCCTTAGAGCCATCCAATCAATCCCATTCGCCCACTTTCTTCAATGGTTCAATGGAACTTTATTTGTCACGTTTTTCGCTGCACGGTGAAATTATTTTTGCATATATGACACTTGCTGGCGCCACCATTGTTGGTGCCATTATTTAAAGTCCAAAGTCCGGTCAGCCCGCGCGCTCAAGGTACTTGAACACTTCCCGCGAACCGACGTCCATCTCCTCTCCTCACCCGCCCATCTTTGCCTCCTGCAGCCGACATTGAAGGCGCTGGAGGCATTACTCCGGTTCACCTTCCTACAGGTCCACTCCTAGTGCCCGACGTCTCCAGCTCCCTCCCTGTTGCACCGTCCGATGAGCCAAGCAGCCTATTACCAGGCTGAGAGATGCCCATTGCCACGTCAATAGATGGGGTTGTTTAGATTGCCCAGTAAACCAGCGCCATGTGTCTATGGGATGTGGGAGGAGACTGGAGCATCCGGGGTAAGCCAGTACAAACTGTGTACAGAGAGTAGCAGGGGTCAGAATCAAAGCTGTGTTAGTGTCAACCTGACACTAGTCTCGACTTGAGCTTGACACAGTTGCACTGCCCGCACTGCTGCTGAGATGTAGAGTTGTCAACAGCAGAGTTGCAGAAAGACGGCAGGGAAAGGCTCAACACATGACATCAGTACTGCAAATTGTCTAATGGAAAGATAAGACCGAGTTCTGCGAACTAGTGTTGAGTTTCATTTGGAAGGTTGCCCGTGGTTACCTAACTTGCACTCTCCTTATTTCTCGTGCCCAGTGATAGTGAAGAAGCGGAGGAAACTCTCCAGGACAACGTCTACCATCTCCACGTTCCTGTGCAATATCAAGCAGATCTCCTCCTCACTCGGTACGTGTTAGTATCTCTCTCCATGATCTCTCTTCATTCTGAATACTGGGTGTAGATATCACCAACCATTTGTCTTGGTCCATTTACATTGATGCTCCATCCAAGATGCACGCCAACGCCTGTACCTCCTCAGTAAATTAAGGGAAATTCAACATGTCTATCGTGACTCTTACCAATCTCTACAGATGCATCAAGGAAAGTATCCTAACCAGATGTATCCGCAGCTTGGTGTGGCAACTGCTCAGCCCAAAACTGCAAGAAACTGCAGAGAGTTGTGAATGTATCCCAGTCCATATAGCAAAGCAACCCACCGCACCGCTCTGCCCTTCCCATCAACTCCATCTCTAGATCACACTGCCTCGAAAAGCAGCCAACATAGTCAATGACCACTCACATTCCGGTCATTCTCTCTCCTCCCCACTCCCATCGAGAAGAATGAAAGCACATGCCACCAAATTCAAGAACACTTTCCCCCCCCCCCCCCACTGTTATCAGACTCTTGGAGAGACCTCTCAAATGCTAAGGATGAATTTCCAATCTTCCAATCTACATCGTAATGGCCATTGCACTTTTTTAATCTGCACTTTCTCTGTAGCTGCAACACTATATTCTGCACTCTGTTTATTTTTTTCTTTTGCATGACGTGATATACTCATGTATGGTCAAGTCAACTTTATTTATTACATACACTATACGTGATGTGCAGTGAAATGATTTGCCCGAATACGATGCAAAAACAAGCTTTTCAAAGTATCTTGGTACACTTGACAATAATAAACCAATTCTAATACTTAAATTGTGACGGGCATTTTAACTGACACAACATGCTCTGTACACTACAGCAGGTTATCTGGTCTCTCCGTTTCTCCACCTGCCTCCATTCATCACCTGTTTAATCTACACTCCCAATGTCTCCACCGCCATGACATCTCTCTCTGCCTGGTTATATTTCTCAAAAGTATTTTAGGATATTATTTGGTAAAAAAAACGTTACTTGCTGGCAGAACTGCTGCCTCCCAACACCAGGGACCTGACCACGGGTGCTTTCTGTGTGGAGTTCGCACGTACTCCCCGTAATTGCACGGGTTTCCTCCGTGTGCTCTGATTTCTTCCCATATCCCAAAGACGTGCAGGTTTGTAGGTTAATTGGCCTCTGTAAATTGCCCCCTGTGTGTCGGGAGTGGGTGACTACAGAAATTCCTCATCACCTCTTTTCTAAAGGTACGTCCTTTTATTCTGAGGCTGTGCCCTCCGGTCCTAGACTCTCCCACCTAGTGCCCATGGTGCAAAGGGATGGGTGCAGTAGATTGATGGTCAGGATGAAGTTTCCGCAGTGCATTGGCAAATGATCAAGCTTCAGAATATTGAACAGCTGAGCCTCTCAATCCGCCCTGTGTGCATTTCATCCTCCATGTTGTGAGACCTTTCTGTTCTCTTGCCCAGTCGTGATGATTTGATGATTTTGTTGGGACAGGAACTCCAGTCCACATCTCTACGACTTGAAATCAGTGGAAGAGCTGGAGGAAAATGGAGAGTACGACCCTCCGTTTAACTTCACCTTCACGGTAAGGCCATTTCCATTTATTTTCATGTTCAGTTTGATTGCTTTTCCCCCCGTGTTCTGCTGAGGATGTGGGGGTCCCACTGGAGAACATTTCCATCGGTGCCAGGAGTTCCTGATGGTCACAGTCATCTCCCTGTCCATGGAGGAGCTTCACCATTGATTCAAATATGCTCCTTACCTAACCAGGAGCATGTGTAGGAAGGAACTGCAGATGCTGGTTTACACCGAAGAGAGACACAAAATGCCGGAGTAACTCAGCGGACAGGCAGCATCTCTGATTAGATGGAATGGGTGAAGTTTTGGGTCGAGACCCTTCTTCAGGGGCATGTGTCAGCTAGTGACTGGGGGAGAATCATCAGCCCACAGCAAACTTCTAAAGGTACATCCTTTTATTCTGAGGCTGTGCTCTCTGGTCCTAGACTCTCCCACCAAGTCCCCTTTAATTGGCTGCCTAAATTAACCTGATTCCAGGACTTCTGTGATGTGATTCAACTCAAGTCTGGCTGAAAGGTCCAGTTGCAATTAAGACCCCGTGGAACTTATTTCTATCCTTTTACAGACCGATTCTTTCTAGGAAGAAACATCCTTTCCAGGATGTTTGTGGAAGCATTAAGGTCATGTTTACATTCATTGATTACCAGTTAGTAATAAACCAGGGAGCATGGTCTAAATGTCGAAGATGGACACAAAGTGCTGGAGTAACTCCGCGGGTGAAGCACCTGAAGAAGAGTCATGACCTGAAATGTCACTCAAACATTTTCTCCAGAGATGCTGCCTGACCCGCTGAGTTACTCCAGCACGTTGTGTCTATCTTCGGTATAAACCAACATCTGCAGTTCTTTTCTATGCATAATTTAAATGTCATTAGTCAGAGAATTTCATGAATTCATTAAGTAATTGTTAGTTACTTAACCGGTAATTAAAGATTGGCATCGCTGAAAATGGCAACAAAACTGATTGATATTTTTAAAAAGCCTAACAGTTCACAAATGCCCTTTCTTTGTTCAGGAAATCAGCCGTCATCACAGTTTGGTTGATATTTGCCTCAGACCCACAGATGTGTGTTGTTTGGTTCTTAATTGTTCATTGTAGAGGCTGAGCAAAACACTCAGTAATCCCGGGTGAAGCATAGACAGGTGCCCACCACCAACACAGTGGCGCAGCGGTAGAGTTGCTGCCTTACAGCGCCAGAGACCTGGGTTCGATCCTGACTACAGGTGCTGTCAGTACAGAGTATGTACATTCTCTCTGTGACCTGTGTGGGTTTTCTCCAAGGAGCTCCGCTTTCCTCCCACTAGTGCTAGTGTATGGGGATCGCTGGTCGCATGGACCTGGTGGGCCAAAGGGCTTGTTTCTGCGCTATATCTATAAACTAAACCACTGTCTCAGGTCATTGAAGGATGGCCAGTGGATGCAGTGATTGCAACATCCCAACCATGAATGCTTAGAAGCGACCAGTTGATCAATGAGGGACAACATCCCATGGATGTTCCTGTTGTAACGCTGGTGCAGAGTCTGCATGCAAACACCCGGTTAAGAGCGGTTCCTGGTACCCTGAACCTCTCCAGTATCAGAGGAAATCAAAGCCGGCCAGTAAAACAGAATCAGTCATCTGAACTGACCTTAAACATTTCCTGGCATTTCCCAAATATCATATCTTTCATCTTCAAAGGCTCTTCTCTGCCTCAGAACCAAGCACAGTTCAGCAATTACTGCAACCTGCCTAATGACCTGCTGAAGTAGCATTTAAAATACCGACATAGCCCACACACACACACACACACACACGGACACACACACACGGGCACACACACACGGGGACATATGCACACACACACACACACACACACACACACACACACACACACACACACACACACACACACACACACACACACACACAGGGACACACATACACGCACGCACACACACAGACGGACACACAAACACACACACACATGGACACGCATAGGGACACACGTGTACAATGCACACATAGACACACACACTGATGCACACCTACACGTGAACACACATAGTAGGAAGCATGTTCAAAATTACCGTAGACCCTGCAAACATTGTGTACAGTCGCAATCTTTAAACCATTTCCTGTTGTACATTGATTAAATAGCTTCTCTTGATATATTGCTTTCTTTCAAACTGTTCTAAACTAAAATGCAGTAGACACTGAGTGGTACGGTACTGTCTTTTGATTTATTTATCTGATTCCACAGGCATTAATGTTTTACAGTTGCTAGGCCAAATTATTCTCCCTGTTATATTACTAACATAAAGGCAAAAGCCAGGAATTTTATAATTTGTAGGTCCTGGAGAAAGTGGGTGAGAGACAGGTGAAGTTTAAATGTGATTCATTTTGCAGCACATGGGGAATTGCATTGAAAAGAAGCCCTTGTTAAAACAAAGAGTTGCACAAACAGAACTGTCCCTCACTGTCCTCTGTGTGAGATGTAGATTTTGTGACGGTATTAGTCATAGTCATGGAGTCTTACAGCATGGAAACAGGCCCTTCGGCCCAATTTGCCCACACTTGCCAACATGTCCCATCTACACCAGTCCCATCTGCCAGTCCCAGACACCAAGCCCATATCCCTCTAAACCTATCGTACCCATGTTCCTATCTAAATGTTTCTTAAACATTGCGATAGTACCAGCCTCAACCACCTCCTCCGACTGCAGTTGTGTTCTAAGTATTCATTGACATTATCCCTATGAATCTGGTTTGTAGTAAAGGGAATTGTCTCAAACCCAGTGCAAGGGCAGATTACTATCTATAGATTGGCAGGTACAGTGATGGCATCCAGAGAGGGCATATGTTATCGAGGGTGTCATTTATAGAGAGCAGCATGTATAGAAGGTAGCACAGTAGCACAGCTGGTAGAGCTGCTGCCTCACAGATCCAGAGATATGGGATTAATCCTGACTTTGAGTGCTGTCTGTGTAGAGTTTGCATGTTCCCCCATGACCATTTGGGTTTCCTCTGGGTGCTCCGGTTTCCTCGCTCATCACAAAAATATGTGCGTTTAAAAATAATTGGTTAAAATTGCCCCCAGTGTGTAGGGTATGGATTGTGGGATAACAGAACTAATGTGAAGAGGTGATCGATTGGACTCCTTGGGCCTAAACACCTGTTTCCATGCAGTATTTTTTTAATTAAAAAAACAAAAATCTAAGGCCCGATGTCTCATATAAATATAACAGAAACTGTTGGATATACTCAGCAATTCAGGCAGTGTCAGTACATGGAGATTCAAGAACTGATCTCCGGAGGCACATGTTTCTGGAGGCACAAGTGATCGCAGATGCTGGAATCTTACATAAAGTGCTGGAGTAACTCAGCTGGTCGGAGGGAATGGACGGGCGACGTTTTAGTCTAAAGAAAGGTCCCGATTCGACACGTTGTGTATCCATTCCCCTCTGAGATGCTGCATGACCCATTGAGTTATTCCGGCACTTTGTGTTCCTCTGGTTTGACCAGACTCTGCTGTTTTTATTGCAGATTTTCAGCATTGGTATCAATTTCAGTCACTGTCTTAGAGGGTTAGCAGTGGCTGTATATTTGGCTGCATGTTTGGAATGGAGTGGGAGTGTGTGGGTCGGGGGACCCGGAGAGGTCTGGTGCACAGTGTTGCAAAAACCTTACTCTGCCTCTGTGGCAGTGTCACCCCAAAGATTTATTTGGAAATTCCAGTCAGGGTTCCTGTGCGAGAATGTTGGCAGAGATCCCCAAGCAAATGCATGTGGAAATGAAGACAAACTGGTGCAAAATTTCCAACTGATTGTCCCTGTCCAGGAATTCTCGCAACATATTATGAAAAATGTAAATGGAATTTCCACAGAATATCCCAAGGAACCTGCATAGAAATATTGGCAAAGTCTCCACCGGTCCTTTGATGGAAACGTTATAAAGGGGGACTGTAGGGATCAGAATGGACTTCGGAGCCAAATAATTCCAGCTTGTTTTGATTAATATTAACTGGACTTAGATCAGAAGTCATATTTCATCTGAAGAATTTAAAACTTTCTAAAATCAATGTAATTCAGTAATTGCGATAACAGATTTCTTTATACTGAAGTCACATAATGTGCATTGCATCTGGAGACAATTGTTAACACGAATGGCATTCAGTGAATTTAACCCTGGTGCTTTGTGTGAATTCAAAGAGCTCGGGAGATTATGCTTGGATGAAGTGTGTCGGGTACAAATGATAGGCTTTGTGTTGCAACCCTCAGCTCCAAGAACTCTGCCAACATGACATCTCTGAATGTGAGTCCATTAGTGCCCATGTGTACACAGCATCTCTCAGGATGTCCCACAACGATTTACAACTCATTAATTTGTTTGGAAGTGCTTTTACTGTTGCAACAGGATTTTTTTCCCCAGCGAAAATAAAATGTATTCAGAATTTAAAAATATACAAAGTAAACAATTGTGCAAAAAAAATCCTTCCGACATTCTCGGCATCTATACATTCATTACCCATACAGATATACATATACAGTTGTATTTGCAGCTATCTCTAAACTAGGCACCCTTGCCACTCTTGTGGCCCCCTGGGGTGATCTCCCATCCTCTGTTTGAGGGGTGTCTCCACCAGCCTCTGCCCCTCAATGTCCCACAGAGCGAGGACCCTGGACTGTGGAAATACAGCAGTCCCAGCAAGATGACACAGTCTGACAATGAAAAGATGAGCAGTAATAGCGTTGGATTTAATATTAGCCATGGAACCTCTCTTCCCTTCTCCAAAAATGTACTGAGGCATCCTGTCGGCCTTGGTTTATCATCTAATCCGAAAGATGACATTTCCGACAATGTTGCATTCCCACGCTATTACTTGGACAGTCTAGATTACCTGATCGGGTAAATTAGGATTATCATGTCCTCAGAATGCATTGCAACCAGTCATTAACTTCTGAAGTGTTGTCACCCCTTTTTAGACTTTAAGACTTCGGACATACAGAACGGAGACGGGCCCTTCGGCCCTCCGAGTCCGTACTGGCCTGCAATCACCCCATACACTATCTCTATCCTACACACCTACCCTAGGCCGAATGACCTACTCATGCACCTATTGTCTATTGCCTATTGGGAAGGGGTCCAGGACATGTCAGGTGCTTTTGCAAGCAGATAAGCTTCAAGATAATGAAAATGTAGATGGTGTTATGTACGGATGGGACTGGGTCCCCCGGTAAGTCTCATGTGCTTGTGCCCATTTACGTTGCAGTTGCAGAATCTGGGCCGATTCACCATTGGTCGCCTGGTGATCAGGGTGACCGTTCCCACGACGACCAAAGGTAACAACCGCCTCCTGGTCCTGACCAACAACTCCACTGTTCCGGTGAGTACAGGCACTGAAAGTAAGTTTAGATTAGTTTAGTTTATAGTCGCGTGTCCTCTAATTTTAGACTCACCTACCCTGGGGAAAAAACTGTAGTTATTCATCTTATCAATGCCCCTCATAATGTTAAATGCCTGTTTACATTCATCCTCTGACACCAATGCTCTAGGGGGAAAAGTCCTAGCCTGTCCATTATCTCCTTATACCTGTAACATAAAGCCTCCAGCCCCAGTGACATCTTCACCGATTCACTGATACACTTTCCCTGCTTCCTTCCAGAGTCAACAAGCCATTCAACCACTAGGGCAACACACTCTACTATTCCAGTTCTCTCTTGAGATGCATACCCCTGTAGTTGTTGGCTATTAGCTTGTGGTGGCCTCACTAAAATACAACAATGGAGCAAGGGTTTCCCAGGCTTTCCCAGTCATGTTACTCTCTGGATGAAGGGAGCAAGCCAGGGAAACGAGCGAGTGAGTCTGAGTATTCAGCAGGGTGTTGAACCGTTGAAGAAGAGCAGTTTGCACTTCTGTCCTGTAGACCCTCATCCTGGCCGGAGTGGTGAGCTGGAACAGTTGTATGTGAAACAGACCGAGACCCTCTCAACCCAACTGGCAATTGGCAAAAGCCGAGTGCATGATACTGCCCAGATCCTTTTCTGGGGATCTCCAACAAGAAGACTGTAAGGTGTCGCAGTGGCACAGTGGTAGAGTTGCTGCCTTACAGCGCTTGAGACCCAGGTTCAATCCTGACTATGGGTGCTGTCTGTACAGAGTTTGTACGTTCTCCCCGAGACCATGTGGGTTTTCTCTGGGTGCTCTGGTTTTCTCCCGCACTCCAATGATGTGGAAGTTTGTAGGTTAAACGGCTTCGATAAAATTGTAAATTGTCCCTGGCGTGTAGGAAAGTGGCAGTGTACTCAGCGCGGACTCGGTGGGCCGAAGGGCCTGTTTCCGTGCTGCATCACTAGAGTCTAAAAAAGGACCACAACTTTTGCTACTGGCAGCCATTCAGGTGCAGGAAGTTTACCAAGAGACCGTGTCATCTCTACAAGGAGGTAATAGCATTTTGTGCTGTAGTGATGGCAGGAAACAGGCCCTTCGGCCCATCCGGTCTTTCCTGGTGCTAACACCCCTGTGACTGCAGGCTGATGCTGTTGGTGCCAATGGTTTGACACGCACCTACCTTGATGTATTTACACTGCTGCTCTGTTCAATGGATTGCAGGCTGAAGGAATCCAGTGCATCTTGACCAGTCATTCAGAAGCGCCACACTGGCAACACCCTGGCGACCCAGTGTATGCAGAGGACCTCAGGCACTTGGAAAAGCTGGTAAGCAGGTTTTACTGTTCCGTGCAACTCAAACTTTAATGTGCGATGTTTGAAGTCAGATCCTTTGATCTCCGCCAGTGACTTTCATCTCTTTATTAAGTGAAACATTCTGCACACTGTTCCTTTCCTAATCCTTCTGGGCTTTATTTCCTCTGCTGAGATCATTTTGGCTTTTCGCTTTCTATCATCACTTTCTGTATTCTTCCCCAGAGTCCCATGGGAAGGTTGCGTTGTGGAGGAGGAGAGATTTATGTTCCACTGCTCTACTCCCTCCACCCCCTGTCCCCCCTCCCGGAGTGCCCCCTGAACTTGCCCAGACTGCAAGTGGCATTCCACCTTTACTCGCACCCACACACCCCTGACTGACCTCCGAAAGAGCCACGGTACTGATGAATATTTCCACACAAGGGTACTGAGACCAGCTGACACAAGTGAGGACTAAAACTTAACTCTAAACAGGGGAACAGGGTGAGAATGGAGCAGCAACTGCCTCAAATTTACATGGAGAGTATTCTGTGTGTCCACTCCACTGAGGCACTTGCAACATTTGACATCATAGGGATTGGATAAATGCAATTTGTTATTAAAGTATAGAATGGCCTAATGCACTCAGCTTTGGGAGGTCGACTGCAAGGGAAAGCTGGATGGCAAAACGATTAACTTTGTGGATGTTCAGACGGATCTTGGGGTCCATGTCCGTAGACTTTGGAGGTACAGCACAGCAGGCCCTTCAGCCCACCAAGTCCATGCCCACCAGCGATCACCCCGTACACTAACACTATTCTACACACTAGGGATAATTTACAATTTTACCAAAGCCAATTAACCAACAAGCTTGTACGTCTTTGTGTGGGAGGAAACCAGAGCACCCGGGGAAAACCCACACGGTCACAGGGAGAACGTACAAACTCCATACGGATTACATCCGCAGTCAGGATTGTCCCTAGTGTGTAGGATAGTGTGTGTGTACGGGGATCACACAGTTGTGGGATGGAACAAAATGTTTTAAATCAGATCTGTGATGAGACATGACCATCACTAAAAACAAATGCTGCTCCCTTTGTAAATATCTTTGCATAAAATAGCCAAAATCAGAAAAAAAATAACCTGATATATGTGATCATTCAGCGCTGTGTCAATTTCCAATTAACAGGTGATCTTTAAAGTTTGACCTCTGCAATTCACTATAAAAACAGAAAATGCTGCAGATGCTCGACAGGTCGGGCAACATCTGTGGAGAGAGAAATGGTTATCAATTCATGTCAATGATCCTCCATCACGACATTGGCTCCCACTTGGCTCCGTCCATGGTTCACCAGTCTCCTCTGGGTCTCATATTTTACTCCCCCTCCCCCCTTCCCCCTCCCTCCCATCCTACCTGGATCCCCTTCCATCGACCAGCTGATTCTAGATTTCACTCCCCCCATACTCTTTCCTTATCAAATTCCACATGTACACCCTTTTGTCTTCTCTACTTCATCTCCAACCCTTATCTGCACCCCCCCACCCCGACTCATCTCCCACTCAAATCCTCCTTGCCTGCATCCACTCGCTCATTCCCCACTCCTTCACCTCCCCTCTCTCTACTCTACTCCATCAGTCTGAAGAAGGGTCCCGACCAGAGACATTGTTTGTCCATTCCCTTCTCTGGATGTCGCCTGGCCCACTGGGCTCCTTCAGCATGTTGTTGTTTGCTCGGTCGGTTTAACCTGAAATGTTTTTCCTGCCGACAGGATGCTGGCAATGCCAAGTGCACGCTCATCATGTGCGAAGTGAAGAATTTTAAAAGTAACGAGGAGTACATCATTCATGTTTCTGGAAGACTCTTGACTGATTCACTAAAGACTGTAAGTGCATCCATGGAGAACGTTTTGGCCCATGTTGGCAGCTTGAATATGTAAAGGATGTCGGACCCCCATCTCATGGGTTAGGAACATTTTGTTTTCAGTTTGGTGATGACCCACTTGCCACACTGTTCAGCACAGAAGGGAGGCACAGTGGCAGTGTGTAGACCTGCTGCCTGGCAGAGCCAGAGATCCAGGTTCAATATAATAATAATAATAATGGATGGGATTTATATAGCGCCTTTCTAATACTCAAGGCGCTTTACATCGCATTATTCATTCACTCCTCAGTCATACTCGGTGGTGGTGAGCTACTTCTGTAGCCACAGCTGCCCTGGGGCAGACTGACGGAAGCGTGGCTGCCAATCTGCGCCTACGGCCCCTCCGACCACCACCAATCACTCACACACATTCACACACAGGCAAAGGTGGGTGAAGTGTCTTGCCCAAGGACACAACGACAGTATGCACTCCAAGCGGGATTCGAATCGGCTACCTTCCGGTTGCCAGCCGAACACTTAGCCCATTGTGCCATCTGTCGTCCCGATCAATATTTGGGGGGAGGGCCTGTGTGGAGTTTACACGTTCTCCCTGTTACCCCGTGGGTTTCACCCGGGTGCTCCGGTTTCCTCTCACACCCCAAAGACGTGTGGATTTGTAGCTTAATCGGCCTCTTTAAAATGAAACGCCGCATATGTGTAGAGGGAGGGGTGAGAAAGTGGGATAACGTACGACTGGTGATCGATGGTCAGCGTGGACTCGGTGGGCCGAAGGGCCTGTTTCCAAACTATATCTCTTATATTAAAATAAAGTATTACCACTGATTTGGAGAGCGGTGGGTTCAAGTCCCCCCCCCCCACCCCCCCTATAGATTTGGACATAACATTGAGACGGACTCTGAGGGAGGGCTGCGCTGTTCAGAGGTGTCAGCATTTAGACGAGATGCGAGAGCAAGCCCTCGGCTAGGTGCAAACCCACAGCACTGTTCTGAAGAGGAACAGGGGAGCTTTCCTTGTGTCTTGGCCAAAGTTTTTATTCTTTAACCAACTTCACCCCAATGTACGATTACCATGCTTACAGTGGTGTGGTGGGAGCCGTACAGCTCGCTTATTATAACAACATGCATATTTTAAAAGGCACGTCATTGACTGTAAAGGACTCTAAATTGCCTAGAGACACACGTCTGCAGATGCTGGAACCTTTCTCAAAAAAAACCCCAACAGCTGGAGGAACTTACTGAGTCAGGCAGCATCTATGGAGAGAAACAGACAGATGATAATTGTAGATCGGCACCATTAAGATCAATGGAGTAGCGGAGTTCCGAGCATGAAATGTCACCAATCCATTTCCCTCCACATATGCTGCCTGACCCTCCAACACTTTGTTTGTTGAAATGGCCTGAAATTGTGACCTTATGCTTTGTCCATTTGAGAGTTCAGGCTGTCTGCTTGGTTTATCCCAACACCACTGACTGTGCACTGCTCCTTCAGTGCTGCCAGCTTGCATTGTGTACTCAGTAATACAAAAGGACAAAGTGCTGGAGTTACTCAGCCAGTCGGGCAGCATCTCTGGAGAACATGGGCAGGCTCTATCCATATTTCCACTAGTGGGAGAGTCTAGGACCAGAGGACAGAGCCTCAGAATAAACGGACATACCTTTAGAAAGGAGATGAAGAGGAATTTCTTTAGTCAGAGGATGGTTAATCTGTGGAATTCATTGCCATCGAAGGCTGTGGAGGATGTCAATAGGTATTTTTAAAGCGGTGATTGACAGATTCTTGATTCGTAAAGGTGCCAGGCATTGTGGGGAGAAGGCAGGCGAATGGGGTTGGGAGGGAAAGATAGATTAGCTATGATTGAATGACATAGATAGGCCGAATGGCCTAATTCTACTCCTATAATTTATGAACTTACGTTCTCCAGAGATGCTGCCTGACCCACAGAGTTACTCCAGCACTTAGTTTAGTTTAGAGACACAGTGCAGAAAGAGGCCCTTCAGCCCACTGAGTCGATGCTGACCAGCGATCCTCGACACTTTGTGTCCTCTTTTGTAAACCAGCATCTGCAGTTCACTGTTTCTCAGTACCATAAGTTGACACCACGACCTTCAGCCTCCCAGGTGCGAGTGCTCTCCCCACAAGTCCCAGCTTAAGTCAGGGCAGCTGAACCCTCACATCTCTGAATTATAAAACCTAAAATCAATGGGATGCATGTTGACTTCAGTCAACCGATTTTCAGGATAATTTCAGACGGATAAATAATATCTGGATTTCATTTACATTACAAATTCCTTAGTCTTGCTCCATCCTGAATAAGACGGCATTTTTTGGGGGAAACCATGCATTATTATTGTTTTCCACGAGAAAAAGACTTCATGCCTAAAGCCACAAGTCTGAAATCATCCTTAAAGTTGCTGGGGAAAACTGCTGATCTTCAGATACATCGACATATGAAGTCCAACACTGTTGGAATTTATCAAATCGATTCAATATGAGTTTCTCGTTTCTTCGTCTGGACCAGATTGTTCAAATGACAACTTTTTACAAAGTAAATGTTAGATGTTATGTTTTGCGGCCATCTGGATCTGTTGCTTTGCAAACCAGTAAATCTTTAAATAGACATGAGTGATTATTTGAAGACAAACAATGTAAGAAAAACCCTTTGACTTCGGTTTACTGCTGTTATCTGTGCAACCGCTAGTCATCTTATCGGTTCCTCATTCCTCGTCCCTGTACGTTCTCAAGGGAACAGTGTAAACAAGAGGCAAACACAAAGTGCTGGAAGAACTCAGCCGGTCAGGCAGCATCTGTGGAGGGAATGGACAGGCAACATTTTGGGCTAGGACCCTACTGCTGACTGGTTGTGGTCAGGGTGAGAAAGCTGGAAAAGAGAGAGGTGTTGGGGGGAGGGAAAGATTGGCAAGTGATAAGTGAATAAAGGTGAGGGGGGTTTGATTAACTGATGGGTGGGCAAAGCGTTGGGATGAAGAGGTGATAAAGGGATGTCAGATAATGAGAGAGGAGGAGTGAACTGTAAAGAAAGAGGGAGGGATATAAATTGAAGAGAGCGTGAGGAGAAGAAGGGCAGATTAGTGGGGGAAATGGGCTGAGGGCACAGGAAAGAAACAGGGGAAACAGAATTCAATGTTCATACCATTGGGTTGTGTGCTGCTTGTCAGGCTTTGTCAGTAGAGGGAGATGAGGTAAATTTAAAATGTCCCCAAGGCTTGGAAGTCGATGCTTGAAAGGGTGGAAAAGGTTCACATATTAACAGCGTTTGGGTGTGTACTTGAAGACCGTTCTGAGCCAGGAACACCGTGCTGGAGGTCTCATTGGCGGAGCGGGAGGACCTTTATGACCAGGCGAGATCTAGCACACAATTACGGCCAGTTTTGTCTATGGAACAAGATAGACACAATAAGCTGGGGTTAACTCAGCGGGACAGGCAGCCTGATTGGAGAGAAGGAATGGGTGACGTTTCGGGTCGAGACCCTTCTTCATTTGCATCTATGAAACAAATAGACTCCTGTGTGTCAAACGCTGCATGGTTCTTTTATCCTTAAGGATGAGAGGCGAGGGTAAGGAGAAGACAGGAAGGGAAAGAGAGGGGAGGATGAGGGATGGGGAACGGAGGGTGGAGGGGAAAAGGAGAAGAAAGTTCAAAGCGGTTTGGGGCAGGGATGAGTGGGGTGATCAGAATAATCCACATTGTATGTTCTATTGTGTATATCCTGTGTGCTTTCATTTTGTTTTCCAGCTCAGGTTTGGGTCACTGTTTCTTGTAACCACGGCAACACTGGACATTCAGGAGCCCAAGGCCATGTTTGTAAAAGAGGAGGGGAGGATTCGGCATGTAAGTTGACACACACCGGGAGGAGGAGGAGGGGGGGGGAGCAGTCAGAAACAAGGTTCCAACCCAAAACGTCACCCATCCTATTTCTCCAGAGATGCTGCCTGACCTGCTGAGTTAGCACTTTGTGTCTACACCTGAGGACATGATCTCGCCATGGCTTCTCAGTCTTTACAATTGACCACAGTCGCAGCCATCTCTCAGTGTGGGAAGGGTGGAGGGGCTGCTGCTAGAGCTGCAGATTAAGTTTGCTAAACCCAGGTGAATTTAAGATCTGTAAATGATATCTCAGGATAGCTGTTAGCCCCAGATGTCTGTATCTACTACCGGCAGCTCAATTCCTCCATCTATTAGAGTGCCACAGGTTGAGGAAGGGTCCCGACCCAAAACATTACCTGTCCATGTCCTTCAGAGATGCTATCTGACCCACTGAGTTACTCCAGCATTTTGAGAGTCAAGAGTGTTTCATTTTGTGGCCTCTCGTGTCACAGGCATTTCCAGTGTAGTCGCAATCCCACCCTTACACTCACATCCTATCAGACTATGTAATAATGAAAACCACATGTGCTGACGGACCCCTTCGGGGTCTTCCTTCGAATTTGTCGTTAATTTCGATTTGAAAGGGAACCTCTATTGGTAAATCTCCATCTGATTTTTAATATCCTGCTTCAAAGCTACACAATTAATCCTTTCAGCTCTGACAACCCCAAGTATGGAAGCTTTAAGTTTGCAGAGAGCACAAAATAAATCTCCAAAGTAATGACGTTCCAACCCTCCCCCCCCCACCAACTTTTCAACGTGAATGCTTTGGTTGTTCCAGCTCGACATCTTGTCTCAGGAGCTCTGCTGTCCTCTAGTGGGAAGTTGTTGCCTTGCACCAGACTCTAGAGAAGACTTATAATGCTGGAGTAACTCAGCGGGACAGGCGACACATCTCTGGAGAGAAGGAATGGGTGACGTTTCGGGTCGAGACCCTTCTTCAGACTTAGGGATAAGGGAAACGAGAGATATCGACGATGATGTGGAGAGATAAAGAACAATGAATGAAAGATATGCAACAAAAAAAAATGATAAAGGAAACAGGCCATTGTTATCTTGTTTAAGAAGGAACTGCAGATGCTGGAAAAATCGAAGGTAGACAAAAGTGCTGGAGAAACTCAGCCGGTGCGGCAGCATCTATGGAGCGAAGGAAATAGGCAATGTTTCGGGCTGGGGGTGAGATCCTGTTAGAGCCGGCAGAAGTGGGGAAGAATGAGGAGTTGAACGTAAATGCAAGTGGGACGAAAGGCGAGAACCTGGGGAACTCTATATTAGTACTGTGTGGAGTGAGGGAGTTTGAGAGCAGACAATGGAGATGGGGGAAATGCAAGCGAGGGCCCATCAACAACATCACCCCCGGGGGGGGGGGGGGGGGGGGGGGGGGGGCACTTTTCGTGATTTCAGAACTCCTACAGTGGAAAGCCTCATCTTGAGAACAGATGCAGCAGAGACAGTGAACCGAGAGAAGATGATAGAGTTCTTACGGGAGACTGGGTAGGGGAATGAGGGGGAATGTAGTTGAGGTAGCTATGGGAAGCCATAGATTTTCAGTAGTTGTTGGTACCTATACCCACCCTCCGTTTCACACACTGCACACTGGTTCCTAATACCAACGCTCCCTTTCATTCGAGCTCTGTTAACTGCTCATCCTTTCCTTCGGGCCACGATAGCCACACATAGGGGCCCCAATCTCACATCCCCTTGTGTGTTATATTGAGTCATAGAATAGCAGAGACACAGGTACTTCGGGCCACCTTATCCATTGTGACCAAGTTGCCACACTGCGCTAGTCCCATTTGCCGCAACACTTCCATGGAGCCAAGTCTCTACCACAACATGGCCTCAGGAGCTGGGCTCGCCGGCCTGACGGGGATTAAGTTGGGCACAAAATGCTGGAGTAACTCAGCGGGTCAGGCAGCATCTCTGGAGAAAAGGAATAGGTGACATTTCGGGTCGAGACCCTTCTTCAGACTGAGTGTCAGGGGAGAGGGAAACTAGAGATACGAAGAGCTACAAAGAACAAATGAATGAAAGGTATGTTGGGGGCGAATGGTGTGAAGCAAAGATGTGAATATTAAGTGTTGGAATCATGAGATAGAGAAGGTGACAGAGGAACTGAGGTAAAGTTATGTATCTTCTTACAGATAACGCTTCACATGACCAAGCAGTGGGAGTCTGAGGTCCCACTTTGGATTATAATTGGAAGCTCATTAGGAGGGCTACTTCTCCTGGCCTTGCTCACTCTTGCTCTATGGAAGGTAAGGTAAATGTTCCAAAGCAATTTGTACGGCAAAATGTTGAACAAACTAAACAAGTTTAACTGCCCAGGTGCTAAAGGCTTGGGGGGGGGGAGGCGACTGTACCAACAAGCATGCAGCACTTCACAGCTTTTAGTGCTTCCACATGTCTAAACCCAAAACCCCTCAAGTTTATTGCCATAGTGATCCCGAAAGGCAAACTGATGCACGACCAGGGCTCGGGTAACAGATCCTGTTGCCTTTTGGTTGCTGCTGTCAAAGGCATTTGCACCCCATTAAAATTTCTCACAACCAACAGGGACATTTAAAATCAATTCAAAGAGATTCTTTCAAGGCTCCTTGCCTTCTGGCTGCAATTATCACCCACCATCCTCATCTTTGGACACCCTGTGCGTAGGGGAGAGGGTAGGGCTGAAGATGTCCTGGTAGGGTTGCTGCTGGGCCTGGCCAAGCTGGCCATCCACGAGTAACGGCGCCATGCGGAAGGGGGCACTGCCCGAGCCGGCTGCCTGCCCCTATACTGGGGTTACATCCGCGCCCGAGCGATGTTAGAGAGGGACCACGCCCTGTCCACGGGCACCCAGGAGGATTTCCGGGACCGTTGGGCACTGAGGGGGGTTGAATGTATCCTGGGCAAGGATTGTAATAGTGTATTTGTAGTATATTTGTTTTGTCTTGTACTATGGTGGTGGGTTCTGTTTTATTGTGTTGTAAATACTATTTTAATATTTGAATAAATATTTTTGATTAAATTTTTTTTTTTTTTAAATCCTCTTCTCTCCTAACAAAATCAGCTGGGCTTTTTCCGAAGCGCGTATCGCAGGAGGAAGGAATCCTTGGCAGCTCCGAATGGCTACGTCGGGCATTTAAAAAAAGCAAATCTCTGAAGCCCTCCCTGACTGAAGAGAAGATGTGAATTTGTTCATCAACTCTGCGCTCATGCAGACGGGCTCTGGTAGATAATTATGTTGTTGCCCAAGATCAGCACAACACCAGACACACCTTCTTGTACTCTTGTTTTCCCTTGACACCTCACACTTTAATTGGTTTTCTAAGGTGCAATATACTGTATTCCCCAGAGTATCCGCCCCGTTGGGAAATATGTTTTAACAGGGGTGTGATGCAGTTTACATTTGTTTGTTTGGAAAGTTGAACTTTGACTTTGCTAAACGCTAGAAGCTTCAACATTGCAACCACGGTGGTGGGAAGAGGCAAGGGTCGGGCTGTCTCCTTTTACAAGTTGTGCTTGCCCCCATGACAGGCAAATCAAAGCCAGCACACATGGGGTCTTTTTAAAACAGTGGAAACTCAATCATTTGCAAAATGCTTTTTTTTTTACCGAATACTGGCCACCTGCCATCTTTGCCCAAGGGAATTTTATTTAAGATAATGAGCAACAATTTTACAGAATTTACTGGTTGCAAATCCTTATATGCGTTGGCCTGGGCACTGAAGGACAGGTACAGATATACTGTCTCATCATGCATTTCCATAACCCTCCATACCAAGAGGGTCTGATGCAGATTCTCCATCTGCTGCAGCATGGTGGCGCAGTGGTCGAGTTGCTGCCTTACATCGACAGAGACTTGGGTTCGGTCTCGACTATGGGTGCTTCATGGAAGGAAGTAGAGAGTGATGGTGGAAGGTGATTTTTGAGACTGGAGGCCTGTGACTAGTGGTTAGGGGTGCTCATCTTATTGCCATTTGAGGTTTATACCAGCAATTTGGATGAAAATGTAGAAAGCACGCTCAGTAAGTTTGCAGAGGACACTAAGGTGGGTGGTATTGTATAGCGAAGATGGTTATGAAATGCAGCATAAATCTTGATCAGTTAGGCAAGTAGGCTGAGGAATGATTAAGCGTTTAATGCAGATAAGTGTGAGGTGTTGTGAAGTCACACCAGGACTGGGCCTTCACAGTGAGTGTCCAGACCCTGGAGAGTATTGTAGAGCAGAGAGGTTTAAGCGTGCAGGCCCAGAGCACCTTGAAAGTGGCGTCACAGGTAGGTAGGGTGGTGAAGAAGGCTTTTGCCATATCGACCTTCATCAGTGAGGTATTGTGTACAGAAGTTAGGATGTTATGTTACAGTTGTACAAGATGATGGCAAGGCCACATTTGGAGTATTTTGTGTTAGTCTTGATCATCCTGATCTAAGAAGAATATTGTTAATCTGGAGAGAGTGCAGAGATGATTTACGAGGGTGTTGCCAGGTCTTGAGCTACAGGGAGAAGTTCGGAAGCTGGGACGAGAGAGTAAATGCGCAGTATTTTACCAGAAGTAGGAACAAGAGAACATAGTTGTCGGATGAGAGGGGGAAAGTTAGTCGGAATCTGAGGGACAAACGTTTCACACAGAGGGGTGGTGGGCGTATGGAACAAGTTCCCAGAGACGAGGCAGAGACTACAAAAGTATTTAAAAAGACACTTGGGCAGGTCCATGGATTTAGAGGGATTTGGGGCAAACACAGGCAGGTGGGTCAAGTGTATATGGGCTATTTTGGTCGGAAATGGCAAGTTGGGCCAAAGGGCCTGCTTCTATGCTGTATGACACGCAAGTAGGACATCCTCTTACCACCTCATTGTCTGTCTGATTAGTGACTGCATGTAATAAGGGCCCCAAATTTTGCACATTAGCAAATGGAAACATCTCTGCACCTATCTGTCAAACTCTTTCAACATTTTAAAACTCTCTTCTATTAGGATGGAAGTATCGACTTATTCCACAGATTAGCAAAGTCTGGCAGTGAAACTCCAAAGTAATGGCACAGGACACCATTTGCCCTATTGAGTATAGGCCAACCCCAGGAAGAACCAGTGCGACTAATCCCATTGCCGATGGTCAGTAGGTCAAGTGGCCATGCAGTCAGTTATTGTGGCATGGATTTTCTGCCTCCACCACGCACTTCGGACCCCATCACTCCTTTCCCTCAACTCCCCACTAATCCTTTGACCGATTACTTGAAAATAACATCCCTTATAATTGAACTTTCTCTCCCAAATAAAAAACAATGTTCTTATTCACTCCATCTAATTCTTTATAATTATATACACCCCAATAAATCTTTCAGCCTCCACTGTTACAAAGCCCAGCTCTTCAATCACTTAGCATAAATCTCCATCCTTCTAGTAGAGTGGGACGAGTATGCTATCTGTGAACATTGCTGTGTGAGAAATCCTATCTGAACCATTAACCTAATATTGACTTCCTTGCTCTTTACTTCAACCATTTTCTGATAATTCAGTTTATCTGCATTCCTATTTTCTATCGAACCCATTCAGACGATGTTGAACACCAACTTCAGATAGAGAGGGTGAATGGGTTGAATAGCAATAGTTAGAATCAAACAATAAATCCCATCCAGTTATTTAAAGCTTCTAAAAACTGTCCTGAAAAGTCTGACTGACACTACATTTTCATCAAACATAATCATACTCGAGAAAAGTTTCTGTGCTTTGACATTTAGATTCTGTATTATATGTAAAACAACTCTTGTATATGTAAATATTTGGAAAGAATTTGCCTTTGTATTTCAGTGTTGAAGTTGTAATTATGCGTGACAATGGACAGTTCCTCAAAGAAAATGAGTTTTCCATATGTATGAGGTTGCTTGGTTTTTTAAAATGTAAACTAAGAAGGTAGATGACTTCAAAAAGGAGCACCTTCCTGAACACATTCCTACCACCTCTCTGCAGTGAGATTGTTAGGGCTCGAGGTGATAGAACTATATTAAGCAAGGTCTTCGGTAGCTCACCAACTTTCATTACCTCAGGTCGCTGCCAATAGAGCGATAGTGGGAGGGAGGAAATCACTGGTACTCATACAAAATTCTGCATCTTATAGCATCAAGCACTTAACACAGTTATGGCCCTGTCCCACGATGCGAGTTTACCCAAGAGCTCTCCAGAGTTTAAAAATATATCAAACTCTTGGTAGGTACGTAGAATATATGTAGCGGGTACGTCAGAGCTCGTGGATGGCTCGTAATGCTAATGGCAGGTACTTGGGAAACGCGGAAACTCGTGAAGCTTTTTCAACAGAGTGTGAAAAATTTCCAAGAGTAAAAAAAATACTCGTGATGAAGTACCACAAGTTTGATTCTTTTAACTTGGGAGAGCTCTTGGATAAACTCGCATCGTGGGACAGGGGCTTTAGAACATCACAGCAGCTTTATTAAGTAACATCCGACACCAAACTCCACAAGGTGATATTAGGCTAAGCAACCAAAAGCTTAGGCAGATTGTAATGTGATAACAAAGAACTGCAGATGCTGATTTCATATCAAAAAGAGACACAAAATGCTGGAGTAACTCAGCGGATCAGGCAACATCCCTGGAGAACATGGATAAACGACCATTTGGGTCAGGGGGTGGGGGGGAAATGCAGGCAAGGGAATTATTTAAAGTCAGATTTTTGGTTCAAGGCAAAAGACAGGGGGACAGGTGTGGGCCCTAAGAGGATAAAGGGCTGTGAATTGGTAAACGTGGTAAATTGTGTATCCATTGCAAATGGTGCAAGTGAAATGGGAGGGGGAAAACCAGTACAAAGTCAGCCAGGTTTCTGGGACAGGGTGCAAAATTTGTATTAGACTTGCTTGTTAGTATAACCGTTGCCTTTTTGTGTCAGTATCTAGGTAGTGTTCAAAGTCACACAGCACAGAAACAGGCCTTTCATTCTATCGAGTCCACGCCAACTATCAAGCACCCATTTACACCAATGCAATTGTATTCTTGCATTTCTATCAAATCCTCCCACAGGTTTTACCACACAACTTTGTACTCAGGGTAACTTACAGTGTCTTGTTAACCTACTGACCCATGCATCTTTTGGATGTGGGAGGCCACCCACGTAGCCAGTGAGAATGTGCAAACTCCACACAGCCAGCGTCAGAGGTCAAGGTCGAACTTAGATCATTGAAGCGGATAAGCAGATCCACTGACTTCACCACTGTGCTGCCCAGGTCACTATCTGGCCAGAGGCCCTTTGAGTCAGCACCGCCATTCAATCCGATCATGGTTGATCGT
Source organism: Amblyraja radiata (assembly GCF_010909765.2). Classification (NCBI taxonomy): domain Eukaryota; kingdom Metazoa; phylum Chordata; class Chondrichthyes; order Rajiformes; family Rajidae; genus Amblyraja; species Amblyraja radiata. Next base: position 10,009,621 of record NC_045989.1, read on the forward strand.
CCAAAACACTTTCCATTTTTCCATATCCCTTGATTCCATTAGCTCTAGAAGTTATATCTAACTCTCTCTTGAACACATCCAGTGAATTGGCCTCCACTGCCTTCTGTGGCAGATAATTCCACAGATTCACAACTCTCTGGCTGAAAAGTTTTTTCCTCAACTTAGTCCTAAATGGCCTACCCCTTATTCTTAAACTGTGACCCTGGTTTTGGACTACCCCCAAACATTTTTCCTGCATCTACCCTGTCCAATCCTCTAAAAAAAATTCCCTCATCCTTCTAAATTCCAGCGAATACAAGCCCAGTTGACCCATTCTTTCATCATACGTCAGTCCCACCATCCCGGGAATGAACCTGCATTCCCTCATTAGCAATAATTTTCTTCCTCAAATTAGACCAAAACTGCACACAATACCCCAGGTGCGGTCTCACCAGGGCCCTGTACAACTGCAGTAGGATATTCTTGCTCCTAAATCCTAAACTCAAATCCTCCCGCAATGAAGGCCAACGTGCCATTGGCTTTCTTCACTGCCTGTTGTACTCGCATGCTTACTTTCAGTGACTGATGTACAAGCACACCCAGGTCTCGTTGCACTTCCCCTTCTCCTAATCTGATACCATTCAGATAATAATCTGCCTTCCTGTTCTTGCCACCAAAATCACATTTATCCATATTATACTGCATCTGCCATGCTTCTGCCCACTCGCCCAACCTATCCAAGTCACCCTGTTGCCTCACAGGATCCTCCTCGCAGCTCACACTGCCACCCAGCTTTGTGTCATCCAGACTTAGAAATGTTACGTTTAATTCCCTCGTCTAAATCGTTAATAAATATTGTAAACTGGAGTCCCAGCACCGAACATTGCGGCACCCCACTAGTCACTGACTGCCTGCCATTCTGAAAAGGACCCGTTAATTCCTACTCTTTGCTTCCTGTCTGCCAACCAGTTCTCTATCCATGTCAATACCCTACCTCAATACCATGTGCTCTAATTTTGCACACTAATCTCTTGTGTGGAACCTTGTCAAAGGCTTTTTGAAAGCCCAGATACACCACATCCACTGGCTCTCCCTTATCCATTGTTACTTCCTCAAAAAATTGTTGCTTGTTACATCCTCAAAAAATTCCAAAAGATTAGTCAGGCATGATTTCACCTTCATAAAACCGACCCCGTCACTGCTCATATTCAATGATGATATTGAATGGCAGTGCTGGACGAATGGCCTACTCCTGCACCTATTCTCTATGTTTCTACCCCTTATTCTTAAACTGTGACCCATGCTTCTGGACTCCCCCAACATCGGGAACATTTTTCCTGCATCTAGCCAGTCCAATCCCTTAAGAATTTTATGTTTCCATAAGATTCCCTCTCATCCTTTTAAAATCCAATGAATATAAGCCCAGTCGATTCATTTGTTACACCAGTAGTACTCCCACTCGCTCTAGCTTAACACTTTTCCTGGGCGGGGGGAGAGAATGCACTGCAATCTTTCCCGTCTTAACTTTGACAAAAGAAAATCACTTACCGCTTTCATCTTCAAATTCCACTTCCCTTTCACTTCTTGCATAAACTGGACAATGGTCAAGATGTCGATTGGCATTCATTTAAATTTACATGCATTTTCCCACTTGTTCCTCACACGGGAATAATTCTTCAAATGTGTACACAATCCAGCCAGTTTAAGCCACTCGCATGTCTTCGAACCTTCCTCACAAACGGTTAATTCAGAGCTCTTGAGAACAGAAGGTTAAAGGGATACCCCGACAGATGTTCAAGATGAATAAAGGAACTGTGGTAGAGAGGAAATCTAGAACAAGCGAGATGTCACAAAACATTTTTTACAAATCAGGAGGCCGCAAGTCAAAAGTTCTTTGCCTTGAAAATCTGGCAGGAGATTAGGGTTTATTTCAAGCGTTGAAAGTAATTGATGGATTTGGGTAGAATTGGATTGGAAATCAAGGTAGGTTATTGCCACCCAACTGGAGCAGATTGCTAGAAATGTAGAAGATGCAGAATGACCACCTCCTTCTTCTCAATAATAAACCAGGTTTTGTTACAGAAAGTCACACTGGACAATACTACACAATCACGATCTGGACTTTTATTCAAAGCAAATCCTGATGTTTGTTTTCAGTGTACATTATAGCTTTATTTAAACAAAACAGTCACATTTTACAAGTTACGAGAACAAATTATTTTGATACATAATTCCCCCGTCTTTCCAAAAAACAGTAGTGTGGGAATTCAGTGGAATCCGACATAAAAGGCATGTCTAAAAATCCAGTAATAAATCTAATTTTGCAACTAACTTAAATTTTAGGGACAATTAAATCCCCATCTTGGGAATTACGGGTGAACAAGTTACACAAGGTTGTACATCCTGAGGAATAATAGTGCAAAGTGCCATGGCATTTCAACTCAAAACATCCAGATAGATTCTGCACCCTCTGGCATAGATGGTCACTGACTCTCACCATTAAAAATGTTTGGATAGTTTTTTACATGACCATGAGGGGAAGAGCCTAAATTATTTATTTACAAACTGCCACATTAAGCTGCAATTCAGTCAGATGTTTATCTTTTTAAAATGCTGCCTGACAAAATCTCAATTGTTGCAAATCAGCAATTCAAACATCAAGAGTTGAAAGCAGAAAGGCTTAAGAGCCTGTCCCTCTTACGCGATTTTTTTCGGCGACTTCCCGGGACCCATCATAGTTGCAGCAGGTTGCCGAAAACTTTCAACGTTGAAAATCCAGCGGCGATCAGAAAAAGGGGCACTCTTTACCACCAAGCAGGTGTCACGTGACGCCTGTGTGGTGGCGAGTAGTCGCCCAAAGAGTCGTACTTTTTTCTGGTTGCCGCTAGATTTTCAACATGTTTAAAATTTTCGGCAACCTGCTGCGACTATGACAGGTGCTAGCAAGTCGCTGAAAAAAAAACCGCGTAAGTGGGACAGTCCCTTAATTGGGCCCCTGTATTAGAAGTGACATAGTGACATAGAATTGTTTTTATCCTCCTACCATTATTGTTCCCATTAAGGCATTCAGTGGTAATGCTGAGTTTTGGTCTGAATAATTTAGTACACTGCTTAAAAGGGCTTTGAAAACAAAAACAACTACAACTTCAGGCTCTCTGTTATGTGTCGGTTACTGAATGCAATATCGCCAAAGAAATGACATTAAAATTGGGCACTTCATAGACACACAGTGAACCAATGTCAGGTCCTCAATGGTGGCTCCAATTGGTTCTAACAGTATGTCATACAAAGAGCATTCTTTAGAATCCTATTCTAAATTGGTTTCATAATTTAAAATAATAATTTACACAAAGTAAAATGCAAAATTCGCACTAATGATCATTTGACTTTCATCTCACTTCCACTCTGCACTCCAGTTTGCAATGGGTTAATTTTGGGCTTCCAAAGGTGTACACATCACTGAAGTCTTGGATAACAGCATCAATATTAACCGTGAGTGAATGTGCATACCCACCAGTTTCATGCCCTGGGAATTTCTTGAACTATGCCCAGCTATACTAAGAAAGTATAATAGATTTGGGAGGTTAACGTAATTAGTCACTAGTTATCTGATTGGGAAAAGTACAGGTAGGATTCCGTAATCTAGGGCATCCATGGAAGAGTGCACATGCATCCTACATGCAATCACAAAATAGTCTCTGCATAGCCAAACAGCCAGCTATCAGATACAAACATTACCAATTCATTAGGGGCTGCTGATATTAAATAACTCTAGTAAGAACACCTCAAATAAAATACTCCTTCAGGCTGGGTAATGCGAGGTAGCATTCCTAACTATGCAACTCTTGTCAAATGCAGGTCCACCATTTGTAGGAATGATAATTTGAATCACGGCAAGCTCCAAGGGTACGAGGTAAAATGCATCAATGTAAAAGCGGGACACAAGGAATTGCAGATGCTGATTTACAAAAAAGACACAGTGCTGGAGTAACTCAGCGGGTCAGAAAACATCTCTGGAGAACATGGACAGGTGATGTTTCAGGTCAGGACCCTTTCCAGTGTGTGAGAATGGGTCCCGACCCAAAACGTCACATATCTATGTTCTCCAGAGATGCTGCCTGACCCACTGAGTTACTCCAACATTGTGTTTTTTAATGAAGAAGCATGGACCAATCTGCCTGTGACATTTGCCATTAAGCCCACTAACATGCTTGATGACACTGTTCTGGGATTTCCATTAACCAGATTGCAGCAGCAATTAGATAATTTTAGATATTTGTTGCCTAAATTATCAATTTAGAAAATCAAGAATGATTTTTAAATAAACTCAGTCTAACCTATATACTTATGCAACCCAAATTTTAATTCTCCCTCTATTCCCACAAGGCTCATGATCAAAGCTCGCCCTAAACCTAATGGTAAAAAGTGTCAGAGGAGCTCGCTGGGTGGGAGGGAGGCAGGAGAAGTAGAATTAGTCAAACAGCAGTTTCAAAGAGCACAATAAACTGGTCTGCTGTGCAAAAAGATCCTATTCCAGTGCCTACTAATTCAAGCAGAACAATTTCTGTGCAGCTTTCTGTTGGCAATGATAGCAAGCCCAACAACTATAGGGTTCATTTGGCAAGTTTGATGAACACAAAGTCTCAGCAGTTAAGTTACATGACAAGCATCCAGAGGAAAGTACAAAGTCCACAACCAGCAGCTGAAGAATTTAAATTCAAGTAAATAAATAAATGCAGTACTTCAAAGAAAAATTTGGTAGCAGAAATAGCGACCATGAAATTGTCAGACAGTCACGATAGGCACCTGGTTCACAAATGTCGGTCGGAGATGGAAATCTGTCACCCTTACTCCATTCAGCTTTTACCCTGCTCTAGTCTCAAGAACACAATCTCGCTGCCTCCTCAATACAGGGACCAAGTAAGGAACAGACAATAAATCCTAGCCTTATTAGCAGTCAAAATCCATATCTCATTAATGGAAAAGACATTCAGCTACATGCTGGAAAAGCTTAAATACCACAAATCAAAGTAAATAGAGTGCACTTAATAACCAAATTTGGAAAAAAAAAATTCAGATCTCTTCCAAAAGCAAACAATATTGATATCAAAGAGACTAGAACATTCATCTGATCTATCAAAGTTAAGGGGACATAATTCCTTCTCCCACCCACCAATAATTCAGTTCTATTGCTATTTCATAAAATAAACATCCCAAATGTTTTCATCATTTCCGAAGTCCCAAGACTATCGCGATGTTCAGATTGGAGTGCGTCACCTCCTTTCCATAATGAAGCCATCATCATATTACCGTTTGTTGGTGCTAGCTGTGCACAAATTGGCTGCCGCACAAGAGCGACTACACTTCAAGTGTACTTCATTCGCTGTAAAGCACCTAGTGCCATCCAAAAAGGATGCATTGTTCTAGCATCTTTTGCAAGTCTCATTTGGTTCTAAATCAACAGAAACATTCAAGTATTAAAAAGTAAAGCACCCATAGTTTAACTGACACTCAATTCTATCTGAAGGGTCTGAAGAAGGTCCCAGCCAGAAACATCACTTGTCCATGTTCTCCAGTGATGCTGTCTGTCCCGGTGAGTTACTCCAGCACTGTCTTTTTTCCCCCCTCACAATTCTAACATGGTCGTTCTGTTTTTATTGCCCAAATTCTACCAACACTTATTCACCAACCAAGCTGCTTTTGAACATGTTACTATCAAAAAACTGCCAAGATTAATTTAATTGATATAGGTTCTCAAAATCAATTAGCAGTAAAGCAAGGCAACACGATATTCACTTTACTGCACTTCAGAGCAATCTTAGTTCTTCCTCCTCAAACTGAGAACCTACATCCTGATGATCAGAACTGTCCAAAGTCTGTTCGCATGGGACAGCAGAATTGATGAAAGCAACAACTGAGGCAAAATGCGGTTTTATTCCATTGGCGTTTGTGGAGATGGGATTTTCTTTGGTTTCCAACACCTGTGCACCAACCCATCCTACACAAAAGATTTAAAGCCAGCAGGCATGACCAGAAATCTACACCTGGACACCCGAACGTGTGCAATGTGGAACCATTTTAAACCTCAAGCCAACAACCATCAGACACATGTCACTGAATGCTGAAGTGCTCCAATTGTTGGTACGCCCGGGTGAAAGACTTTCACAACCTCCCTCGGCCCTACGTTCCTCTGTGAGCTGTGGGCCTTTCACATCTGTGAAAAACAGGAATTTAGAATCAATACAGAGATATTCTACACATTCTAACCATAACATTTTGCGAACCTGGAGATTAATGAGTACCCAAAAGATGGATATCATTCAACCCTTCCGAGAATGAGAATCTCCACCAACTTTCCCAAATGGTCATTCTTCACCAGCTCCACACCATGCAGTTTGAGCTATTCAAGCAGGGAGGCCATTGCAGCCCAGCACAACACCATGCTCCCCTGACCTCAAGTTTACCACGTTGAAATCTGCAAGCTCTTGGATAAGAAGGTCACTCATTTTAGCGAGCTGGAATTAAAACTAGGATCTTTTACAGATCCTGTCTGAGTGACCCACTATCTTTAACTTGGGTAATTTAAGCTGGTGACGCAGTTAAAATTTCTGAAATAAAAGTTTACAAATTGCAGCATTTTCACTTTAAAAGTTAGTTATTCACCAATAGTACTATTTAAAGTAGATACCTTTTTGAAAGATCAGAGAATTGAGGGCGATGGAGAGCTGATACAAAAGAGATGGGGTTTGGGGCAGATTAGTCACGGTCGTATTAAATAGAAGGACAGGCTTGAGGGGCCAAGTAGCCTGCTCCTTCCCCCATTTATTCCAGTGTTATTATTTGTCAATCAAGTTGAATAATCTAATACATTCAAGATAATATAGACTCAAAACATTTGCTTAACTGTAAAATTAAGTACTCATGATTTATTTGATTTCATTGGCTCAAATACAAAAAGATAGATTTGCCTATATGAGAAAAGATAGACTGGAGCTCCAACGATGGTCGACAAGAAGAACAAAAGACCTTGGGTTAAAGATTATCAGCACAGTTCATACTGTGTTTGCAACAGTGCAGTCCTCCATCTCAAGAGTTTCATTACACTTGAATTTTAAACTTTTATTAAGCTGCATACCTTCCAAAGTCAAAGGACAACAGGAATCACACTACCGTTCTGGTAAATGTTCGGGAAAAAGAACTGTATCCCAATTAGAAATTATAGCATTGCAAAATAGACTCGTTGTAGCTGACTGTCAGTCACAAAAATAAATACATTTCAAAAGGAAGGAATAAGCACAAATGGAATTGTACAATTTTTGTCATCAGAAAAAAAATTCAGTTTGAAGATTAAACCCATTATTTTTGTGGGCTCTGGGAAAAAAACACTTTGGGACACAGAAGGGACATCTGTGCACTAGGTTTTCCACTCGGGGTTCAGTTCATTTTCCTGAATTATTGTCAATGCATCACATGAAGAGAACGCTGATACATGATGGAACCAACTGTAAAGATGATCAGGAGAACATTCAAACAACATTTCAAATGGCACAAGAACATGGTGGAGCACGTTGCTGAAGAGACACACTTTATTAGGAATAAAATCTTAAGCTCTAACAAAACTAGGTGGTGCAATCGGCTACAATCACATGAAAAGATCAATGTTAAATGTAGCAACATTTTCATTTAAATTAATTTTTAATTTCCAAGGGATGAAAGAAGACAGTAAATCCCCTCATGGCTGAATTCAAGTCAGTATTAGATTCTTTAGTTGATCCTCTCCAAAATTCTATTTTTTTTTTACTCTATTCTGTATACCATTCCAAAGTACCGTGCAGAACCTCTTCACCCAAGTCTCATCCACCTTCATGTACAAGATTAGCCTGAGAAACAGAGGAGATTTGGCTATGCAAGGCATTACATTCTAACATAATCCAATTCACACGTAACCTTAAAGCAGTAGGAGCGCTGATACACCTCAGTAAACTCATGCCCATATCCAACAGACAAACCCGCACACTAACTGCGTGGCAGATACACCAAACATTAGTTGCTTTACCAGATATCCTTGAAAGAACCCATACCTAAATGTCCCTGTCCCACTTAGGAAACCTGAACGATAACCTCTGGAGACTTTGCGCCTCACCCAAGGTTTCCGTGCGGTTCCCGGAGGTTGCAGGCGATTGCCGGAGGTTGCAGGTAGGCAGACTGACCAAAACCTCCGGGAACCACACGGAAACCTTGGGTTGGGCGCAACCTCACCAGAGGTTTCCGTTCAGGTTTCCTAAGTGGGACAGGGGCATAAAACTGTGCAATATTAACTTGACAGCTCGCATAGGTGAACAGTCATTTGAAGAGTTACGTTTGGCACAGCTTCCCATTTCTTTAAGAAAAACCACACCTGGATTACCTCAACCCTACCCAACCCTTTAACTCCAAGAGTCTAGTAAAGTAAGATTGGCAAGTGACTGGAGCCTTCCCCTCAGTGCCTGGATTAGAGCCACTCTTTGCCAAATAAAGGGCTTGGTTTTCTGATAACGTTCCAAGGTCTTGGTTCTATTGAGCAGCAAAATATACACCTTGCACAGTAACAACAAGATGTGACCGAGGGATGTATTACTAAAGAGTCAGATGTGCAGCCAGATCAAGCGCCTGCAGCAATTGCAGTGCAGCAAGATTGCTCACCAAAAACAGCACCTCAAACTCTCTGGCCTTGTCAATGGACAATAATAACATTCTCCAAGGTACACAAAAATGCTGGAGGAACTCAGCGGGTGCAGCAGCATCTATAGAGCGAAGGAGATAGGCAACGTTTCGGCCAGAAACGTTGCCCATCTCCTTCGCTCCATAGATGCTGCTGCACCCGCTGAGTTTCTCCAGCATTTTTGTGTACCTTCGATTTTCGAGCATCTGCAGTTGCTTCTTAAACATCTAATAACATTCTCCAAACATACTGAACAAACTGTACTCTCTGCTGTTCTTAACATTCCCAACTGCTGTAACACAGGAGCAATGAAACCTTCAATCTTAACTGCAACCCAGCATGGACAAGTGTGAGATAAAATAATATCTTCCTGCTCTTCACAGTTGAAACCAGCTGTGCCAAAAGGGCAGACTAATGGTCATTTACAAACAGATCCAGTCTTTACATAGAAAATGTGTTACCTGCAGCTCTGACGTATTTTCTTTAATTCTTTTTAAAAATAATTTACGATTAATTACCAAATGAATTCAAGGTTGCGATACATGTTTGGACTAAATGGGAATAAAGATATCAGGCAGAGAAACAGTGGTCAAAGAACGGACAAACCATAATCTTACTAAATTATGGAGTGGGCTAACAAATATGGCCTGCTCCCACCTCTCATATTCTATTGTTATTGGAAGACAGAAGGTTTGATCTTCACCTTACATTGGTACATCTTTATGAAAGTTTACTTTTGTACCCACTTTGCATCACACTGGCCGATTTGACAAAGCACCAATGACAATCTGAATTGCTGTGGAATGGGTTTGGAATGAAGACAGGATAAGACAAAGCATACAATGAGCAGGCCAATTCCATAAACCAATGCGTTATGGACATACCTAGTACCAGTCTGGTAAAGAATCATCTGAATATCTCAAGAGTCAATGCAATTCTACAAATTCTTCTAAGGACTGAGGGATCTGACTTTTGTAACTGATGTTGTTAACTCTCACTGCTCGGGCAGCCAGGCACTTCAGGCTCATCTTCATCTGAGTCTTGAGGAGGATTTCGGACACACCAGTTGTGCTCTTGTCCAGCGGAGTCTTCTTCTGTTTGTTGGTCATGTCAGCATGGGCGCCGGCCTCCACCAAGCTGATGATGATGGCATGCAGGGTGAGGAAGTCACTGATGGGGCGGTTGTACTGCACGATAATGTGCAGCGGCCCATTGCCGTCCTTGTCCACCGCATTCATGTCAGCGCCGCAGTCCAGCAGCAGCTTGGTGACCTGAGCGCTGGGAAAGCTGCACACGTCGCTGGTGTGGAAGTCATCCACCGGTGTGCCAGAGTTCACCGCCAGATGCAACAGGCTGGAACCCTCCCGGGTCCGGGGATTGAGGTGAACCAGCTTGTAGATCTGTTTGTTGATGCGTGCCCGCTCCTCATCATTGCACTGGGTTTTGGTGGAGATGCAGACCAGGTACAGAAAGGTAAAAATGTTCGATTCGCAATTGTCCATGGCAGCGTGGACGTCGATGTCCGACGAGCTTTTGATTCGCGACATGCCCCTTTCTATTTCCAGCACGCTGCACTTCAGGACATTCTCGATGTCCCTGGCTTTCACGGGCTCGTTGAGGTGAATCATCTGTGAGAAGACCTGAGCAAAGCGGAGGAGGTCTTTGTGGGTGTTGCGGTTGCCCTTCTGCCTCAAGTGCAAGGCGTGGAGCCACAACTTGATGCACTGCTCGAACTCCATGCTGTCCGCGTACACGGCCCCCCTGTAGATGATGGGGTGCGAAACGTCAATGTTGTCGGAGCCCAGGATCCGCTCGCGGACAATCAGCCCTTCCATATGAAGGGCGTCCCTGTCCTGCCGGATAGACTCCAGCTCCTGCGGCGTCCTGCTCTCTGTGCGCCCACTGTAGGCCTCGATGGAAGGGAGGGTGTCCTTGTCCAGCGGATGGTCAGAGTCACGGTGCCGCTCCAGCATGGCCAGGTACAGGTAGTGGTAGGTCTTCTCGATGTCGTAGTTCTCCCGGTCGTTGGCGAAGGAGGCACCCAGCAACTCCAGGGCCTCGATGCGACTCTCAAGGTCGCAGTCCACATGCGACAGCAGCAGCTCCACCACGTCAGCCTTGCAGCTCTCTGCCGCCACCTTCAGGGGAGTCATGCCGTGCCCATTCACCACCATGGTTGCCCGCCACTTCACCAGCTCCCTCACGATCTCTAGGTGGCCAGCTTCAGCCGCAAAGTGTAGTGCAGTGGCTCCACATTGTGCCTTGGCATTGGGATCAGCGTGCTGCTCCAACAGGTACCTGAGGAAACAGACCACAAGCTCTTAGGACCAAATAATTTGCAGAAAACATGAAGGAGTGGCTATACAAGTCACCAATAAACACACTTGCCAAAAATAATGTAAAAAACACTGAAAACAATTATAAGGCGAAGCAACGCATGTAGAGTTTATTTCGTTAATTGTCACGTGTACCGAGGTCCAGTGAAAGGCTATGATCGCGTGCTAACCAGAGAGAGAGAGAGAGAGAGAGAGAGAGAGAGAGAGAGAACCAATAGTTCAGGTCAATGACTACACTAGGAAAGTTAAGAGACAAGACAAGTGTTGGATGCAATGAAAATGAGGAAAGGAGAAAAGGGAATTAACCCTATGGGGTGCAAGGCAGGAGAGTTAGTAAAGGGAAATGGGCAGGGTAATGGAGGTGAGGTGTCGTGGAGATTTATAAATTATAGCAAAACATCATTACTTCAGAACTATGGATAAAGATTACTACACAGCAGCAGCAATCGTTGCCTCATCTGCAAACATGCTAGTTATATACTCTATGTCCACATCGCCATCGTTAAATGGATGTTATACACATCAGGAGGCCTAGCAAAGATCTGGGTTGTCTACACTGGATCTCTTTTAATAAAGAGAACAGCAAAGTTTACAATTATTATAACACCAATATTCTCACTTCTGATTCATACCCCAATGCCATCTTTTGAAATGCAAATGCCACGGAATGCCCGCCATGGTTAAAATGAGACAAGTCAATCTGGCCCCAATACAAATATCGATAATCAGTGCAGGGCAATAGAGCAGATTGTGACTTGCACAACTCAGCATTTTCCGCAAGGGAGGAAAAACAGGGAAAATACACATGATTAATTTTCAAGAACCCCTTGTTTACAGTGCACTAGTGCTGAACAACTGTTCATCCCAGTTTTCTTACTAGAGCCACTGTTCCCGAGATTAATCCCCGCTGGTTTAATTTAACAGAGTGATCCAATAAAACACAAATTAACATGGTCCAATAGTAACTGCTGACAGACAGGTGTGGCATTTATTTTTGTGAAAATTTCTCATGTGCACTCACAATCCTGGCAATGCATTTAGCACAAGTGCACAGGAAGTCAAATCTACCATGCTGTGATCACTGACAAATAATAACAAACATTTGTACGTGCCTTATCCATACACCCTCAAAGTAGGATTATTGAATTAACACATCATTGGCAACACAAACAACAACACTGAGGTTACACTCTGATGAGTGTCTATGTCGTATTTGCTAATTAGATTGGAATTACAGCCAAAATTACTTACATGTGGTTAATGTTTTGTACTACACAGATGGCATTTTAACAGTCTGCTGAACAGATTACATATTGTTTGATTCCTAATCCATGCCATTCTAATTGATTCACAAAAATCAAATACATCCTCGAAGATACACTGGAGTTGCTGCGGTGTGCAGCCATCCTGTTGCCCAGGGTCTACTGATGGTCATGTACTCAAATTTTCCATGATCCCCTTCCACTCTACCAAAGCAATTTATCATACATCACATCTTTTCTTGCTCCCTTTTTCTCAATTCCACTTTTGCTTAAACATCTTCTACTGATTTAATGAACTGCCAGTCTGCCGCTTTGCTCTCGCTCTATCCGATCCCCGATCTGTTGAGCCCCTACATCATTTGCAGATTGTATTTCAGATTTCCAGTATATTCGTTTGCATTAAAGATTTTGTAGTCTTCAAATCCAATTAATTCAGATAGAAACAAGGAATTGCAAATTCAGAACTGCAGATACAAGGAACTACCAAAAAAAGTGATGGTGCAAGCCAGAAGCTCAGGCAGCATCTCTGGAGAACGTGGATAGGTGACGTTTTGGATCGGGACCCTTCTCCAGACCAGCTGGCTTCATATAGACAGTGAACACATCAGCCAACGTGAATGCAAATAGATTCCATAACTTTTCCAAAATATTCAACTCTATCCAGTCACCCCCTGAACCACAGACCAGTCTGGTAGGCAGTCAACCTTGTAGACAAGTTAATTCATTTCAATCAGTGTCAACAATCTGCTGGAGGAACTCATTGGGTTGAGGAGCACCTGCAGAGGGAAATGGAAGTGAACATTTCGGGTCGGGACCCTTGTGTTGGACCCCATGGCAGTCCAGATGACCCCGAGCAACCTCCACAGATGCTGCTGGACTCATTGAGATCCTCCAGCAAACTACCAACTGGAGTCTCTTGTGCCTCCATCAATTTCAACCAGGGTTACCATCTTCAGAATATACACAACTTCAATTCTCCAGGTCCAATCACCACCTTCCATGAAATGTAGGAAGCATAGAATCAGAGCCATTTGTAGTACATTTGCCTCCAGGGCCATTTAGTTTAGTTTAAGCTTAGAGATACAGTGCGGAAACAGACCCTTCAGTCCACCGAGTCCATGCCAACCGTACACTAGCAATATCCTACACACACTAGGGACAATTTACCAAAGCCAATTAAACTACAAACCTATGTAAGAAGGAACAGCAGATGCTGGTTTAAACCGATAGACACAAAAGGCTGGAATAACCTAGCGGGACAGGCAGCATCTCTGGAGGGCAGGAATGGGTGACGTTCCAGATCGAGACCCTTCTTCAGACTCCATCTACAAACTGGTACGTGTTTGGAATGCAGGGGGAAACCAGTGCACCCGGATAAAGCCCATGCAGTCACGGGGAGAACGGACAAACTCCGTACAGCCAACACCCGTAGTCAGGATCAAACCCGGGACTCTGGCGCTGTACGGCAGCAACTCTACTGCTGCACCAATGTGCTACCTTATTTAATCTAATGAGATTTAGTACCAAAGTTCACCAGTAATGGTCAACAGTACAGTAAAAGACCCACACTGGAATGATCAGTGCCTTTACAAGCATAGAAAACAGGCAAGGGGATGGCGGCGCGACTCTCGTCAGCAGCGGCCTCTGCAGTCCGTCTGCGTTTTTATTATTTTATGTCTATGTTTTTATGTAGTTTTTGTTATTTTTTGTTGGGGTAATTGTGTGGGGGGGTGGGGGTGGTGTGGGGGGGAGGGGGTAACTTTTAAATCTCTCCCTGCAAGGGAGACCCGACCTTTTCTTTGTCGGGTCTCCGTTGTCGTTGGGGCTGCAACGAGGAGCGGCCTCCAACAGGAAGACCGGGGGCTCTGGTGCCGAGTACTCACCTCACCGTCGCGGAGCTGGCCGAGTCCGGAGCGGGTGGAGCTGTGGTGGTCGCTACTGCGGCCCGACCTCCGGAGATCGGAGGCTGCAACTGCGGGTCTGGCGGACGGCAGCACCAGGAGCCCGCGGGTCCCTGCTGGGTGACCGCTTTTCAGGGCTCCCGCAACGGCGACTTCTCCCGCCCGAGTTGCGGGGTTGAAGAGCTCCTGGAGCGGGGCCTTACATCATCACCCCGCGCGGCTTGGAATGGCCGCGGGACTTTGCGAGCGCGCGCCGGGGTCTCTAACACCAAGACCCGGTGCGCGGCCTTGCATCACCCGGCGTGGCTTTAATGGCCGCGGGACAATTCGCCATCGCCCGCCGGGGGCTTTGACTTTGACTCTGACATCGGGGGGGAGAGTGCAGTGGAGAGATAAGTTTTTTTGGCCTTCCATCACAACAATGTGATGGATGTTTATGTAAATTATGTTGTGTCTTGGGTCTATTTTTTTGTAATGTATGGCTGCAGAAACGACATTTTGTTTGGACCTCAAGGGGTCCAAATGACAATAAAATTGAATTATATTGTATTGTATTGTAAAATGTGAAACTTAACAAAGGTTCAATTCAACTCTGCACTGACAATGGCAGAAGGAAACATTAACATGTACAGGTACTGCTAGCTTAACAGTGACACTCAAACGCAAATTGGATACATAATTGAAAACAGCAGGGTTCTTAGAAAAAGCAATAAAGTGATTACTGCTTCAAGTGCCAACACAAATACAATGAACTGAATGACTTCCCTATTTACTGCACATCTCTATGGTGGACTTTCATACAACAATTATCCAGGTCCCTCCCAACTCAAGAATACATTTACATTCTGCTGAAAGCATCATTTATGCAATTAAAAGTGGAGATTAATACAAGTCAATCAATCCTTTAGCTCGAGGAACAGAAACTAGCCGAGACCACTGGAGCCATTGCAGAACTCGAGTTATTGACTGGTAAACTACAATGTTCGAATCACCACTGTCAGATGTGATAAACAATTCAACCTTTACTCCAGTGGATCACATAGCAACAATTCAATTGCACAATAACCCAATCACACATTTTTTGGGTTTGCTTATTGAATAAATTGCCTTATTAGATACCGAATCATACAAGCTAGAAGATCTGAAGGATACTCCCTCTGCTGGACTGAGCCAGCCTATTTTAACTCAACATTTCAAACACTGACAAATTCTATTGCTTGTTTTTTTGTGCCACAACTCAGGAGGAATCAGTGCTAATAAACAGTAATAGGCCTTTCTCACGGGGCGACTTGACGCAAGAGTTAACCAGAGTTTAACATCGTGGGAACCTCGTGCGATCACAGTACGGCATTCGTGGACCACCGTGGCGCTAACGGCAGGTAATCGTGTAACTTGGTGACTCGGGAGAAAATTCAAGCAAGCTTGAATTTCTCCAAGAGTGACTTGTACACTTGTGGTTGAGCATTGCAACATTATATGAACGTAGTGGCCAGTGCGATATCCGTAATAACTCTTGCGGTTACCGTGGGAACTCCTGCGAACGGTAAACCCGGAAGCTGGACAGAGGGGACAGAAGGCGAGTAAAAAAGGTGTTCTCAATATCCTTTATAAATGTCTGTATGTTAATATGTGTGTCTTTTCCTCTTGGGCATTACTTTGTTTCTGTTGGTGGCTCCACATTTTATGATAGCCTGAAGTGTGATAAAGCTTTTACGTCAGCAGTTTGATTGTCAGTGCTTGTTTACCTCAGTTAAATAAATATATTTTTTACTATCAGCTTGATGTCTGCAATTCTTCATTAACACATCACTACAAGATGAATGTCTCTAATGTTATAATCCCGCTCATGCTGAAACACAAAATAGTTGAAGGGAGGTGATATAATCACATTTTCATTAAGTTTCATTTTTGAGTGTTCAGGTCCATCAATTGTTGAGCTATTTAAACGTTTGAAAGTTTCACCTCTCGGTAGAAAATAAAATAAGCCAATCAGCACGGTAAATGTGAGACAAAGTCTATTCCTATTTGACAATATAAAAAGACGACTTCTTGCACATATTGAGAGAAGGTGCATCACACCAAACATTTGTCTATAAAAGGGCCTCGCAAACACGAAAATCAACAAATGAGGCACGCTAGATTATTTTAAACACATTATATTCATTAACCTCCGCAACAAGCCTAAACTCAGGCATTAAAAGGGACAATGCAATGTGCTAAATGGCAGGTTTTGCGGACGAACATCTTATAGGAAGAACTTTTCAGAGGACAACACTAGAAAGTCAGCTTACTTGCTATGCATTTCTGCTAACATGCAGTAGTGTTCCTGTGGTCGGCTACGCATCAATATAGCTGTCCTGCCACGGCACACTCCCCAATTGTGAATTGTAGTAAGCGCAGAGATGGCCTCTTTGCTCTTTCACACCCAGTGAGACTTCCTCTTAATTCTCTTTTTAATTAATCTCCCCCTTCTGCCTTCATGCAAGCGTCCTCGATGCACATAGTGGGCTGCTGCATACAGCGCGTCAATGAAAAAACCCACCATCCTGTACTCGAAACTACTTAGTATAGGCATGTCTCCAAATGAGCCAATTCAACCAAGGGAGGATATTTAGTGTGTGAAAAAAAAAGTGACATCATTTGTGCCACGTGTAGTTCACAATGTTCATTCAAGATTTAACGGGAAAGCTCGGGAGACGGACAAGTCACTCGCACAAATAACAGAAATGCCAAATACCGTGGGAACTCTTTATCTACCCCCCGTTATATCGTGTGATATCGTGCTAGACCACGACCACTTCACTCTGGTTACATCTTGCGTCAAGTCGCCCCATGAGAAAGCGCTTTAAGTATTAGAGGGGACAACTTCCTGCAGGCCAACAACTTCTAGTGCTAGACTCTTGCACAATATTGCATTCGTCCTGACGTTATCGGCAGCAATGCAAGCAAAAACCTATTTATTCAGTAGCTTTAATCAAACAAAATACCAAGGCCAGTTTAGAGGAGTGTTAGCAAATAAATGTGAAGTGATTTAAGATTGATAAAATAAACACATTAAATTTCATCAAACATTTAAAAAAGAGAATCTCTATCTATGCTATCAAAAGGGAATTCCAGAGGTTGGGATCCAAGGAAACAAACACACAGCCACCAATTATGGATGGGCTTGAATCCAATCCCCGTAGGGATCAGAATTGAATGAGTATAGAGCTCAAAGCATGTCAGAATGGAGAATGATATATGTAGGTAGTTTGAAAATACTGAGAACTATAGATTTTCACTAGATATGGATGTGTTAAAATGCATTTTACCATGAGGTCGAATCAATGTACTGAGAATGGGACCAAATCTGAATAGAAAGAAAAATCATGCGCGAAACTGAGCAGAGTACGTAATCTGTGGGAAGAGCTTCAACCATGTCAATTATCCCATCTAATAATTCACACCCAGTAATTCACACCTCGTCTGAAGATGGGTCTCGACCCGAAACGTCACCCATTCCTTTTCTCCATCTTTTTGTGTCTATCCACTGGTATCGTTGTCTCGCTGTAGGACATTGATCGTTCTTTTAATCTGGATTTTTAACTCATGTATTGTGTTTTAAAAAAATATATAATTTATGATGCTTTTATAAGTGATATACTAAGATTTTATATGCACTTTATGATATATTTTTTTAATACGCAATGCATTGTTTTTTATGTAATGTTGCCCCTTGTCTGGACCTCGAGTCTGTAATAAAGGTTATTATTATTATTAATATTATCTACACACTATCATGCTGAAAGCACCAATCATATCTTTATAAATAGTTTTCCTTGCTTGCAATGCTGCATACTTAGAATGTGATTCTCTGAACATGACATTTTCAGTGATTGATTGATTTAAAGATACAGCAGGGAAACATACCTTTTGGCCCATCAAGTCCGCACCAATCATTGATCACCTATCTATGTTATCCCCTTTCTCATCCACTCCCTAGACACTTGGGGCTATTTACAATTAACCTCCAAACGTGCACATCTTAGGGAAAGGGGAGGAAACCAGAGCACCCGGAGAAAAGAGTCACACGGAGAACGTGTAAACTCCACACAAATAGCAACTGAGGTCAGGATTGAACCTGGGTCTCTGGCGCAATGAGGCATCAGCTCTATGCTGCGGATTGGATCTGAGGTTTTAAGTAAGTAGAGGAAGAGAAACAACATTTAAACAAACTGTGTTATGGTGGGGATTGGAGAATGGGGGTGGGGGGGGGAGAAGTAATTACACAAAATGTCTCTTCCCCTCCATGTAAAATATTGTTTTTTAAATAGTTCAAATTGCAATGCAGTGTTAATTTAGGGGAAGCACAAACAGAGCAAATTCAAAACTGCTGGTAGAGATTAAAAAAACTACTCCGTACAACACCTACAGCATTCCTGTTATTACAGTGGTAAAGTATGGCTCTCAGATTAAATGGTTTAAAATACCTTTCACATAATTTCCTCGGTCAATTGTGAACAACAATTTGAAGTGCAATTCTATTATCTTTTTGAATTAAATGTATGACTTTCATAAATTAATCTAAAGCTTGAAGTCCATGTTAAATCAATTATTCACTATCTTGGGCACCCAGATTCAGTTCCAATTTTTTTTTTTTTTTTTAAACTCTGCAACCTGTGTCCTAACTTCCAAGTCCCATTCCCCCAGCTCATCTCTGACCTGGTTTGGTCTCAAAACCTAATGGAACAGCCATGTTCATTACTCTGACTTATCTGAGCTACCCCAGTTCACCTTTCACTACTCTGCCATTGGTATTATTAATTGTCATGGCCTTCAGTTCTGATTATCTTCATTATGTAAACTACTTCCTGCCTCAGTACAATATTGAAAGTTTGCATTTTTTTTAAAAAGATATAAATACACATTATCTTCTGTCCCATTATCTTTTGTACCCTAGTATTAAATTCTGGCTGGCTGTACTCATTTAAAGTGCCTTACCAGGTTTAGCTTAGAGAAACAGCATAGAAACAGGCCCTTCAGCCCATCGAGTCCATGCTGACTATCATTCACCCGTACACTAGTTCTACGTTCTACACACTAGGGACAAATTACAGAAGCCTGCATGTCGTTGGAATGTGGGAGGACACCGGAGCACCCGGAGAAAACCCACGCAGACACAAGGGAGAACGTACAAACTCTGCACAGACAGCACCCACAATCAAGATCAACCCCAGATCTCTCACGCTACGAGGCAGCAGCTCTACTGCTGCGCCGCTGTGCATGACATCAAAATGGCACAATATACATGCATGTTACTGCAACTTATTGCCACTGTACCAGGCTTGAAGCATCAAGGACCAATAACCATCTGCGGATACCAGCTGCTCCAACAACTTTACTGTGTAGGAGGGAACTGCAGATGCTGGTTTACACCGAAGATAGACACACAGTGCTGGAGTAACTCAGACCCGAAATGTCACCTATTCCTTCTCTCCAGAGATGCTGAGTAACTCCAGCATTTTGAGTCTACCAATATCTTTATTATTGGCAAGAGCCCCTGGTTTACACATCAAGGATGAATCCAGCAACACTGAACATGTTGAGAAAGTGCACAGGTGATCATGGCTCTGATTGACAGATAATTTATTCAAGGCACTCAGACATTTGGTTAATATCATGTTTACTGCATTTCGTTGTCTCTGTACTGTACACTGACAATGACAATTAAAGTTGAATCTGATCTGAATCTTTTATGTTCCACTCAAGGAGGCTTGGGTTCATAGCATCCAAACTAAAAATAGCATCTCCAGCAATTCAGCACCCCATCAGTATTTACACACCAGCCTGAATTGCATATGACAACCCTGGAGAGTAGTGCGAACCTATAGGGCAAGTGAACGATATCCCTGGCATGTAAACAGCACGCTAACCCTCATACATAGAGGTTCCCAGTGTTACGTAGTTATGTTGGAAACTAAACCGATATGCTTTCAACAATCGGAGAAATCCAATACTTCTTTTGCCAAAATATTGAGTGGACAGGTTATCCATTTAGAAATTGAGATCCTGTTGCATTAGATGGACATCACATAATGCACAGTAAGTGCCATGAAACACAATCCCATTCCTCTAAGAGCCGAAGACCTGCTGGATGAAACGAGGCAGAATGCTAAGAGGACAAGGCAAATACAGAGAAAGTACATCATTAATTTTATACATGGTGTAATAAAGTCAAGCAGCAAAACCATTTGACTCGAGTGCAATCTTAGAATAGTGGTGTCTATAGCAGGTAAGCCAGGGCAGGGAGCCTGTATTTGAATTTCCCGCAATAAGAAGGTTAGTTCTGCTATAATATGCATTTCCACAACTTGAATTGGATAGAACAATGAATTTGAGAATATTATTTGTAATATGACAGCCTAATTGATTATAAAACTATTTCGATCGAGAACTAGAGAGGCACTTAAAAGTTTCTTTGGAAATCTGCAAGCGGAAAATAAGTTGCCTGGGGGGGGGGGGGGGGAAATCTCATGTAAGTAGCCTTCCAAAGTAATAAGACATCACTCTCTTAATAACACTGTCAGTGTCACCGCAGGAGGCCTTTAAAATTGACATGCATCGCTTCTGTAATCACTGGTTCAACCGTACTGTATTGAAATTTTTTATCTTGCAGGAATAGATACAAATAGCGACCAAAAAGGGCCATATTTTTGAAAGTCCTGCAGGGAAAAGAATAAGTTATTGAGGGTCTGAAACTTTAGCATTAATCCCCTTCTCCTCATGGACACCATTGTTTTATATTTATTTTCTGCTACACTGGGTTTCGTCGAACACACCAACCACTTTATAGCAGAACTACCTGCTTGTTAAAGTCCAGGACAAGCAACTGAAGTTAAGTTAATAATCTGGCAAGAAAACACTATATGTACTGGTGGCCAACAGCATGGTAACAGACTCTTAGTCCAGCTGAAAGTAGTCCTACACCAATTTTATTCTCCCTTCATTCTTAGTACCAACCCCTCGGTTTCTAGATGCACCACTCACCAAACTACAAGTGGCCAATAAACCTACAAATCTTTGGCATGGGAGTGGAAACACACACAGTAGCAGGAAGAATGGGCAAGATCTGCACAGATAACACCAGAGGTCGAGACTGAATCTGAATCGCTGGAACTGAGGCAACTGTTTTACTGGCTGTACCAGTGTGAAGTAAATACAAATCAGATTAATGATGCTTTTCTGAGAGAATCTGCTGTTATTCCCAGCCCAGCCAACAAGAAGGGCAGCACGGTAGAGCAGGTAGGGCAGTACAGTGGTAGAGCTGCTGCCTCATAATGACAGGGACCTGGGCTTGTTCTTGACCGAGAGTGCTGTCACTGTGGAGTTTGTACGTTCTCCGTGTCCACCTGGAAGCAAAACTTGGGAATGTGAAAGTGCTCAAATGCAGAAACAACATTTTGTTTTGTTTAGTTTAGAGATACAGCATGGAAACAGGCTCTTCAGCCCACCGAGTTCATGCCGACCAACGATCACCGGTACATTAGTTCTATGTTATCCCAGTTTCGCATCCTGCACACTAGAGGCAATTTGCAAAAGCCAATCAACCTACAAACATTCATGTATTTGGAATGTGGGAGGGAATTGGAGCACCCGAAGGAAACTCACGCAGTCACAGGGAGAATGTACAGACTCCGTATAGACAGTACCCGAAATTATGATCGAACCCGGGTCTCTGGCACTGTGAGGCAGCGACTCTACCATTGCCCCACTGTGCTGCTGGCAAGGTATAGAATGCTATGCTGTTTTATGTGGCCCACACCAAAGTGGTCTTTCATTTCATCTGGAGTTCCAAAATTGATCATCCCCCAGAGACTCGATATACAAATCTTCAAAGAAAGATGTTCCATTTGTGGCCCCAGTTGTGATGGCTATCACTGAGTGCAGCCACATCAAGCTGTGCAATGTAAATACACTTTGGCCAGTCTGAAGAAGGATCCCAACCCGAAACGTCACCTATCCATGTTCTCCGGAGATGCTACCCGACCTGCTGAGCTACTCCAGCACTTTGTTTTATTTTGTAAACCGGCATCTGCAGTTCCTCGTTTCTGCACAAGGAGTGTGTAAATACCAGGTATCATAGTATGCTGACATTCTCCATCTCCTGGGTTATGCAGAATAGATTTGAAACATTACGTCCAGTTGGATTAAACCTCATATCAACGTTAGGTGCAAGAGCACCTTTGGCTATGGTCTGCCTGAAATATCCTTGAGGCACAGCAGGAAAAGGAGATGATGGATCCAGTCCCCAGGGAATTTTAAAAAAATCATTTGGCAGAATGCCTTATTGTGTGAACTTTCAAACAAGCAAAAGAACCTTGCTTCACCAATAGCGAGAAGGAAGTGTCTGTCTCCAAGGTCTGGACAGGTCCTCAGTGTTCCTTGTTGAGATTCACCCCATATGGTAGTGTAACACCACACTGTGCTCCACAGACTATTCCACAGACTATTCCCAGGGTTGACATAGACAATCAACTGAAGATGGAGGATTAGCAACAAAGCAAAATGCATTTTGGTCTTGCCTGAAATTTGTTCGTCTTTCAGTCCAAAGAGCTGTCCACCACCAAATGTTGCCAATTGGCACCAAGTGCCAAGGAGCACATTGACGCTTGGTGCAAATACCACAAAGGCTCTGTGGGGAAGGGATCGCCATTTCAGGCTCTCCCACCATTGCCCACTGAGCAACTGGAGAATGTGTAAGATTCGCTCATTGCTCACGGAATATAGGATTTGGTTTAGAGGGCTACGAGCCAAATGTGGGCAGGTGGAACTAGTGTAGAGTGGGCATCTTGGTCAGCATGGGCAAGTTAGGCCAAAGGGCCTATTTCCATGCTGTATGACATGTGAATGAAAAATTGAATTCATGTTAATAACGTAAATCTTGTAAGCAAATAAAACATGTCTTTTACTCTAAATGCAACAAAGGAACGTTGTGTATTATATATTTGCAACTCTTATGAATAAAGTATTTGAAAAAGATGGTCAATAAATGCTAGCAACACCCATATTCTATGGATGGAGATTATATATACAATATACAAAGAATTTATAGAAGGAATGTTTATTCCAGTGTTGATTTACCCTATCATTCAAAATAAAACTGCAAAATTCAACACACCCTATGAATCATACGAAAGCATCATCTTAAATGTTGTACTCCAGAAGAGGGATTTGTACTCACAATCTTCTGACTCAAAAGGCAACAATGAGCGGCATTGAACACTCTGCCAGCATAAGATTTTAAACAGCGGCAGGATAATTTCATATATGAAAGTTCATTCATTGTGGAATGTTCAGTTAAAGAACAACTTTAGTTTAGAGAGACAGTGGGGAAACAGGCTCTTCTGCCCAGCGTGTCCATGCCAACCCGCGATCACCCCGTACACTACCACTATCCTACACACACACACTAGGGACAATTTGTACAATTTTACTAAGCCAATTACCCAACAAACCTGTACATCTTTGGAGTGTGGGAAGAAACTGGAAAAAACCCATTCACGTCACGAGCAATATGTACAAACTCCGAACAGACAGCACCCGTAGTCAGGATCGAACCCGGGTCTCTGGCTCGGTAAGGCAGCAACTCTACTGTTGCACCACAATGCCGCCCCTTCACCTCACTTGGTGCAAAGCTTCCTGACCTAACTGCTCCCCGGAGTGGTCCCAATCTTGCTAACTCAGAATTATTCCTTTGCATGCAACACTGCTGAATGATGCAATCATCTGACATAAGCAATAATTAATGCACTTTTCTTGCACGTACACAAAAAGAACCAGCAATTCCATCAAGTTAAAGGATGTCCTGTTAAAAGCAGACCATCTTAATAAACTTCAGACTCAAAAAGTGGTTCCACCTGAGAGCAAAGGTGATTATGAGGAGATTTGGTGTTGAAATGATGGGAGAAGCAGTTTCCACAGGCAAGGGAGCTAGTAACCACAGGACACACATTTAGGAATCCTGGCAAAATAAGTGGATTGTGGTTGGGATGGGTCAGATAAGGAGGGGAGGGGGGTTGGGAGGGAAGGACAACTTTAAGTTTGAGCTGTGTTATCAGAAATGCTCTCCTGAAAGGATGATCAATGCAGACAAGGCATTCAAAAGGGAATTGGATAAATGCTCAGGAAACGATAAAACAACCACAACAGGCACAGTATCAAAACGACTCCTTCTACATTGTATGATTCTAAGCCACATCCACCAAATATAAATCTCTCCCAATAATGTGCAAAAGCTAACCACTGACAGAGAAAACTGATACCCAAAATGCAAGTCATAGATTCTTATCTTTCAAAGAAAAGACATGCAATATAACAAGTCAATGCCAAATAAATGCATTGTGCATGCCATTAAAGATCTGAGTGGTTTTATTTTCATATATTAATAGAATATGTTCTGCAGGGAGCTTGAAGCAAACTGCAGACACCGACTATATAATTGCCATCCGAGTGGATTCAAATGACAGGCATCCAGTAATTCTATATTCACCCTCACAGAGTAGCAAATGCATCACTTGTACTCCTCCAAATTAAAGCAAACCCTTCAGAGATTTAGCGTCCCATATTCCCCCTATTGAGCTGTTCCTGTCTCTCACCAAGTCCCCTCAACTTGTTCATGAGCTAATCAAGCCCCCCCTCCCCAGGATTGTTTTAACATCTTTCTCATGGTGTTTTCAACCCACCCACTTCTATCTGCCCAGAGCACTTACTCCAGATTCACTCACTTAATCAGCCTCTATCCTTTCCTCATCCCAGGCCCATGTCCAACTTTAAACCAACCCCTGCCCCTGTATCTACAGGGTAACTATCAGTTTCCAAGTCCTCACCTCTTTTCCAGCTTTCTGCAAACACAAAATGTTGTCTATCCATTCCCGTCACCGATGCTGCCTGACCTGCTGAGTTCTTCCAATACTTTGTGTTTTACTGAAGATTCCAGCATCCGCAGTTCCTTGCATCTCCTACCTGCCACCATCCTGGTTCTGTCCATGTTCTGGCACCCCTTCCTCCTATGGCGGACTCTTACCACCCAAGTACATCTATCGTCCTCAAGACCCATCCTCCCCATGGGAAACCTCTTCCTTTTGACCCTACCCCTTTTTACCCTACCCAGCAAGCCATCTCTTACCCTTGACCATGCCTCCCCCCCCACCCCAACTCTTCTTGACTCTGCCTCCTCCCCCCCCGAAGCCACTTCCTGCTGACCCTGCCTTCCACCCACCACCCTCTTCCCCTTGACCCCAACGCTCTCCCCATCACCACCTTTGACCCCGACACTCTCCCTTAACACCACCACGACACCCTCGCACCCAAGCCACCTCTTCCCCTTGTCACCAACACTCCCCCCCACCACCCACTATAACTGTGACACACTCCCCGGCCTCTACCTTTGATGTTCTCACCCAATGCCACTTCTTTCCCTTGACCCTGCCTCCCCCACCTCTCTCTTGACCCTGACACTCTCTCCGTCACTCCTTCCCCCTCAGAAACATAGTAAAATATGTCCAGTAGGCCATTCGGCCCTTCGAGCCAGCACCGCCATTCGTATATGATCATGGCTGATCAAAATTAGTATTTAAGAAGGAACTTCAGATGCTGGAAAATCGAAGGTAGACAAAAGTGCTGGAGAAACTCAGCGGGTGCAGCAGCATCTATGGAGCGAAGGAAATAGGTAAAGTTCCGGCCCGAAACTTTGCCTATTTCCATCGCTCCATAGATGCTGCTGCACCAGCTGAGTTTCTCCAGCACTTTTGTCTACATCCAAAATCAGTACCTCGTTCCAGCTTTTTCCCCTCATATCCCTTGATACCTTTAGCTCTTTGAGCTCTATCTAACTATCTCTTGAATACATCCAGTGAATTGGCCTCCACTGCCTTCTGTGGCAGAGTTGTACAGATTCACAACTCTCTGGGTGGCACATCAGCGCCTCTACTTCCTGAGAAGATTACGGAGAGTCGGTTATTCAAGGAGGACTCTCTCTAACTTATACAGGTGCACAGTAGAGAGCAGGCTGACCGGTTGCATCGTGGCTTGGTTCGGCAAATTGAGCGCCCTGGAGAGGAAAAGACTCCAAAAAGTAGTATACACTGCCCAATCCATCATCGGCTCTGACCTCCCTTCCATCAAGGGGATCTATCGCAGTCACTGCCTCAAAAAGGCTGGCAGTATCATCAAGGACCCACACCATCCTGGCCACACACTCATCTCCCTGCTACCTTCAGGTAGAAGGTACAGGAGCCTGAAGACGGCAACGTCCAGGTTCAGGAATAGTTAAAGGTACACAAAAAAGCTGGAGAAACTCAGCGGGTGCAGCAGCATTTGTGGAGCGAAGGAAATAGGCCGAAACCCTTCTTCAGATCTATACTTCAGACCTATTCAGGAATAGCTACTTCCCCACAGCCATCAGGCTATTAAACTTGGCACGTACAAAACTCTGAACATTAATAGCCCATTATCTGTTATTTGCACTTGATCAGTTTATTTATTCACGTGTGTATATATTTATATAATGATATATGGACACACTGATCTGTTTTGTAGTCTATGCCTACTATATTCTGTGTGCTGAAGCAAAGCAAGAATTTCATTGTCCTATCAGGGACACATGACAATAAACTCACTTGAACTTGGACTTGGAACACAAAGCCTTTGACCCAGACACTGTCCCCTGCCTCCATTTGCCAGAACAGAAGTCCATAACAAGGGGTCACAGTTTAAGGATAAGAGAGAAGTCTTTTAGGACCGAGATGAGAAAATCATTTTTTACACAGAGAGTGGTGGAATTCTCTGCCACAGAAGGTAGGTGAGGCCAGTTCATTGGCTATATTTAAGAGGGAGTTAGATGTGGCCCTTGTGGTGAAAGGGATCAGGGGGTATGGAGAGAAGGCAGGGATGGGATACTGAGTTGGATGATCAGCCATGATCATATTGAATGGCGGTGCAGGCTCGAAGGGCCGAATGGCCTACTCCTGCAGCTATTTTCTATGTTTCTCCCCCACCCCTCCCTCCCTCTCCCCCAGGCCTCACCCACCTGACCACCTGGCTGTGGCCCTTGTAGGCGGCGATCATCAGGCATGTGTTGTCGTACTTGTTGGCGATGCGGATGTCGGCGCGGTTCTCCACCAGGAAGCGCACAATGTCGAGCCTGCCGTCGAAGCAGGCGGCGCGGAGCGGGGTGGAGTTGGTGGCCGTGGTGTGGTTGACGTTGGCGCCGCCGGCCACCAGCAGCTTGACCACGTCCAGGTGTCCGGCTCCGGCCGCGCACCACAGCGCCGTGGCGCCGTCGATCACGTAGCCGTCGAAGCGGACGGTGCCGGCCTGCTCCGTCTCCACGCCGTAGTGTTCCAGCAGCAGCCTCACCACCTTGGCGTGGCCGTTACGGGAGGCGGCGATCAGCGGCGTGGCCCGCTGCCCAGGCCCAGGCCCCGGGCCCACACCAGGCCCCACACCAGGCCCCGGGCTCACCTGCGCCAACAGCCGCCGGCTCTCCACCTCCGAGCGGTTGAGCAGCAGCGCGGCCAGCGTCAGCACCCGGCCCTCGCTCGCCGCCTTGTACACGTAGGCGGCCAGCGACTCCATCAGCCGCCCTCGGCTTCCCTCCGTCTCCGTCCCCGTCCCGCTCCCGCTCCGCTCGCCATCGCGCCCGATCCTAGCCCCGCCCGGCCCGGCCCGGGCCTGTCCTGTCCTGTCCCGTCCTGGTCCTGTCCGCCGCCCACGGCAAGTGGCGCCTCCTCCCTCCCCTTCCCCTTCCGCGCCGCACCGTGCACCTCCCAACCCGCTCCGGGCACCGCCATCCTGCTTGTGTTCCGCTTCCCCCAGTACACACACTAGACACTGGGGTGGGTAACTCAGCAGCTCAGGCTGCATCTCTGGGGGGGTCTCGACCCCAAACATCACCCATCCCCTTCTCTCCTTTTGTGTCTATCTTCTGTTTAAACCAGCATCTGCAGCTCCTTTCCACACATGTTCCGCTTTCCTCACTAGTTACAAACCCTCCCCCACTTCTCCTTATACACATTCAATTCAATTCAATTCAATTCAATTTATTGTCATTTGGACCCCTTGAGGTCCAAACGAAATGCCACATCCCCCTCCCCTCACAAACCTGCCCCCCTCACTCCTTCCAAACCTCCCCTCCCCCTCACAAACCTTTCCCCCTCACCCCCCCCCCCCCCCCCCCCGTTACAAACCTCATCATAGAGTTTGTGTTATGCTGTCTAACCCACTGAGTTACTCCAGCATTTTGTGTCTATCTTCATCATGGTGTCATACAGCGTGGAAACAGGCCCTTCGGCCCAACGTGCCCACACTTACCAACATGCCCCATCTATACTAAGTCCCACCTTTGGCTCATATCCCTCTAAACCCATCATATCCATGTACCTCTCCAAATGTTTTTCAAACATTACGATAGTACCTATAGTTGTATTACAACATCACCATGCTCCCCTGGCACTCGACGCAGGCCGTTGCCATTTCCCATTACTTCAACCATCTTGTATCACCTATCCATGTTCTCCAGAGATGCAGCCCGACCCGTTGTGTTACTCCAGCATTTTGTGTCCTTTGGTGTAAACCAGCATCTGCAGTTCCCCGTTTCGACAATATCAGATACGCCTTGTTTACAATATCCTCAATAAAAATGTTCAAGAAATGAAAATAAAAATAGAATAGGCCACTGCTGACATTTGTCTCTCCTGCTTGTTTGAATAAGGTCAAAGGAATTCACGTTTAATCCAAGGAGGCAATTCTGGAAGAATGACAACCCCATTTGCTTGCAACTGGTGAATCCAAAAAGGTGCAACTCACGTGGATTATAGGAACAGTCTTCAAACAGCACCCTGGCAAGCAGCTTAATCATACAGGTTAGAAGGACGTATTAACGCCCATGCTGACTCTTTGAATGGCTCCCCTATTCTTTGGTCACAATCCTGATTCTTCTCACACTCTGGCCAACATTTATCCCTCAACCTGCATTGATAAAATAGATTGCCTGCCCCTCATCACATAAGAGACAGAAATAGACCAATGAGACTCCTGAGACCACCCCACCAATGAGTAAAATCACGATTGACCCAAACCTGACCTCAACACTACTTCCTATTCTCTCCTTGAGCCACTGGACTTCACCACAGTTCATATGGTCGTGGATCTCTATTTTGGATACATTCAATGACCGCTGTTTAGGGTGGATTCATCCATCAGTTTTTCCTCTGCCAATTTCTTCCTCACTCGCTTTCGTCCGAGTCTCCTCACCCACTGACCTACCATCAACAAATCCGGCCTTGGTATGGTAGGTTCTTTAATCGAAGTCAATGACATAGATTCTAACGAGTTAGAGGGCCGAGTACAGATCCTTGTCACATCCCACTGATTAGGGTCAACCTGATAATGACCCATTTGCCCTAACTGTTTCCCTGTTGTGTCCTAGATCTTGTGGTGCATGGCTGCCATCATTTCTTTAGCATCATGTGCTGGAAGACTAAAACACAAAATAAACAGGTAACGCGAGAAATAATCTGTAGTCCAGGCAGCGTCTGCAGCGGGCGAAACAATTCTGCTTCTGTAAGACCCCGTCTGTTTCTGTACACCCTTCTTTCTGTAAGTGTGTCATGGGTAATGGGGAGAAGGCAGGAGAAGGGTTGAGACGGATGATCAGCTGAAGGGCTTAATTCTGTTCCTAGAATTTATGAACAGATGATGAAAGCCAAAATCCTGAAAAGTTAACTCTGCACTCCAGCACTGTCTGTTTTCATTTCAGATTTCCATCATCCGCCTTTTAAAAAAAAACACGTTCCCAACGAGTGGAACAAACATCAGCCGATTGGAGTTTAGACAGGCAGAGGGCGGGTTCAGAGTGAGAGGGCGTTCCGAACCAACCAAGTGCGGCACAAGAGAGGGTTGACTGCCAGACAGCAAGTTGAACGTCTCTCTGGGCTGGAGCCGCGCTCCCTCTCTGCTGAGAAAGAGGACGCGAGTGGTCGAGTCTAATGTATCAAACGACGCGGCGCTGGATACCATGTGAGCTGCAGTTTCCTTGGCCCCGCTCCTCGTACATCTGGGGCAGATGTGGATTCGGGATCGGGGTTTTGCAACCCATGGTGTAGCGAAGCAAGAGCAAATTTAAACCATTAATAAGGAAGACGGCGCCTTCTCCACAGGCAACTCAACATGCGGAAACGACAGCAGCAACCTCTACAAACTCCCTTCTTCCTTCCCAGGTTTGGATATAGTTTTGCTTTTGTTACATTTATCTTTATTTGGAGGAGGGGGGTGGGGAGAAGAGTTACGCTGACACAATGAACTCAGCCATTTTCACGCCCTTTGCATATATGTCTATCTCTCGCTGCCTTTTTCAAGAGTCGCTCACAAGCGAGGCAGCTGGTTCCCGGCCATCTCTGCCGCTTATATTTTGCACAGATGGCACATTCTCAACCAGCTGTCAGGCGCAGAGAGAGTTCGATCCCTGGTGTGCGTGGAACGGACTTTTTCTTTCGGCTCACTGGCAACTCGGTCATGGACCGGCGGCGCTCCGTTCAGACAAGGAATGTGTCTTAATTCTGCTTTTCTTCGCTGTCCTGTGATGACAGTCAGTGTGGCATTGTTTTCCCATTCACGTGTTTAAGATCTTTCCTGGAGGGGGCTGTTTCCCCTGAGCATACTAACTGAAGAAGGTTATTTTGGGCTGGGAGTTTACAATCCCCCATTGGAATTATTACAAGTACAGGGTAGTTCTTCCCAGCTCCAGACCAATCCCCATCTCCTAATCCGAATGGCGAAGAAAGAAACAGATATGGTCAGCATCACGTTGCTGTTTGTGGGAGCTAAACCTTGCTGGACTTGGCTGTGGTGCTTCCCAGTCACATAAGTTATATAACTTCCATAAGCTAGGGGACAGCCCCGATCCTCCAATCTACCTCATTGCAGACATTGGATTTTTTCTCTCTCTGGAACGGTTATGCTAAGATGCTGAGAAACTAGATATCTTTCTCTTCCCTCTACCTTTAATACTTGTGTTTGGCTTGGCAGTATTCATGTATAGTATTATCTGATTCGATTGGATAACACACAAAACAAAAGCTTTTCGTTGTACCTTAGTATATGAGGGATGGCACGGTGGCACAGCAGTTGAGTTGCTGCCTTACAGTGCCAGAAACCTTGGAGTTTGTACGTTCTCCCTGTGACCACGTGGGTTTTCTCCAGGTGCGCCAGTTTCGCCGCACAATCCATAGACGTGCGTGTTGGTGGGTTAATTGGCTTCTGTAAATTGTAGATTGTTTCTTCAGACTGAAGTAACGTTGTGACCTGAAATGTCACCTGTCCCTTTTGTCCAGAGATGCTGCCTGAGCCGCTGAATTGCTCTGGCACTTTGTGTTTATCTTCGCTATAAACCGGCATCTGCTGATCCTTGCTACACATCATTGCTAACAATATTTGGGAGGGATGGGAGGGGAGGGGGGAGGAGAGAAAATAGGCAAATAGCAATGATATACTCCCTCTCAAGCTGAAGAATTATTGCCTCGCCTCATTGAACCTCCCACACAGGTCAAGTCCAACACCCAAGCAGCCACTGTCAGCACCTTTATCCGCCAGGTTATGAGGGGAATGGACAATTTTGGTAACCAATGAGAAAGTAATTCCAGAGTTTCATTCGGCCAATGGATAAAGTTCACCGGTACTAGGTGTATCCCATGTCAAGGTTAATGAAAGATTAAAACTCAAATGAAACTTATGTGCAGCAATTGCCCGGTCTCAGTAAACATGACAGGATGTTCACCTTTATGATGTAAGCAGTCGTAATGAGATGTAGTCATGCGATTACTAAAATGGAGGCGGCAAATTCTTACCCGACAACTGGATGCCACAGCACAATTATTTCCTGCATGTTACCTCCACTCCATGGGCTATTGTTCAGCCACAGGGCTCTGCAGTACTGCCTCCACAGGTTGGGCTTTCATGGTAATCACAATGGTTATTGGGGCAGCGTGGCGGTGGAGTTGCTGCCTCACAGCGCCAGAGACCCAGGTTTGATCCTGACTACAGGCGCTGTCTGTATGGAGTTTGTTCGTTCTCCTTGTGATCGCGTGGGTTTTCTCTGGGTGCTCCAGTTTCACACTACTCTCCAAATATATGCAGGCTTGTGGCCTAGTTGTCCCTAGTGTGTGGAGTAGTGCGAGTGTACGGTTTGATCGCTGGTTGGCGCAGACTCGGTGGGCCAAAGGTCCTGTTCCTGCGCTGTATCTCTAAAGTAAACTCTAAAGTGAACGTCTGCAATGAGGCAGCTCGGATCACCTGACAGAGCGGCAGGGGGTGAGGAGGTCAAACCTGAATTTTGGTCAGTGTGCCAGGAAGGGGCCTGAGCTGAGGACTAGAGAGGGCCAATAGGGCAGCACAACAGTGCAGCTGGTAGACTCACCACCCTACAATGCCAGAAACCAGGTTTCAACCCCAACCTGTTCAACACAAACCTTTCAGTTCTGGGACGAATGTTAGCAATTAAGCCACGTCTGACATTTCTGCACCCTTTAAAGTTTTATGATACCGTGGTGTTTATTTCTTCCTTGCTATACCAGAGTTGGAGTCAAATGATGCAATTCCGAGTGGATTGTATGGACATTTCCCAGCAAGAATGGAGCAGGTAGGAGGAGAGGTTTAGTACACAGTAAGTTCCACTTCTTTGTGTTTTAAAGGAATGCAGGAAATGAGCCGGAAAACCTGGATAAAAAGCCTCAGTTTCACTTGGATCTTTGGTTCTACTTCACGGTGCAAAACTGGATCCTGGATTTTGGCCGTCCCATTGCAATGGTAAGTCGCGGGTTTTGAGCAGAGAAAGGGAGCTTGGGTTCAACCCTGGAGGGGAATGTCTGAGAGACAACACGGGGTTCTTTGTAACTGTGGAGGGCATGACCTAGTTGAGCTTAGCGATACAGCATGTAAAAACAGGTCCTTCAGCCCACTCAGTACACGCTGACCATCTTTACCGCTGCGTCACTGTGCTGCCCTAACAATTCCACACTGAGAAGGAATCCCACACTGGAGACTCGTAGGATAGTTGTTTATAAATCCCACGAGGAATTCAGTGGAAACATCTTAACCAGAGGCTGTTACAAAGAACATAAGAAAAAAGGAGCAGGAGTAGGCCACTCAGCCCCTCAAGTGTGCCCCCTCCCCCTCCCCATTCAATATCTTCATGGCTGATCTATCTCCCGGCCCCATTCCCTTTTCTGTGCCAACCTCCAATGCCAGTATATTCTGACAAGGGGTCCAGAGCTGTGCATGGTACCAAAGTGTGGCCTCACCAGTACTTTACACAATTGTAGCAGACACAATAGATCGATGCCATCTTGATGGATACTGTGAGATGCGAGTTATGTTTGGCTGTGACATCTTCACCACACTCTGTGGTTTTACAAGGTGCTGAAGAGTGGGAGAGAACGTTTTATGTACAGTTTATAATCTAGACCAGGTATTATTTACTAACAGTAATTTGACCCGGACTGCCCCGTGCTTCTTCCTAGATCATCCTTCCCTTGGAGTGGTTTCCACTGAATAAGCCAAGTGTTGGTGATTATTTCCACATGGCCTATAACATCATCACACCATTCCTCCTGCTGAAGGTAAGGCCTTTGTGTTGACTCTGCTGTAAGTTATGCTCGGACCGAGTAAGGGAATCCATGCAGTCAGCGTCTCTCTGTAACCCATTAAAGCGATGCCGTGGCAGAACCATTAGTGCAGTGATCCAGGCCAGGGCTGGTTTCTCTGCAGATTTTGCACGTTCCCTTGTGTGGATGCTCACATTTCCCTACATGCTGGTCGGTGAATTGGCAACTGTACATTCCATCTTGGTGTAGACTAATTGGAAAATAATTCATATGTTCATACGTTCCAAGAGCAGAATTGGGCCACTCAGCCCATCAAGTCTACTCCGCCATTCAATCATGGTTGATCTATCTGTCCGTACCAACCCCATTTGACTACCTTTGCCCCATAACCCGAAGAAGGGTTTCAGTCCGAAACATTGCCTATTTCCTTCGCTCCATAGATGCTGCCGCACCCGGTGAGTTTCTCCAGCACTTTTGTCTACCCTCCTTAAGCGTGACTGCTTCTCTGACCTTTAAATGACTCCCTAAAAATTTGCGCTTTGATTGAAAGTATGGAACTGTTTACAGTCTTTAATGTCCTTGTTGCAGCTTATCGAGCGCTCCCCCAAGACTCTGCCTCTGTCCGCAGTGTACATCTGCATCATCACGTTTGTGATGGGAGCCAGCATTCATCTTGTGGGTGATTCCGTGAACCACCGGCTCATTTTAAGCGGCTACCAGCTGCACTTGTCTGTTCGAGATAACCCAATGATGAAGGAGCTGAAACCAGAGACACTGGTAAGCAACATCTCTCTCCAGCACCAATGATTCCCATCAAATTATCCTGGGGGAACCCACAGTGAGTGTGATCCTGCTCTCTCACCCACGGACATCCCCAGCCTCCATTACTCTATTACTGGCAATAAACAATAGGTGCAGGAGTAGGCCATTCGGTGTGGTCTGAAACCGGGGCACTGGGCCTTCTGAACAGTCCTTCCATATGCTCGGGGTACCGTTTGATTCAACTCTACCCCATTGTGGACATTGGACTTTGTCTGTGGAACAGATGCTGAGAGCTATATTCTGCACTCTGTACCTTCCCCTTTGCACTATCTATTATACTTGAGTTTGACTTGATTGTATTTATGTATAGATTAGCTGTTCTGTTTGGATCGCATGCAAAACAAAGCTTGTCACTGTACTTCAGTACACGTGACAATATTACTAAATTTGAACCTAAACCTCAACCAGTTCAAAACACTACCTTGCTGGCATGAGACCGGAATCGCATTCAGAAAGGTGTCGAGCTGGCTGGTGTAAGTCATGAAAGCCAGCACATCCCCATACTGAACATGAGACTGAGTTCCTTCCTTTACTCTGCATCTATCCAAGCAGCGTGATGCTGGCTGCTTGAATGAGTCAAATGCTCTGACCCCTATCACCTGACAAACTGTAAACAGAAAAATTGGTATTGGTCCATCGTTGTCACGTGACGAAGAACATTTTTTTGCGTGCTCAGCAGGAAAATCATACCTGCAATCAATCCAAACACAAACACAACAGCTAGTGTGGAAAGAGAAAGGAAAGAGAGTGCAGAATCTCATTTCACAGCTGCAGGGAAAGTGCAGATTTTTAAAGAAATGCAAGGGATCCAACAAGGTAATTGGCAGATTGGGATTCTATCCTTATGAGGGGTTGGTTCAAGAATCTGAGAACTATTCACAGAAAATCTAACGATTGACTTGTCCATGTCACCGATAGAAAGGGGGACGTCACGATTATTACTTTTTCTTGTTGAACCAACAGATTGACTCGTTTGAGCTGCTTTACTACTATGATGAATCTTTGGGTCACCTGATGTGGTAAGTAACTTGAAAACAACCTGATTCTTGCCATTTCCAGCTGTCACGGTTAAAAGGCAAGCGGAGAGTCCATTAACCGTTTCATGCTTGAGTGCAACAGCCAGTCGTGTTGGATCAAAGTCCCTGGACTCTGCATATTAAAGTCCACCTTCCATTTCTCTGCCAAGCTGACCAACTGGCCAATATCATTCTGTAGTCGAAGAGCACCCTCCACCATTTGTCAATCTGCAAACCTACTGCTCATATCTCCACATAAACATTGTTAATCTTGTTCAAAATCAGTTCCAAATATGTACAGAAAACATCATGTTTGAGACATAAAGAACTACAGATGCTGGAATCTTAAGCAAAACATAAAATGCTGGAGGAACTCGGTGGGGCAGGCTGCATCTGTGGAGGGAATGGATTGGGTCAGGACCGTAGATCTTCCCACTAGTTTTCAAACCAGCTGCGTATGATATTTTTCGGCTGGGTAAATCTACCCATACTGGAACGCTGTTAGAAGGGTGGCGTTGCTGGAGCTCCAATGCTCCCAGTCAATGCGAGGTGACCGTGAAAGGGCCATGATCTTATTTCAACGCACCATTGTTGAAGCAAGCTGAATGGAGCAGCACAAATACAACATTATTAACTTTTGATGACAGTCTGTAACTTGGGCTTCACTATTGTGGCGAACATCTGTACCGACCTTCACACTGGTATTGTGCTGTCACCCATCTACAAAACGAACGCCTGCCTTAGTGTCTTTCACTCTCATTCACCTGCTGAGACACGAGAGGATATCCAGTTATTTAAGTTTAGTTTGATTTTTAGTTTAGAGATACAGTGCGGAAACAGGCTTTTCGGCCCACCAAGTCCGCGCTGACCAGCGATCCCCGCACACTTGCACTAACGCACACTACACATGCTTGGGACAATTTACAATTATACCAAGCCAGTTAACCTACAAACCTTCACATCTTTTAGTACGAGAGAAAACTGGAGCTCCCAGAGAAAACCCACACAGGAGAACGTACAAACTCCGTACAGACAGCACCTGTAGTCAGGATCAAGCCCGGGTCTCTGGCACTGTAAGGCAGCAAATCTATCGGATTAATGACACATTCATTAATTAAATGGTTGAAAGAGCTAATGTTGCGGGCAGTTGCCTTTCTACTACACGATGACTTCCACACAGGGAAGCTGCTTCTGTCTACTGTGTAGATAGGAACTGCAGATGCTGGCTTATACCGAAGATGGACGCAAAATGCTGGAGTAACTCAGCGGGTCGGGCAGAATCTCTGGAGAAAAGGAACAGGTGACATTTAGGGTCTGAACCCTTGAGAACATGCCCGCAATGTCTATGCTGAACATGATGGCAATAATAATTAATAAATAATCTCATCTCCCTGCACACGATCCATATCCCTCCAATTCCTTGGTCTGAAGAAGGGTTCTGACCCGAAATGTAACCCACACCTTTTCTCCAGAGCTGCTGCCTGGCCAGCTGGTTCGGTCCACTTCTACATTGACACGTAGGTGGTTACCAGCTGTCATGATGGGGCAGCGGTAGAGTTGCTGCTTACAGCGCCACAGATCCAGGTGTGATCCTGACCGCGGGCGCTGTCTATACTGAGTTTGTACGTTCTCCCCGTGACTGCATGTGTTTTCTCCGGGTGCTCTGGTTTCCTCCCATGTTTCAAAGACATACAGGTTTGTAAGTTAATTTGGCTTTGTTAAAAATCGTAAATTGTCACTAGTGTGCAGCTAGTGTACAGGGTGATTGCTGGTCGGCACAGACTCGGTGGGCCGAAGGGCCTGTTTCCGCGCTGTATCTCTAAACGAAACTAAAGATCTTGAAGAGATGCTCATCTAGTGTGACATTAGCCATTAATGTTAGAGCTTGAGGTGTTGGTGGGCTTTGACATATTGTGTTGATTCTCTGCCACAGGTACATTCCTCTCTTCATAATTTTCTGCCTGTATTTTACTGGTTGCTTCACCCTGTGTCGCAAGGACAGCAGAATGCCTATGTCCGCATGGCTTCTCCTCGGTCCAAGCAGCCTCTACTACTGGTAAGAGACAAGCAAGTTATTTGCAAAGAATAACTACATTTCCCTTTCCTAATAACATTATTGGATCCAGGGACCTGTGGCTATAGTGCTGGCTAGTAATCTTGAGGCACAGGCTCGCTCTTATCATTAGCTAGGGCAGCAGGAGCATAGAGATACCACTATCTGCTGCTTCCTTTCCCAGTCACATGTTGTAAATATATTGGCATATCTTCCTCATCTCTGGATCCAAACATCGTGCACTCCCCACTAGATGACACTACAGGACCACCTTCAGCAGAAGGATTGCCATGGTTCGGCCAAGGTGGTTCATCACCACCTTCTCAAGAGTAATCAGAGATGGGCAGTAAGTGCTCTCCTTGCTAGCAATGTCCACATCCCTTGAAGAAAGAAATTAAATGCATAGCCTCCTTTATACAGAACATAGAACAGTGCAGCACAGGACCAGGCCCACAATGTCTGTGCCGAACATGAGGCCAAGTTAAACTAATCTGATCTGCCTGTACATGATCCGTATCCCTCCATTCCTGACATATCTATATGCCTATCCAAAAGTCTCTTAAATGCCACTGTTGTACAAGCCTCCACCACCACCATCCATGGCAACGTGTTCGAGGCACCCACCATGCACTGTGTAAGAAATCTTTCTCCATTAAACTTTTCCCCTCTCACCTTAAACCTATGCCCTGTAGTCTTGGTGGTTCAAACACAGTTTAACCAAAAACAGATATATCTAAAAATTCGAGTTAGTATCAGATGGAAGTGACCAAAAACATACTTGGCTCAACCCAAGTAAAAGGCTCTGCACTTGTCCAATTAGTCTATTTGTGACTCCAGTCCTATGCCTTTGGTGGCTCAATGAAATAACTTAGCAAATCCTTCGCTTGTACCATCCCATGCCCCAGTCACCTTCCATCACCTTCTCCGGGCCCCTCAGCCTGAGCCTTGCCCAA
Organism: Amblyraja radiata; assembly: GCF_010909765.2. NCBI lineage: Eukaryota > Metazoa > Chordata > Chondrichthyes > Rajiformes > Rajidae > Amblyraja > Amblyraja radiata. The sequence continues at coordinate 10,048,281 of NC_045989.1, forward strand.
GGCAACCACATCCTGGCAGAGAAAGTCCGGGAGAAAATCGGCCACAATTCACACACATTGCAGCGTGACTACAGGTCAGGTTGGACAACGTGTAGTGGATCGATCAGTAAAATGGGCTGTTGGTAATCACGGCTCAGCTCACAGACAGCCACTTGGCTGGAGACTGGAGAGTTGCCAGCAGCCCCAAGTAATTACACATGAGGAAGGGCTTTATCTGGTTGAGGGGTCTCAGCAGTCAATTACCCCATAAGTGACTGGGTTTTTTTACCTCCAAGTCTCTGTGATACCTCTTTAAATGTCAATCCTTATTTCCTCATTAAGGTTGTGGGAATGGATTCAAAACAGCTCTCAGTTAGTTACATGTCCTCTTTTGGGGAAAAGGAGGAATTTTCTAAATTTAAATGATCCTCTGAGCAGTTACCTCAAACAGCAGAGAGAGTTAACATCCTTGGCTTTCGGCTTTCCGCAGAGACCGCTCCCTCCGTAACTCCCTGGTCAATTCGTCCCTTCCCACCCATACCACCCCCTCCCCTGGTACTTTCCCTTGCAACCGCAGGAAATGCTGCACTTGTCGTTTTAACTCCCACCTCGACTCCATCCAAGGACCCAAGCAGTCTTCCCAGGTGAGGCAGAGGTTCACCTGCACCTTCTCCAACCTCATCTATTGCATCCACTGTTCTAGGTGTCAACTGCTCTACATCGGCGAGACCAAGCGCAGGCTTGGCGATCGCTTCGCCCAACCCCTCCACTCAGTTTGCATTAACAGACCTGATCTCCCGGTGGCTCAGCACATCAACTCCCGCTCCCATTCTGAATCCGACCTTTCTGTCCTGGGCCTCCTCCATGTCCAGAGTGAGGCCCAGCGCAAATTGGAGGATCAGCACCTCATATTTTGCTTGGGTAGTTTACACCTCAGCAGTATGAACATTGACTTCTCCAATTTCAGGTAGTCCTTGCTTTCTCCCTCCTTCCCCTCCCCTTCCCAGCTCTCCCACAGCCTACTGTCTCCACCTCTTCCTTTCTTCTTCCCGCCCCCAGCACCCCCACATCAGGGTCTCGACCCGAAATGTCACCCAGTCCTTCGCTCCATAGATGCTGCCTCACCCGCTAAGTTTCTCCAGCTTTCTGTCTACCATCCTTGGTTGACACTCCGAGTAACCCCTGAGGAGACACACACAATGAACTGCAGATTTTGGAATCTTAAGCAATGTTGGAATAAGTCGGCAGTTCAGATAACAAGCTGTGGAAGGAATGGATAGATGACATTTTGGGTCGAGACTTGAAGAGGGGTCATGACCCAAAACGTCGCCTATCATGTTCTCCACAGATGCTGGCTGACCTGCTGAGTTACTCCAACACTCTGTGTTTTACCTCTGAGAAGCTGAAGGTTGTTCCCCCCCCCCCCATGTCTTTCCAGGTACCTGGTGACAGAGGGTCAGATCTTCGTCCTCTATATCTTCACCACCTTTGCCATGATGGCTACAGTGATGCACAAGAAACGCAAAGGCCTGGTCATGGACAGCAACGGCCTTTTCCTCTTTTACTCCTTCTGTATCACGCTGGTCCTGATCGCCGTATGGGTGGCCTTCCTTTGGAATGACAAAATTCTCCGGCGAAAGTACCCGGGAGTGATGTATGTGCCAGAACCCTGGGCTTATTACACCCTCCACATCAAGAAGACACCATAGGTTTTTGCCCCCCTCCCGTTTCTCAGGTGGGTTTAGCTGAGGCCTCAGCTGCTGCTCGAACAGGTAGGCAAAGCTTCCGTCAGAAAAGTTGAACCAGGGTGTAGCAATACCATATGTGCAACAAACCCCACCACACAACAGTAGATGGCTCCTTGTTTCTTCAGACACGAGGGGAATGCAGTACAAGTCCAGTCACGGTGGCTCGATCGTGATCGCGTATAGTCTTTCCGCTGACTGGTTAGCACGCGACAAAAAAGCTTTTCACTGTACCTTCTACTTCTTGCGTATGGCGTGCACAGCCTAAAGTTGTAGGACAACTTGTTCTATTTGATCTTAATTGATTGTGCACGCCAGGTTGATTGCATTCGTCGAAACAGGGCGGACCACGTGAAGGTTGCAATATCCCACCCCTCACTGTACATCGACACGCATGACAGTGAACGTAACTAAACTAAAGAGATGCAGGCCATTCACTTGATCTCATCCCCAACTAACCCCCCAGCACAATACTTCACTGCCCACGAGGGTAAAGCAAGTCTGGATGTGAAAAGTGATCACATATCCGCGCGCCTTTGGTCTGCAGGGCCTTTGAGGCATTCTTATTCAGCTTTAGGTCCCTCTGCCATAAAGTAAATTCCAAAGGTACGTTACATTTGGTGATAATGTCGTCAATATATATGCAGTCCTGAATGAAATATTAAAAAATGAATGTTGCATTTGGTTGAGATCCCATCTTTAGATTTCTGTGTTTGGTTCGGATTCAGGCGATGAAGATGAAAACATTTTTCTGCTACCTATTGGAGTTGAATCAGCATTGGGAGGGAGGGGCAAACTTTATTCAATGCCCAGTAGGCAGAACCATGTAGTCATTTGGACCCCAAAGGTCACAAAATATATTTTTATGAAAGGTGGCCCTTGTTTCAGATCGAGAGATACAGCATGGAAACAGGACCTTCGGCCCACCGAGTCCACACTGACTAACGCATACCCCATACACTAGTTCTATCCTGCACACAAAGGATGATTTACAGAAGTCAATTAACTGACAAACCTGCACATCACTGGAGTGTGGGAGGAAACTGGAGCATTGGAAAAACCCCACACGGTCATAGGGGGAGCGTACAAGCTCTGTACAGACAGCACCTGTCTCTACCCCTGCACCATTGTGCCACCCTGGTCTATTAGGGGGTGATGTTCTGGGGTTGAAGACTCTGGATCCTGGTGGGTAAACGGTTCCACTCCCAGACCATGGTGATCACAAAATCAGCTGTAGGATCTTTTGGTGGTCTACCAGGTATTGTAGCGAAGTATACAGAACTGTTTACCACCAGAGGCTCCTCACCATTGGCAGCCTCACCAACTGGTTTTTTTGTCTCTTTTTTTGTTATTTTTAGTGTGTTTTGAAAGTTTGTGTAAATGTTCTCTGGTTTGTTTTACGTGGGGGTCGGGGGAAACTTTTTTTCAATCTCTTACCCTGCCGGAGATGCGATTGTTTTCCGGGTCGTATCTCCGGTCGCTCTGCGGCCACTCAACATCGTGGAGCTGGAGGCCTCGCTCGGGACTGACTTTGAGCCCCACCGCGGGAACGTGGACTTACCATCGGAGCCGATCCCTTTCCGCGGCCTGCAAATTTTACCATCAAGAGCTCGCCGTCTAGGGTAGAGACCGTAGATGTCGGGGGCTCCAATGACGCAGAATGTTTCGACCAGCCCAGACCGGGGGTCCGATCGCTGGCGCGGGGGAGCTGAGACCCCCCCCCCCCCCGATGCAGGAGCTTGATTGCCCCAATGAGGAGGGCTCGACCGCTGGCTGCAGGAGTAAGATCGGCCCATCAACGGATGGCTCGAGACCCCCAACCGTGGGAGAACAAAGAAGGGAAGAGATTGAACTTTTTTTTTTTCGCCTTCCATCACAGTGAGGAATGTGGAGGAGTCACTGTGGTGGGTGTTTATGTTAAAATGTATTTTGTGTGCTCTGGTGCTTTTAATTTGTATGACTGACTTGGCAAATGAAATTCCTCATACGTTGCAAAACATACTTGGCTAATAAAGTATTATTGAATTGTATTGTAGCTATCCTTTCTTGCAAACCTTTGGTTTCAGGAGTAATATAAGCTTAGTGGGAGGGTTGGTGGTGGGAGGGTTGGTGGTGGAGTAGAGTTGGTAGGATTGGTGGGGGCGGGCTGGGGTTAGGTTGATGGCGGTGGTCTGGGGTTGGTAGGGGTGGTGTGATGGGGGTGAGGTTAAGGGGGTGGTGATGGGGTGAGATTAGTAAGGGTGGGTGGTGAGTTGGTACAGCTGGTGGGATGGGCTTGTGTCATGGGGGTGGTAGTGGGGGAATGAAGAGGGGGGTTCCTGCAGCAGCTCCCAGGCCCAGCGACATCGACGCTTCTGCTGTGGGGCCTTCCATTCCCTTCCCATCCTCAAATAAAGGACCATATCTACTGCGGTGGAATACTTAGTCATGGTTTCATACGTGATGTGTAGGAAAGAATGAAGGTAGACACAAAATGCTGGAGTAACTCAGTGGGACAGGCAGCATCTCTGGAGAAGGAATGGGTGACGTTTCGGGTCGAGACCCTTCTTCATACATGATAATTTTTGTACCACAATAGTGCTGGACAATTGATCCAGATTCCACCCAACACTCCCAATCCCTCCAACGCCTCCACCACTATTAATCCTTCCCACTGCCAGCCCCATCCCCCTCTCTGTCAGCCCCAACTCCCTGACCCATCCCATCACCCTCATCCGTTCACTGGTATACTGGCCAAGCAGATTAACTAACGCAGATTATCATATTATTGAACGATTGCTACCTTTGAGAGGTGGCTGCTCAAAACTGACTGCTATGTGTATTTTGCAGTGGCTATGATTCCTGCATTACATTGTCAAACTCTTTTCAGCATTACAGTGACATGTGGAGATTGCCCTGGATGCTATACCTGATAGTTGTCTCTTTGCCTTGTTCACAGTTCTGGATTCGAGTAACGTTCATAGAACAGTGCAGCCCACGAACGGGTTTTTGGCCCACAATGTTTGTACTAATAATGATACCATTAAACTGATCTCATCTGCCTGCATACATTGCCTGGGGCAGTGGTGGAAGAAGATACGGTAGTGGTGTTTAAGAGGCTTGTAGATAGTGCAGGTAAGAGGGATATGGAGCATGTATATATCCCTCTATTACCTGCACTTCCATGATCTGAATGCCTCTTAAACACCACTATTCTATCTTCCTCCAGCACCACCCTTGGCAATGTTTTCCCGATCCCCACTACTTTTATCAATGTCTAACATTCGTTTAATGTCTAACCCCGAGTTCCTTTGCAAACTCTGACCATACCTCCACCCGACGTGAAATACATCTGTCCTCAGTTCAATCAGCTAAGCCTTCATTACAAACTTGGGATACTATTACGTGTTAATATTCATGCTTGACCTTGATGATAGAGGAGCTGCCAAGAGATTTGACAGAAGTGTTTCCAATTAATCCCCAGAACAAACCTCAGGCATCAGGTTTCATGACGTCAATTCACCCTCGTCGTTCTCCTGCACTGACGGGTTAATCCCAAGATGGTTCTGTTAGCGATGGAAGCCATCCATCACCAAGGGAAAGATGGCAGAAGCACCTTGTCTCTTTGTGATGATGTCACATGAATGGCACTTGAGGATGACCCTCCACCATTGGCTTGACACTCCCTGAGTTCAGCATCCCTTCACCTTCCCTTCTCAGCTTATCCTTTGTAAGAAGCTCTTGAAGCAAAAGACAGTACTCTGGACCCACACCAGCCTGTTCAGTTGAAGGCGCCAAGCCTGAATGTTGGGTTGGAGGGTTTGGGAAATCACAATACCATAACATTTAAAAGCCATTGGACAGGTACAAACATGGGCAGGTGGGACTAGTGTAGATGAGGCATCTTGGTTAGCATGGACAAGTTGGGCCAAAGGCTCTGTTTCCATGCTCGAGGAATAGTCTAGAGGTGGAGAGAGTCGAGGGACGTGTGGTATGTTTGATGGGGGTTACACACGGTAAACGTGTTGGGAGCAGATGTCTCTGGTGAAGAATGGAAGATATTTCTACAGCGCCATTTACATCCCAGAATACTTTACAGCCACAAAACTATGTTGCTGTTATAATTGCAGCATTTTGTACACTGCGAGCTTGCACAAACAGCAAACTGGTGGGCCTGATCTCAGACAACGACGAGAAGGCCTACCGGGAGGAGGTGGCTGGTCTAGCACTCTGGTGCCAGGATAACAGCCTCCTCTTGAACATCAAAAAAACGAAGGAGCTGATCATGGACTTTAGGAGGGCACATCATCCGAGGACGTACACTCCATTGAGGATAAATGGGGATCCTGTGGATAGGGTAAACTGTTTTAAATATCTGGGAGTCCACATCTCCGAGGATATGACATGGGCATCACACGCCTCAGCACTCGTGAGTAAGACAAGGCAGCGCCTTTACCACCTCAGGCAATTGAGGAAATTCAGAGTGCCTCCGAGGATCCTCCAGTGCTTCTACGCAGCGGCAGTGGAAAGCATCTTGTCCGGGAACATTACCATCTGGTTTGGGAATTGCTCTGCCAAGGACAAGAAGGCTCTGCAGAGAGTAGTGCGTTCGGCCGAATGCACTATGGGAACTTCACTTGCCCCCCTGCAGGAACTATACATCAGGAGGTGCAACTCCAGAGCCAACAATATCATGAGAGACCCCTTCCACCCCTGCAACGGACTGTTCCAGCTGCTACGGTCAGGCAAACGCCTCCGTTGCCATGCGGTGAGAACGGAGAGGTTGAGAAGGAGTTTCTTCCCAGAGGCCATTCGGACTGTAAACGTCTATCTCACCAGGGACTAACTCTACTGAACGTTTTTCCTTCCATTATTTATTATGTAAAAGAATATGTGTGTTATGATTGTGTTTATAGTTTGTTTGGTTGTTTGTCTTTTAGCACAAAAGTCCGCGAGCATTGCCACTTTCATTTCACTGCACATCTCGTATCTGTATGTGACAAATAAACTTGACTTGACAATGATGAGAGAACTTGTTCTGTAAATGTTGGCTGTGGGCAGACGTACCACACATCTCTGTCCTCCAGTTCCTGCAGACCTCCGCCGCTGGAAGTACAGGATTTTGGTGTGTGTGTGTGTGTGTGTGTGTGTGCTTTATCATCATTCCTTACAATGCTGTGTGCGGCAGTGATCGCAACTTCTACTGAAGTGTGGATGGCCGTTGGCTCGCTCGAAGCTCATCCGCCCTTTGACAGGTCTTGTTTTTGGTCCTGCTGGGGGTCCATAGACCCCTCCTCACCTGGCAAAGCAGGTGGGGGAAGATGGTTTAGTTGCCGACTATCCGACCATGGAGCAGGTAGCAGGGGATTACATGGTACCCGTGGCGGGGGGGAACTCCCCCCGACCTGACCTGAAATAAGGTGGAGATCAAGGTTGTCCAGGAGGCATAATGCTGTTGGTACCATTTAGTTTATAGATGAACGGGCAGTTAGAGGGAGAGAGAGGAGAAGAAAACAAAAGAACATACAGGGACAAAACAATTGTTGGAAATCTGAAAATAAGGAGAATGCTGAAACTACCCACCAGACCAGACAGCGTCAATGGAGATGGGGATAAAATTGAGTTATTGTTGCAGGTGAAAATACCAACATGGGAACTGGTCACAAATCGAAACAGTTGGTTATCTGAAGTGGTTGAACTCAGAACTCCATAATCTCAAGGGTTGCGAGGTGCCCGGATGAAGCATGAAACACGGCTCCTCGAGCATACATTAGATTAAAATGGGGATTTAACTTAAAACAAAATCACAACATGCAGACTATTACATTATGGCCTGATCCACAAAAACAATTGCGAACACATCTCAGCACTCACTGAAACAATCAGCCATTTGGTGGATTAACTTTGCTATTTGCTTGGAATAAACTCTTAAATAGATTACAGAAAATAAAAATAAATATTGTTTTGCATCCAGCCTCATTCATTGTATTAAAACAAAACATGACCTATTTTCACTAATCTCTAGTTTATTACAGGAGGCTGAGACCACATCTGCAATCTTCATACTCTTTCATAATGTCAGCTATAAATCTCCATATACAGTCGACCGACACACCACTGAAATTTAATTCAAGTCTCTTGGATTTACGCTAACGATTGAGCAGTTCATTTATCGTTAATTTCATTAAAATTGTTTCCTGTTTTAAGCATCTTGGTCAAAAATCCATTGAAGTTTGCATGTGTTAAATAGGGTTGAACAGCAATACGGCACAGCATGGTGATGGGCTCCAACAATGACAATAGCTGGAGTATCTCCAGGGCACTTTCTCCAGTTCCTCCTCGGAGATGGTTGGAAGTCATCACATGTGGTAGAAGGGGTGAGGAAGAGAGATGGGCCCAGTCACCACCGAGGAGACTCTGGGCAAGCAGCAAGCTAAAACCTGTTTCATGAACTGTATGTTATTAAATAAATAAATGCATTCCTACAGTTCCGGTATTTCATTACAGAGAGTGAAGTCTTTTCTTAAATTTACAAAACCCAACAGCCAGTTGTAGAAAGCAGAGCACGTTGATTAGCACGTTGTGTCTACCCAGCCCTCTTTCCTGGTTCGGACAGAAGCGCCTCAACCCAAAACACTCACTGTTTCAGCTCTTTATTGCAGCCTGACCTTCCGGTGCATCTGCCATTTTATATTATTGTAAATAAAAATTGGTGCCATGTTTTCCCCCAATAACGCACCCAGTTCCCGCTCAACTCAAGCAGTGATTTCAGTGTCTGGAGAATTGGCCGCGTGGGGAATGGGTGCATGTGGCTCTTGTGGCATTGTACCAGAATAACATCGTAGCAGAGAACCGAGAGGAAAGGATGGAAGGTTTGTCTGAGGGGGGTGGTTCTGACAAAGAGACATGAAAATCAGCAGCAGGACTCAATCCCCCAATCTTGTTTAGTTTTAGAGATACAGCACCGAAACAGACCCACCGAGTCCACGCCGACCAGCGATCCCCGCACATTAATGCTGCCTTACACACACTAGGGACAAATTACACTTATACCAAGCCAATTAACCTCCAAACCTGTACGTCTTTGGAGTGTGGGAGGAAACCGAAGATCTCTGAGAATACGGTCACAGGGAGAACGTACACACTCCGTACAGACAGCACCCGTAGTCAGGATCGAACCCGGGTCTCCAGAGGCAGCAACTCCATCGCTGCCCTGTTTTAACAGGGTAACTGTGGATCGTGTTAAATGCATTCCCCACCATCCTCGGTAACGGGCAGCACGGTGGCGCAGCGGTAGAGGTGCTGCCTTACAGCGCCAGAGACCCAGGTTCGATCCTGGCTACAGGTTTTGTCTGTATGGAGTTTGAACGTTCCCCCTGTGACTGTGTTTTCTCCTCGGATGCTCCAGTTTCCTCCCACACTTCAAAGGCTCAGTGGGCCATGCTTTATCTCTATACTAAACTAAAGTAAACTGAACTAACACTTCATCCTCTTTCATCTCAAGAACCATCCTAATTCCGAACCAAGTTCCAAAAAAATTAAATGTAGAGAGAAAATAAAAACCCTCCATTTTTGCCTTAAATGGAAGTTTCCTGGTGAGCCCTGGTCTCAGAATTCAACCATTGTGCCACAGGCTTGTGCTAGCAGATGCTCTTGTGCATATTTATTGGCATACACTTTTTTCCTTAACAAAGAGCTAGCCTTTTCTCACAAATTCACAGTTTACAATATACTGCAGTAACAAACAGTTATTTGTGCAGTTTGCAAACATCGACCATCAACGCACCCAACCACTCAGCAGCGACCAGCATTCACAGAAGCCTCCAAAGTCCCTGTGAACAAGGACATGCTCCCTCTCCATGGACACGAGGATGGACGTAGGTCCGGAAGAGGGCCAGGCTGTGACTCGGGAACAATCCTCGCTGCCTGGACCGTGAATGGCCATCTTGGCCTGGCCCAGAAACAACTGACTGGGAGATTCCCCCCACATGGTCGGTGACCAAAGATCACGAGCATCGGGTGAAATGCAGCCACAACCTGAGGAGCAGCACCTTTAGATACTCAAACAGGGGATGCAACAACTTGCAGTCAACGTACACGAACACAGGCTCTTCCAGGCCGCTGAAGCGACTGGTGGCAAGTCCGTGAAATGACGTAAATAAATATCTATTACTTGCCCCTGCTCCCTTGTAGAGAGAGATCCACTGGGGACCCCCCTTCTGTCTGTGCTTGTGTCTAGACTCTTGTGAGTGAGTGTGAGTGTGTGTGTGTGTGTGTGTGTGAATGAGTGTGTGTGTGAATGAGTGTGTGAGCATGAACGTGAGCGTGAGAATGAAAGTGTGACCATGAGTCTGAATGTATGAGACTGAGTGTGTTTGCGTGAGTGTATGAAAGAGTGAGTGTGAGTGTATGAGAAACAGTGTGAGAGCATGAGTGAGGGTATGAGAGAGTGTGAGCGTGAGTGTGAGAGAGAGACTGAGTGGGAGAGCGTGAGTGTTAGTGTGTGAGCATATGAGAGATGTGCGTGTGTGAACGTGAGTATGAGAGAGAGTGTGAGAGCATGAGTGAGTGTATGAGAGTGAGCATGAGTGTGAATGTATGAGACTGAGTGTGTGCGTGAGTGTATGAGAGTGAGTGTGAGCGTGAGTGTATGAGAGAGAGTGAGCGTGAGTGTATGAGAGTGTGAGCGTGAGTGTATGAGAGAGAGTGTGAGCGTGAGTGTGAGAGAGAGCGTGAGTGTGAGCGTGAGTGTGTGAGAGAGTGAGTGGGAGAGAGAGCGTGAGTGTGTGAGCGTGAGTGTGTGAGAGAGAGCGTGAGTGTGTGAGAGAGAGCGCGAGTGTGTGAGCGTGAGTGTGAGAGAGAGCGTGAGTTGTGAGTGTGTGAGTGTGAGCGTACATGTCAGATGAACTGACAGCTGGCTGCTGGAATTTGACCGTGTGGGAAGCTTGATCCTGTAACCACAGCGACCAGAGTATTTATTGCAATCCACCCTGTTGATTGGTGGACTTTACACTATAATCAAGAGAGACAGAGGTTACGTTCGGCAGTCCAGGATCACACCGAGAGCAACAAATATTCTGCGAAAAAGTAAAAGAAGAAAGGAGGAAGGAAAGTGAAAAAAACATGGTAAAAAAACCCGGAGAACCTTTGTGGTTTGGAGATAGTTGCTGGCGTTGACACACTTGGCAATAATTGTATCTTCTTTTTAACAGGCTAAGTTTCTTACCCAAGATCAAATCCAAGGTGAGTATAACCATTAATATTATGTTAAGTATTTTTATTGGCTAATTTGTTGAAGTTTATTGGGATTGGCTCCAATTCCAGGGCAGCCATTTACTCTCCACTCTTCTCCTGTACGCAGGTGTCAGTCTGTAAGGCCGCCACTCTCTGGAACACACCTCCACTGGTCACTCCCCTTCACTGCCACCTGAGCAAACCTCCCCTCACTGTGCTGTCAGGCTCTCTCCTTATCCCTTCATTCCTCCTTGTTGCAAATTGCTCCGGGCAATAAGATCAGGCCTGATCTCTCCTTGGCCTCATCTCCACTTCCAGCCCCGACCTCTATAACCCTAGATTCCATTTTAGCTGAAAAATCCCTCTTCTCTTGGCCTGGTAATATATTTGGTGAGTAAAACAGTCCAGAGTAATCTCCTCCAGAGATGCTGCCTGAGTTACTCCAGCACTTTGTGTCTATCTTTGGTATAAAGCAGCATCTGCAGTTCCATTGTGTTTCCAATATATTTAGTGATTTAGCCTTTGCAGGGGTCTGGGATACAGAATCCCCAAGATGTTCGGCACTGAGAAAAAACAACATTTTTCCACCACGCTCTTAAATGGACAAGACACAGAGAGAGTCCCAGAATGTTTACAGCACCAAAGGAGATTATTCAGCCCATCGAGTCCATGCTAGCACTATTTAGAGCAACCTCGAAAGCTCCTCTCCCCGTACGTATAGCTTCGTAAATATATGACCCGCAAACAAACATCAGCTTCAAATAGAACATCGTGCTCCACCTTCATTCTTCCCACAGTGTGAGGGAGGATTCGCTGCCTTATAAACACAACGGCTGCCCCATCCAGCCCTCAGAGGCTGCAGCCATTGACTGATGGTCCTCCCAATACCTATTTGGTGGGCTTCCCTATCCACCACACATTATCCCACAGGAAGCAGACCAGGAATTAAGAGCATGGACTGAGGTTGCCCGGAGTGGGATTCAAACCCTATGGAGCCAGGAATGCTGCGTACCAAACTCTGAAGCTCCAGTTTCCCTCTCCCCTGACTGTCTGAAGAAGGGTCTCGACCCATAGCGTCACCTATTCCTTTACTCCAGAGATGCTGCCAGACTCACTGAGTTACTCCAGCATTTTGTGTCTACCCTCTGAACCATCGGTTATTTGGAAAATTATTCTGTGATGTTCTGGAATGAGCAGAAGGTGGAGAGGAGAAAAACTGCAATAAATTAATTAAACATAATGCACAATATTCCTTTCATTCACATCCAGAGACCGATAAACAATTTAATAGAGACATTTAATCAGGTGAATAGATGCCGTTTTGTAGATTGGTTCATATCAGGTTGCTTCAGGCTGGGCTTTGTTCTACTCTCTGATAACTGTCAGAGATAATTTATAATTTAATTCAGGACACCTGATCCTAGCAGCTGGCCACAGCTTTGAACTCAGAAACAGAGGTCATGGTTGAAGATTGAAATCTTTCGCTTTTTTATTTCAAAAATGAACCTTTCATCACCTCAAAATGGGTCTCCGTTTGATCCTGGGGTCAGTGGACAAGGGGGCTTCAGGGCAGCGGGGACTACAGTAATCTGGCGTCTTGGGCCTGGATGAGACGTGAGGAATCCTAGTCCTTGGCAACAATTGCACAGACCCCGACACTGGTGAACATCAGGGGTGGTCCATATATTTATGAAGCTGCCCACAGCATGGAAACAGGCCCTTCAATCCAACTCGTTCATGCCAACCATGTTATCTGCGCCAATCCCACATCCGCGTCTGTCCCATATCCCTCCAAACCTTTCCTCTCCCACCTACCTGTCCAAGTGTCTTTTAAATGTCATAATTGCAGCCATCCCTACACTTCCCCAGACAGCTCGTTCCATGTACACACCACCCTCTGTGTGAAGAAGATTGGTTAGGATATTTACGAATGACACCAAGATTGGGAGGAAGGCTGTCGAGGTATACAGCGGGATGTAAATCAGCTACAGAAATGGGCGGAGAAATGGCAGATGGAGTTTAGTTCAAGCAAGTGTGAGGTGCTGCACTTTGGGAGGGAAGGTATGCAATAAATGGCATGACCCTCCAGGGCATTGAAGGTCAGGATGTCATGATACAGCTTTATTGGACTTTGTGTTAAGCCCCATTTGGAGCATTGGGGGTAGTTCTGGTCACCTCATTACAGGGAGAATGTGGAGGCTTTGGAAAGGGTGCAGAGGAGGATTACCAGAATGATACCTGGATTAGTGGTTGTTACCTACAGAGCGAGGTTGGACGGACTTAGATTGTTTTCTCTGGGAATACCAGAGGTTGCAGGGAGACCTGGTAGAAGTAGGTAAAATTGAGAGGCATGGATAATGTAGACACTCAGAATCTTTTACCCAAGATAGGAAAATCTAATATTGGAAGGGCATAGCTTTAAAGTGAGAGCGGCAAGGTTTAAAGAAGATTGCAGGGTAATTTTTACACGGAGGGCAGGAGTGCCTGGTATGAGCTGCCAAGGTTGGTAGATGAGGCATATATGATAGTAGCATTTAAGAGGCATTTGGAAAGGCATGTGGATATGTAGGGATGGAAGGATATGGATTATGCACAGGTAGATAAGAGATGGTCCTGGTATTAGGTTCAGCACAGACATTGTGGGCCGAAGGGCCTCTTTTTGTGCTGTACAGTCTAGTTTAGAGATACAGGGTGGAAATACCCCTTTGCCCCACCGAGTCCACCCCGACCAGCGACCCCCCACACATTAACACTATCCTACACTCACCAGGGACAATTTATACATACACCAAGCCAATTAACCGATTTACAAGTACATCTTTGGAGTGTGGGAAGAAACTGAAGATCTTGGAAAAAAACCCATGCGGTCACTGGGAGAATGTACAAACTCCCTACAGACTAGGGTCGGGATCGATCCCGGATCTCCAGCCGCTGCACCACCGTGCCGCCCAACTATGGTCTATGTTTTATAACCCTGGCATATTTGTTCTGCTAATTCCCGTTGACTATTTGGCAGCTCATTGTACACTCCCAGCAAGATGATCATCCTCTCTTTATTTCTGAGCTCCACCCACACAGCTTCACGGGATGAAGGGCGTACAAAGCAGCCCACTCTGATGTGATGGTTTGTGTTGTGACTCGCCACATCTTGTCTCCTCAGAATTCAGAGAGTGCTTCTCCCTGTATGACAAGACTCGGAAAGGCAAGATATCTACTGGCGACCTGATCACAGTGATGCGATGCTTGGGAACCAAGCCAACTCCTGGAGAGGTGGAGAGACACATGCTGCATCATAAAATAGGTATCGGCAACTTCCTCACAAGGGGACCTTTAGTTTAGAGATACTGCGCGGAAACAGGCCCTTTGTCCCACCGAGTCCGCAGCGACCATCGATCCCCGCACACTGACACTACCCTACACACACTGCGGACAATTTACATTTACACCAAGCCAATTAACCTACAAACCTGTATGTATTTGGAGTGTGGGAGGAAACCAAAGATCTTGGCGAAAACCCACGCGGCCATAGGGAGAACGTACAAACTCCGTACAGACAGCACCCGTAGTTGGGATCGAACCCAGGTCTACGGTGCTGTAAGGCAGCAACTCTACCGCTGCACAGCCCTTCTCACAAGTGTACAGTATGGAAAGTGGCCACTCAGCCCAACTGTTTAATCTTTGTGTGATTTTCATGCCTTATTTTGCACTTTCCAAATGGCCTGTCTATCCTCTGTATAGATTAGTGACCTAGATGTGATCCAGGATTTTGGCCACGTCGAGAGGTTTTGTGGGGGTTACCCCAGAACCTGAATTCCTGGCAGCTGAAGGGAGAGGAATGGTCATTTCCTGACACAACGCGGGGAAGAGTGAATGATCAGGAGCAGGAAAGTGCAAAGATGCGGAGCTTGGGAGATGACAGAGAAAGGGAAGGGCAAGGAAGAAGAGATGACAATTTTAGAATAGAAGCCTTGCTTAACCAGGAGCGAGAGACGAAGGGCAAATGAGAATGAGTTTAGGACTTTGCATACGGATAGAACAATGGCTCAGCTGGTGGAGCCACTGCCTCACAGTGCCAGAAAATAGGGTTAAATCCCGACCTCGGATGCTGTCTGTGTGGAGTTCCCACGTTCTCCCCGTGACCACATGGGTTTCCTCCCACATCCCAATGACATGCGAGTTGGTAAGTTAATCAATCATTGTAAATTGCCCCTAGTGTGTAGGCGAGTGGTAGAATCTGGGAGGAGTTGTGAGAGTATGGGGTGAATAAAATCCGTTTATACAGGAATATTGGAACAAATGGGTGGTTGGTGGTCAGCATGGACACAATGGGCCGAAGGGCCTGTTCCTGTGCTGTATCTCTCCATGACTATGAATGGAGAGATTGTAAAACAGATCCTAAAGTGCTACTGCTGATTAGTGGTGAGTAAAGTGGTGGAGTGCAGCTGCCTCCGATCCCCCGGGATGGAGGTAAACAATCGGCTGGGATTCCACTGCACAACAGTAACGCTCGCCCTCTGGGGATGTGTGTGTACGTTCAAGTGGCGAGGAGAGGGGGAATTGTAATGGAAGCCGCATTGGGCTCGGGGGGAGAGGCGAGGGAGTGGCAGAGCTGGTGGAAACCTTCGATCCCTTGCCTTTCCGCACCAGGTAGAAACAGCGAGCTGGATTTCTCAACCTTCCTGAACATCATCCACCGGCAGCAACAGCAGGAGGATCCCGAGAGAGAGATCCGGGAAGCCATGTTGATGGCTGACAAAGAGAAAAGAGGCTTCATAACAGCGACTGAGCTGAGGACCAAGCTGACCCAGATGGGGGAGAAGCTGACCAACAAGGAAGGTGAGGAAACAAGACAAATCATCCCCGAGCTCCGAAAGGGGAGGTTTGCATTTATATATCATCTTCTACAAGCTCAAGATGTTCCAAAGTCTTTTATCACCAACATGACCAGCAGCTACATGGCCGTCTGAAGGGGGGTGCGTTGGGTGCGACCGCATCCCCCTTTTTCCCCCCTAAGAAAAAATCACCAAAAAAAAACAGTTCTCTGTTCTCCCGTCGCCGGGCAAGAGTGGCTGAATCTGAACCCAACGGCTGTAACCCCAACACCAGACGCCGCTGCGGCGGAGCCCGCTCGCCTCGCCTTCCACCGCCGCTGGAAGCCATCTTCCCCCCACACCACCTACGCTGACCCCCGCTGGGCCCACGCCATCCCCGCTGGGCCCACGCCACCCCCGCTGGGCTCATGCCACCCCCGCTGGGCCCACGCCACCCCCGCTGGGCCCACGCCACCCCCGCTGGGCTCATGCCACCCCCGCTGGGCCCACGCCACCCCTGCTGACCTCCGCTGGGTCCACACCACCCTCGCTGACCCCCGCTGGGCCCACGCCACCCCCGCTGGGTCCACGCCACCCCCGCTGGGTCCACGCCACCCCCGCTGGGCCCACGCCACCTCCGCTGACCCTCGCTGGGTCCACGCCACCCTCACTGGGCCCACGGCACCCCCACGTGCCCCCGCCACCCCCGCTGGGCCCCCTCCACCTTCATCTTCGCTCCCCCCCCACAAGAAAGAGGGGGGATGTGAGGGGGGGAGGGGGAGAGAGAGAGGAGAAGGGAGGGGAGAGAGAGATGGGGAGGGGAGAGGGAAAGGGGGATTATCTTTAGTGAGATTGCAAAATTAAGGTAGGTTTCAGAGCTATTATATTTTCTCCTCCATATGAATAATATTAAACAATATCAAATAATATCAAACAATTGGAACTGCTTTCTTTTCCTTGATAACAATACTGAAAAATATGAAATAGTTTGTGACATAAATACACATTTTAATGGGATCATTCTATACAGATGTAACATTTCAATTTCTAGATCGGGGGGAGGGGGTGTGGGGGGTTGGGGGCAAATATGCGTCAAGCCTGATAGCCTAATCGTTAAAGAGTTAAAAGATAGTCTAATCGATAAAGAGCTGAGAAGAGGAATCAGAGCGGCCAAGGAAAGGTACTCTGAGAAGTTCTCAGCTAGTGACTCTTCTTCAGTTTGGAAGGGCATGCAAGAAATCACCAGCTATAAGAGGAAAGCCCCCCGCTCTTTGGACAACCGTCAGCTGATGAACGACCTGAATGAGTTTTACTGCAGGCTTGAAAATCAGAAACGTAACCCTGGTACCCCCTCCCCAACAAACACAGCCAGACCCCAGTCTGCAAAGAATGGACCCTGCCCATTCACCACTTCACACCTACTTAAGGCAAGACTCCAGTATGAAAAGAGTGGATCCTTTGCAACCCCACCGAACACTTCACACCTACTCACAGCCTGACCTCAGTCTGCAAAGACTAGGCCCTTCTACACCCATCCCATTCCAATCACCGCTTCACACCCAATTACTCATTTTTAACCAGCCCCTGCCTGCTTCAAAGTACTCTGAGAAGTACTCACAAGAGTCTGAAGAAGGGTTTCGGCCCGAAACGTCGCCTATTTCCTTCGCTCCATAGATGCTGCTGCACCCGCTGAGTTTCCCCAGCAATTTTGTGTACCTGCTTCAAAGTACTATTGTCCCTGTACCCAAAAACATAAGGATTACTGATTTTAATGACTACAGGCATGACTACAGGCTTGACCTCTGTAGTCATGAAGACCGTTGAAAGGCTTGTGCTGGCCAAGCTGAAAAATGTCACAATCCCTCTGCTGGACCCTCTGCATTTTGCATATCGGGCCAATAGATCTGTGGATGATGCAGTCAATCTGGGCCTGCACTTCATGCTCCAGCACCTAGACCGCCAGGGAACCTATGCGAGGATTTTGTTTTATTGATTTTAGCTTTGCATTCAACACCATTGTGCCAGAGCTACTACGCTCCAAACTTTCTGAGTTGACTGTGCCTGAACCCCTCTGTCGGTGGATCACCAGCTTTCTGACAGACAGGAAGCAGCATGTGAGGCGGGAAAGCATATCTCGGACCCGCAAACGCTCAGCATAGGAGCACCGCATGATGCTCTCCCCTCCCCTCTACTCTCGCCACACCAATGACTGCACCTCCACAGACACCTCTGTCAAGCTTCTCAAGTTTGCGGATGACACAACCCTGATTGGACTGATCCAGGATGGGGATCTCTGTACTCTTTTCAGTTTGACATCTTTCCTATAACATGGTGCCCAGAACTGAACACAATATTCTAAATGCGGTCTCATCAAAGTCTTATACAACTGCAACATGACCTCACAACTTCTATACTCAATACTCTGACTGATGAAGGCCAAAGTGCCAAAATACTTTTTGATCACCTGATATACCTGCGACACGACCTTCAAGGAACCATGCAGCCATCAACCATTCCTCTGCCCACCTGGCTAATTGATCCAGATCCTGCTGCAATATTTCACAACCATCTTCACTATCTGCAAAACCACTAACTTCTGTATCATCAGCAAACTTGCTAATCTTGCCCTGTTCTGTGACGTTTCACAGAGTGCTGGAGTAACTCAGCGGGTCAGGCTGAGTATAGAAGTTGGGAGGTCATGTTGCAGTTGTATAAGAAGTTGGTGAGGCCGCATTCAGAGTATTGTGTCCAGTTCTGGGCACCATGTTATAGGAAAGATGTCATCAAACTGGAAAGGCCACAGTGAAGATTTATGAGGATGTTGCCAGGACTAGAGAGCCAGAGCTATAGGGAGAGGTTGAGTAGGCTGGGACTCTATTTCATGGAGCACAGGAGGATGAGGCATGATCTAATAGAGGTGTATAAAATCATGATTTGAATAGATATGGTTGAGTCTTTTGCCGAGTAAGTGAATCGAGGAGCAGAGGACATAAGTTTAAGGTGAAGGGCAAAAGATTTAATAGGAATCTGTGGGGTATGTTTTTCACACAAAGGGTGGTAGGTGTATGGAACAAGCTGCCAGAGGAGGTAGTTGAGGCAGGGACTATCGCAACATTTAAGAAACAGTTAGACAGGTACATGGATAGGACAGGTTCGGAGGGATATGGATCAAACGTGGGCAGGTGGGACTAGTGCAGATGGGACATGCTGGGCCGAAGGGCCTGTTTCCACACTGTATCACTCTATGACTATCTTTCCCTCTCAAACCCATTCTCCTGCCTTCTACCCATTACCTCTGACACCCGTATCAATCAAGAATCTATCAATCTCCTCCTGAAAAATGTCCATTGACTTGACCTCCACAGCTGTCTGTGGCAATGAATTCCACAGTTCACCACCCTCTGACTTAAGAAATTCCTGCTCATCTCCTTCCTAAAGGAATGTCTTTTAATTCTGAGGCTGTGGCCAATCGTCCTAGACTCTCCCACTAGTGGAAACATCCTCTCCAAATCTACTCCATCCAGGTTTTTACCAGGCTGGGACAGACGGCAACAGCTTCACACCGTGTCCCAAAGCTTGTGTCCTGTCCTGCATCACCCAAGGCAGCAGAGATGTTATAGGAGAGGGCAATCACCGTAACAAAGTAGCTCACGATGGTTTGGGTAACATTCAGGAATGTCTATGCATGCCACATCATGAATATTACTGAAGAACGGTCTTGACCCCAAAAAATATAATCTCAAGAGATGCTGCCTGACCCACTGAATTACTCCAGCACTCTGTGACATGTCACCTATCCATGTTCTCCACAGATGCTGCCTGACTCGCTGAGTTACTCCAGCACTCTGTGAAACGTCGCCTATTCATATTCTCCGCAGATGCTGCCTGACCCACTGAGTTACTCCAGCACTTTGTGACTATTTTCCCTTCACCCATCTGCCCAAGCCCACTCTCCCCCCTCCTTTCTTATGTTCCTTTCCACCCATAAACCTCTCTCTCTGCCTTTACATTTCACTCCTCTTTCAAATCTGCTCTACGTATCTACATGCATTTTTCTTCTTCACTTTTTAGTCATAGAATGATGCAGTGTGGAAACAGGCCCTTCAGCCCAACTTGCCCACACCGACCAACATGTCCCATCTAAACTAGTCCCACTCACACGCGTCTGGCCCATATCGATCTAAATCTGTCCTATCCATGTACGTGTCCAAATGTCTCTTAAACATAGTCCCAGCCTTAACTACCTCCTCTGGCAGCTCATTACATAGACCCAGCACCCTTTGTGTGAAAAAGCTACCTCTCGGGTTCCTGTTAATTTCTGAAATATTGGTCATAAATTTGGTGCAAAAATGCTCCAGAATAAGGCTCAGAATGCATCAGAGAGCATCTAAAACCCCTGGCATCGAGGGACTTCACACTTCACGCACATTATTTCACATTAAGTTTTTTGTAATCCTGTCATGCCACCCTTTTTGAAAAGCTTCGTACGGGCCTGAGCTCGTCCACTGTAGAAATGACAGGATCATCATTGTTGGAGTGTAGGGAATGGGGCAAGATCCCACAATGGGGATGATCAGCCATGATCACATTGAATGGCGGTGCTGGCTCGAAGGGCCAAATGGCCTACTTCTGCACCTATTGTCTATAGTCTATAAGATCCCACAAACAGCAATGAAGTGGATGGTGAGATTATAGGCTGCTATTATTGGCTACAAGATTATTACCTGTAAGTATTGGTTAATGTCAGAACACAGGGAGAGCTTGTTGGCTTTTCTTCTCTCACCAGAGGGAGACTCCAGGGTTGAATTTCTCATCAGAATCATAGCACGTCATCCTTCAGTACCATGCTCGGGCTACAGATTGGATCGCACGCTCGTGTCTATGGAGTGGGAATGAATCCCCGGCGATCCAGGCCAGAATGCAACCACAGGGCCATGACTGAAGGCCTCCCCGCTCTCGAGCTCTCCAGTGTTGGTTCCACACAGCCAGGAGCCACCAGGCCCCATGTCCCACCTCATGCTGGAACCATGATGATTTAGGTGAAGGGCAGGGCCAACAAGGGGCCACATCGGATACATCCCAAGAAGAAGGAGCAGGTGGACGTTAGGACGGGCAGACACAAAAGGCTGGAGTAACTCAACAGGTCAGGAAGCATCGCTGTAGAAAAGGAATAAGTGACATTTCCGATCGAGCTCCTCGACAAGGTTAAGACGGAGGTGGGAATGAGGCAGTGGGATTAAGAGGGTCCTTTAAGAGGTTTTTAGATAGGCACATGGATAAGCAGAGAATGGATCAAGTGCAGGCAGATGAGGTTAGTTTATCTTGGCAGCATGTTCTGCACAGACATTGTAGGGTGAATGGCGTCTTCCTGATCTGTACTGTTCTATGTTCTATGTCTTAGATACATTTATAGCAGCTGAGAAATATCTGTGCTGAACTAAACTTTGCGCCTCGATCTTACAGTGGATGAGCTGCTACGACAAGCCAATATCTCCCCGAATGGAATCGTGAAATACGAGGACTTCATCCGGACTATCCTCCTGCCACCTGCGGACTACTGAGCTTCCTCAGAATCCAGCTCCAGCTCCTCACCTTCTCACCTGTCCGTCAATCTGCTGCCTGGTTGGACATCAGCTTCTTCTACAAGATGAGAACATCTTATGAGGAGGACCACCCAAGAAGAATGCTCTCTGTCCACCCCATCACAATGCCCAACTCTCTGGGTGAACGTCACGCCTCGCTGTTCCCTGACCCACACAAGTAGCGCCCATGTTTCATGTGAGGACCTTCCTTGCGTTAATCCTCAGTCTACCCTCACCAATTGAATTTCTCCTCTAGACAGGGTTTAGTGTAAAGTCACAGCTCCAGACATTACTTTCTCTCGCTGTAAATATCTCTGGCACTCTTGATTTCCACCATTGAGTTTGAGTTTAGTTTATTGTCACGTGCACTGAGCGAGGTACAGTGAAAAGCTTTTGTTGCACCCTAACCAGTCAGCCGCAAGACAAGACATGATTACAAAAGCGCATAAGTTTAAATGTTTCCAGCAATTTTCTATCAATGCACCACAAACAATGGTAAAACACCAAGAGTCACCTCAAAGGAACATTCTCAAATAAAGTCTTCCCCCAAGTTGCTGTGGATGTTACGTGACATAAGTTAGGAGAAGGAGGTTTCAAACAATGTGTTCAAGAGAGAGGTTGAAAGGATGATGGAGTCAGAGTCATACAGCACGGAAACAGGCCATCCGGCCCAACTAGTCCACGCTAACGAGATGCTCGTCCCATTTGCCTGCAATTGGCCCATATCCAACTAAGGGGTGAGGGAGGGATTTCGAAGCGAAGGACCTTGTTAGCTGAAGGCACGGCTACCACATGGAATGTTATCACACAGAAACTCTCAATTCAACCCAACCGACCCCTGTGCGATCATCTGCAGGAAGAGATTAGTTTAGATCGGCATGCTCGGCACGGTAATTGCGGGCCGAATGGCCTGTTTCTGTGCTGTACAAGGGGGGGGGGGGCGAGGGGGGGGGAGACTGAACCCAGGGGGGGATGTAAAAGCAAGAATTGGGAATTTAGTTGAATCTAAACTGCCATGAGGTTTTTTTTTACATTCTCATAACTCACAACCCCATCCAATTTTGTGTTGTCAGCAGGTTTACAAATATTACATTCTGTTCCCTCATATAGACATTGCTGTAAACTGTAGATAGTTGAGGCCCAGCGCTGATTCTTGTAATAATCCATACATTTCCCCTTCATCCATTCTACCAGTTACATCAGCAAAAACTTATTTTTGCACCTATTTTATCTGTACTTTCTCTGGAACTGTAACACTATATTCTGCACTCTGGTATATTTCTCTTTACACTACCCGTTGTACTTGTGTAAGGAAGATAGGCACAAAATGCTGGAGTAACTCAGCGGGACAGGCGGCATCGCCGGAGAGAAGGAATGGGTGACGTTTCGGGTCGAGATCCTTTGATGTAAACCAGCTTCTGCTGTTCCTTTCCTACATGACTAGTTTCACTGTCCTTCTGATTAATTTTACTGATTGCATGCCTCCATCTCACCTTCCCCTCAGCTGACAATTAACCATTCTACATTTTCTGATCATCGTCTGCTTTGATCTGGGGTTTTCACACCTTACCCTTCATATCTCTAGACTCCCTCTCCCCCGATTCTCAGCCTGAAGAAGGGTCCCGACCCAAAACGTCACCCATTCCTTTTGTCCAGAGATGCTGCCCGTCCCGCTGAGTTACTCCAGCATTTTGTGTCTATCTACTTGTGTCAGGGCTTGAATGTATTCATGTTTAGTAAGATTTGACTGTGTCTCAATACATGTGACAATAATAAACCGATACAAAACACTCCGGTAGGTTTGTCAAACATCATTGCCTTTCCATAAATCCATGCTGATTTTGTCCCATCCCATTGATCCAGTAACCACCTGGTTTAAGACAAATTGTAGCTTTTACTAATGTGAAGTTAACTTGGCCATAATTCACTGTTCTCTCTCCCCCTCCTTTTATAGCAAAGTTACATTCACCACTCTCCAATCCACAGAAACCTTAAGGGCCTGTCCCACTTTCACGACCTAATTCACGACCTTTTTTAAATCGTGGACATTTTTCATCATGCTCGAAAAACGTCCCGACCTACTTGATGCCACGAGTACCTACGACTAGCATCACGACCTGCTACGACCAACCTACGACCTCGTGACGACCATGCTGCGAGCATGAGTCAAGGACAAACTCGGCAGAGGTCGTGAATTAGGTGGTGAAAGTGAGACAGGCCCTTTACCCTGTCCCACTGTACGAGTTCTTTCCAAGAGTTCTCCCGAGTTTGCCCTGATTCGGAGATTTATGGTAATGGCCGCTCGTCAGTACTCGGGGCTCTCGTGGACATTTTTCATCATGTTGAAAAATCTTCACGAGTCTTCCCGTGCTTACCTGCCGTTAGCGAATCCTCCCGAGTGCCTGCCGTTAGCGCTAAGAGACGTCCCCGAGCTCCGACGTACCCGCTACGTTCATTCTCCGTGCTTACCACGAGTTTGATTTTTTATAAACTCGGGAGAGCTCTTGGAATGAACTCGTACAGTGGGACAGGGCTATTAGATAACAACCAGTATCCCTGCGACTACTTCTTTATATCCTCTGGAATTAAAGATATCAAGGCCTGGGGATACGAGGACTTCGCCCCGATTAATGTCTCCAGCCCTGCTTTTTAAGATTAATCCCTCTAATTATTTTAATTGATTACACATTTGATTCCCGCATATTCCTGATTTATTTACACTCTCTTCCCCAAAGTTTGATCACTTCCCCGTTACAATTTGTGTTTCTGACATTTGTCCTCCGCAAGCTTTTTTATATTTGATTGCAAGAAGTAATGAGTTTTTCCCATCTTTTCACTGTCTGCCGTCGGGATTCACGGACTCGGGATGGCCCCGTGTTCCCCGACAGAGACGTGTCGAGAAACTCCGCTGGGTAACTCACAAGATACTGACTGCAAAGTCAGAGCAGTCGTGTCAGGTCAAAAGCCATTCACACAAGGCAGCCTTTCACACAGGCCTTGACCGTCTGCACGCACAGACCCCGACTGCACAACAGCTCTTTGTTCTCCTCAGCTTCCCAACATTTCCCAGGGTTCTGGGGCCAAGCTTTTGGCCTTCCTGGGATTTAGCAGTGTGGTTCAAAAGATGTGGGGGAGGGGGCGGATTGGGCCACATTCCTGCTACCTTCCTCCTCATCTGTGCCCTGGTACAATCAGCAAAATCACTGCCACAAGGACAGGAGAGATGAATTTCCTCCAATGAACACTGCAGCACAGAGAAGGCCCATTCGGCCCATCTTACCTATGCTAGGCCTCGATAGCACCGTTTATTTGCTCAGGAAAGCGGGAATCACGGGTAATGCCTGCATTTGTTGCCCTTAGTTGTTAACTGCGGCACTGTGGCGCAGCAGTAGAGTTGCTGCCTTGCAGCTTCAAAGTCCCTGGTTCGATCCTGATCATAGATGCTGTCTGTACGTTCTCCCTGCGAACACGTGTGTTTTCTCCTGGTGCTCCGGTTTCCTCCCACATTCCAAAGACGTATTATAGGCTTGTAAGTTAATCGGCTGCAAGAAAACATTGTAAAATTGTCCCTAGTGCGTAGTATAGTGCTCGTGTACGGGAGTGATCACTGGGCTCGATGGGCAGAAGGGCCTGTTTCCACACTGTATGTCTGAAGTCTAAAATGTAAACACATCCTGAGGGCATTTTAGAGTAAGATGGATCCAGGGTCACATATAAACCAAACTGGACAATATCCTTCCCTAAAGACATGATTGAACTGGGTGGCTTTTGAAATGACAATCTGGGAGTTTGCAGTTGTCATTACTGATACAAGCTTCATTCTAGAGTTAACAGTTCCATTCAAACACTCCTCCAGTCATCCTGGCTATTGTTTACCTCCAGCACACGTGGAGGGCCGAGGTCTGAGAGGAAGACCCCCTTCCTTGAGGTGTCCTCACAAGCAGATAGAGTCTGGAGTTTGCTGCCGGGCTGACGAAGGGAGATCCCAGCAAGGGGGGTCCACACTCCACCCATCTGCCAATCAACGTCCCCTAGTCACCCATAGCTTGCCAGACTTTACGCTCCCACTCCATACACAGCCAGTTTGAAAAAAGCCCCCGACTTAAAACATCGTCTTCCATTCCTTCCACAGATGCTGCCAGCCCCGCTGAGTTCCACCAGCACTTTGCTGTTTGCTCATGATTCCAGCATCTGTAGTCTTTTGTGTCTCCAAGGGATAGACTATGGTGTAAGTGATAGGATACAAGGCTAGGGAATATGGAGTGCAGAATATATAGAATGAACTATTTGCAAAATTATAATATTCTAACAGACCCATGGATTCAGTGGTGCATCTGGCATCGCTAGCATCGAGTGCCCAGAGACTGGGTTCTTGGGAGTGTAGGTAATACAAATGACCACTGGGTGGCAGACCTACTTAGGCTCAGAGGATGAGTAGTCTAGTCGTGTGAGATGTCCAACCTCTCTCACTCGTTCACTCTCTCCCTTCACCTCCTGCCTCTGGCTTTTGTTTCCGATTCACCATGAAAGGAAAACAATGATTGTAAAAAATCAAAGGTGCTAGTCGGGCTTCAGTTTCAGGGGAAATTGGAAAAAATAGACTTTCAGTGAACTACCAATAGACAAGGGCTGAATGCTTTCCGAGAAGGCGACAAGATTGTGTCTGTGTCTGTGTCTGTGTGCGAGAGAGTGTCTGTGTATGTGAGAGGGGGCTGTATGTGACGGCTGATGGAGTGAAAGGTGAAGACTAGGGAGACATTAAAGTGACTTTAGACTGGGACTAAGAATGAATGGTCTTTAATCACACTGTATGGAACGTCATGATTCATTTTAGTTTGGACATACAACATGGAAACAGGCCCTTCGGCCCACCGATTGATCACCCATCCACACACTGGTTCCATGTTCTCCCACTTTCTCATCCCTTCCCTGCACACTGGGAGTAATTTGGAACTTGGGGCTTGTCTTTGAATCATTGAACGATACTGCGTGGAAACAGGTCCTTCTGGCCCTGGACTTGAACCTGGAGGAGTAGCGGGTGGGTGGGTGTGGGGGTGGCATCCAGAGTCTCTGTTGGCATCACCAAGGGGCAACCGACGTCGGGCATTAATGAAAGCCAGCTGTCAGAGCCGGGTAAACATTACAGATGGCAGCCCATTTTTAGAAGGAGATCCCCAAGCAACACTTACCTTGTTGGTGTCACCAAAATGTATGTAGCTGGTTCTGCATGCCATGGAATCTGTGCATAGATTGGCTTCTGCATTTGCCTACAAAATAAGCACAATGCCCATCAAGTAAAAGTGGAAAAAAATAACTGTATTGAACATGCTAAAACGATTGGATAAATATGATTTAGAGGATAGAAGTGGGATGAAAGACATGACCTTGTAATGCATCAGACAATGAGCTGCAACCATAAAGCCAAGTCCTGTTGCACATGTTACCAACTCCCATCACATGGACCTTGGTAGTCGATGGGGCTGGGAACCTGCCCAAAGGCTCAGCAGACAGCGGGAGGGAGCAGGAGACGTCGAACACGAGGAGCAAGAACCAGTAGGAGGGTGAATCGGGCTAATGCCTCCAGCACCTTCAAGGTCGGCTCCAGGATTCACCCTCCAGGGACACAAAGTTAGCCGGATGAGGAGGAGAGGAGAAGGATATTGGTTTGTGGGAACTGCTCCACAACATCGACCGTACTTTGGACTTTGAATAATGGCGCCAATAGTGGCAGCACCCGCATGTGTAATATTTGCAAAAAGAATTTCACTGTGCAGTTGCATAAGTGACAAATAACGCACCAATGACTATTCTGCAGGGACCGCCTGAGGGATGGATTTAAATTTCCAGTTTGAAATGCTGAGCACACCTGGTGCAGGGCACCTGGCCACAGACAGCTGCAGCAGAATCCTGTGGTTTCATTCACCTTTAGGCCTGAGCTACACTTTGACCTGAGATGGCTGTGCGGCTGAAGCACCATGGAGGGAAACGGCCATTCACGAGGGACTTCTACCTGCAGTCGGTGTAACCCGCATGGAGAAAGATCTGCAATCTGGGAGGTGCCAGCGACACATGTCTAGGGAGCAGAGGGGACCCTTGCCAAGCGGAGGCCACACTCTGACACAGCCACCAGCCTCAGGTTCCAGCCCCCCCTCTCCCCACTGCTTACACACTGACTTACAACCACCTTAGTTTAGTTTAGAGATACAGCGTGGAAACTGGTCCTTTGGCCCTGCGAGAGTGCGAGTCCACACCGACCAGCGATCACGCCGTATGCCAACACTATCCTACACAATAGGGACAATTTACAATTTTTGCCTAAGCAAAATTGGCCTACAAACCTGCACATCTTTGGAGTGTGGGAGGAAACCGGAACACCCAGAGAAAACCCACGCGGTCAAGGGGAGAACGTATGGAACCCGTACAGACAACACCCGTAGTCAGGATCGAACCCGGGTCTCAGGCGCCGTAAGGCTGCAACTCTACTGCTGCGCCACTGTATTCTCAAAGTAATTTCTGTCCTTAGATTGAATGAAATTGAACAGAAACTGCTGCTGGACAATATTAATGGATCATTGACCTCTCACAGAGTGACAGAGGCAACATCGGAGGGAGCAGAACGAGAGGGAGAGGCCGCTGTAGGGGTATGGACCAGGCGAGGGGGGGGGGGGGGGGGTTGGGGGCTGCCCTGTTGCTTTGTTCACTCAGATTTTATTTCATTTTCCTATTGCTCTGCGTTTTCACAAACTGCATTGTTGTGAGGAGCTGATCCTACTGAGGACAAAGATCAGATCAGCAAAGCTGCTCCACCTTGGTGCTCACAGTGAGATACGGCCCAATTAATGGTGAGTGCTTCACACTCTGCTCTTGGTCTGGGCTTAGATCCGGCCATCTGATTGCATTTCACTGCCAGCAGATACTGAGCAACCGCTGACCCATCTCTTGTCATTTATTATTTATGGTAAGGAAATGATGCAGCAGGGATTATTATAGTCAGTGTGGAGAGTGAGTGTGGGGGGATGGGGAAATATGAGCAAGGACAAGATTGAAAACAGGAGGCAGGAAGAGATACATGGCCTGCTAGTCGTTTTTGTGGGAAGGAACTGCAGATGCTGGTTTATACCAAAATACTGGAGTAACTCAGCGGGTCAAGTGTATCTCTAGAAAAAAACGAATAGGTAACGTTCCCCATTGTGTCTTCACCTTTCCTTGATATTTGTTGCAGTTTTGATACGATATTTTCATATCTTTTATTCATTTGTTCTTTGTATCTTTTCATACCTCTAGTTTTCCGCTCCCCTGACTCTCAGTCTGAACAAATCCCAAAATATCAGCCATTCCTTTTCGACAAAGTTGCCGACTGACCCGCTTATTTCCTCCAGCATTTGTGGTCCCTCTTCTGCCAGTTGTTTGACCGCTTATAAGCATCCTCACCACCCATCAAGTCTACTCTGCCA
Source organism: Amblyraja radiata (assembly GCF_010909765.2). NCBI lineage: Eukaryota > Metazoa > Chordata > Chondrichthyes > Rajiformes > Rajidae > Amblyraja > Amblyraja radiata. Next base: position 10,077,065 of record NC_045989.1, read on the forward strand.
TTCAATCACGGCTGATCTATCTCTCCTTCCTGACCCCTTTCTCTTGCCTTCTCCCCATAACCCCTGACACTGGTACTAATCAAGAATCTATCTATCTCTGCCTTAAATATATCCACTATCTTGGTCTACACAGCCGTCTGTGGCAAAGAATTCCACAGATTCACCACCCTCTGACGAAATAAATTCCTTCTCATCTTCCTAAAAGAACATTCTTTAATAACACTGGGAATTGGAGGCACAAACAGGATTAAAATAAATCGCAGCAGGGACATCCATTCCACAGGTCTATGGTTAAAGACATGGTAGGCACAAGGACCTGAAGATTTAGTTTAGTTTAGAGATATAGCAAGGAAACAGGTCTAGGCAGCCTTCTCGTAAAAACCACTTCATCTCCAAAGTCTCCACATCTTTCCTGTAATGGGGCGAACAGAATGCATGCAATATTCCAAATGTGGCCTAACCGAAGTCCTGACTCTGTGACACCAAAGTGGCACTGTGACTATCTGACTCGTATTCAATGCCCCTAGCAATGAAGGCAAACTTCCCATATTCCTTTGATAGCCACACTTATCTACTTATGCTGCCACCTTCAGTGAGCTATGAACTTAGACTGCAGATACCTCTGCACATCAATGCTGTTAACGGGCTTGCCATTAACAATACGCCCTTTCCCTACATTCAACTCACACTTGCTCGGGTTAAGCCCGTAATGATACGGTAAATTGGATAGAATTTTTTTGACAGTTTACCCAACCAGTTGGATAGGTCTGTTTGCTTTTTAAAGACAAGAGATTACAGGTGTTTAAATCGGCAGCGACGAACAATCTGCTGGAGGAACTCAGCGAGCCGAGCACCATCTGTGGGGAGGAACTGTCGATGTTTCAGGTCAAACCCCTGCAGTATTGGATCTCAACCTGAAGCATCGACTGTTGCTTTCAACCTCCCCAAGCACAATGCTTGGACCTGCTCAATTCCTCCAGCAGGTTGATTGTGGCTCAGTTTGCTTTCTAATTAGCAGCGTGAGGGTTGTGGCAGGAATTCAATGGAGAGGGTGCGCGAGAGGGCCATACAATGAAGCCTCCTGAATGTAATTGAACCCAAGTTTGGATTAGAACTGAGAATGCTCAAAACACTCAGCAGGTTGGGCAACATCTGTAGCGTGAGAAACAGAGTTAGAGTTTCACTTGGGAAACCTTCCATCAGATCCTGATGTTGATACTGTGTGTGCTATACAATATCTCTGGGATGCTAAATGGAGCATCTATGGACTGGGTTACAAAGGCACAAAGATGGAACCAAAATCTTAGCTAAAGATACCCAGTTCCAGAAAAAGTCAGAATAACGTCTGAAGAAGGGATCTGACCATCCAGGTTCGGAGATGCTGCCTGAACCACTCAGTTGCTCCTGCACTTTGTGTCTACCTGTTGGAATAACTTAGCGGGTCAGATAGCGTCTTTGGAGAATATGGATAGGTGGTTTCAGTACCTGAAGGAGTATCCCGATCCAAAATGTCATCCATCCTTGTTCTCCAGAGTTGCTGCCTGACCCGCTGAGTTACTCCAGCACTTTGTCTTTTTTTGTAAACCATCATCTGCAGTTCCTTGCTTCTACTTTGATATGAGTTTTAAGTTGAGCTATAAAGGGGGAGAGGTAGAGGGTTGTAGGGGAATTGTCAGGAGGGACCAAGCAGCTGAAGGCATTGTTGTAACACCACACATGAGCATAAACTGTGCTGGGTCTCTGCCACTCTACACTCGCAGGAAGAGCGGCACAGTGCAGCCTCTTAAGGGCCTGTCGCACTTTCACAAACTAATTCATGACCTCTGCCGAGTTTGCCCTCGACTCATACTTGTAGCATGGTCGTCACGAGGTCGTAGGAGATTGTAGGTAGGTCGTGATGCTAGTCGTAGGTACTCGTGGCATCAAGTAGGTCGGGGCGTTTTTCTAGCCTGATGAAAAATGTCCACGAGTAAAAAAGGTCGTGAATTAGGTCGTGAAAGTGGGACAGGCCCTTTGCAGCGCCGGGGACCTGGGTTCGTTTCTGACTACGGGTGCTGTCTGTACGGAGTTTGCACATTCTCCCCGTGACTGCGTGGGTTTTCTCCGGGTGCTCCGGTTTCCACCGACATTCTGTGATGTCGGTGGAAATTGGCTTCTGTAAGTTATTTTTCATGTGCAGGATAGAACTAGTGTACGGGTGACCACTCAATGGCGTGGACTCAGTGACCCCCACGCTGTATCTCTGAACTGAGCTCAACTGTACAGACACAGTTCCACAAGATGTTCACTACCTCTCCAGCATGGCCCATTTGCCTTGAGGCCTGACGCTAGCACCAGCTGCTTTGTGGAGGAGGGAGGCAAGAGGGCAGCGGCCATTCTCCTGCAATAAGAGTCGGCTCTGCGGAGTGGTTTCAATGCTCAATGTAATTAATTGACAGATCTATTCACCTGCAGAGCCAAGACAAACTGGGCAACATCCCAGCCACAGGGTTGCGGTTTTCTCTCTAAGAAATACTTTTGATCTCTCCCACGGTCTGAGTTCACATCCTGAAGAAGCAGTCGCGTCTGCCTGACAGCCGAGCGAGGGGCCCAACCGGTCCCCGTGCCAACAGGCCAACCCTGCACAGTCCCGCCCAAGGCAAACAATGGTTCGAGTCGCACATCAGATTCCTCCGCCTGGATTTGCTCCACAGTCAGTCAGTCAGTCAGCACTGCCAGAGCAATGTGCTCGACTCATCTGCATCCAACTTCCAGAGGAAAACAGAGCAAGTCAGGAAGTTGATGTTGGCTCAATGGAAGATTCATTCACTTCTGAATTAAGCCTTACTTGAGCTGAAAGTCTAAAGCCCCCCGTGCTGTCTTGAGAATGCCTCAGGGCTCTCAGCTTGAATGGAAAAACACAGATCTAATTTGAAAAATGGGGGGTGTGTCCTTTATATCTTTCCAACATTTATTCTTCAACCAATTACTAATGATCCAGTCATATCACATTGATTTTCATGAGAGCTCTCTCTAACGATCGGTCACATTGTAGCCCTATATACAGTGCAGAATATTCCCCTGGGAGTCATAGCGTATGGAGAAGTCACGATGGGGTTATGGGAATGTTAGTCAGTTTGCCGTCCGCTTGCAGAGGATAAATGAGATGCTTAGCAACCGAGAGTTGTTACTTAGTTTTAAAGAATCCAGTCCCCAAAAGCATTTCCAGCATCTTCTGTATTTTAAAGCCAACGCCTTCATAATTATTGGCAAAAGCACAACTTCCTTTAAGATGTCATGGGCACGTTGGCGAGGAAGTTGCTTTGAATTTGTTATGGGTGCATACAAATTACCAAGGCACTGAGGTTATGTTCGTAAATCAAAAACAAAAATTGCAGATGCCGGTAATGCTTCATTAATGCAGGAAGCGGGTAAGGCAGTGTCATACTGTGCAAACAGGCCTTTCGGCTCAACTTGCCAACACCGACCAACATGTCCCACTACACTAGTCCCACATGCCGCCGCCGCCGCCCCCCCCCCCCCCCCCCCCCCCAACGGGTCAATTACAGCGGGCGGGGGAGGTTGAATGGGATAAAGGGCATCTCCGATGGGAGTAGGACAAGGTTGCTGTGGTGTTAAACTATTGATGACGTTATCAGGTTGAGAACCAGCTAACTTCTTCAGTTTAATGTCATCGACAGCTTATCACCACGGCAACCCTGGCCTCTCCCTCTCAGAGATTCCCCTTGTCCTACTCAGTTACCTCCACCACTACAACTAAATACTAACTTGCTTTCACTCTTTCCCAGTTCTAAAGCCAAAATTAATTCACCCCAATGCGAATTAAATCAAAAATAATCAGCAAAAGACGGGAGAATTTGACCACTCCTATTCTATGTGCTTCCGTGAGATGGCAAAAGGTGGCAGTCCTGTCTTTGTCCCAACATCCTGCATAAGAAGCAGGCCATTGGGTGGAGCAAAGGATGAGATGTTCTTTCTCCTGCTCTAAAAATAGACGAGGGACCAGAAGGCAAGAGTCAGCTATTTTAAGCACTGAATGTTTGCATGCACACAGCGCTGGGGCCTCTGCAATAGACTGCTGTGAGATGTACCAGCTGCGTTGCACAGATCCATCAGAGGCTTCTCTTCCCTTGCTATTAATGCCAGTCTCACCTCCTGCCAGGAACCTTGCTGAACGACAGCAGTTGCAACTCAGACTGATCACTTTGACCTTTCTACTGATCATAAATATAGAGATCTGTTCTCAAAAGGGTTGGGCAATCACTCTTCTTCTTGAGACAGCCCCTCACGGTTGGTTTAATGGGGTTTAAGGTGGTCGATGAGACCATTGCCTGGAATGCCGTTACCCCTGATCCCCATCTCATAAAGTAACCATTGCTAGTGCAGAACCATGGCTGACAGCAGCACTTGGGGACCGCTGAGAGTGCACTGAATTCTCAAAGCCACCAGCTTTTAGGTAAGGTATCATGGTAAACTGCACGCAAAGCTGCAATTTAGTTAAAAGGTTGAACAACAAGCATCTGAACTTTTAAGCAACTCTTGTTATGTAATTACACGATCACAATTAAATCCAGCAGCGTGGAATTCAGGAGAAACGCCCTCAGACAGAAAGTAATGGGAATGGTTGGGAGGATGATCATGATATCCAGAAAGCTGGAAAAACACAGGGAGCCGGGATTTGAAGGACATGAAGACTAACACGTTGACAGAAGGCTCACATGAAGCATGAATATCGGTATTGGGTCAATTGGGCTGAATTGCCAGGCTTTATGCTGTATATTGTTTCAACCAACATTCCTCCAATGACCGAAAACCATTTTCTGTAAACGGGATCATGCCATGTAGACGTGGGGTTGTTGATGAATCTGAGGATTATCTTGCTAGTTTCCTGTATTCAAATATTTTCTGCAAGAGATAATCTTACCTCGAATTTTTGAACAGGTGACAAACACAATTGACCTGGGCAATAAGGTAGACCAAGTCAACATAGCCTTTAGAAAGGCTTTGGTAAAGTCCACAATGGCAAGCCAGCCTGGAAGATTAGATTATAGAGTCGCAGATATATACAACACAGAACCAAGCCTTAGGTCCACCTTGTCCATGTCAACTAAACTGTCATACTGGGCTAGTCCCATTTGTGTGCATTTTGGCCCACAGCCCTCCAAACCTTTGTTACCTTTTTAAAATCATAATTGAATCTGGCAACTCATTCTAGATATGGACTACCCTCCGAGTGAAAAGGTTGCCGGAGGCTCCTTGTAAAGCTCTCATCTTAAGCTAATGCCATCTTGTTTTAGAATCAACTCTGGGGAAAACGGTGAGCATTTACTCTATTCAATAATGGCTTGGAACACTTGCCTGAGTGTGCATCACATTTGCATATTGCATGCAAGTCTAACTGCAGTTAAAACATTACAAACCATGTTCAAGAACATGCTTTTAGCTGCTTTTACCTGTAAGGCTATCGACCCTTTGTGTCAAACCCCTCAATAACTCCCTCCCCCCCACCCAAAAATCAATTGCACGTCAAATTAACAACTGATCCAACGAGAAAACATTTGTGAAACGGTGTCCAACTTCCTCCCACTGTGTGAGCAAGTGTTTTCCCCAGCTACCTCTGCAAGCCCTGGCTCTGTCGAACAATTCCACTACGCCCTAGACACCATATCTTGGGATGATCATTTCCTCAAAGTATTATCACAACTTTAAACAAATTATTGAATTGGTTGGAGATTCTTCTAATCCCTTACCTGGCAAAACAAATTTAAAGCAAACCACACAATCCAGTAAAGGTTAGAAGACCAATCTTCCACTTCCTCGAGTCCATCAACTTACACTTCCTTTGGTTTACTTAATAACAAGGTGCGATTGACAAAGACTCATAGAACATCGATCAGCACAGCAGGCTCTTCAGCCCACAATGTCTGTGTGAACATGCTGCCAAGTTCAACTCATCTCCTCTGCTTGCATATAATCCATATCCCTCCATTGCTTGCATATCTATGTGCCTCTTGCATGCCTCTCATTTCATAATTTGACAATCTGTCATCAATAAAAGAGGCAATTTCCAAGTCTTGAAGATTAGTGCACAAGGATTACACCTTAATACCCTGAAGAAATCACCAGGCTTTCCAACTCAAATAAAGTGGGAAGCTTAGCATGATTTAAAATGAAATCTTGTCAAGTAAAATATGCATTATGTGATTGGAGAAACAATACATGAAGAGTATAATAAGGCTGGATATAACTATAATTGTGCCCGATAGCAACAGAAGGCATAAGGAATCACGTCAATGCATTTCCCCAGTGACTAAAGCCACACAGATAATTCTACTAATTGTTGATGTTTTCCATTTTACAGCTTCATTTAAGGCCAATCAGAAATCCAAAAACATGAGTGTTTCGGCTCACTTCATGCAAAGAAAACCACATGTTAATAAACCTCACTGGTATCAAGCCAAGATGAGTCAACTTCCTTTCCAGTTTCTGCAAAGCCTGATAGCTGGGGCCTATCAACACTACCAGTGACATCACTAGTTTTGTTCTTAAATACTTAAGGACAAATAGCAAAGGATAAGATAATCTTAAATCACCTATTTTCTCCTAGTGGTCTTCTCCCTCGGCATAAGATTCCAGGAATCATTAACTGGTTCAAGATGCTTTTGATGGAGCTTGAGAATAAGAGCAAAACAAGGAGGTTGGAAAGGAAACGAGCCAACTCCACTACTGGGAACTTTCTGCTGCTTTATTACATCTAAAAGATCTCTACATTAACAGGTAACATTCATTAAGTAAACAATTCTTTTCCAATGCATGAAATAAATATTTTCACGTGGTACTTTATACAAACTGACACTGGTCTACTATACTCAATTATTTTTTAAAAAGCCATTTCTCTGGTTTGGCATGCGGTCGCAGAAGCCAGCACTCTGAAAGATTTAAGGCAGTAAAAGTATCAGAATTATCTTTGACACCCTCAAAGAAGTGATGAACAGAATTTACAAATTTGCAGAAGAGCGGAGTTTCCATGCTTGGAGAATCTGGTTTACAATGACACTTTGTGCAAATGAAATAGACTCTCAATACTGCAAATTCTAGAACAACCTACCATACCAAACAGTAGGTGAGCAATGTGTACAAGCCAGGCTTACTCTTTAAAATTCTCTTCACTTGTCAAAATGCAACCAATAGTCTGAAAGATCCAGCTGTGTTCAGACATAGATAACTCTGCCAGACACAAGCACCACTCAAATCCAAGTATTGATTTCCAATGAATGCCTCAATTCAACCCTATTTGAAAACGGGGTTCACAAAACGTGGAAAATACGGCGGACAAAATCCTGCTGAAAACATGAAACATCTCCCCAGCGGCTAGTGAGCCTCATGCCATTTAGTGACCTACTTTCAATAAACCAGTCAATTCCTCCCTCCCCCCCCCCCACACTATAATTTTCAATGAGTTGTAAAACAAGTAGTCCGAGGACAAGGGAGCAGATACTGAAAACCTGAAGATTTACAATTTTATAATCTGAAGATTTTGCAAAAAAACAGCTGAGATAGGCCAATTGCTGCTATTCTCTGCAAAGTTTTCTGGAATTCTTTCATTACCCAACGTTTACTCCTTTTGGTTATAGCTTGTTCTATACCATCCTTGCTCTCCCACTTGCTGTTATATGATTGCACAAAGCTCATCACCTTCCAGTGGCCACCAGTCTTTCCTAGATCTTCTTTTGAATAGGCTGCAGGTTGTTGGATATAGGGGTGAGCGGAAGTAAGATGTTGTAAACGGACGTAATCCTGACTTGTCCACTTCACATACAGGTCAATGGACTTTCATCAGGACGAGCAACACCAACAATAGTGTCCCGTTCACTTCATGAGATGGACCCATAGCAGAAGCGTCCATGTCGCGGGGCTGGGAACTGGAAGTATCCTGAGCTAATTCTACTAACACCATCATCTACTGCAACAAGTGATGGCTCCCACTGATTGTCGCCGGAAGCTTGTGTCCTTTTCATGACGGACGATGACAGCGATGTCAACATTTGAAACATGGAAGATGGACACGAAAGAAGAAGACTTCATGAGATGCTCTGCCCAACTATAACTGCCCACAAAGCCAGGTTGAGATCAGTTGATAGGGCAGACAGGAAATTCAGAAGGCGATATTTTTGAAGTTCATGGGTCAAATTAGCACTGGGTAGTTTTCACCATCTTTCAAACTAGTGGAACTACTGCATAAAACCTCCCAGTGCACTTGGAATTGAACTTGTGGACCAACATATAACAGCAAAACAGGTGAAGGCTGTGAAAAATATTTACTTTCTTTAGTACACTAAACTGTGTGCACACACCAACTATTTGTTTGAGAATTCTGTTTGTTTCAAGGATCTGAGAGACAGTCACACTCCAAACAGAGAATATGGACCATTCATTGAGGGGGGGAAAAAAACAATTTGGTTGGTTGCTTCCACGCTTGGCAAAGATCATAATGCACTGAACAAGCAACAGACTAAGGAAACGTGAATGAAAACAAAGCTGAGGGTCACATGAGTGGCAGTGTGGTTAGTTGGGGCGATGTATCAGTACACCAAAAGTACCCAAATTCTGGCATCCCCGTTTCAACTGGGAGCATGCAGTGGAAACTGGTGCTTTGCCAAACAGGGCACTTGAAATACAGGGATAAATTCCACACCCAATCTGGCATTTTCTTAGCAAGCTGGCTGTAATATGACAATGCCCAGTGAGCAAACAGTGCACGTGTATGAAATGAGGTTTTTTTTTTAAAAAGAGAAAAATAACAGGTATACAAACTGGAGGCATTCTACAGTTAGAGCTTTTCAGGGAAACAGGAAAATAAGAGGTTCAACAAAAGGATACATTTTCTCCCTTATTACAATTCCTTAATGCTTGAAAAATGCTACTTTATAAAACGGAAGATGTGGAATTTGTGAAGGGGTCGTCCACAAACTTCACCACCACCCTCCCCAAAGGTGAAAAACTGTACGGTACTGAGCATTCCCCAAAGCTACTTCCTGCAAACGCAGAGGGAATGATGAGGAACAGTCAAGATACTTTACATAACTTAAAGAATAATAAAATTATTTGCACAAAAAAGGAAAATATCGTTGTCAATCATTGACATTTCAGTTCTTTCCAAAAGAAATATTCTACAGTGAAGTACAATGAAAATTTTCTAAGTCAAATAATGTCAACTGTGGAAGTAATGCCATCGAACAATACAAAAAGGAATATCACGAAACAGACAAATACATCGTAAAAACTCTGCTTTCACAAAGTAAACTGAAATAACCTTAAAAGACAGACAGTCTTGAATTTATATACAAAAGTTAACTGAAAATATAGTATTTTGTTCTCTGTACATGGTGTCTTTTTATAATTTTTTTTTTGTTTATTTAAAAAAAGGGCCTCTACACTTCTAAATTTATTTTAAAAGGTGAAACAAACCAGACTTTTTCCTTCTTTATTTCCCCCTCCCAGACCCACCACAAAAAAAGTTAGCCATTATTTCAAATGTCAGTCCAATGAAATAACATCTGGTATGGTGCCAAAAATGGTGCCATTTTCCACACCGCTCCGGGTCGCCCCGGGATGTCCGAGATTTTCCCGCAAGCTGCTGGAGGAGACGAGGCTGCTGTTGCTCCCGCTGCTGCTGCCGTTGGTCACCGCCAGCGTGTTGGCAGGCGCCGAGTTTGGTTGTTCCAGGAACATTTGCGAAGAGCTGTACGGAAAGAATCGATTGAGCGAGGAGTGAATGAGGTCCTGATCCTCTGAAGCGCTCGCTGCTGCGGCTGCTGCGGCAAGGAGGGAGGTGCTGTAATGCTGCAGTGGAGGCAAGAAAACAAGGGTGGAACATTAACGGCAATTTAATGTCAGACAATCGGTTGATTCATTTACTCGGTCATCTGACTCGCCCCAATTAATTAACATGCAAAACTATTCAAAATATTGACATAATTTTGACATCTGCATAAAAAGGCAGCTTTGTTAAATGAAGCTGATTAAATATCTTTAACGCATCCAAAAGATTAATGAACCAGTTATTTAACTTAAAATGAAACTCGCATCTGCTGCAGATTGGCTTTCAATTTTGCTCTGCAAATGTTTACGATTATTTCACTGTGGATTTACAAGTGTTCTTCAAACCTCATTGACCTCTCAGGATAAGTGACGTCGGCTATTATCATTTTCTTAATATCGCTGGAGGTGGTTTTTAGTGATGTAGGCTGAACCCGGAATTCAATATTTGGACACATTACTGTGAATCAGCACTGGTTTGCCTTAGGCCACCCAAGCTCCATGCACTAGTCTATTTTACACTAGTCTAAACGGGTTATTTCAGTACACTATGTACTGAGCCACTGATAGATACCAAGGGAGATCCCGTTTCAATTGAGTGTCCATGCCAGCCAGATTTAGGACAGTGGTCATTCACATGAGTGACCCAGAGAGATTTTGAAGGGGATCTGATCAGTGAAAGAAAAGGAAGATGGTTGTGGTCATCGGAGACCAACCATTACAGCCCTGGAGACTGCTGAAGGAGTTTCTCAGACATGCTTCACAGGGCTGACCATCATCAGCCCCTAATCAATAAACCCTCTATACATCAATTCACAATTGGTCATGAGACCACATTAGATTCTATACACAAATCCTCAGCGATGAAGCCCTGGTCATTCCCTCTTCTCCCCTCCCCCATCATGCAAGAAGTGTGAAAACACACACCTCCAGATGCAGGGACAGTTTGGCCCTGCTGTTATCAGGCAACTGAACCATCCCATAAACAACAAGACAGCGGTCCTGACCTCCCATCTACCTCATTGGAGACCCTCGGACTATCTTTAATTGGACTTTATCTTGCACTAAACGCGATTATCTTTATCCTGTGGCAGTACACTGTGGACATCTTGATTGTAACCATGTATAGTCTTTGCACTGACTGGATAACACACAACAAAAATGTTTTTCACTATATCTCAGTAGACGTGACAATGAACTAAACTAAAAAACCCCATCCATGCCTGCATGCATGACCCCAGGCAATATGTAGGCATGCTTTGAGACGAGGCAAATAATAACTGTGACATAAAAGAGTCAGAAATAACCATCTCTAAAGTCTGTCATCTAACCTCAATGTTCAATTATCATTACGGAAGTGCAGGGATTACCTATCCCTGCAATTATCATTACCTATAACCTGGGGTTCGATAGCTTCATACTGTGGCTACAGATTGGCAGTTGGGTATCCAGTAACCAGATTCCTGACACTTCAAGGCTTTTCTACCATCCATATGCGGTGCAATCTACAAAATGCATTCCCGTCACTCAGCAACCATATGCCAAAAGTAATTCCCAAGCCCCAGCACGGTGGCGCAGCAATGGAGTTGCAGCCTAACAGCGCCAGAGACCCAGATTCGATCCTGACTATGGTCTGTACAAAGTTTGTACGTTCTCCCCGTGTCCGCGTGGGTCTGGTTTCCTCCCACACTTCAAAGACGCGCAGGTTTGTAAGTTAATTGGCTTCTGTAAATTGTCCCTTGTGTGTCGGATAGAATGAGTAATCATCGGTCACCGTGGACTCGGTGGACAGACTGGCCCGTTTCCACGCTGTATCTCTAAACTAAACTAATTTTTCATCCTCTACCAGAGGGTCTACATAATCAACTCCCTCCCGAACAGCATTAGGGGAGAACCTCCCCCAGAAGAGCTGCTGCTTTAAGAGCTGCTGCTCACAAAGAGACACAAAATGCAGGAGTAACTCAGCAGGTCAGGCAGCATCTGTAGAATATGGATAGGTGACATTTCAGGCCAAGACCCTTCATCAGTCTCTCGACCCGAAACACCACCTATCCATGTTCTCCAGATTAGTCAGGTCTCCTAATCAACTTTTGTTTCTACATACTTCAAACATAGTGCAATATTATTTGAATCTAACTTGTTTTGAAATGTTGGGCTGCATATGGAAGTGCCTAGATTTATACATAGAAAATAGGTGCAGGAGTAGGCTATTCAGCCCTTCGAGCCTGTACCGCCATTCAATATGATCATAGCTGATCATCCAACTCAGTATCCTGTACCCTCCTTCTCTCCATACCCCCTGATCCCTTTAGCCACAAGGGCCACATCTAACTCCCTATTAAATATAGCCAATGAACTGGCCTCAACTACCTTCTGTGGCAGAGAATTCCACAGATTCACCACTCTCTGTGTGAAAAATGTTTTTCTCATCTCGGTCCTAAAAGACTTCCCCCTTATCCTGAGATGTCCTTATAAAATTTCTCATTAATAAAATGTCTACGATAAACTTAAACAAATCAAAATCTGCTGAAGCCTATGAGAAATCATTGATCAATTTATGATTAAAATAAGGTTTCAATGGCAAAAGTGCTTATTGGCATGTTACATACCTGATTGTCCCCTTGCAGGAAGGGAAATAGATCTAAACCTGTTCAAAGAAAGGAAAATATTAGAAAAAACAAGTCAAATGTGCACAAACTTGAATAAATGTGGACACCAGGTTTCATTGGTATTCAAACGGCATCACCATTAATCAGAGAACATGATCAAGTAACTACGCTGTTCAGGTCCAATTGCAAGAGAGCAACCCACAAAACACAGCCACATGTTTACTGTGCTCTTGTTACTGGGATTATGAGTAGGAAGGAACTGCAGTTGCTGGTTTAAACTGAAGATAGACACAAACAGGAGTAACTCAGTGGGACAGTCAGCATCTCTGGAGAGAAGGAAAGGGTGATGTTTCGGGTCGAGACCCTTCTTCAGACTGGTTAGGGATTAGAGATTACGAGATGGTTTTTGGCAACAAAATTTTGGAGCAGGTTAACAATTTCAATTGAAGTGAGAGAACAAAAACCATATTGGAAAATTAAAAAAAGTTATTTACTAAGTAGTTTGAAAATTACAATGTTTAGCATTTATGTAACTTGATGCAGATTGATAGGACTTTGGCTAGGCCACATTTGGAGTATTGCCTGAGGTTCTGGTCGCCCTATTACAGGAAGGATGCAAAGTCTTTGGATGTTTACCATAATGATTTCTGGATTCTGGGGTATTAACTACAGGGAGAGGTTGGATAGATGTGGACTGTTTTCTCTGGTATGCCAGTTTGCAGGGAGACCTGATAGAGGTAAATAGCATTATGAGAGGCATAGATAGGGTAGACAATCAGAACCTTTTTCCCAGGATGGAAAAAATATATACTGGAGGGCAAGATTCAAGAGAGTTTATTGTCATGTGTCCCAGATAGGACAATGAAATTCATGCTTTGCTTCAGCACAACAGAATATACTACAGAACAGATCAGTGTGTCCATATACCATTATATAAATATACACACACATGAATAAATAAACAGATAAAGTGCAAATAAACAGATAATGGGCTATTAATGTTCAGAGTTTTGTTTGAGTTGAGTTTAATAGCCTGATGGCTGTGGGGAAGTAGCTATTCCTGAACCTGGACATTGCAGTCTTCAGGCTCCTGTACCTTCTACCTGAAGGTAGCGGGGAGATGAGTGTGTGGCCAGGATGGTGTGGGTCCTTGATGATGCTGTAGGCCTTTGAGGCAGCGACTGCGATAGATCCCCTCGATGGTAGGTAGGTCAGAGCAGATGATGGACTGGGCATTGTTTACTACTTTTTGCAGTCTTTTCCGCTCCTGGGCATAGCTTTAAGGTGAGAGGAGCTAAGTTTAAAGATGATGTGTGGGGCAAGTTTTTTTTACAGAGGATGTCGAGTACCTGGTTGTGCTGCTAGGAGTGTGGTTGAGGCAGATACGTTGTTTGGGCATTTAAGAAACTTTTGGATAGGACGATGGATATGCAGGGAATAGAGGGATATGGGTTATGTGTAGGTAGATAAGAGATGCATCATTTTCAGCAGACATTACTGGGCCGAACAGCCTGCTCGTGCTGTACTGTTCTATGTATCAGTAACATTATACACAATATATTGTTGGCATGGGCAGCACAGCGGTAGAGTTGCTAACTTACCGCGCCGGAGACCCGGGTTCGATCCTGACTATGGTTGCTTATCTGTAGAGTTTGTACCTTCTCCCCATGACCTGCGTGGGTTTTCTCCGGGAAGCTCCGGTTTCCTCCCACACTCCAGAGACGTACAGGTTTGAGGTTAATTGGCTTGATATAATTGTAAAATTATAGGATGGCGTTGGTGTCCGGGGATCACTGGTTGGTGCAGACTTGGTGGGTCGAAGGGCCCGTTTCCGTGCTGTATCTCTAAACTAAACTAAATATGGTGTTGGTTAACAATACAGCATCTGGGAAAGGGATTGGGTCATTTTTGGGGTGCAGGCCATAGTCATAGATGAATGTCCATATGACTAATCATTGTGCCAAGCTTATGAAGAAGTCAAATAGTTTTCCAACACCTAATGATGCACTGAGAGTGAGGTAAGGCAGCCACTGAGAACTACTTAAGTGAGCTAAATTGTTAATGGCTTTAGGGGAGGGAGAAATGAGAACCGAATGGAACATCGGACACCTACATTTTATGACTTAAAACAAAATATTTCAAAGAATCACACCAACATTCAAACAAAAATGATTTTGTTCCTTTGTTGGCTTCAATAAAAATAAAAATTTAAGTTGCACAGAGACGTCAATAAAATGGAGCACTTTCTGAGCAGACATTCATTCCATTATTGATTTTTCATTAAATGCTGTTAATTTGTTCAACAACAATCACACCTTGCTACAAGCAGCTTACCTTGTAATTCATAGGGCAGCGTTGGTAAATGGTAAGAATGACGGTAGTCTTGAAAAGGAGCAGAAATAAAGTTTGTGTCCAGAGTAGGTATGCTGGGAGTTCTCGTGACTGGTGATGTCTGATGGTGCAGATTTAAAACCCTACATGAAAGAAAGCCGAAAATCAAGGTCAATTTATACAAAAGACCAAACAAGACTGATGAAATAGGTTAAATAACAAACACTGAACAGTACAGGAACGGGACCTTTAGCCCACAATGTTTGTGGCGAATATGATTCCATGTTAAACTGATCTCATCTGCCTGTACACGATCCAAATCCCACTATTCCCTGCACTTCCATGTGCCTAGCTAAAAGCTTTTTATACGCCACTCTCATATCTGCCTCCACAACCACCCCAGGCAATGCGTTCCAGGCCACCACAATGTAAAAAAAAAAACTTGCTCTGCACATCTCCATTAGACTTTCCCCCTCTCACCTGATAGCTATATCCTCTAGTGTTGGACATTTCCATCATGTGGAAAAGGGTTCTGGCCTCATAATTTTATATACTTCTATCGTTTACCCTCAATCTCCAGAGAAAACAATCCAAAACTGCAGATGAAACCATCTAATCCAGGCAGCATTCTGGTAAATCACCTCTGCAGCCTCTCCACATCTAAAGACCACATAGATTTAAGGTGAAGGGGGTGGAGGGAGAGAGAGTTAAGGGGACCCAAGGCAAAACCTTTATCCCAACACAGCGGGTGGTGGGTATGTGGGATGAACTGCCAGAGGAAGTAGTAAAGATGGGTACAATAGTTTTACAATGGATAAATACGCTTGAACGGGCATACTGATAGAAACGGTTCTGAGGGATATGGGTCGAAAGCAGACAAATAAGACTAGACTAGTAAGCAACTTGGTTGGCACATATAAAATGGGCTGAGGGACTTATTTCTGTGCTGTATTGCTGTGTGATTCTATTTTCTGAAAACCAGGAGCAAAAAAAACATTGTTACTGTGTGTGCTTCAGTCGTGGCTATGAAGTTGTCCTACAAGTATAATCTTTACGGCTGATGCAACTGATTAGAGTCTTCTTTTGGAAAGCTTTTGATCTTTTTTCAAGTGCTTTTAGCAAAGGTTAAATTAGATGACTAAAGATGCAGCCGGATTGTTTGATCATCTTTAATTTAAACAGCATTACATATATGCATATATTTAAAGATTTTCACTGCAGTTAGATTTAAATAATCAAAGAGCCTTCTTTTATAAACGTCATGCAATTATTGCCTGGATTTACACAACTCATTTGAACAGATAGCATGGAGTTATGTCACAGCAAAGTACTCTGCTGGGAGGAGACGAGGGAAAATTAAGGACACATTTTAGGAAAATCAAGTTAGTAATGGTTAACACCAAATGTCAGTGCCTTGGAGTTTGAGTGGAGAAAGAAAACCCCTAATTATCAGCAGTTAAGCTTAACACACCGATAATTTTGCTGCAATCGCTTTAATTACAGAAACAGCAGACTGCAACTGACATATATACAGTAAAGCGTTCCAAGATGCTCTAAATAGGAATGACAAATGCATACAAGAACAAAGTCCTTAAGCTTTGGAAAGACTAATAAAACCAAGTTGAAGAGAATCCCTGTGTGGAGGGGGATAATGAACACTGTATGTAGCAGCAATCCGTATTTGAAAAGGGAAAAAATAAAAATTTTTGCACGTATTTCCAGCTTTCAAATTGCCATGGAGTTTTTTTCCACAGTACAAACTCATTTCAAATATATAAAAAGCATCGCAAGACTGAGATCCCTCCCAAAGCTTACCCTTTGTTAATGGGCGGTGATGGAGAAGAAATTGCTGGGTATCTCTTTGCCGGTGGCTCATCATCTTCTTCTTCTGATGAACTGTCGAGTGTCAGATCAATCACTTCAACTTTCCTACTATTATGTGACGAATGTCTCTGGTCGGATAAGCTTGGACATGCACCTAACAAATAAATGAAAACAGTCCATATTTTTTTGTTGAAACAAAGATATATATTTGTCAGCAAATAGGCACCGATGATTTTGATAAATATTCACTTTTCCTGGTATATATGCCGCTTTCATCTCTGGGCAGGTTCATTCCCGTTGTGGACTTTCTCCATCAACAAATCTGGCTCTCAAACAAAATTTAATGGACTTCCAAAACACAATATGATTGTTATTTGAATTTCATGTAATAATAACAAACTCTTCTAGGATTTGAAACTGCAATGAAAATCAGATTGAGGAACACAATCTTTATCAAGAAATTACATTTATTTTTTGTGTTTGCACTAATTCTGGGGTGCAGTTTCACAAATATTGATGTAAACTAGTGAAGTGCACTATATGTCAGCTTCACTATAATTTGTCTCCATCTTCTGCATTTTAATATCCCTTGCATTTTTGTCTCATTTCAATCCAAGGCTGGCTTGACATTTAGCTTGTTTCCTGGGTGGATTATTATAGCAGTTTTTGTTCATCTGCAGGAATGTAAGATGGGGTGCCTTTCACTTTAGTTATCATCCCATGTGATTTAGACAACAGAATCCTTCTCCAGCATAGGATTTAATGTAATTATCATTTTATAATTTAACTTCACTCCTTGAGATGAATGAATATTCTATTTCCTTTGTTGTCACGTGACAAGTCAGTGGAATTCTATGTTTGCATACCCAAGGTATGCAAATAGCCGCCACATAAAGGATGTTGACAAATGTTACAAAGTATCCCGAGCAAGGTCTCCCTTTGTCGTCTACCCCCCCCCCCCCCCCCCCCCCCCCCCCCCCCCACCCCCCACCCCCCCCCCCACCCCCCACCCCCCCCCCCCCCCCCCCCCACCCCCCCCCCCCACCCCCCCCCCCCCCCCCCCCCCCCACACACACACACACACCGGCTCCTTTGTTCTTTGCATTTACTTCTGCATATTTGTTCACCTAAAGTACGTACCATCCACTCCATTATAAGAAGAATTCACTTCCTGAACTTCTTTCTTCGTTCTCATCGGTGACCACGCCCCATCTTCCTTAAACTGAATCTCATCGCAGTCCGTGCAACAACTGAGGATTTCCATGAATAATCTGTTTTATGAAAATAATTCACAGATCAATTAAGTTATTCCCTCCAACTATCATTACTAAACCGGTTGGAACTATCTCGAAGCTATTCAACTGTTAGCAATATTTGAATTTCTAGGAATTTGCCAGATCATGGCCATTTCTAAACTTTAAACTGCAATGAAGAATCGTTCAATGCAAGCTGGGCCACCTTTGGTCTTGATATCACTCACCTCTCTACATTTATACAATGAGCAATTTATTCAATGAGCTATGTGAAGAATTCAATAAGCAGAATTATACATTTTAACTAAAAAACACCCAACAAGCCTAATATTGCCATACACACCCCAATAATTAATTATTCATTTACAAGACATTGCTGAAGCTAGCAATAGCTGAAGACATTGCTTGCTCTCCACTTAAATTGTCCTTAAAGAGAGTGCCTCAGAGAGCTATTACGGGATAGTTGGGCACAGGAAATGATCAGACATGTTTAATGACAATCCGGTTATTGCAGGATATACTGGTTACTTACTATTAAACTGAACTTACAATTGTCCAACACAACCATGTATGATAAAGGTTGACATTACTGAAACTAGCTCATTCCAGATGCATGAAATATAATCTTCACAGCTGCCATGGTTGGATGTGACACACTGCTGTATCATGAATTCAGTTTTCTAGATTACTACTTCAGTATTTATAACTACAAACTATCATATCTCTAATTCTGCCAACTGTAAATTGTGAAGCACTTTCTGTACTTGATCTTGTACTTCTAATGTTTACATATACAAAAACCAACGGTCTAGTTGCAGCCAATCATCGCATATGGGACAGAAATAAATCACACAGTTGAGAAAAGTCTCAGTTTCATTTCTAAGTTTGCAACATTGGCTACTTAACCCCTCAAGCCCATTTTGCCATGCAATAATTCATGTTGTTTCTGTTCCCCAACTCCATTTTTTCTAAAATCTAAAATGTTAGTTATCAGTAAACTATATATTGCCATTGTTGATGAGTTACAGCAAACAGTCTTGTATGAGGGACTTTATCCTAGGCAATCTAGGTCAACACAAATTATATATGTGGACATTCCCCATTTCATTCTATAAAATGTCAGACTTTCGTTTTACAATTCCACACTTTTTTTTAATTTGATGACCAGAAGATCTTTAAGGTGCATCTTGAGACTTTAATTTATTGACAAAAGATTTTGGGGCAACATGTCTATAACTTCTTGGTCCCCCCCCCCCCCCCCCCCCCCCAACATCTTTCTTGGTGAAGGACTACAATTGTCTAATATGAATAGGAATAGATCCTGGTTCAAGAGTTTGATACGATTTTAGTTAAAGCATCTCATATGCTCTCTCTAAGTCCTTTACAACTCTGGGATCCACCACTTTCAGCTGCCATTATTGTAGTCATCATTATGTTGCTTGTTAATTTTGGCACTGCAAAATTTTAGCTTCCTCAATAATCCCCAACCTCCAATGTAAACCTCAAAACTAAAGTAGTCAGCATGTCTGCCAATTTAGTTTTCATTTACTACAATCAAGCATCTTTCTTTTGAAAAAAATGCATTAGACTCAACCCCAATCTAATATGCTATATTACTTTGGTGGTTTTAGAATCAGCCAAACAATAATGAAGAAAGGGACAATCAATAATGGCCTTTTATGATTGATATTCGTTGAATATCAATGGAAATTCAAGATAATCAAAGGGACACGTCACTGCAATACCCTTGCTGCAACATTAAACATCCCAATGGCAGTCTTCACTGTTGCAGCGTACAAGAGTTGCAGTCACTTCATGAATCAAACCCCAAGCCAAACTGGCAAGTAACCAAGAGCAAACGTTTGTGTGAAAGGTGCAAAGGGCAAGATTAAAATTACAATAGCTTTTCCAACTTGAATACCATTCTTTTAACTGTAGTGCAGCAGGAACCATAGATTTAAAAATAACCTCACACTTAACAGTTCCATACAGATGGGAAACTGAAACAGGTCAGTGTTCAGCAATAAATTCAATAACTAAGTAAGCCAACTATCTGCCACATACCAATTCCACAATTTTATTTTTACATTAGAATTTTCAATAACGTTCTTTCTTATTATTGCTTGAATACTGATGTGTAATTTTGCCTTCTGTTCTCCTATACTCAAGAGTGGTTCTAAAGTTTAAGTGTGAACTGCATTGATTCACTCTAACAAAAGATACTTCAAGGTACCCCATACATCAGCATTGAGCAAAGAGGACATCATTATATTGTACTGAGAGTAAAAAAGCTGCAGATGCTGGAACTCAAAATCAGAAAATACTGGAGATACTCAGCATGTCAGGCAGCATCTGTGAAGAGAGGGGTTAACATTTTAGTTCAGATTACTTTTTTAATAAAAGTTGGAGCAGACAAATGGACTGAGAATGGGCAGATGGAGTTTTATCCAAATAGGTGTGAGGTGTTGCACTTTGGGAGGTCAATTGTAAAGAGAAAATACATAATTAATGGCAAGACTCTTAAAAGCATTGACGTACAGAGGGATATTTTAGTCCAAGTCTATAACTCCTTGAAAGTGGCAACACAAGTAGATAGACATTTGGTATGCTTGGTTCGAAGTTGGACACAAAGTGCTGGAGTAACTCAGCGGGACAGGCAGCATCTCTGGAGAGAAGGGTGATGTTTCGGGTTGAGACCCTTCCTCAGTCTGAATTCTTATTCTTACTTTTCTTACTGCCTATTGTGCTTCCTGGCATGTAGGGCAGCAACGAAGGTCCTCCACTCTTTTCCGTTCTGGGCTAGCTTCTGGACACTACCCCAGGTCAGGTCCATTGTTTATATTCCTCCTCTACAGTTCGACGCCAGGTGGGTTTTGGTCTCCCTCTTTTCCTTTTCCCTTCCGGTGTCCAGTGCAGGGTTATTCTTGGGATGCTGTCTGGTTCTCTTCCATTGACATTCTTCCTAGCATCTGGCGATAGCCCTGTAAGTCCATCACGCCCAGTAGTGTCGATTCCTTCAGTTGCTGTTTTCAACACATGTGTTTTACGAGACAGGGTTGTTAGCCCTGTGCTCAACTTCCAAACTGGAGGACCAGTGGATCGCTCTTCGTCTCGCCTCTACCCTTCGACCTGTCCAGCATGGGAGACCCTAACAGGAGGCGAATCTCCCGCTGGCATAGCTCTAGGGGTCACTGAGAGACACAAGCTCCCCAACCAATCCAACGGGGAGAGTCTGAATTCACATCCCTCAATTCCCCTGGTCTATTGACCTCAAGTGCACAGTTTCATTCCATTCAATCCTTTCAAAGGAAAGAAAACAAAAACCAGGCAATATTCTCATCGCAGTCTCACCAAGGCCCTGTGCAACTACAGTAGTATTTCCTTACTCCTATAACTAAATCCTCCTGCTATAGAAGTTAATATGCCGTTTGTCTTTCCAATCTCCTACTGTACCTACATTTTGCATTCAATGGCCTTGAAACACAGTCCCACACAATCTCTCAGCATTGACAAATACTGTTTGAAGTTGCTCAATCTGGCTGTGCTCACTTTTCCCCCCACATTATATACCATGTGTGCACCCACCTACCCAGTTTGACCATTTCCTCCAAAGCCCACTTACATACTGACTATCATGCCCAGTTTAGTAGTAGCTGCAAACTTGGAAATACAAGTGACTGATATAGATTACAAATAGCTGTGGCCCAACCACAATCCCCTCAGAATCTAATTGGTCACAGCCTGTCAACCCATTAAAGATCTATTTCCACTTTGCTCTCTGCTCGATAACCTGTTTATTTCTCTCTCCTCCACATGCTCTAACCTTGTTCATCCAAAGCTCTATACATGCTCCATCCACTGTTTCCTTTACATCTGCTTCACTGGTCAGATCTTCAAATAATCCAAAAGATAAATCAAACACAATTTTCTATTTGTAAATCTATGCTAACCCCGCTTTAACCTCCTTATCACTTTCAAGGTGTTCTGTAATTTTATCTTTTATTATAGATTTTGGGCAAACAGGTCAGTAGATATTTTCTTTATGACTCTTTCAAATATTGGGGGTCACGTTTGCTACTCTCCAAACCACAGGGACAATTCCAGAATCTATAGGACACTGAAAGTTGACTATTGAGACATCCACTGAATGGGAGTGACTTTAGTGACATAGCTATGGGATGTAGATTATCGTCTCTTTTAATGCCTTTACCATTTCTTTATTTCTCATTATAAATTGTCCTGTCTACAAGGGGGCCATATTTGCTCTTGCTAGTCTATTTTTTTTTTAACGTACCTATAAAACCTCATTGAGTGTTATTATGCTTCTCATAATCTATCTTGCATTCTATATGCCTTTATTTCTTTCCCCAAGTTCTAAAATGCTCCCAATCTCAGATGTACTGAAATTTCAGGTGACTTCATAGGTCTCTTTTGATTTAGTACTCTAATTTATCCCATGAGGTATGGAAGAACCACTTTCCCTTATGGGTTTTTGGCCCTTGAAGGAACATATTTCTTTTACAATTCATATGTTTTTTCTTTAAGTGCTAACCACTGCCTGTCTTCTGCCTTACATTTGTCAATGAATCATAGTCAACTCTCCTCACATCAATAGTATACTCCATTACCTTCTTCACATTTTATCTGTTTCAATGTTACATTTTAAATGCTACAAAATACTTCTCACTGTCCCAGGCAAAATTAGTTAATGCTGCTACTATTTGGTAATATTCGCTTTTCTGCATGTTCGAAGTACACTGTGAACTGATTTTTAGCAAGCCAACAAACCGGCCGACAAACTGGCAGAAGAAAAAGGATACAAATTTACTTCTGCAACTAAGTGGCTTAAGAGCATTGATTTCTTTATCCCACTCAGCCTCTCCAATTAAAATCATTGAATCAATCCTATCATTATGGAAAATTCAAACTAGATTGAAAAATATTTTGGCACAATTTTGTAAATTGTGTCACCTTGTAGATTATTCATCAAGTCCTTTGCGTTATGGCACAGGCGTTAGCATAAACAATTGATTAGAAAGGCCACCTTTGGGAAGAGATATTACCTGGTGCCTCCGGCAAATAAATACCTGCCAGGCTACTCAAACAAACTGCTGGCATTTTTGGATTTGGTTGTAAAATGCAGAATTCACATTATCACCGGCCTCTAAGAATTTTCTGGAAGAATTAAATATCTTTCAAATAATAAGTGTAAAATTAAATTTGCTCATGTAAATCTTGCAACTGCATCATTCCTGAATTGTGGCACCTGGTGGAATGGGCCAGATGTTCACATTTCATGCCAACCTTTGTGGTTGAAGTAAACAGATTTGTGGAGATAGCTCAAATGGAAAATGGTGCATGTTCCTGCCATAATTAGAATGATAGTGATGATGGAATTACAGGACTTGCGTTCTGGTGTGCTTCTTTTCAAAACATTAAGCACATTTGTTGGCAACCTGTCTACCTTCTCTCAGCATTCTCCAATACTACTGCAGAGCCTGCAGCAGTAAAACAGACAAATTGGTCATTGCTGAACAATAAATACATTTGCCTATATAATATAATTTTTTTTTTAAATTAATCTGCTGTGATGACTTCACCAATGCTCCATTTGAGAGGTGTAAGCTTCTGATAGTGGGGCCCAAGGCGGTTTGTGTTAGCACATCACAAAGGCTGATCGAAAACTGATTGGTGCAGCATTTGCTTTAGCTAATTAAGGCATTGCTTTCATCCTCTCTGCTAGCTTCCTTTTTTAATGCACCAGGTTGACCATGTTCCCGAGGGGAGATAATAGTTCTACGTTTTCTACAAACTAGTTCATTGAATGGTTTTGATGCCGTTGGTGATGAAAGCCAGAAAGTGCAGAGTCAAAAGGCTACACTCAAAAAGAATCACCACCAGCTAATCACTGAACTAATTATCAACTCTGCGAGTCACGCCAGAGTTATCAACCCTACTGTGGGAAAGATAAGCAAAAGAGACTGGCTCAATGCAAGTGGCAAAATTACTGCATCAAATGGAATATAGTGGAAACCCTCAAATGTGGCAAAGGACATCTATTACCATAATGCCCTCACCTCCCACTTAAATACTAGATTGAGGATAAGCTACCACAAGACAGGCATAACCCAAGAGTCAATTTGGCACATCCACATCAGCAAGTGAGTAGCATCGCCCCTGAATTAGTGTGCATGTAGGTCTGCTAGATCAACGAAATGTGATATTTCTTCTGCATCATGTAGAGATCAAATCTCTCTGCTGTATATCGTAAGTGGATTTAACAAAGCATTCCACATTGTCAGCAGATGGCTCATTTGCAATACCAAAAAAAAAATAGGATGCCCACCAATATTGATTGAATTATATGTTATATTGCGGTTTACAAAGCTCACTTAACATTTTAAAACATTATGATGGGTTTTCACAGACCAGGAGTAAAAGTGGAAGACTCGTCTGTCTTAATATCATTGAGTCTTATTGCCATAGAGTCAGAATACAGTAACAAGGTCTTCATGCCGACCAAGATGCCCTATCTAAGCTCATTTGAACATGTATGTGTCATATCCCTCAAAACACTTCCTGTCCAACCTGTCCAAATGTTTTGAATGTTATTGTGTCTGCCTCAACTACTTCCTTGGGCAGACACAAAATGCTGGAGTAACTCTGTGGGACAGGCAGCATCTCTGGAGAGAAGGAATGGGTGACATTTCGGGTCGAGACCCTCCTTCAGACTGATTCCTTCTCTCCAGAGATGCTGCCTGTCCCGCTGAGTTACTCCAGCATTTTGAGTCTACCTTCGATTTAAATCAGCATCTGCAGTTCTTTCCAAAATCCTTCCTTGGGCAGCTTGTTCCACATGCCCACCACCCTGTGTGTGAAAAGGATGCCTCTCAGGTTAGTGTTGACCCTTTCCAGTCTCACCTTGTACATATGCCCCCTAGACCTTAATTCCCCCGAGCCTGAGAAAATGACTGTGCATTCACACTGTCGATTTCCCTCATGATTTTATACACCTCTATAAGATCACCCCTCAGCGAACTGTGCACTAAGGAATAAAGACCTAATCTGCCCAAACTCTCCTTATAGCATAGACCCTCAAGTCATGGCAACCTCTTGTAAACCATCCCTGTACTCTTTCTTAGAACAGGACGGCCAAAACGAGTCACATGTGATAATAAAGTATCACTCAAAACTGAACACAATACTCCAAGTGAGGCCAATGTCTTGTACTATTGTGTTTGAAGGAGTCCAAGATGTTCTGTGTTTGTTAAATCACAAATTATATTAAAACTATTTTATCTTTTCATTTGCAAAATTTATAAAGCAAGAGATTCTATGACTTTCCTCAACTTTGGTACAGAATATCAGTTGCTAATGATGATAAAAATAGTCAGAAGCTGGTTAATCTCCTGTGAGGATGCAGTAACTCATGCAAACCATGCTTGTTTTGACAAGCTGAAATTTAATCATGCATCTAATGGCCATATCTCTGCCATATCTGCCATATAACGGCCATATCTTTATTTTTACTTTCTTTGCGTTTTCTGGAATCAGCCTGATTTTCACCTAATTAGTGAAGTCTTTATACTAACCACCTCAAATGCTTCCAAGTTTTGTATCATCTGCAAATTTGTGAAGTTTCTGAAATGGTTCCATCTTAAAGATGCAATGTGCAACAGCTCGTGGAAGTGTATCTGAACTGCATCTCCATCTACAGAACCAAAATAGTTTTTCTTTGCAAATAGAATGGTCCTAGAAAGCATGTATCATCTCTGAATCCAGTTATAAACCACAAGATTTCAAGCATTAGGGTAGAAAGGATTTTTGACCTTGTTGTCCATTGAATTGGATTATATCCGATGTGTTTTCAATTTTATTGACCAGCAACACTTGCTCTCCATGTGAAAAGGACAGCTGTAGATCCTGGTTGCTCGCTATTTTAATTCCTCTTCACTTTCCCATGCCAACAGTCTGACCTTGGCCTCCTACACTGCCAGAGTTGGACCACGCACAGACTGGAAGAACAACACATCATATTCCACTTGGGTAGGCTGCAACACAATGGCAAGAATTCTCAAAATTATCAAGTTACACCCCACCCCCTTCCCCATCATCCTGATCCCCTCCCCTTCCCTCATGCACATCTTACTTTCCACTTTCATCACTCAGTAATGTAGCAGTAAGGCATTTTCCAGTTACCTAGGACTCCCGCTATGTTCAATAGATGAAGACCATTATAAAACCATTATAAACAGCAACAGATTACTCCATAGAATAAGCAGACACCAATGCCTTTAAGTGATACAAATCCAAAAGCTACACTTTTTGCTACTCTGTCCATTGTCTGCAAATGAATTCTGCTCATAGCCTAGATAATGGTTGAATTTAAGAGCAAAATACACAGCAAAAAAAGGTTTCAACCTGCTGGACAAAAAAACTCAAATGTGGCAATAAGCTAAATGGGGCTCACTCTCCCAATTGATAGCCAGCTTGAGAAGTGAAGCAAACCTCAAGGCAATCTCTAGCAGCCAACACTTAAAAACTTGCACAAATGACAAAACAGTGCGCTGAATAGAATTAGTACTGTATACTAACCACCAAATTAATGGCAAAACTTATTTTTTCTGATTTAATTGTGTTACACATAATGATCTTCATGCTGTGTAATATAGATTTGAAAGCTGAAATGCAGAAGTCATCTAAATTATACACAAATCAGAAAAACATTGCACTGGGATTCTACTGATCTCATAGAATGTAAAATACTTTGGCTGCAGGCAGTTAATTTGGTTAATGTAGACCACATGAGCAGTCTGGAAATTTAATGCTTAGTTTTAGTTATATAATGTTTCAGATATACATTTGCAACAAACATCACAAAGCCTCTTTCCCAATAAGCTTTTTTCCCCGCATAATTACAAAATATACCCATTTTCAACACTTCCACGACTAAGTGCCTTATATTTTGCTTGGGTAGGTTATAACACAGCGGAATGAACTTTGAATTCTCCGATTTTAGGTAGGTTACCAAACCCCCTACCCTCCTTCGCTGTGCCACAGCTGGACGCACCCATTCCTCCCTTCCCCCAACATCTACATTCCTTCCTCTGGCTTGACAATTCACTCTCTTCTATCCTCTCACACCTTTTGTCTTTTTATGTCTGGCCTTTTCCAAACCATCTGACTATATAAAAGCCCCCTCACCAATACCCACCCAGCACTTAGAGCGGCACGGTGGCGCTGCGGTAGAGTTGCTTTGACCTGACCCTCCTCTCGTCCAGGTTTCTACCTCACTCTCTCCTCAACCACAAACAGTCTGAAGAAGGGTCCCGAGTCGAAATGTCACCTATCCATGTTCTCCGGAGATGCTGCCTGATCCACTGGGTTACTCCAGCACTCCCTTTTTTAAAAAACTTCCAAGCCCAACGCAATCGCTTAAAAAAATCTCCCTCATTTCCGATTTTTAAAAAAGCAAGTCTTCATCATTTCACCTTGGGATTGAATACTATCAAAACTCGGAAGACATTAGGGAACCTCCGCATTTTGCTGCAGGAATACATCGGTGACTTTTATCAAACCCACCTTCAAGCAGTGAAAATTTTACAGCATCCTAACTTTATTAGTGTAAAGATAGAAAACATTCTATTTCGTGTGCTAACATCCAATGACAAAAGCAAGTTATGGACGATTCAGCCTGTAGTGCCAAGGTTTTTTCCAAAATATCAGGTATAGCAAACATCAGGTCTTTCTAATCTATCAAATACTGACCAATGATTTTATTTTTGAATCTTTACAGCCTGTACCCCACACAATCTTTACCCTTGCCCCAATTTTCTTGCCTCTTCAAAGCTCATTCTGACCACACTTTATATTTAAAAGGATGATCACTAACACAAAGAGCTTCAAGCATATGCCAATTGTAACTTTCACCAAAGTCACATGTCAAGATGCAGCCAAGAGCTACATCCAAAGCATGCCTCTGAATAAACAACATCTATAGTGGGACCGTTAGAAAATTGATTTAATCAAAACGTCAGATCCACCACCGCAGACGTAGAAAAAGGGCAATGGAAAAATATTTTGCAACAATAATTTATCTAACACCAGATATCACCAGGATTTTAAATATGAGTCAATTGTGCTTGAAGCAGTATAATAACATAAAAAAGCTTGAGATAGTGTTGAAGGTAAGGAAGTGCAGAATACCCAAATAGAGCTCATACAAAAACAGAGCATTTAAAGTAAATGGGCCTGGGATAGATAAACAGACAGACACCAGTCAATCTGACGAATGGCTTAAAATTTCACCTCAAAATTTAAAGAGTTTCCTCCACCAGCACAATTTTTCAATCAGTTTCTAATTTGTCTCCCCTGAAAGAAGATGCAACTCTTGTTATTGTTCAAGACTATGTGGCAGACACACAGGAAGTGTGGGTTGTATTGCAGCCAAATATGACTATTTCAATGTCAGAAAAGCTGCTTTCCAAGAGGACTTATTGGCATGGGGATCCTAAATTATTCTTCTCTCTTCCTCACATAGGAGCAGAAGGTATGTCATTTCACAACTGGTCAAGATCAACTAGAAGCAGAAGAACAATCACAGATTCTGCTCTCATTTCTTCACCTCACTCATGCAGTACATTTACCACTGGGCTAGTAAGCAGCGTTAGTATTCATCCTCAATGCTAACTGCCACATGAAAAAAATTTTTTGCTGTCACTCAAACCTGCAAAGGAAACAGGCTTTCTCTTGTAAATAATATTTTGACCTTTCTTGATCAAGGTTGGAAAATATACCAAGAGTCTGTTTAATCAAGGTGCAATATACAATATTTGAAAATGTAGAGAAGTTGCTAAATGTACCACCTTCTAATGAGGTCATAGTCTCTAAACATTCTCCATACCAAGGCGCGCAATTTAAATGGTAAATACATTCACATAATGGTGTATTTAGTATAAATACTGCTCAAAAATCACTCAATGGATCAAGAGTTCATTTAAATCCAAGAAAGTGGTTAAGCAAAACATGAATTTTTATTTGAGCGTAGGATCATTTGCTCACCCATCAATAATTAGATGTTCATAAGGGCCCTTTTTATCACACACTGGACAAACCCACGTAGGTTTTTTCTCGTTCATCTGAATGTAAAGAGTTGCATCAAAGCACTGGAGATGCGAGCAGGTTATAGCACGACATGGGATCGTCAATCGCATTTTACCCAGCTGTAAAAATAAATGTATGCATTCATGACCAACTAATCCAGATCACCAGTACTATCACTCGTCACACTTCTATTAACAACAGCTAGCTTTCAATTTCATGAAGCCCAGTGAAATAAAACATTTTATGCAGGCTATAATAATGAATGAATAAAAAACAACTTTAATATTGCCTGGTAGAAACAAGGACCTGCAGATGCTGGTTTACAAAAAAGGGCAAAGTGCTGGAATAACTCAGTCAGGCAGCATTCCTGCAGAACAAGGATAGGTGACTTTTGGGTCGGACCCTTATTCTGTCGATGAGTCTCAACCCAATACAAGTTTTCCAGGGATGTTGCCTGGCCTGCCGAGTTACTCTGGCTTGACATCTTAAATATTGTCTATTTTGTAAAATGCAACAAAAGACATGTTAAGGTCACATTAGGTAATTTTCCACTTGTCCATTATTTATACGTACAGAATTCTAATGCAACTAGCCAAAATGTAAAGATTTTGCGATTTCATAAAATTGTTTTCAATGTTTAGTTTAGTGTAGAGAAACAGCGGGGAAACAGGCCCTTCGGCCCAGAGTCCTTGCCAACCAGCGATCATCCATACACACGAGGAACAATTTACAGAAGCCAATTGATCTACAAACCTGCACTTCTTTGGAATGTGGGAGGAAACCGAAGGAAACCCATGCGGTCACAGGAGAACGTACAAACTCTGTACGGACAGCACCCATAGTCCGGATTGAACCCGGGCCTCTGACACTGTAAGGCAGCAGCTTTACTGCTGCGCCACTGTGCCGCCCTAACTACGAATATTGCCTTGTTCACTCCGATGCAACTTTGTTCAGCCTCCAGCACCGTAGCTTGGCCTTGGCCCCGCAAATGTTTACACATGGGCAGTTTGTTCAAGTTTTCATAAATTGTACCGTGTTTCTCTCATCTATCCACTATTTCAGATCAGTATCTTATTTCAAAAGTGATGCAAAATTAGCATCATAAGAGGTATTTTTAGTTTATTTACATTTATTCATACGGGCAGTGCAGTTGTAGATGGATCAGCAGCAACATCCCCTGAAGACGTGGCATCATGTGATGGTGGATGGAGTTATTCATTTATATTTGCTCTGTTTTATATTAATATTATTTAGTCTCAAAATATAAAATAGTATAAAAGATTGTTACTGAAAAGGGTAAGGTGATGTCATATCATTAGGCAATTTCAATAAATGTTTATGTACAGAATACTAGTGTGACGTACAGTAATTGAGAAGTTCTCATACAACCAGCAAATTCACGCAGTTAGCAATCCTCATTCCTGTGGATGCTGGAAAGCTGACAGTACACTGTTTGTCTGAAGGCAAGATGTTTTTAAATAGTTAATTATCAATATTGTTATACGATAATCTGAAAACACTCTAATATATCAGTTTATCTCTCTGGCGTTAACTCATCTGCTGCATGTCCACATTTGTACTTGCATCCATGTTCAGAAACATAAAGCCAAACAGTTTCCAAGTACATCTCAAACAATCAAACAAGAGGTATCTCAAACAATTACCATTCGATAAGTAAATCAATGTAGATATCAAACACGTGTCTATCGTCAATTTTAAAATCTTAAGAATAAATGCAATTCCTATTATAGATCTATGGAAGAGAAAGCCATTTGGCTCATGATGTCCATGCTTGTTATATGTTCAGAGCAAGTTTAACAGCTGGTATCATTGCAGGCTATTGGTAATCCAGTGCTTATCCAAGTACTTCTGAAGTGTGACAAAGCTTTTTGCCTTTACCAGGCTTTTGGACAGCAAGTTGCAGAGAACCGCTCTGTGTGAAAATATCCTTCCTAATTTCCCCCAATTATTTATTATACTTAGTTTATAGTTATTAATATATTTAGAATGTACATTTATGCATCTCCTGTTCTTCTCATCCCCCCCTCTGCCCCCCCCCCCCACCCCACTCCCCCTTACCAAACCAAAGTGATAAAGGGAAAACAAGTCTGTCTATACAGTCTGCCGATGCCACTCAGCTTCTCTGGACCCCCCCATCCACTCCACCCCCACCATCCTTTATTCCAAATAAAACAATGCCAGTCTATTAAATATACTTCATTAGCTCTGACGATATCCACAATCCCTATGCACTTTCTGGAAAATGTTCTCCAATGTGGTGACCAGAGGTTTATCCAACTGAAGTTTTATCCAATTAAAGCATGGTAGTTGTGTTTTAGTCTTCTCCATTTCAGCTAATAAAGGAAAGTAGCTCAGATAGCTTATTTATGTGCAGGCTCTCCTCGGGAATCAGTGGACCCACGTTCTCCATTCCTCAGCACGTATTAGTCGTCTGACAACTATCTGCTCCTTTGACTTGTATTCCTTTCCCAACTGCACTCTAATTTCTCTCGCTGTGAATTCCTACTCCCAACCACAATAGAGTGATACCCGCTGGAGAGTGTACATTAATAATATAAGAGGCAAGTGCTGGATTAGCTGTGAACACACCAACACCTGAAGATGGCTTCTTGGGCTTCCTGCAATCATACAGTTTGGCATAGAATAAGCCATCTACTTCAGGGAGAGAGGACACTTGATTAAAAAAAAAAAAAAAAAATCTTTGGGGGAGTCACGGGAACCCAGAACAAGATAAACGAGAGAGACACAAGGTACTGCAGATGCTGGAATCTCTGGCAAAACAAAGTGTTGCAATAACTCAGTGGGTCAGATCATTTAAATGACACAAAGTGTTAGCTGATTGAATAAAAATGAGCTATTTTTATAACTCGTTTGCATAATAGGTACATTGAAAACTTGTTTCAGTTAACATTAATAAAAGAAAAACACTACCACCTAACCCGAATCTGCATTTTCTGTGCTTCTTTTGCACTTAGAAGATAGATAAATTGGATTCACAGTTTTAGCTGCTACAGTGAATTCTATTTTAACTTCAACAACCTGGGCGGGATGGTGGCGCAGCAGCAGAGTTACTGCCTTACAGCGCCATCGATCCTGACTACTGGTGTTGTCTGTACAGAGTTTGTATGTTCTCCCCATGACCTGCGTGGGTTTGCTCCGGTTTCCTCCCACTCCAAAGACGTACAGGTTTGAAGGTTAATTGGCTTGGTATAATTGTAAATTGTCCCAAGTGTGTGTAGGATTGTGTTAGTGCATGGGCATCGTTGGTCGGCTTAGACTAGGAGAGCCGAAGGGCCTGTTTCCGCGCTTGTATCTCTAAACTGAACTTTTCAGAGCAAAGCACAATAATCAGGATCCATGCAGCACCACAAGCAAGTTGTTAAGTCTATGAATTACATCCGTTTGGTGCTGTTAATCAATAAAATTCAATTTGTGGTTTAGATCCCAAACAGTTAATAAACACGGCAAGAGGAAGAGAAGGTAATGTAATCATTAATAATTCAGATGTGGTTGTACTCACAGGACACAACAGAGACACCCGCAAACTGGTTGTGGCAATTTCACTGTCGGGATCGGCTGTTAATTTCTCTTTGACTGCATGTGGAAGAATATTTTCCAAATTACTTAAGATGACTAGATTTTATTTTAATACAAAACACTGTACAAGTCATACTGCCCCCCAACCCCCCTCGCCTTATATCCATAGGCATCGCACCCTCAGAAGTCATTCCTCATATACAAGTCAGTAGTGAACTGCAGCTGTAAGTAGTGAACTGCTTTTTAACCTCTGTGATAATTACAGCCAATCCGCGTGTATGTACACAAACTTTACAATGGGAGCTATTGCAGAGTAAATATAATCATGTTTAAAATGGTATTTTACTTCCTCAGTCTGCAGCGCAATGGCCAATTGTAAT
This sequence comes from Amblyraja radiata, assembly GCF_010909765.2. Taxonomy (NCBI): domain Eukaryota; kingdom Metazoa; phylum Chordata; class Chondrichthyes; order Rajiformes; family Rajidae; genus Amblyraja; species Amblyraja radiata. The sequence goes on from NC_045989.1 coordinate 10,109,942, forward strand.
AACCCCACTGCCATATTATCTGAGATCACATAACAAAGTAACTTTCTGATCTGGCATAGTTTAGTACTATGTAGCACAGAGGCTACCAGTGACGGAAACAGACTATCTTAATACAATCTGAAACATCCATTATGCAGCCGTGAATGGGGTTACTCACTTTGACAGGCAAAGCAACCGACTTACTGTTTTGTTTCACTACAGCCTGAAAGTGTGAACACAAACATTTATTTAATGTCTGAATCTAGCCCACATTTCCTCAATTGTCCCTTCCTGTTAAAAATCAAGGCACCAAAAAAGCACTGTGCATGATCGGCCTACACAGGATAAACACCATGGGGCTGAAAGGAAATAGGAAGTTTCTGGCTCGGAGTGATCTAAGTGGCGGGTAATTCTGCTTCTAACAGATCATTTCTACGTATTATAGCTCTTGGAACAATATCTACACTTTGCTTGCTCTCTCCTTTTTCCTTACCAGACTTTAAAAAAAATACAGCTAACACGGTGCAAAGCCAACCACACCCTAAGAGACAGAAGGGGAAAATAAAAGCATAGCTACCAGGTTGGGTATGTACATGAAAGTCATTGTCTCAATTCTTTCACACCCAGCATTCCAGACCTAGCTGCCAAGACCATGACAAAATATGTTCTGTCAAATATATCACAGTTGTAAATCATTCCTACCTTCCACATGGCAGGGAAAGGGAGAGAGGCACAGGCAGAGATCAGCCAGTTCATTCTTTAAACAAATTGGCCCAAGGGCAAAAATATTTCATTAGCTGGGTTTGATTTCTATTTGAGCTGCTGCGGCAGCGTCAATATCCACTGTGCTCCCAGATTATATTTATTGGGTCAACGCCACTTTTGGCACTGGCCCTCCAGTTAACTAAAAGCACCAACACAGGACCTTTCACTTCTGGACTCCATCCAGAAATGTAGGTCTTCTGATAGCTTGTGCCAAAAAAAAAAATCACCATTTATAGCGACAAATGGCAGACTAATTATGGGTTATATCAGCTTTCATTTACTATAATAAGTGGGAGGATTAAAAATTACTGCTGAATATAGACTACTTGATGTTGTCAAGAGTACTTTAAGCTTAGAGTGCTAGTGATACAGCATGGAAAGAGGACCTTTGGTCAATGTCGACCAAGTTGGCATTCTGGGCTCGTCCCACTCCCCCAGATTTGGCCCATACTTTACACCCTTTCTATCCGTATATCCATCCAAATGTCTTACACAAGTAAGAATTGCACCAGCTTGTTTTGTACTGTTAGACTCCTGCTAGTGGTATTCGTTCATGAATTCCTAAAGCAAACTTACTGGTGTTTATTCAGGTCATCGAGTTCACAGGGGGTTTTGCTGCCCACATGGTCAACTGAGATTGTCATTTCAGAACCTCCAGTAATGAAAGGTGGTAATTCACAATCACCTACTTGAATGCGACGAGGGATGGGGATGAATATTAGGTTTGTTTGCAATCCCTATATTCCATAAATAAATAGGAATAAAAATATAGAACGAGGTAGTGAGTTCTCATGAGAGGGAAATGACTTTAGAGAATGAATTTCAGATAATATTCAACAAAATATTGTAAAACTTTGTGAAAAGTTATATCCCTGATTAACTTTTAAAATATTCCACGGTTCTCCAAAACCAAGTGGGTTGACATTGACTGATGTAAAAAGTCAAGATTCAGCGAGACATGTCAGTGCTTTCCCCATCCGGTTTGGATAACATTCAACTAAAATTTGCTTAGCCTGGTAAAGTAAAAACAAAATCAAAGTAAAGGGCCTGTCCCACTTACGCGACCTTTACAGGCGACTGCTAGTACCCGTGATAGGGCACCGAAATTTTCAACATGTTGAAACTTCAGCGACGACCAGAAAGACGCTACGCTATGGTCGTGAGAGGTCTCCTATGGTCGTGAGAGGTCTCCAAAGAGTCGTACCGTCTTTCTGGTCGCTGCTGAATTTTCAACATGTTGAAAATTCCAGCAACCTATCAGGGGTGCCGGCAGTCGTCTGTAAAGGTTGCGTAAGTGGGACAGGCCCTTAAGGGATCCCATTCATAATCACTATTCACTAACCCCAGCTTGACCAGAAATCATGGAGAACGATCTGCCTTTGAGCACTAGCTATTGGGGTTCAGATGTCAAGAATAGCCCCTTGGGCAGCTTCTCACAAGTAATACTCAAAAAATGGCTGAAATTTTGTGCCAAAAGCCATTAGCAAATTGTGAGCAATCAGCCAGAACATTCATGAGGAAAGTAATTTTAAACCAAAGAATGCTACTTATTTTTGATCCCAGAATCTGTTGCTTTCCTGATCGCTTCTTCGTGGCAATGAGCTCGATTGGAAAGCTACTTCCAATATTTGTATTGAAATTGCAAAACACATTTTGAAAGAAGCTGGTCACATAATCGTGTAGAAAGTAAAGAGGGATGGCTTGCCAGGTTATCAAGTTCAGCGCCACTAGATAAGTTCATTCAATGCAGAAACTAATGTTTGTAATTGAAGTTGTGAATTCACCAATTCACAGAATAAGGTGTTTGGAAACAAATTGGTTACGTTTACTGGCAACCCTGCATAACTTGACTATCCTCTAATCTGTGTTCTTGCCAATATTTCTCTCTCAAATAACCTGGCCAATATCACATTGTTGGATGTGATGCTTGCCATGAGCTAATTAGACGCCGCATTTACCAAATTACAATCACGACTACACATCAAAAGTAACATGCTAAGTTTTTAAAGAACTTGAAACATTTCGAGAGTGACATGATAAGTAAGCTGTTGAATAACAAGGCTCCTAACTTTTCTTTTGAAATTAAAAACTGACATTAGAGTGGAATCTGCTTTGTGATGAGCCTAGAATGTTGAGATCAAAAACTTTCAAAACTGCAGTTTTGTTAATTATGAGTTTCCACTGGTTAGTGTACTAGAGTCTTCATTTTTATTTGAGAACCAGTCATTTTCAATTTAGTTATAAACAAATGTTTAGGGCCCTCCCACCCCCAAAGCAGAACTTGCAATGGTGTTTTTTGTTGTTGTTGCTACTTTTAGTTGCTCATTTTCAATGTTAATCTGGTAATGCTTTGAGCTCTTCAAAAGCAGAATTGCATTGTAAACAGAAATCACTTAGCCTGATCAGTCAATTAGTGGCTACGTAGGCGTTTGGCCAAAATTGCTGCAGCTACATTTTAAATAGAACATCAACTGTAAAGTCAGCACACCAATTAAATGCCGAAGAACAAATACAATTTTGGCATATTCTAACAAACACACTTCAAAAAAATTAAATAGCAGCCTGCATTTAGAAAATGTTTCTACAAAAACAAAAATTTCAAATTAGCATGCTTCTAAAAAAAGTAATACCAATTTCAAGATTTAACTCCTGAAAGATTTCAACCAAGAGTTTACCCAATCTGTCAGATAGCTCAGTGAAGGTAAAATTCAGATCAAAAAAGGCCCCAGATGCTGCATTGGTCAATTAATCTCAACGTGACTCTTTCACATAGCGGGAGAAAAATCAGTCAGCTTTCGATTATTAATCAAAATGCATTTCAGAATATTGGAAAAGGGCAGAATCGAGCTCAGCTGTGGAAATTACGTGAAAAATTTGGCAAAACTCTCAAAAACTGGCAAATGTAGAATCAATTGGGAAGCTCAAAGAGAAGAAAACTGACGTCAAAGGTTAACATTTTAAAGCTATTCAAAAAGCATTGTACCGCATGCTTATAATTCAATGTCTTCCATACAGGTCCTCCCAGGTTTAATATCGTCTGACCTATATGCCATGGATTTGTCAGCTGCTTCGAGGCTGCAGGCATCTTCTGTCATATGGGAACTAAGTTCGTGGCCTCATTTCCAACTTGTGAACAGTTCAGGTTACAAATAGTTCTCAGAAACAGAACCCTACTGTAATCTGGGGAGTATGTGTATACACATTTAAAGATGGAGAACTCTATCATTTGAAGTATCATTCTACAAGCCAAGCAACATGGGGTTATTCTATGGGTTGCTGTCCAGAAATCATCTTTGGTGATACCTTATAAAATGGTTCAAATTGTGTGACTGAGCATCACATAGCTCACAGCGGCCCAAGGCTTAGATCGCTAATGAGTGATTACATCTCTAATGAGCTGTCATCATGAAAGCTTAGCTGTACTGTTTGCAAAGAATGTGTTGCCCTTCTCAGAGATATCATTTAAGGAAGAGAAAACTAATTAGGGCTCTCAAATGCATGAACAATGAACCGTGGTAGAAGGTATACATGACTACCATAGTCATGTACAGAATCGGTTTCAGCAGCGCCATCCACCCCTTTGCTGTCAAACGGCATGCTTGTACTCATTGTTCAAGTCAGAGAGGAAAATCAATGACAATTGTTTGCTGCTGTAACCTATAAAGATATCCTCCATCATACTTTCAGGATGGGTAAGGAAAGAATACGTAGGAGGAATACTGGGGAAGTGAGAGATAAAATGCTAAGACACACAGGTCCCATGTACATGGAAACAGCAGATGCTTTCAGCATATAATTAACTAATGGTAAGTTTTTAGCTATACTCACATTAAATTCTGCTACCAATAGCAAAAGTACTAACCAGATAGGATGAGTTTTTAAATCACACAAAGACACTGCCAGGTTACTCATGCAAATATTTTACTTGTCAATCTTTGTGCTTACTTAATGCTCTGGAATGGTCTGGGTTCCTTATTCCTTTTGCTCGTAGTCGTTGAAGCAACACAGCAGAAGTCAACTGTTTTACAAGGTAAACTGCCATGGAGTAGCTCTGGTGGAAGAAAATATGCATGTTCATCAACCACAATCTAGCTATATAAATATTTTATTGATTTCAAAGCTTGCATCAGAATATATTTGTACTAATTTAAATTTGGATTTTGCACTTAATGTATAAAGTATACATTAACATTTCAGAATACCTTTCTAAAATGTGAAAACATTCTTGTGGGGGGTAAATACATTGAAGATTTTTGGTCATTTAAAATGTCATCATGTCACAATACTTAGCTGAACTTTATTTTAGTCTCTGATTTTATATTAGCTGTCAGACTATAAAGTATATTTATTATGCCTGATGGGGGAAGATGGAAATAACAGAGTTGATCTCGACTTCAAGCTGTTATCGCACTCTCGTCAGACAGAAGGGAAACGGATTGGACTTGACTATAATAACCAACATTGAGATCACCTACCAGCATTCTAATTTTTTTTAATGGTTAATTACAACTAGGCAATAAACTCCAGAGTTGTCTACTTCTTGAAAGAAGCTGATATATCTCATTCTCATTCATGTATTATGGAAAGAAATGTGTATTGATAAAAACAAGGGCCCAATTGATCGTATAGGCTCCTATACCAAGATATTAAACCCAAAAGCCAAGACCATTTCAAATTAGCATCCCACTGCGATTTAATAATTGTTTAGTTAAGACCACTCAATTTGGAAACGTGGTTTGAAAGGCTTGTGTGGGCACCCCAACAAATAACGACATATGCCTAGGATTCATTGTCTCAACTTATTGCCTGTTAAAAGTACATTAGCTGCTTGAACTGCCATTTGAAACATAAATATTAGCAGGTCAACTACTTGAGTCTACATTTGTAGCACACCACATTCATTGCTCCAGGCCAAACAGAATGCGATATCGCGACTACCCTTGAAATTTTAATCCATGCACGGTCTGCAGTTTTCATGTTGTGCGACTATATTGTAGTTGTTAAATCTGTACGTGTTATTTACTTCAAATGTGAACTTATTCATCTTAAAAACATAGGAGTATTAGTTCACGTAGTAAAATGCTTAATCATAATTTATAGAGGAAAGGAAAAATCAGAGGTAGACAAAAAATGCTGGAGAAGCTCAGCGGGTGAGGCAGCATCCATGGAGAGAAGGAATAAGCGACGTTTCGGGTCGAGACCCTTCTTCTACTTCAGACCGAAACATCGCCTATTCCTTCTCTCCATGGATGCTGCCCTACCGCTGAGTTTCTCCAGCATTTTTTGTCTACAGAGGAAAGGAATATCAGTTTCCCAAAGATCTCAAATTAAAAGCAACACATCAAGTAAATGACGTATAATAAATTAGAAAAACTTGTACTCTCAGTTATCAGGCATTGATTTGCTTTTGACATATAAGGTCACACGGTCATAAGGAATAAGAGTAGAATTAGGCCATTCGGCCCATCAACTGTATCTTTCGTATCAAAGTATATAAATAGACCTGGAAGCAGTGTGTTTGTTGGAATATATTATTATTAAACTGAGGGATGTATAATCTCTGAACTACTTTGTCTTACTCTCAAACCAAATTTTAGATTTCTCTCCGACCATTTCATCTCGCTAAAAATATTAAAGACCACTGCATTCTAACCCATCTGAATTAATATCTGCGGTAGGAGATCAAGCTAAAGACCATTGTGGGGATGGTTAAACATAACCTTTGATTTCCACTGAAATTGCCCTACGTGATACAATTACAATTTACTATTAAAGCTCTACCCTATTATGCATTTGAAGAGACAGAACTTGCCAAAAACTACTACAACATCTGTCAACAAAGTTTCGATCTGAGAATTCTGACAGATGGTGCAGTTAGTTACAAAGTATGCTGTCCCCGTTTGGACTTGTTTTCTAACAGAAACAATTACAAGATTAAGTCAAAGCAATCCAGGTATGACTTTCCGCTGCCTACAGTTAATGAAATTATCCTTGATCTTCCATCGTTGTGCTGGATTGTAATGGAAGTGCCACAAACATTACACATTTCAAAGTGGAAAGGTGGTTCCAAAAAAAGGACATTTAGCACACTCAAAGGTCTCACAAAAATAACCACAAAGTTCCGAAAGACGCTTCATCTCAAGAGGTGGATTCACACCATAAAACCACACTTACCTGCAATTCCCTTAAGTATTCTGGGCTAACTCGCAACAGAAAATGTTTAAGAAAAAGAAATACATATGACAAACATTAACTGTAAATAGATCTTGGGAGTCCCTGAAAGGTAATTAACAACTTGCAAGCTGCCTGCATCAAAAAAGCTCAGTTGATTTTGTAACACTATTACCCAACAGTTTATATCCCAGCCCATGTGGATGTGAAGCTTGCACTGGATGAACGGCACATTGCTACTAATAGATAAGACACAAAATGCTAGTGTTACTCAGCGGGACAGGCAGCATCTCTAGAGAGAAGGAAGGGGTGACATTTCGGGTCGAGGCCCTTCTTCAGACTGGTTAGGGATAAGGGAAACAGGAGATATAGACGGTGATGTGGAGAGATAAAGAACAATGAATGAAAGATTTGCAAAAAAGTAACGATGATAAAGGAAACAGGCCATTCATTGTAAGCTGTTTGTAGGGTGAAAATGAGAAGCTAGTGCAACGTGGGAGAGGGAGGAGAGAGAGGGAATGCCGAGGCTACTTGAAGTGAGAGAAAGCAATATTCATACCACTGGGCTGTAAGTTGCCCAAGCAAAATATGAGATGCTGTTCCTCCGATTTGCATTTATCCTCACTTTGACAATGGAGGAGACCGAGGACAGAAAGGTCTGTGTAGGAATGGGAAGGAGAATTAAAGTGTCCAGCAACCGGGAGATCAGGTTGGTTCACGCGGGCTGAGCGAAGGTGTTCCGCGAAACGATTGCCCAGTCTGCGTTTGGTCTCGCCGATGTACGAGTCCACATCTTGGGTGATGTTTCGGATCGAGACCCTTCTTCAGACCGGCTCCTGTGAGTTGGTGGACTGGTCCACATTGAAGGACTCAGTGGCTAATCTAAATGAATATTCCACTTCCATCACAGGCTTTATCCGTAAGTGTATAGAGGACTTTGTGTCAAAGTCAATTTAAGTGCACCCCAACTGGAAACTATGGAAGAGCCATGTGATTCACTTGATGCACATTCAAGTCGGGTGACCCCAGCCGGTACAGGAAATCTAGAAACTACTTTTGCAAAGCCATCAGGGTCACCAAGAGACAATACCAGATCACGCAAGTCCCTGACTAACCACGCAGCCATCTGTTTATTACGGCAAGGCTGACATAACGGAATTCAAAGCAAAGTCAGGCAGAATTGCTGGCAACAAGGCATCACAGCCACATCAGACTACTATTTATTGACTATAGCTCTGCCTTATAACACCATAATTCTAACCACTTATCTCCAAATTCCTGGGACCGAGAACTCAACGCATTCTATACTCGTTTTGGACAGAGGATCAGGGAAATGACATCACCTGCCCCAACAGCCTCGCATGCAACAGTACCCACGGTAACCGTTGCAGATGTCAGATCAGCCATCCTGAGAGTGAACCTGCATGTTACCTTGTTGAAGTCCAATGCCATGTCCTCAAAAGCTGCACAGACCTGCTGGTGAGAGCATTCATGGACATCTTTAACCGCCCCTCTATGCTGTTCTGAGGATCCCACCTACTCTAATAGGATCACCATAATCCTGGTGCCAAAGAAAAACAAGATAATGTGCCTTAATGATGACTGTCCAGTAGCTGTGATATCTAACAATGAAGTGCTTTCAGAGGCTGACCATGGCACACATCAGATCCACAGCAATTTGCCTATTGCTACAATCGGTCTATGGCAGGCTCCATTCCCCTGTCCCTACATTCATCCCTGGAATACCTGGATAACAAGGTCACCTACACCAGACTACTAATTATTGACTCTGCCTTATAACACCATAATTCTAACCACTGTGTACTAGTCATGTCTCTACTATTTATTTCATTCCCCTTACATGTTTTTCCTCTACATGCTCAATTTTTGTAAGGTGTCCTTGAGACTCTTGAAAGGCACCCATAAATAAAATTTATTATTATTATTATTACTTATCTCCAAATTCCTGGGACCGAGAACTCATTCTTCTTGACCCCCAGACTGCAATCATAAAGGTGACAGAACATCCTCCACGATAATTCTCAACACCTGTATCAAGCAAGACTGCATACTCAGCCCCTTATCATACACTCTGCGGACTTACTATGCCGCCAAGCTCTATATAACTCCATTTACAAGTAGTGGACCACAACACAAACAATGAAAGTATAGGAGTACAGGAAGAGATAGGGTGCTTAGTTGCATCATGTCCAGACAATAATCTCTCACTCAGTGTCTGCAAAATGAAGGAGCACGGTAAAGCACATGCCTATATGTATCAATGGTGTCAAAGTAGATATGGTTGAGCACTTATAGTTCCCAGGTGCAACAATTTGTCCTGCTCCAACCACACTGATGCTCCAGCCAAGATAGCACACCAACATCTCTACCTCCTCACTTGGCTAATCACTTGTTCAGTAAGAATCCAATGATTCTTACCAATTTCTACAGATGCACCACGGAAAGCACTTATCTGGATGCATCACAGCATGGTATGGCAACTGCTCAGCCCATGACCCCGAGAAATTAGAGTTGTGGCTGAAGCCCAGTCCATCAGGTAAATCAGCTTTCTACAACCGCTACAAAATACAGCAGCGTGAAATAACAATGATTTTTTTATCACTTGCATTTTCAGGCACTTCAGTTACTTCAGTTTTTAAAATATATCTGCAAGGATATTTGCTGCAGGAAATTTAGCTGGAATGTTTTCTGAAAGGAAGATAAAAAGAAAACTCGCTTTCTGGGGCAATTTGAGAGTTCATTGAACTCCCAGAAAGCGAGACAACCGAGGAGCCATTAGTACTTCACTGTTTTTCAGATTAAAGCAATCTTCAGTCACAACTCTGAGAAGTCAAGCCATATAAATAGCATTACTAGATGATTTTAATACAATCATGGTATACTTTAACACATACATGGCATGAAGCTTTTTCACTTAATTGATTTGTTAAATTGTAGAATGATACTGATGAAAGTTTTAATTGGGATTAGCATTTGATGCCAAAGACCATGCCTGAAATGCACTCGGGCCAGTTTAATTATAGTTGAACAAAGCTTCTGAAACTTGCATTTGACTGATATCAAACCCAGCTTTTGGGCCATATGCATTATACCGCTTTAATTAACTGCTTTGTAAAGATGTATTATGCAAAGCTTACTCTGCCGATTTCCGCTGACCACGAAACCACAATCGTGTTCGGCACCGTTGTGGACAATCTGACTAGTGAGGTAATGTTGATTGGTCGGCTGGGTCGCTTTGGTTCAACACCATTTTTGGTTGGTGGTAGATAGCCCTAGGGTGAAAACAAAATTGCTAAGTTTTCCCAAAACAGCAAACCAAGAAAAGCTCCATTAGACCAACAGCACCAATACTTACTGGAAGATTACAAGTTTTTCCATTAACTTTCGCACATAGATTTGGGGGGAAATGATCTTCCTGTGGACAACTGGTTTCTGATAAACAAAACCTTGAAAATTAAAACAAAGTTATAAATATCAAATTATCTCCAGTAATCCATAATTTTGAAAATCCATTCTTTAACCAACAATGGATACAGTTTGCATTATTAATGCATTCTGAACCAACGCATTCTCCACATGGATAATGTTAGGTAAGATTAAATAATATTTAAGTACAAACTTGTACAATGACACCATTAATATATTCTCCAATTTCAGTTGTCATAAGCAAGCCAGGTAAAGATTGTAGATTTCCTTCCTGAACAATTTCGTTCAGACTTCGGTCTGAATGACAATAAAGGCTATCTAATCTAATCTAATCTAATCTAATCTAATCTGAAGTGATCAAGGAGCCAGATGGATTGTTACAAGAATCCAGTAATTCCATGCCACTACGACAGAAACCAAGGGCAAAAAACACACTGCTAATTTCTTCAAAGTATGCCCACTTGGAAGAAGTTCTCCTTCTCTCCAACAGACGTTTTGTCAGACCCTGTCACGGCACTCCCCCTCAGCGTTTTCAAATCTCCTCAGTCTGCCCACTGAAAAAGATCTCGTCACTCCAATGGGAGTTCTGTGACTCTTTTACTACTACCCCTCTGTGATTCCTACTCCTCCAGCAGTTTATTGTTTGTTTTGGGCTCAAGATTCCAGCATCTGCAAACTCTTGTACCAACCAGGTTGTATATAGATTTAACTAAATGAATATAACTTCCCCAATTGCAGACCTGGGTTTGAACTCTTGGTTCATTCAAGGTCTACTATTTACTCCATCCAGTAATTTTACAATGCCACAAAGCCCGTGTACTAATGATCTGCTTGAACAAAAACTGTTGCGTTGAGTATTTTAAATAAACAGCTTACAGAAAACAATCAAAAAGTATTTTTCTAACATGGCTGTTTTTTTCCTCCAATTTCATTTAACAAATAGCTTAAACATTTTATGCAAGTCACATAAAAAAAGAGGGAAAGCCAAAACAGGGAAGGAGAGAGAGCAAACAGAATAGCAAGCAAAATGTAGTTAAACTAATAATATGCATTACCTTAACTGAACCTGAACTGTGAAGTCACACTTGGTCCCCGATATGTCCCTGAATAAGAATGAAACATATTTCACTTACAAATTTACATTATAACTTAAATTGATAGTAACAATTTACAAAATTTAGTTCCAAAAAAGCCCAGACTTTGTAAGCCAAACTATTTTTAAACTGAGCAATTAAACGGATGACAATCACAGGTCTATTTGTTCACAGAATGTGGCTGTTGCTGGCAATGCTAGTATTTATTATTCATCACTGTTACTCCTGACATTTGAGTCAACAGCATTGGTGACACTGCAGTCACGTGGAGGCCACACATGGGTGGCAAGGATGGCCAATTTCTTTCTTTGAAGGACTTTAATCAGAAGAATTAAAAAAACAAATATTCTACTTTCTTGATTATAGTTTGTTTTAAATTCCAGATTTAATCACTCAAATTTAAAATCCTCATGTGCCGCGGAGAATTTGAACTCCTGACCCTGGATGAATAGTCCAGACCTTTAGACGCTAGTCTAGTAAATTAACCACTATCCCACCATAATCTGTATTAATCTATAAATTTCAAAATTGGGATTAAATCAAATAGTTTTCAACAAATTAAAAAAACTGCACTCACTTTTAATTCTGTGTTGGAAAACTTCTCAACTTTTCTTGCATTACAGAAACTATAATTAGCAGAGATGGTTGGAGTGTGATACAAGTATGTCGTAACTTCTTGGTTAGTGCACAAAACTTAACATAGCTAGCCGTCCGAGTGTGTTATGGGAGAAACGCAAACATTTAGGACTCAAAGCTAGTAACTGAATCCAAGGCTATATATCACTTGACTATTGTTTGACTCCAGAAGTGAGATCAGATCCATGAAATCAAAAACATCAGTATTTTTGCAACATAAAAGATTGTTTTGGCTTTCACTTAGAAATCAAAAGCAGACAAAGTACCACTATTGTTATGTACTGAGGGTCAGTCAAGCCTCATTTGCTACAATGGCTCAGGACTCCATGGTAGATGTTTATATGTAGTCCTTGGCTGAATTCCAGCAATAATTCACCCAAAAAAATATTTGGATAAAGAGACTGAAATTGCAAATGGGTAAACTGTGGCTAAATAACCTGCAGACCAAGGTGCTGACAAACTGGAGAATTAAAAATGAAGTAATGAATGTTTTTTTCTTGTAAGATGAGGGTGGGTGAGTTGATATTCAAATTAAAGCAAAGTTATTACACACAGAAATGACACACATAAAAACCAAAGCCAGCAATTAAAAGTGAGAGGGGGATTGATAATAATGAGAAGTCAAGGAGGAGAATGATATAACAGTGATATGATGAATACAAGTTTCAAAGTTTGCCAATGATATCACAATAGGGGTGGTTTAAAGCAACATGGATTGAAATATTAAATTCTGAGATATTAGTTTGTGAATGACCAAAATGGCAGTGAATGCATTTCAATTTTTTTTATTAGAGTGGTCATAATTTTTGGACCTCGAAAGTGTAATAAATTGTGACAATCTGGAAGCAATGTGGTTTCAAGGAGGCTTTGGGTTCAATGCACATGGATCATTAAAATGTCAAATGGGTGTAGAAATTGAAAACAACTTTTTAATGGAAATCGAGCCTTTGTAATTGAAAGCTAGTGGGCTCCAAGAAATGATATGCCACATCCATACAAAGCTTTTGTTAGACTACAGTTGAAGAGAAAAATAATTCTGAGCATGGGAATCGATGTAGTATAATGTTTCCAAAATGATAACGTTTCCAGGGTTTAAATCAAGAGAAGTGATCACACAAGCTATGGTTGTGTAACCTAAAATTTAGAAAGTTTAAGGCGAGTTAATTGAGCTTTCAAGCTACAAGAGACTAATGAAGGGCAAATGAAAAGAAACTATTCTTGCTGCAACTATTCTCAGTCTACAATGCATCTAAAAACTGCAGCCAAGCCTCTCAGGAGTTGGGAAACCATTATGTGCAGAGGACGGTAGAAATTTGGGAACTCTTGCAAGCAACAGTTGATGTTAGGTAGATGGGGCATTTTAAATATCAGATAGAAATTATCCTCACTGACTAGAGCAACAGGCAGGAGGAGCTAACTGGGTCCTCCTATTCCTACAATGAGAGGATCCTAACTTAGCTAAGTGCATACAAACTTTTGTCGTCTCTGTGACTAATTTAACATTGCAAATCATTCATAAACTGACAATTTAAAACTTAAATAGTTGAATTAAAACAGTCTAAAATAACTTGCCACTTAAATGTATTCTTAGGCAAAATTATATTCAACTTGAACGTAAATATATTTCTTCCCCCACCCCCTCCCATTCTAAGGAGACCATGGCCAAATGTAGTCCAAGAATAATAGCAGTCAATATATTAAAACTGATATTTTGAATGTTTGGTCTATAACCTTTATATTTAAATAGCAATATATTTACTTCAGTCACTCGAGTTTTTCCATTCCAACAATCAAAACTATGTAAGAAGAATAATGATTACTTACATTGAATTACTAATCTGTTGAACTTGTTGCGGCGTCAGTGCGAACGCAAAACAAGTCTCCTGAAATCGCTGGCCATTATCCGAAGCTTAAATAGATAAAAAAAGGTCAAGTTTACAGTCAGTGTGGTTTTCTTTTTTTAAACCTGGACATTTTATGGGTTTTGAATGATATAAATACAGCTTTTGGTGAGTGTTTGGTGATTTTAGGTTTAACTCAATGGTTCCCACTCAATGGCTCACATGTTGGATTGTGAAATGAATCAGCAAAACATGAATTTGTAGTTGAAGGGGTTTGACAATCCCAGGAACGTTCCACTTGAGAAAAGACAGTTGTATTTCTATATTTGCAAAGTTCATCTCAGTGTGTGTGTGTGTGTGTGTGTGTGTGTGTGTGTGTGTGTGTGTGTGTGTGTGTGTGTGTGTGTGTGTGTGTGTGTGTGTGTTTTTTGTATCTTCGTCAAAATCCTACACGGCAGCGCTGAAAAATTTCCACATTCTTACTCGTTTTTTTCCCGTCCACACCATAATCAAGTTCCCTTCAGATCTCATGCTATATTTCAAAAGTTATTGATGCTTAAAGTTTAAAAAAAGCCCAAAACGGCTTCTGAGCGAGCTTTCAGTGATGATGTCACAATGCCATCTTGCAGTCTACCAATCACAATAGACTCTCATTTACACATGCTACCGAGTGCGACAATGACATCACAATGGGGCGTTGAAAGAGAGGTTGCCAATGGTAACGGCAGCAGAAGCTTGGAGGAGAATGCTGCTCGCCGCCATCGAGAGGGAGACGGTTGCGTTGGGGAAACTGGTGAGTGGTGGAAACGAGTTGCGTTGGGGGAAACTGGTGAGTGGTGGAATATTGCGTTGGGGTTGCCAACGGTAACGGCAGCAAAAGCTTGAAAGAGAATGCTGCACGCGATCATCAGTCCTTCTGGGCCGCACAAGGGGGGGGGGGGGAGTGTGTGATGGTAGGTGGGGAGTGTGTGACGGGGGGGGGGGGAAGTGTGTGACGGGGAGGGGTCGAGTCAAAAGTTGAGTTTATTCAATGATTCAAAGATTGATTGCCGTTTTGCAAAAATTCCAGAACTTTCCTCCTACGCTCCTTAGGTTTTCATGCTATCGCCATTTAGAACAGCACAGTGGCACAGTGGTAGAGCTACTGCCTCACAGCGCTAGAGACGCGGGTGCCATCCTGACCATTGTGCTGTCCATGCAGAGTTTGTACGTTCATCCTGTGTTTTGTTTAGCTTAGAGATAGAGTGCGGAAACAGGCCCTTCGACCCATCGAGTCTGCACCGACCAGCACATTAACACAGCCTTCACACACTGGGAACAATTTACACTTACACCAAGTACACAAACAAGCCAATCAACTTACAAACCTGTACGTCTTTGAGTGTGGGAGGAAACCGAAGATCACGGAGAAAACCCACAAGCTCATGGGGAAAACATACAAACTCTGTACAGACAGCGCCCGTACCCGGGATCAAGTGCTGTAAGGCAGCAACTACCACCAGCTGCGCCACCATGCCACCCTGATCACTGTGTGATCACATGGATTTTCTCCTGGTGCTCTAGTTTCCTCCTACATGAAGTGTAGATTTGCAGGATAATTGGTTTCTGTAAATTGCCACTTGCGTGTAAGATGTGAAAGTGAGATAACAGAAATAGTCTATCGGTGATCTTTGTTCACTATGGACTTGGTGGGCTGAACGGCCGGCCTATTTCATGCTGTGTCTCTAAACTATTCTATCTTACATATGTTGCCTTTCCTTAATGATTGCTAGGTCAAAACCTTGGACCCCCTTACTGCACTAGGACTATTCCAACAACACAAGTGAAGAGGTAATTATTACAGATAATAACTACTGGTCCTACCAACTACATCTACATCACTTAAATGATTTACAGTATTCCGTGTCAGTTCACTTTAAGGCGTCAGTTTCCACTGCCAGTCCTCCTCCGGTGAGGAAGGCCTAACTTGTATCCACCCTGGATGTACGTGCAAGCATTTGGGAGACAGATTGGTTGGATTCGCTGGCTGCTGCGAGGCTGCAGTATATTTTGCTGCCTGGGAACTCGTTTTTTTTAACTCGCAATTGCGACCTGTAAACTGTCCAGCTTACGAACAGCTCACAGGAACAGAATTTTGTCATAACCTGGGGAGGACCTGTATAGGGGATGTTATTATATACATTAATTAGCAATGAGTTTTCCAATCATCCACAGATGGTCAGATATAATACCCAAGCCAAATGAAGACATGGAATTTATTGTTGAATATCAAAGTACAAGAAATTTACTTTTGTATCGCTGCAATAGCTGCAGGATATTTGCAGCCCTTAGAGAGTTCTTCAATTAGGTGTCCTGCTATTTTAAGCTGCGTCTTGGCTGGGTGGAAGATAGAACAGATGAGTGTGTATGTGTGACAGTGCCGATTAACAAGATACGTTACAAGTTTTCCAGTCAATGTCAAGCACTTTTCAGATGGACTTGGCACAGGTCAAAGTCAGATCATTTTATTTTGTTACTGAAAATAGCAAGTATCAGATTCTTTGAATTTAACCATATGTCACCAGTGAAGCTAATAAAAATTTAGATCCAGGACTCGTGTCATCTAAGACTAAACAAAATCAAAGAACTGCAAGTGCTGGAAATCTGAAAAAATTGAAAAGAAAACACTAGCTAGGTCAGGCAGCAAAGAGAAACATCTTAAAAACTCATTGTGCATAATATTCACTGCCCCAATTTCACTTTTATTGAAACAATTAATGCAGATCTTAGCCAATTTATAGCAATGTTACAAAATTTTGAGATTTTAAAAATCAAGTCTGTAATTTATCCCATCAGATAAAGCATAAAAATAAGTTTAATTTGGCACCTAATTCACTTTCATATCTCAAGTATTTAAAAAGTTATGGCCATTTTCATACTCGGAAATGAGCATCTTGTTCCCTATTGATTTTCTATGGACATAACAAAAAAGCTGTGATCGTGAACAGTCAAAAGCCCATAACTTTCTTAAAAATTAAGAGAACTGAATGAAATTTTCAGTTATCATAGATTGAAGCATTCTGAAACAAATATAAAATAATCTTACTTGGATGACCTGAAATTAAAGCATATAATTAGTTAGTTACCTAATTGTAGCTAATTTCAGACTTCAATTACTAGATCTAAACATCTATCCATTTCTTAATAAATGATTAACATTTTTAAATAGCCTAAATGTCCAAATAATATTCACAAATAATATTCACAATAAAACATGATTTTTAAATCTCATTTACATTAATTTATAGACCAAATGGAAGGAATTTAGTGTTCAATTGCTGTAAATAAATGCCCATTTAAATCAGCTTTCCAGTGGGTCCCTGTGGAACGCGCTGGTTTAGAACGTTCACATTGCGGTAGATTTGTGCCCCAAATGCCGAGAAAAATACTGCGGGATATAATGGGCCCAAAATGAGCTCCTCGCAATATTAAACTTTGTATAAAGGGATCTTTAGAAGCCCTTTTTAATGTAAAAATATACCGCCTAACTTCAGATATTTGCTTTATGAGACCCTGCGGTTGCTGGCGGTCGCGGGTTTAGAGATTGATTTTTAAACTACTATAACTATTTTACGAGGCCTTTAAAACTAATAATAGCTTTTGCGACGGGGTCTTCCAGCGATTTTTCGTTAATAATTAACTAGGCTGAACATCTTCGATTTGAACAGCCTAGAGAAAATCGCGTTTTAAACCCGCCCCCTCTAAACGGCGCCAAAATCGCGCACACTCGCAGCAGCAGATTTTCAGCGACACTTCAGGTAGGCTTTGCAACATACCTACAATTTATTTCACACAGGAATTCAAAAGCTAAACCATATTTAATTTAACCCATATACTTAAATTTGCTCGATCTCACAATATGATCCAGAGAATCCTTCCGGAGCTTGCTTAGACATTAGGTAGGTGTGGAGCAAAAAATAACCAAAATTAGGAATTAGGATTGCAAATTTTTTGCCTCGTGTTACGGATTCAAAATTTAAGTAATATTGCTTTAATTATACAGGGCCAGGGCGAGAGCCTACACCTGAAGAGCATATACTTGACTTTCAGGGAGTACTATGAAAGCTCAAGAACTGATTGAAGAACATATTTCCCTTTGCAAGATTAACATTCATTAGTGGTTCAGTTACTGTGCGATTGTCCAATTGGGCGGCACGGTGGCGCAGCGGTAGAGTTTCTGCCTTACAGAGCCAGTTCGTACATTCTCCCCGTGACCTGTGTGGGTTTTCCGGTTTCCTCCCACTCTCCAAAGACATACAGATTTGTAGGTTAATCAGCCTGGTACAATTGGAAATTGTCCTCAGTGTGTGTAGGATAGTGTAAGTGTGCGGGGATCGCTGGTCAGTGCACTCGGTAGGCCAAAGGGTCAGTTTTCACGCTGTATCTCTAAACTAAACTAAAGAAACTAAATGGTAATTTAGAGTTTTAGACAATGCCAAAAAGCACAAGACGTTTCTGATGAATGACCATTAACCTTATACATCAACTGTTTCACTCCACAAATGCTGCCTAAACTGAAAAATTCCACTTCTTCCTGCTTTAATTTCCAGCAACTACAATGTTTTATTTTCAAATTACATTTCAAAGGAGTTTAAAGAATGAGGCAATTTCATTGAAACAAAATTAAAAAGGAAATTTTGAGGATAATTGCTGAATATTTTCACAGCCAAGTCAAGAACGAACAATTGACCATTAAAGACTCATGAGAGATTTGTTGATTCAAACAAAGACAAATGTCTGGAATTCTTCATCCCAGAAGGATATGGTTGCTCACTCAGTCAATTCAACACCAAACGATGGATTTTCAAATACAAAAATATTCAAATTGTATTGGTGCAGAAGGGTATAGCTGTGATACTGAATGGGAGAACTGACTTGCAAAACCAAGTGCCCTACTCTTACCCCTATCTATCACATTACTATTTAGTGCACACTTGATTTTTTAAAAATGTATACATTTCAAATTCTCAAGCAGCCAAGCTATCACTTAGGTCTTTTTTCTTCTCAATAAATGTATTTGCACGTTCATAGCTAAAAAAACATTAGAACTGTATTATTCTGGTCAAGGTTGATCACAAGAGACAAACAAGTACAACTAGCAACCGGGAACTTCTCAAACCTGGTGGCCAAAAAATGCATTATTAAAACAACAAAAGTGACTCCAATGAATAGACCTGGCAAAAGTACAAAGTCTCCCCCTTGTCGTCACCATACACCACTTTAATCAAAGCTTCTCCTTTAGAACTGCTCACTGTGGTGGGAAAGTGTAACATTTGACAAAACTCTGAGCCACAAGGGACAAAAATAGCACCGGTTCCATTCTTGATCTACCAGGTCTCACTAAAGCTGGTTAAAAAATATTAATATGGGGAAGGTCAGACCAGGGTTACGTTTAGATCCCCATTCTCTCCCATGATGATAAAATTTTATGGCACCCAGTACCAATTTCAGATAGACAGGTCACTGCAAAAGATGAGGGGTATAAAGCAACTGGAATTGCTTGCAAACATGAATGATTCTCCCACTTAAATCGCCCGTATGAGCACTGACCTGCAAAAACAGTAGAGCAGTAAAACACTTCCTCCCATGGGAAAGAAATAGGAAGTTTCTCACTGATTTTTGCTCAGATTGTCAGGAGTATACTGGCAAACACCTTATGCACAACATCAATTTCTTCAGCTGGAAAATTGTAATTATAAAAGTAATCATTTTGTAACTGAATAATTGTTAGCATAGATAGAATTTTAACCTTTTTTGAAAACAATGAAATAAATATTTTTCAGGATATAGTTGTTGCTGGGAAGGTGAACATTTTATCAATCCATCCCCTGTGGTGTTGTCTTCAGGTTACCACAATCCTTCTTATGAAGGTACTCATAATTGTTGTTGGGAGATGGAGATCTAGGATTTAGATGAAACAATGAATGAAAGAGTGATATCCTTCTAAGCTAATCCGTGTAGGAAGGAACTGCAGATGCTGGTTTATACCGAAGATAGCCACAAAATGCTGGAGTAACACAGCGAGTCAGGCAGCATCTCTGGAGGAAAGGAATATGTGACATCTTCTGGAGGGACTTGGCTCTGAGTATTTCCTTCCATCGTGGCTCTGTGCAGGTTAATAGGGCTGCACCACAGTGCAGCTGGTAGACACACCACCCTACAATGCCAGAAACCAGGTTTCAACCCCCTGTTCAACACAATCGTTTCAACTCTGGAGATCAACACAAAATGTTGGATTAACTCAGCACCCGAAAAGGTAATCTATTCCTTTTCTCCAGAGATGCTGCCAGACTGGCTGAGTTACTCCAGCATTTTGTGTCCTTCCTTCTAAGCCAACATGATGTGTAACCTCCAGGTGGTGGTGTTCATACAAGCCTACTGCCCTTGTCCTTCTTGGGACTAGAGTTGTCAGACTACCTTGGGCAGAGCATTTTACAAATGCTGTTGTTGCAGCCACTGCGATAGAGTGAATGAATAGAGTGCCAGATAGGGCAGCAATCAATCAGGATGATTTGTCCTGGATTGTGATGAATATGAATGTTGCTGGAGCTACACCTCATCCAGACTATCAAAGTACATTACATCATACTCCTGATTTGTGCCCTTAAACTTTGGAAGTGTTTGAGTGTCATTAGGCAACTCACCCGCATCTAGACATACAATTTCTGATCTGTTCTTGTAACCGCAGTGTTTGTTGCTGGTCCAGCTAAGTTGCTGGTGACTTTTAAGGTGTTGATGGTGGTGGTAATGGTAATGTCAATCGATGTCAAAACTTGTGAATTAGATTTATAGACAATAGGTGCAGGAGGAGGCCATTCGGCCCTTCGAGCCAGCATCGCCATTCAATGTGATCATGGCGGATCATCCCCAATCAGTACCCCCCTCCTGCCTTCTCCCCATATCCCCTGACTCCGCTATCTTTAAGAGCCCTATCTTGCTATCTCTTGAAAGTATCCAGAGAACCGGCCTCCACCGCCCTCTGAGGCAGAGAATTCCACACACTCACTTTTTGTGTAAGGTGTACAATTTTTTGTCACGTTTTGGAGTGAATGCTATTTGCCAATTGTCAGCCCATGCCCAAATGTTGTCAAGGTCTTGTTGTACGTAAGCATGGATTGTCTCACTTGCTCGAATGGTGCAGATGCCATTAAACATTGTTCAGTGAACCTTCCCACCACTTCTGTCTTAATGGGTCGTCATGGAAAGGTGGTCACTAATGAAACAGTAGAAAACTAGGATATTTCTGAGGTACTTCTGTAGTGATGTTCTTGGGTTGCTGTGTTTGGCTTTGAACGACTACACCAATTTCTTTTGTGTGAGGTCAGATTCCAACCATTGAAGTGTTTGGCCCCCAAGTCTACAGAAGGTAGTGTCAGAATCCTTACTGCCAGTCATCCAAATTCTGCCTCCACAGCAAGGAGCTACTCTTATTTTTTCACTGGAATAAATTCTATGGACCACGTTTGAGCAGGTTGTGCGACGGCCTGGAGCAAAGTGACCAATCGTTGAAAGATGTTCACTGTGGAATGAACACTGAACAAGACTCGTGTTTTTCTGACACAGAACAAGAACCTGCTCTTCAAATAGTGTCATGGAATCTTGAACATCCATCTATCTCTTAGGGCCTCAAAAATCTTTCAAATAAACAGACAGAATGAATGAAAAAGAATGAGGTCCTGAAACTAGAGGTTTGACTGTTTGAAATTTTATACATTTGCGAGATTGCAATGGAGTGGAAAGCATCATTCTGGCTGAATCTCCACACAAAGGAAGTAAAATATTTAAGGGAGGGTGTCAAAATCTATTCAAATACTTTCAAGTTAAACTAAACTGCAGTCACAACCCATAGCAGAAGCTGAAGACAGGTGCAACAACACGCAGGCAACCTCTCACTCACATGTGCAAGAATATCACTGTTCACAAATGGCATGTTTAGGGCATCAAAAGGTCACCGTTAGGCTTTGATTATTTTGGATAGTTTCCCACTCAATAAGCCACAGTTGGAGCATTGTGTGTAGTTTTGGCATCATGCAACAGGAAGGAAGTTAGAGCCATGGAAGGATTCAGTTAAACAATGCCAAGAATTTAAGTTTACAGTTATAAAGGCATGAAGAATTGATGCCTTTGTTTAACCATATGGAAGATGCTATAGGAAAAGTTTCCAAATTCTTGAATATGTAATAGAGCTAGTGATAGCCTGACTCCAATACTAGACAGATTTGGAAATCAAAGTGACCAGTGGAAGAATGAAGTCGTAACCTAGAAGTAAATCCATTTAGAACTTTATTCGAATGTCTCATGGCTTTCTTGACAGGAAACAAAGTGGAAAAATATTTGCGAGAATGCACGGTAAAAGAAAATAAATCTAGAATTACTGAAGATACCTCCTGCTAAACTCGCATTATTTAATGTAACACAATATAATACCTAAATATTCTTACGAGATATTCACAATTATTTGGATTGCTTTTAAACCTTTGAAGTCTGACAAAGCTATATTACTTCACACTCAAGTAGTAAGTTGAGTTGAGCATTCAAGACTTAAATTGTAAGTCATGTACTTGAATAAAATATACATGGTAGAGCTGTGCATCAAATTAAGGCTTTAAAATTTGTAATATGGAGCACAGGAAAGGAGGGTAGGAAGGAGGATAATTGCTTTGGAGTGATACGGTGCAGTGCTTGGATCTGCTGTCTCAGAGCTCCAGGGTCCAGCTTCAATCCTGATCTCCAAAGTTGCTTGTGAGGAGTCTGCACATTCTCTCCATGCTCTGTGGATTTCTGCCAGGACGTCTGGTTTCTGTCCACGTACAAAAGAAGCAGTGGCAGATTATTTAAACCCTAGGATTGTTAAAGGCAAAAGAACTGGAGGTTGATATGCACGCGAGAGAATACATTGCTGGGCTACAGAAGAAACGAGGGGTAAGGGACAGAAGGAGAGAAACAAATCTGAGAACCTGTTGGGAAGTTCGCAAGTGCTGTTGGCAAGAATTTAAATTTGTTTTCCCAGAGAGGTGGAAATCTGAAAGTCAAACTTCCGTACAATAGGCAGAGCAAAGGGAAAGATACAGAGCGCAGAGTATTGTTCAAGAGGATATTTTGATTGTAGCTGGATAAAAAGGCTGGTGTAATGGACAAAGTTTAAAGCAGAGAAATTTGAAATATGCATAAGAGGCAATAGAGTACTGAATATAAAGGAATGTAATACGAATACACAAATAAATGAAAGAGCAGGTTGAGAAAACAGTTTAAGGCATGCACAAATCGGGACTTTGCAGCTGTTCATTTTGGAGCAGTCAAAGGACAGGTGCCAGGTGGAAGTAAAGGGGAAAATAGAATTATGAGGAACTGGAGGAGAAGCATCTGGAACGCACTGACCGTAGATGTGGTGGATGTAAATTGAGTTGTGGTCTCCAAGAAGTTGAATAGATATCATGGAGAACAACCTGCAGGCTAAAGTGACGGGCATGGTGTAGCAATGTTACAAAATTTTGAGATTTTAAAAATCAAGTCTGTAATTTATCCCATCTGATAAAGCATAAAAATAAGTTTAATTTGACATCTAATTCACTTTCATATCTCAAGTATTTAAAAAGTTATGGCCATTTTCATACTCGGAAATGAGCATCTTGTTCCCTATTGATTTTCTATGGACATAACAAAAAAGTTGTGATCGTGAACAGTCAAAAGCCCATAACTTTCTTAAAAATTAAGAGAACTGAATGAAATTTTCAGTTATCATAGATTGAAGCATTCTGAAACAAATATAAAATAATCTTACTTGGATGACCTGAAATTAAAGCATATAATTAGTTAGTTACCTAATTGTAGCTAATTTCAGACTTCAATTACTAGATCTAAACATCTATCCATTTCTTAATAAATGATTAACATTTTTAAATAGCCTAAATGTCCAAATAATATTCACAAATAATTCACAATAAAACATGATTTTTAAATCTCATTTACATTAATTTATAGGCCAAATGGAAGGAATTCAGTGTTCAATTGCTGTAAATAAATGCCCATTTAAATCAGCTTTCCAGTGGGTCCCTGTGGAACGCGCTGGTTTAGAACGTTCACATTGCGGTAGATTTGTGCCCCAAATGCCGAGAAAAATACTGCGCGATATAATGGGCCCAAATTGAGCTACTCGCAATATTAAATTTTGTATAAAAGGATCTTTAGAAGCCCTTTTGAATGTAAAAATATACAACCTACCTTCTGCTATTTTCTTTATGAGACCCTGCGGTTGCTGACGGTCGCGGGTTTAAAGATTGATTTTTAAACTACTATAACTATTATTCAAGGCCTTTAAACCTAATAATAGCTTTTGCGACGGGGTCTATCAGCGATTTTTCGTTAATAATTAACTAGGCTGAACATTTTCGATTGGAACAGCTTAGAGAAAATCGCGTTTTAAACCCGCCCCCTCTAAACGGCGCCAAAATCGCGCACAACCTCAGCGGCAGATATTCAGCGACGCTTCAGGTAGGCTTTGCAACATACCTACATGGTGGATGGAATTAGAGTTGGATTCCCCCACAAAACTGTACAAAAAAACCTATAAAGAAAACCCCATAATACATAGTGGAATACGAATTTGGAAACAAATAAAAAAAGATTTAAAATTGAATAATATACCACTCTGCCTTCCCATTGTAAATAATCCTTTATTCAAATCATCCTTTATGGACAAAGGTTTCACACAATGGAAAAATTATGGAATCAAAAATATAGGACATCTTTATGGGAAAGGTACTTTTCTTTCATTTCAAGAGTTACAACAGAATTATGGACTGCACTCAAATAATTTCTTCAGATATCTACAAATTAGAGATTATGTTAAAGCTAATACACAAGTCTACAGGAATAGGGAATCAGAAATTCTTGATGAATGTTTGAACAAGCATCCTAATACTGAAAAACTAATAGCCTATATTTATAACACCCTACTAAACAATGAGGTACCACCGACCGAACCATATAGATACAAATGGGAAAATGAAATAGGCCACCCTATCACGAAAGATATGTGGGACGAAAGTTTACAACAAATACATCAATGTTCATTAAATGCCAGACATACTTTAATACAATTCAAGGTCTTACATAGATTACACTACTCTAAAATAAAACTAAATAGAATCTTCCCACAAATCTCTCCTATTTGTGATAAATGTCTACATCTAGAGGCTAATTTAACACATACGTTTGCAAACTGTATAAAACTTAAACATTTCTGGACTGATATTTTTGAAATAACTTCAGAAGTTATTAATACAAAACTCGACCCAGACACAAAATTAATAATACTTGGAATATCCGAACAAAGCTTAACACTCACAACAAACCAAATAAATTTCCTCAACTACAGTATAATAACCGGGAAAAAATTAATATTAAAATTTTGGAAAGGCGCTACAACCCCCACAATTAAAATGTGGATTACGGAAATGTCGGGGACCCTATACTTAGAAAGAATTAGACTTGTCTTAATGGACAAACAAGATCTTTTCCATAAAATTTGGGCTCCATTCATTAACTATCTGAAGGGATAGATTGGCACAGCCAGGGCCGGCGTTAAGCCGATTTGACCGATTGCTCCCAATTGGGCCTCGCGCCTAAGCGGGGCCCCGCACTAATGTTCAGTATTTCGTACGGAAATACGAATTCTCTTTGTTAAATAAAGATTTTTTTAAATCGCCATCCGGATTTTTTTAAACGAACATGCATAACAACCGCTGCACGGCCATCATACACAAACGATTTGTTAACTAGTGCTGTTAGCACATCTTAACGGTAAGTACTTAACACCTTGTTATGCAATGTCATGAATCTGCATCTATCCGCATTCCTCAGTAAATGTTATAGTGTTTTGAACAAGTATTAATGACACCGTGTTCCTTTGAATAAAATTCACGCGGCGTCATTAATACTTGTTTAAAACACAATTACATTTACTGAGGAATGTAGATCGATGACACGTTGAGAATTTCATTTAACTCACCATCATGAGTGAGGGCCCCGGACCGCGAGAAGGGGCTTCTTCCTGGTGTGCAGGTTTGTCATTCACCTACCGACCCACATTGTGTCCAAAGATCTTATAGCGGATCTTTGGTTGTGTCTCTCTGTCTTTTGCTCACTCCCTCCCTCCCTCTTTCTCTCGCGCTCTCTCTCCCGCTCCCCATATTGTCTCTCTCTAGCTCTCCCACTCCCTCTCTATCACCCTGTTGCCTCAGCATTCCCGGAATCATTGACGTTTAGCGGTAGACAAAAATGCTGGAGAAACCCTGCGGGTGAGGCAGCCGCCTTGACCGCTGAGTTCCTCCAGCACTCTGTGTTTTTTGTTTGGCTCTGAAGTTGAAGTTGGCTCAGCGGGACGGGCAGCGGCTCTGGGGAGAGGGTTGTGTTTCTGGTCGAGACCCTTCTTCAGACAATCACAAGTACTCTCATCGAAGCGAGTTCAGTTCGGTCTGAAGAAGGGTCTTCTCTCCAGAGTCGCTGCGCTGCCTGTCCTGCGGAGTTACTCCAGCTTTATGTCTATCTTCAATTTCAGAGAATTACAATTTCTCACGGGGGGCTTATAATGTCTCTAAACCCCTCTGGGACCCTATGAACACCTCTAAACCCCCTCTAGCCCCCCTATTTCCCTCTATTCCCCTCTAAACAATTGTAAACACACCTGAAGCCCTCTAAACATCTCTAAACCGTTTAAACCCCTCTAAACTAGGAGGCTGCAAGGTGACTTGGATAGGCTGGGTGAGTGGGCAAATGCATGGGAGATGCAGTATAAAGTGGATAAATGTGAGGTTATCCACTTTGGTGGCAAAAACAGGAAAGTAGACTATTATCTGAATTGTGGCCGATTAGGAATAGGGGAGATGCAACGAGATGCAACGTAAAATGCTCACGGCAGACCAAACGTGTTAAACAGAAATTGGTCAGATATTGAGCTTTACACAGTGAGAAATCATGTGAAATAATCACTGAATTTAATTTTAAATGAATGTACCTGCATGTTATACTGTTTAGTTTGGAGATACCACCAGATAGTCTGGTTGATACAACCAGATTAGTTTGGAGATACAACCAGATTAGTTTGGAGATACAACCAGATTAGTTTGGAGATACAACCAGATAGTCCACTGAGTTCGCACCGACCAGCGATTTTTGTTACAGATTTGACAAATTTATTTGGCGGCCAATCAAACGCTGTCTCTAAGGGGGGTGCATCCAATCACCAACCAGCTTGCCTTAAAATTCCCGAAACTACACGAAATATAAACATACATAAATTTTTACTTTTCTAGAGTAGGGGCCCCGCCATCAGTTTTCTAATTGGGCCCCGCAATTCCTAGCACCGGCCCTGGGCACAGCACGAGGACCCAACTGAAACTTGAACTCAGGAACAGATGAAAAGCTATATTTTATAACCTACGAACCTATCTCCATTGACGTATTACAGGTAACCCATTCCACCTCCCTTGTTTTTCTGTTGTGTTTTTTTTTTCTTTCTTTTTTATTTGTAACTTTCTACCCTCTTTTTCTCCCTCTTTCTACAAAAAATAAAAACACTAGAAGCAGAAGTAATTGATAATGGAAACTTTTAATAATGTATGACTGATGTATATGAAAATTTTTTTTTATTATAATATGTAACTACATTTTATAATATGTCTACTTCTAATAAATAAATAAATAAATAAAAAGAATTAAAAAAAGGAAAGACAAAATGCTTTGGTAACTCAGTTGGTAAGGCAGCATCGCTGGAGAACATGGATTGGTAAAGTTTTGGGTCCTGTAACTTTTTTAGTCTGAGGAAGGGTCCCGACCTGAAAGGTCAACTATTGCATGTTCTCTAGTGAAGCTGCCTGACCCACTGAGTTACATCCAGCATTTTGTGCCTTTCCTTGGTAAACCAGCATCTGCAGTTCCTTGTTTCTACATAGAGATCTTGCAGAGAAATGATATGAAAAAGGATGACAGGACACAGGAATTTACCCACACTTGCATCGAACAGCAGGAGGCCACCGATAGTTATGCTTTGGAAAGGTTTTCAAAATTCTGAAATACTTGGAATAGACTAAAAGTGATAGCCCAATTGAACAAATCTAGGAATCGAAAGTTAATCTGTTCAGAATATTAGAACTATTACTCTAAGTGGGCACATGGCAGAAGAGGGAATTAACATTTTGGGCGGGAACTGGAAAAGTTAGAAGACCCAGCATGGTACAGCAGGGTTCAGTGATCAAAAACAGAGAAGATTAAATGATAAAAGGGATGATGCAGAAAGCTAAACAGCAGGGAGGAGGGGGTGGTAATGATGGGACATGGTAAAAAAGGTGGATTTGGGGGATGTAATTAGGAATGGCAGAACAATTATAAGCAGCTGCTGCAGGGAGAGAAAATAGGAAGACTGCTTTTGAAATGATTAAACACAATGTTTAAAAGATGCAGAGTTTTTCATTAAAATGAAAACAGAAAAACTGGCAATACTTAGGTTGGCTGCTAAGTGAGTCCAACCACAATTTCTCAACCGATTGAGCAATTTATCATGTGGAATCTCTCAAACAACTAACATCACTTGTCAACCTTATCCCATTTTAGTATTTTGATATGCTTAAGTTAAAACTGATAGTGAACTTGCTGGGATTTAAAAAGGCCCAATAACTGACCAATTTTATTTTTTCAAATGCTGACAGGCTGTGTCATTCCAGCAAAGTACAGAAAATACAAAAAAATTGCATTAATTTCACACTGATGTTAATATGTTTGCTGCATTGTCCATTCATCTGGTCTATTGCCAAAGAAAATAAGCACCCGGTGAAGAAATCTAATGTTGTGCCAATATTGCAAGACTTCAACAATACCCCTGTTGGGTCCCAGAGGAACACTCACTGTGCAACCCATGAGGGAAAGATCAAAAGAACAGATTTGGAGGGAAAGGCAACACGCAGTGTGCAAATTGACACAATTCCCTTCACATTGGAAGCATCCATTATTGTACAAAGTAAAATGATAATGGATTCTGACAGACAATTCATCTAAAAAGGGTCCATTACAATGGGATGTGAAATGATCTGTCATGGGTAGAGTCAAATTGTCAGACATAACTGAACAATGGAAGGTTTTGAAGCTGGAAATACTTCAGCTACAGTTTTGGTACATACCCATAAAGGAGTAGGATATGGAAATTAAAGCCAGTTCAATGGACGATGAAAACAAGAGAGCAATTTACAATAGGAAAGGGCAGGAAGAAAAGGCATATGAAATGCATCAGGTTACTAACCTTAGTGAGAACGAAGCTGATTGCAGGAAGTTCTGATAGGAATTAAAACAAGATGACTGACAAGACGAGACACCAAGTATGAAAAAAAGACTGGCAGTAAACAAAAAGGGAATCTAAAGAGAGGTGTGATGGAGTGAAAGATTGTTGAACTGAGGACAGAGGACAGTGGAGCAATTAATTTAAACATGAGGCCTCCAATTGTTGGAATATATACAGACAATCCCTATTTTACAGGGGGTGGCATTCCTATAAATCAGGACACATTGCAACTTTTCTGTAAAGTGATCACATTACTTCCTCGTGTATCAACAAAAGTTGAAAAACCAAATTGTACTGATCCGTTTACTCCTTCCTACATAAATTCCATGAGAATGTTATTCCGCATCTCAAATTTTGGGGTACTGATATGTGAGTTCTGTAGGGACAAATTTCCAGATGGATTGCAGGAGCCACCTGTATAAATAATTTGTATTTAGTTGCACAGGATATATAATTTTCATATTTGCAGACAGAATTTGGAGGCATGGTAAACTATGAAGAGAACAGAAGGTCTTTGGTTAACAGGATAGGTTTGTTCTCCCCATACAAGGAAGTTGCAAAGGCATCCGATACAGTAACTGTTTCCACTTATAAACAGATCAAGATTGGGGACCTTGATCTAGAACGAAGGCGAATGGTGAAATAACCGAAGATGAGACAAGTATATTTTATTTTAAAACTGAGTTGTTAGCATTTGGAATGCACTGTCAGGTCACTATTAAATTACTTTGATAAAGAGAGCTATAGAAGAACCTGAAAGGGAAAAATTGAAAGGCCACGGGGTGTGAGGTGGGGATGGTTAAAGCAGTGTGCACTGGTCTTAGAATTAGTATGGAATCTATAAGCTAATCATCCTCCTACTGTGTTACAATTGAGAGCTTGGAAGTAATTATTTTGGATTTCCAAGGAATCACAAGGTGGACAACACAAAGCAATTTTATTCCACCCGTAACTGGTAACTTCAGGCAAACCTGCAGATAACTGGAATCATAAAAGAAAATGGAAACTGGTAAGGAGCTCATGGCTGGAGAATTATAGGGTAATCAGAAACAACAATTGTAAAACTAAATGCTCGGTGGGTCAAAAATTGGAAAGCAGTCCACCACACAGCACAATTATCCATGAACTCAATAATAATTTCAAAATGCTCTACTTTTGATATGCACGCTTTTTGTCTAAATTTAGGTGTACCCAGCATTTCATAGTAAAATATTATGTGAAAGAAAGGTATGTGAATTTCCCTCCCACATAATCTCACATTTCTTGTTGAATTACAAACAAAAATAAAATAACTTTTCCAAGTTCTGGAACAATGCAATTACTCTAAACAAATTAAATATTGGACTGATTTCGTAGTAGCAATGAAGTCCTTACCATTATTTACGTGCAGTTTGGATAATGGCATCAAAATGCATCCACAAATTCCCTGCTCCTCCATAACATGTAAATATCACCCAACATACCACACAAATGGGTAGGTGAAAGTTTGGAAATAGATTTGCCAGGCCATTTAAGTTTATACATTCTAGTGTAAGAAGCCCTCTAATGGCAGAGTAATAATAATACTTGCAATTGTGATTGCCCAATTCCTTCCAATTTTATTGAACCTTTAAAAGTAACAAATTAAAAAATTATGCCTCTTGGTTCCTTTAAAAAAAAAAATCAATCATTCTATTTTGTTTTCTGAGCCAAATTTGTAAATGTTTATGACTGAACATTCTTGTTGCAACTTCCTGCCTCGTCCACTATACTCTTAAAGATTCTTCAGTATGGTTAGTTAGGATGCACAAGATTGTTTAGATCCTATTTAATTGATCCAAACATAGTCAGACAATGTTGCAATTTTAAAGATATTTTTCAGGAAACTGCACTGCAAATTTCCATAAACCTTGGAAGACAGCAGGTTTCATGCCCAGCTGGAATCATTTGACTGCAGTTGAGCACAAAATTGAGCAGCTAGGCTCATTTTACCCTTCTCGTCTAGAAACTGGAATCCAAGATTGAAAGCATACTAATATACAAGTTATTAATGCATGCAATGTTCTAACTTCCACTATGTAAATATAATTAGAAAAAGGTTACTATTTTTCTAAATTATTCCATATCATATGCTCTCAGCAGTCCACTCTTTTTGCGAAGCTCCAACACCAGGTTGGACAAAGGTTCTCCAGTCAATCTGTTGTGCCTTATGGACACTCATTCCTTGTCTAGGATCCAAGACAACTTGACAGGGTGCCGCCCTTCCCCTAAGTCCTTGTACATATGCATTTTCTTTTTGCCAATGCTGGATAGGTTTCAGAAACAGAAAGTTTTGACTTTCCCCAAAAGATAAATGTTCAAAACTGTACTGCAAGATAGTAAAACTCCAATCATTCAATATCCAATTGTCTGGAAAGCCAGATGGATCGGCATCTGGCTCTTTTGTTTCATGTGCTCCCTTTAAAATAACAGGGGCCAGGTTTCTATTTTTATGAGCACTATCTGGTATCTTCAGATAAAAGCGAATATAGCTCCCCTAATGGCTTATGGAAAAATCTGGCAGATGTGACTTTTTTGTGCAACTTTGAAGTATAGTTACACTTTGACAATTCAGCAACCTCAGATCATTCGTGCTGTTGAACTAACAGACTTTTCCAGACTATTAGATTTTTAAAAAATCAATACACTTTTAATTATTTTTAACGCTTGTAATCTGCAGCATCATAAGATCAGTCTAAAGCAGTGGTTCCCAACCTTTTTTTGGCCATGCCCCACCTAATCACCTCTAAAATCCTGATGCCCCCACCCCCTTTTTTTACCCCCAAAAAATTATTTACTCAAAATAACATCTGAAACATAAACTACATATGTTTACCTGATGGAAAATCCAAAAAAATAAAAATCGAAAATTTGGACCCAGACCTCCTCAGTCGCGCTCAATTGCCCCCATTAAAAATCAAATTGCCCCCCTGTGGGGCGTATGCCCCACGTTGGGAACCACTGGTCTAAAGGGTCCCGACCCAAAGTGTCGTCTGTCCACGATCTCCAGAGATGCTGCCTGACCCACTGAGTTGCTCCAGCATTGGCAGAATCTTCCTTGTGATTAAAACAAAGTGCTGGAAACAGAGCCCTAATGCTTAAATAGATACAAAAGCAACACGACAATGTGTAGCGTAGTAGATTATTTCTACACCCACAAAAGCTATCTATCAACAGCATCATCCAGTACGAATAGGATTATACAGACTCTTCTCTACCTACCCACATTGTGCAGCTATGATCAAAAGAACTGCACTCCTTGTAAGGATTTGCACTTTGATAGAGAATAAAAGGCAGAGACTATTTTATAAATGGGAAGAGGATTCTGAAATCGAAGATATAATGGGATTTGCGAATGCTGGTGCAAGATTCCCAAAAGGTTAATTTGCAGGCTGAGTTGGCAATAAGGAATTCAAATGCAATGTTACCATTCATTTAGAGAGGATTATAGAATATAAAAGCAAAGGTTTTATAAGGTGCTGATCAGGCTACATTTGGAATCTTGAGAGCAGTTTTGGGTCCCATATCTGAAGAAGAATGTGCTGGCATTGGAGAGGGTCCAGAGGATGTTTACCAGAATGATCCTGGGGATGATATGGAGAGGACATTTCCAATAAAGGGAGAGCCTAGGACCAGACGGCACAGCCTCGGAATAAAAGGGCAAACCTTCATAATGGCGATGAGGAGGAATTTCTTTAGCCAGAGAGTGGTGATCCTTTTTAATTTGTTACCACAGATGGCTGTGAAGGCCAAACCATTGGGTATTTTTAAAGTAGAGATTAATAGGTTCTTGATTGGTAAGGACGTCAAAGGTTATGAGGTGAAGGCAGGAGAAAGGGGTTGAAAGGGAAAAATAGATCGAATGGCAAAGCAGACTCAATGGGCCAAATGGCCTATTTCTGCTCCTATGACTTAACTTAAGGGATGTGCTAGAGTCCAGCTGCCTGTGACAAACATATACCACCTTTTTCCTGGCCCGAGCTTGTCAGCGATGGTCCCCTAATCTTGCTCTTCACTACAAAAAATAAATGCTGAACTCTTCCCATCTCATTCTTAAAAACCTCTCATTAGCCAGATGTCCCATTACCTGATAACAGCCTCTCTTAATGAACTTTTGCAAGCATCTGTCAATGCCATCAAAATTAACCTTTCCCTGATTCAGCACTTTCCTTGTGGCCTAGTCCTATCCTTTCCCATAATTAATTTAATAGATTTATGGTCGTTGGTCCCAAAGTGCTCCCCATTGACATTTCAGCCACTTGTCTAGCCTTTCCTCTCTACCATTTAGCTAAAGGACCAACATTGAATATGCTGCAGTCTGTTTCAAAAGAAAATTAGGGCAAAGTGCTTTTTCTTTACAAGGTGAAATGTGCTGCAATCCACCCCCAATTTGGAAACTAAAGTCTTAAACTACAGTGAGGCCAACCTATTACACACAAATCTGATCAAATGGCACGCTTCAAGAATTATTTATGTCGACAACACATCTGCAGCTCATAATCTGCATTAAATAACAGGTTGAGAGAAAACATCAGCAATTGAGAATTTAAAAAAAATAATCTTTCTCGCTAAGTTCTTAAATATTTTTCCACCATTTTGGCCAAGTTTAAGACAAAAGCCCCACAATTACCGACACTCCTTCAGGTTCCTCATTCAAATGATCATTCCTCTTGTGTAAGTGGTGAGCCATGAGGCTATTCTTCTGTCAGCCACAGTATCCTCAACCAAATTTTACATGTATCTTCCAACAGGAATTTAGCAACCAACAAGCTAGTACAATTAAAGGCATGGTTTTAATTGTCAAACTATACATAGATTCATAGTTACACAGTACAGAAACAGGCCAATCCCTCAGTCAATCTCACTCCAGAGGTAACAGTCCCAGCATACCCACTCTGTCACCTACAACCAAGCAAATTTTCTCAAGCAGGATCCCATGTAGTCTAACCTTCTGCACTAGTCTACCATGCAGAATGTTGTCAAAGGTCTATCTAAATTCCATGAACACAATGTCCACTGCTCAATCCTCAATCTTCTTGGTCAGAAATCAAATTTTAGATAATCTCACACAAACAAATCCTCAGAAACCCCGTCAGTAACAATCATTCTTGATGTTAGATTCACTGGTCTGTCGTTTACTGGATTTTTCTAGCTGCTCTACTTAAAGGTATAATATTAGTCACACTCCAATATTCCGGTACTTCACCCATGAAAAAGGAAGAAACTAAAATCTTTGCCAGGGCCCCAACTATTTCTTCCCTTGCTTCCCAATATCCTAGGATACACTTGGTCACGCTGGAGATTCATCAACCTTTATGTGCCTCCTTCTAAATTCCAGTGAATATAAGACCAGTTGATCCATTCTTTCATCATATGTCAGTCCCACCATCCCGGGAATTAACCTGGTGAACCTATGCTGCATTCCTGCAAAAGCAAGAATGTCCTTCCTCAAATTAGGAGACCAAAACTGCACACAATTTCTTCCTTATTCCTACCAGAAACTCAATATCCTTGGTCAGTCAGGATTCCCCTATCCTGCCACCCTAACTCTTCACTAACAGAAAGCTGTACATGTGTTCTCCTGTGCACATGTTAACGGAAAACTACTTCTCAAAAAGGGCATATGTGGAGATTGGGAATCTGCTCCCAAAACAACAGGGGAACTGTCAGGTTGCATGCACCATCGGGCCGGGAGGGGATGAGGGTGGGAGCACGCGGCGTCGGGCCTTGCTGGAATGGGTGGGGGAGAGACACTGTCAGGCCACATAACAGATGCCATCAGTGCAAACAGCCATACCCCAGTAGCAGGGCCTGGCTCGCTCATCGCAGAGCTGAGAAACCCGCCTGAAGAGGGAAGCCACTGAGCTCCTCCCCTGCTCGACCCTGAGGACTGGAGAACTGGATAGAGTCAGCAAACACAAGAACAAATGCCCAGTAAGAGGAACTTGGATTGCACTTGGGTTAGTACTGACCTGTATGCAGAAAAAGAATTTCATAGAACCTCAGTTAATGTGATAATAAAAGACCAATGAACCATTGAAAATGAAAGAAATTCAAAAGGATTCATTTTACAGCACACAAAACCTGAGACAAATTCTACTAGATAAATTAATTAATGGCACAAATAGAGGCAAACTATATTCCAATTGTCATGGAAACATGGTTTCAAGGTGTCATAGCTTCATGGATTCACACAGCACAGAAACAGGCAATTCAGCCTAACTTGCCCACGTCGACCGGGATGCCCTGTCTACACTTGACCCACCTGCCCGCATTTCACCCATACCATTTGGCAAGGGTACACAGACAAAAAGAGAGATGCAGAACTATTATGTAGGGAGAGATTATTACAGTGAAGTAGTGAAAATAATATTGGTTTGGGAGATTATATAATACTAGAATTAATTTGAGTTGAACTAAGAAAACAGCAAACATTGATAAGACATATTTACAGGCTACCAATGTGTGTTTCAAATATTGAAATAATCAAGAAACTTACATTTAACAGGTGTCTACAGTAATCATTGAAAACTTTAACCTTTGATTAATTGAACCAATTTTGCTTTAATAAAGCTAGAATTTATGAAATGTGTACAAGATGATTTTCTAGATATGTTGTGGAATCAATGAGGGAAAGGTTGTAAATAAGAATGGAAGCGTGACTGTAATTAATAGAATTTGACACTGTGTAGAAGTATGATGGAAGGAAAGAGGTTTATCTTAAGTTTTAGATGTTGAAATCTACCCAAAGGAAACCATCAGAAAAAAAAGGAAGCATATGCAAGGTTCAGAAACTTGAAATTGGACAAGGCATAAGAGTATGTAGAAAGCAGGAGAGAACAAACAGGTGATCAGGAGGGCTAAATGGGGCCATGAAACATCCTTGACAACTGGGAATGAAGCAAATTCCAAGGCATGTTACACATACGTTAGAAACAAGAGGGCAACAAGAGAGTGTAGGATCACTCAAGGACAAAGAAGGAATTAATGCCTGGAGCTGGAGAAAATCCATACCTGCCAATTTTTGTGTCGTCTGCAAACTTACTAAAGAGTGGACTAATATTTTCTCTGAAATAATTTTGCAGGGTGGAAATATCAAATGCTGGGAGGTATAGCTTTAAGGTGAGAGAAGGAAAATTTAAAGGAAATTTACAAGCAAGTTTTTTTTTAAACAATGGTAGCGACCTGGACTGTGCTGCCAGGGTAAGTGGTGGATGCAGATATGGTAGCAACGTTTAAAATAAATTTAGATACGCATGAAATTGAGGTGTATAAATCACATGCAGGCAGATGCTGGAGAAACTCAGCAGGTGAGGCAGCATCTATGGAGCGAAGGAATAGGTGACGTTTCGGGTCGAGACCCTTCTTCAGACTGATGTGAGGGTGGGGGGTGGGAAGAAGAAAGGAAGAGGCGGAGAGTGGGCTGTGGGAGAGCTGGGAAGGGGAGGGGACGGAGGGAGAAAGCAGGGACTACCTGAAATTAGAGAAGCCATGTTCATACCGCTGGGGTGTAAACTGGCCAAGCGAAATATGAGGTGCTGCTCCTCCAATGTGCGGTGGGACTCACTCTGGCCATGGAGGAGGCCCAGGTCAGAAAGGTCGGATTCGGAATAGGAGGGAGAGATGAAGTGCTGAGCCACCGGGAGATCAGGTTGGTTAATGCGAACTGTGCGGAGGTGTTGGGCGAAGCGATCACCAAGCCTGTGCTTGGTCTCACCGATGTAGAGCAGTTGACACCTAGAGCAGCAGATGCAGTAGATGAGGTTGGAGGAGGTGCAGGTGAACCTCTGACTCACCGGGAAAGACTGCTTGGGTCCTTGGATGGAGTCGAGGCTGGAGTTAAAGCGACAAGTGCAGCCTTTCCTGCGGTTGCAAGGGAAAGTACCATGGAGGGGCTGGTTTGAGTGGGAAGGGATGAATTGAGCAGGGAGTTACGGAGGGAGCAATCTCTGTGGAAAGCGGAAAGGGGAGGAGATGGGAAGATGTGTCCAGTGGTGGGATCCGTTGGACGTGGCGAAAATATCGGAGGATTATCTGTTGCATGTGTTACATGCAGGCAGATGGTCAGTTCAAAATGGCATCACAGGTGGCAGCAACATCGTGGGCTGAAGGGACTGATCCCACTCTATGAAATCACGAAGACATACCAGAACAGTTGGTTGTCTTAAAGAGAGGCTGAAGATTTCAACTGTGCACTATAATGGCCGGTTCTCACGGTGCGACCTGACGCAAGATGTCACCAGAGTGAAGTGGTCGTGGTCCAGCACGAGTTCCACACGATATAACGGGGGGTAGAAAAGAGTTCCCACTCGGCAATTCTGTCATTTGTGCGAGTGACTTGTCCGTCTCCCGATCTTTCCCGTTAATCGTGAATGAACATCGTGGACTGTAGTGTAGTTAATCACGTGGCACAAATGATGTCACTTTTTTTCACACACTATATAAATATCCTCCGTTCGTAGAATTGGCTCATTTGCAGACATGCGCTGTATGCATTAGCGCAACATGTGCATCGAAAACGCTTGCGTGAAGGCAGAAGGGTGAGATTAATTAAAAAGAGAATTAAGAGGAAGTCTCACTGGGTTAAGCCCATGTTTCAACGGAGACCTCAATTTGGACAATATGAGCAACTGCTTAATGTGCTGTGCGAAGAGGATAAAAGTGCATTCAAAAACTTTGTCAGAATTTCACCCGAGCTCTTTAATGAGTTAAAGAATAATTTGGGACCTCTGCTGAAGAAGGTTGCGCTTTCTCTCCCTATTTCTATAATCCTCTCTGGATTTGTCATAGAGAATCTCATTGCATTGGTACCACTCCACCAGTTCCCCCTCTTGTTCCCTGTTGAAGTTATATGGCCTTACCTTCTGCCATCTTCCCTTTATGTTATCATCTGCTGAGGCTATTGGGGAGGCAACAGCTACTGGGGAGGCAATCTCAAATCCACCTTGATCACCCTCTCCCTGCTCCAAGGAGCCCACAGGCAGTGGTATCTCTGGCATCTCCTCTTGCCTCTCCACCTGTCTCTCTTGCTGAGTCTCCTCCTCATTTACCTGCATGGCTAAAAACTTTCTGACTTTCTTTGACCCCTTTCTCTGCGCTTTTCTGAGAGGCATCTCTGCAAGTCTTACTGTGAAAAAGATTCTCAAACAATGACAATTAGGTGGGACGTCCTCGATGGACACATGGTCCATTGGCGATATTGAGACCATCTTTTTTACTCACCTTATGTCCCCTCTGTCAAGCTTCCGGGTTTACCGTTCGCAGGAGTTCCCACGGTACCCGCAAGAGTCATTACGGATATCGCACGGATATCGCACTGGCATCTGCGTTCATACAATGTTGCAACGCTCACCAAAAAGTGCTCAAGTCACTCTTGGAGAAATTCAAAAATGTTTGAATTTTCTCCCGACCTTACAAAGTTACACGACTACCTGCCGTTAGCGCCACGGAGGTCCTCGGTGGTACTCGAATGCCGTACTGTTAACGCAGGAGGTTCCCACGATGTTAAACTCTTGTTAAGTCTTGCGTCAGGTCGCACCGTGAGAAAGCCCTTTTAAGCTTTTGGAAAAAATGCAGTTTAATTTCCAATTTAAATCATATGAGATCTGGGAATAAATGTCAAGCTAATATATTAGTTCCAACAACTACTAAATCCAGGCCAAATCCCAGAAGGGGAAAATTGTCCTGTTTTATTTGACAGGGTACAGGTAAAATAATTCAATATGGTCATAGCAAGATCATTGCAACTATAAATCCCATACCCTCTGTCCAACACCCCACCCCTCCTCCACGAAGAGAACTCCCTGCTTCACTTATCAAAACAACATGGAAGGCAGCCATTCAGCCCATTGGATCCATGCTAACTCCTCGCAGAACAATCCCATTAGCACCATTCTTTTTGCCCCGATGCCCTGCAACTATTCTTAGTTGCAACTTCCCTTTTGGTTGTCACAAAGGAACATTTGAAGTCAACCTATCAACTTCTGAGCATATCTTTGACATGCAGGTTGAGACCGGAATACCTGGAGAAACCGGAACATGCAAATTCCACAGATCCAAGGTCAGGATCGAGCCTGGATCTTTGGAACACTGTTTCCTTACTACGCAACCATGTCACTCAGATTCCGTTCCGTAAAATATTGTTAACCCCCCCTCCCCCCCCAACAAGAATCCATGTAAACTTCAAAACATAACTCAGACAAGAAGTAAAAGTTGTGAACATAGCTCAGGTTGCACAATGCATATTTTGCAAAAAACTGGCCAATTTCAATTCTGGAATAATAAGATCAGAATTAAAACAGCATACAAAACTGATGTGTTTTGCCGTAAATATAGAAGTATAGCACAGAATTAAATTCATTATTTTGAACCACAGCTGAATTTAGGAGAACTGCTATGCAAAAGTTACAATCTGCACTCATTTATCTTAAAAATCACAAAATATGTTTATCATACCTCATTTCTATCTTTCATAAATGTCAGAGACTTCAATTTAGGATACAATATTCCCATTTCTGTATTTACTAAATTATGCCTTTTATTTCTACAGTGATTGCTACAATAATGTTTTGACTTGTTTCTTACCTAGACTAGTCGGTTTGATCAGCTCATCGAGAATGTCATAAAAGGGCAATTTCTGCAGTTTTACATCAGGATGGACAGGATGGAGTGATGATGTCAGGTGTGGCAGATCTAGCTCGTGTTTAGGTCCCAGCAGTGAAACTGCAAGCAGCGGAGATGTTGTTGCATGCCCATCATAGGAGAGCTGTGGGATAGCAGATGGCGACAGTGGCGTGGTCATGGAAGCTGAAGTTGCATGGACAGAAGAAAGGCTCAAATCGGTGGGAGTCACAATCTTCTGTGGAAATCTCCGTCTATATAGTTCCTTAATTTTCATCTGAACAGCTGGGCTGCAGCCAGCTTTCAATAAATGCAGTGCCTTTGTCAGGAGTTCGTGCTTACGCCCGTGTTTGTTCCGTCCAGCATAGCCTAATAACACTTGGAGCTCTGACACTCTAAGGCTCATAACCATTTGCTTTAGGAAGAATAAAAGGGATGGGGGAAAAAGGAGAAAAAGAAAACCATTAATAGGGAAATGATGATGCGATGAGTTTAAGCAATGCTTATATTGCGAATTTCGTACCATAGCACAAATCAATTCAAGGTTTCAAATTAAAACAAACCATTCAAAATGGAAAAAAATACTGCCGATGCTGGGAATCTGTAAAAAGGGCGGAAAATCTCAGCAGGCCATGCAGCATCCGTGGAAAGAGAAACAGTCAACGCCTCAGGTTAAAGAATCTATATCAAAACTTCATAAAGGATGCTATAACCCAGAGTTAACGTATTAAATCAACTCCGAAGAAACAATACTAATTTGGAAGGAGTAAATGACCTTAGCATTAGCATTTATTATAAAAACTGGTGTAAATATAAACTGGTAAATTGATTCAAGGGTCCAAAATATTATATCCTTATTTAGCTTGCATCACATTGGACCTCTTCTAATCCAATTACAGTAGGAATCCTGCTTCGTATCTGATATCAATAGAATTCCTGCTTACCATTCTATATCAAAAAATAAATAACTTCTGTATATCCAAATTATTCATTTCTGCTGGATAATATTTGGGACTCTGATTTTAAATATCCTTAGTGCCCCATAAAGTGTATATATTCTACCTTCAGCTGCATGCAACCCAAACTATTCTTGTTAAGATTTGACTAAAATCTTCAACTGCAACTTGATTTAGCAGAGCCGTGCATTTGCTGATTTCCAGCTGTACAATGACATCAAGCTCCTTCAGTTTAACTTCAGCATTGAACATGAAAGCAGATTAACCAAACTGAAGAAACATAGCATGTAACTGTCAGTGCTGTAACAATAATTACAGTTACTTCAGACAAAATTACCGACAAAAGGAAATAGTTCACCATTGTATTATCTTTAGACAGGAAATGCAATAATGTACTCGCATTTAGCACATTTAATAGATCTAACATCTAGCTTTTTCAATTATGCATGTTACATTACCAGTGGTCTGAGTAAAAAAACTGCAGATGCTAGAAATTTAAAACAAAGATATAAAGTTGGTTATGCTCAGGTCAGGTCAGGTCATTTAAGAATTTTGTTGCCACTTTTTTATTTAAACAAGATTTAATTGCAATCTAATTGTCAATTGTACATGACCGCTCAATGTCAGTGAAAGTTCTCTGCTATGAAGCACAAGGTGCATTTCCGATGAAGCAGTCATTCAGTCAATTTGAGCTCGAGTGTGCAGCACATTGCACAAAACTTCATTAAAACAAAGCAAGCCATCCCTACAACCCAGACCACAATGAACTTTGAGTATGCCCTGTCAGAAAGCCCTACTTGCAGCCACCATAACGATGTTATTAGGAAACTGCTGCTACTGCAAGGTGACAGGCTGTGCTGTGACATTACGGACCTAATGGTAATAATGTATAGCAAAAATAATTATTAAACACTTGAACCTTTAAGGAGAGAAAGAAAGAATAAATGTTACAATAGCAGACCTGGACAGCGTGAAAGCCTTAAGAAAAGGCAGATTGTGAGCGAGTCTTCTGGGACGTCCCGAGGCTGAGAGTGATACTATTCAAATGTAAACCTCTTTCATGGACTTATGAAGTGCCTCAGGAGAAATAAAAGTTCCAATTTCAATAAGATAAAAATGACGCATTTGATTTTTCAGTTAATATTTCAGTTAGCACATACATTTTCCAAATATATTGCAACTTAGCTTCATTTGCTTTTACTGCCAAGATTTTGGTGAGACAAAGGAGGGACACCAGAATCTTCAAGTCTGGCTCACATTCAAACTTTCAGTTTTCTTTAGACACAGAGGACAAGACAACTGGTATTTTGTTCATTTGTATCAAAACGAGAGCAACGGTAAGTTTATCCTCCCAAGCCAATTATTTAAACTATTTCCAAACATATTTCCAAACTCAAATTCTAGTTGCCAATTCAGTCCACAGCTTGTCAAAAAAAAGTTCTCACATTAAGCAGTTATTTTAAAAGCACAGAATTTACAGCATTGAAATAGGCTATTCATATACCATAGTTTCTATTCAACATTAACTGTCCCAACACATTTCCGTAGTATTAAATTACTTTCTTACACTAAAGAGCTGGGAAGTGGAACAACGTGATAGTATTGGACAAATCAGCGCAAATTGAAGGAAAAACACCTCATATTTAGCTTGGGAAGCTTATACCCCAGCGGTATGAATATTGACTTCTCTAACTTCACGTAACCCTTGCTTTCCCCAT
This sequence comes from Amblyraja radiata, assembly GCF_010909765.2. Taxonomy (NCBI): domain Eukaryota; kingdom Metazoa; phylum Chordata; class Chondrichthyes; order Rajiformes; family Rajidae; genus Amblyraja; species Amblyraja radiata. Next base: position 10,152,557 of record NC_045989.1, read on the forward strand.
CTCTCCATCCCTTCCCCCTTCCCAGTTCTCCGAACAGTCTAACTGTCCATTGTTATGCATCAACATTAGGGTGTGGAAAATATATCAGCTTCAAAGTGATAAAACAACCTTCTTAAAATATATGTTTAAGAAGGAACTGCAGATGCTTCTTTTCCTTCGCTCCATAGATGTTGCTGCACCCGCTGAGTTTTTCCAGCATTTTTGTCTACCTTCTTAACATATAGCTCTGCATTACATTCTGAAACCATTCTGAAGCGATAAACATTTTTCAAAAGTGCATTTACGGCCTTTCAAATGAAGTGCGTTACACTTTCGACTTTACAACATGGAGAAGTTTGAAATTTTGACCTTGTAATCATTTCAAATGATCACCAGAGCAGGACGTCGGGGCTGGCAGCTGGAATACACCAGTACAAGCTTATTGCAATGACTATACTTGTAACATTCAAAACAAAACAAAACTTGTTTTTCGTTCTTTTCCTTCAGGTCCAAAACTGCATAAAAAGATAATTAATCAACAGTCTCCAGCATCAGAAATATCTATCAACTTCATAAAATGTTCAATAATGTTCGATACAGCACCTTTTCCTAAACGTTTGAACTCAACATATAAACAATATTCCAGGAAATTAACTGAAATAATGATTTTGCAAAATACAACATAATTGATACCAAATTGCCATGACAAGAATATCATGAGATTCCACAAAGAAACCAAAACTGAAAGCATTAACACAATACACAGACGCAGGAGATGTAATACCTATTCCTATACCACTCCCCTCCAAGGACCCCAACAGTCTTTTCAGGTGAGACAGAGGGTCACATGTACCTCCTTCAACCTCATCTACTGTATCCGCTGTTCCACATATCGGCGATTGTTTCGCTGTACACCTCCACTCAGTCCGCCTAAACCTACCTGATCTCCCGGTTGCTAAACATTTTAACTCCCCCTTCCCATACTGACCTTTCAGTCCTGGGCCTCCGCCTTTGCCAGAGTGAAGCCCAGCGCAAATTGAAGGAACACCTCATATTTAGCTTGGGAAGCTTACACCCCAGCAGTATGAATATTGACTTCTTTAACTTCAAGTAACCCTTGCTTTCCCCATCTCTCCATCCCTTCCCCCTTCCCAGTTCTCCGAACAGTCTAACTGTCCTTGTTTACATTTTAACACATCCTTATCTCTGTATCTCCCTCTCTCCTGAAGAAGGGTCTCGACCGGAAACGTCACCCATTCCTTCTATCCAGAGATGCGGCCTATCTCGCTGAGTTACTCCAGCATTTTGTGTCTATCTTTTGTTTGAACCATCATCTGCAGTTCCTTCCTACACACAGTATAGGATACTGGAAGTTGCTATCCTTCAATTGACAGTGAACTATTCAGAAGATTTAATCAATTTGAACGTAGTGAACTGTGACCCTTTCACCAATTGTTCACCTCTTTCACACCAACACTACCTCAAAGCTGTGTGAAATCAAACAAATTCTGTTCTTCCCATTTTCAGTCTTTCCACCTTCTCTCCCTCATGTTTTATTTACAACTAAACACTGTCAAGCTTAATGCGGAAATATAGAGAAGCATCCATTGCCACGTTGAGAAATTGGAGCAAAGGTTCACAAAAGAAGCACAATTAACTCAGAGCCCATATCTTGTGCATTACATTGAAAAGCAGACTTTGTGCCAAAGTTACTTAGGAAGCATGCATTTCTCACTTTTAGCACTTGGTTGACAAAGTACTCGAAAATTAGGCATAATGTGATTTAATACAAATTTTTTTTTACTATCCACAAAAGCCTCAATTTCACGAGAGTACAGCTACATGACTAAAAAAGTGCTTAATTTCCCACTGATTTCCAACGAAATCGCCAATCACGACAGTTTAGAGCAGTGAATGCATGCTGACTGGGACCTTCAAAATTCCCCAATTCTACTCTTACAATGAAAACATGGTAGAGACTGCCAACCTGTCAGTGGGAGTTGAAAATGAACAATTTGCACTTACAAAAGCTTTAAAATAGCAAAATGTCTCAAAATATTTCATAAGATTCATTAATCAAAAATGAGCACTGTGCCACATAAGAATAATCTAGGACAGATGATAGCAAGCCTAGCCAAAGAGCCCTAAAATACTCCGACTTCCTAAAGGGGCTGTGATCCAATTAGCTTCTAATTGTTCTTTTAACAGCTCGTACAATAAATTAACATTACGGATGGGTTAGAAAACAAACTTTCATATGTAGTAGGCCCCCCTCGGTCATGACTGACCATGGGTGATGTCATATGGAGGACAGGCTGTTGCCCATGCAGCACGTCCCCCCTCTCTACGTCGCTGATCGATCCAAAGGAACAGCAGGGCCGTTACAGTTTGGCACCAGCGCCGTCGCAGGAGCTGCCAGAGCGAGGTTGTAGACAACGACGAACTGACTTAGAGACTCCGACTCTGGATTTTCTTGAGGTTTACTCCTGGCGCCTTTTCCATGACTGGATATGGCCACAAGGCAGTGTCAAGTCAACTTTATTTGTCACATATACAAGATGTGCAGTGAAATGAAAGTGACAATGCCTGTGCATTGTGCAAAAACTACAGAACAGAATAGAATCAGTATTTACATGTTAGAAAAAAACATCAATTTTAAAAAGACACAACACAATAGTAAATTAGTACAGTAAATAGTCCCTGGTGAGATATGAGTTTACAGTCCTGATGGACTGAGGGAAGAAACTCCATCTCATCCTCTCTGTTTTCAGCATGACACCAGAGGCATTTTCCTGACCGTAGCAGCTGGAACAGTCCGTTGCTGGGGTGGTAGAGGTACCCCCATAATGCTGCTGGCTCTGGATCTGGTTTTAAATCAGGGTTTTCCCTCTCCTAGATGGACTGCCTTCCCAGGCTGACGAGGACCATCTGCCCGAGACTCGTGGGGGCGGGAGCGTCTACCTTCCCGTGCAGGTCTATAGCACCTGCCCACTGCTCATACGTAGCATACCTTGCAATATTAACAAAATATTACAAATTCTATGTAGATTGCTTCAACGCTTAACCATACTGTTCCCTCACAATAGCCATCAATTAAAATAAGGTGCTGCAAATGTATTTTTGGCATGTGAAAATTAAATTCATCTTAGTTTTATAAAGTGTGCAACATAGATCAAATTTTAATTTTATTGAGTTTAGTTTGAGATCGTCAAATCACAAATGCTCCATGTTTGGACTTGGATGTAATAGAAATGAACTGCAGATGCTGGTTTATACCTAAAATAGACACAAAATGCTGGAGTAACTCAGCGGGTCAGGCAGCATCTCTGGAGAGAAGGAATGGGTTACGTTTCGGGACGAGACCCTTCTTCAGACTGATGTCAGGGGAGTGGGAGGTACATAGATAAGAAAGTGTATAAATAAGGAAGTGTAAGGTGTGCAAACATGCCAAAGGGAATGGAGATCAAGGAAAATGTAGAATAGATCACTGTTAGTTGGGAGAAAGTAACAACAAAGCAAACAGATAAAATGTAGTCGGAGACAGCAAGACTGGAGAACTGGAAGGGGGATGGGACAGAGAGAGAGAAAGCAAAGGTTACTTGAAATTAGAGAAGTCAATGTTCATACCGCTGGGGTGTAAGCTGCCCAAGCGAAATATGGGGTGCTGTTCCTCCAATTTGCGCTGGGCCTCACTCTGACAATCGAGGAGGCCCAAGACAGAAAGGTTAGTGTGGGAATGGGAGGGGGAGTTAGTGTTTAACGACCGGGAGATCAGGTAGTTTTAGGCGGACTGAGTGGAGGTGTTCAGCGAAACAATTGCCGAGCCTGCGCTTGGACGTGTCGATATACAGGAGTCCACAACTGAACAGCGGATACAGTAGATGAGGTTGTAGGAGGTGCCTCACCTGAAAAGAATGTCGGGGTCCTTAGACGGAGACGAGGGGGAAGGTATAGGGATAGGTGTTGCATCTCCTGCAGTTGCAGGGGAAAGTACCTAGGGAGGGGGTGGTTTGCGTGGGAAGGGACGAGTTGACCAGGGAGTTGTGGAGGGAACGGTCTCTGCGGAAAGCGGAAATGGGTAGAGATGGGAAGATGTGGCCAGTAGCGAGATCCCGTTGGAGGATTATGTGCTGTATGCGACGACTGATGGGAGGTGAGTACAGAGGGGAGTGGGGACGGGACTGGACTCTGTCCCTGTTACGAATGGGGGGGAAATGGTGGAGCAAGAGCTGTGCCGCGGGCTATTGAGGAGACCGTAGTGAGTGCCTCATCTATAATGGAAGAGGGGAACCCCCGTTCCCCAATGAATGAGGACATCTCCGATGACCTGATATGGAACACCTCATCTTGGGCATAAATGAGGAGTAGATTGGGAGTAGGGGATAGAGCCTTTACAGGAAACAGGGTGGGAAGAAGTGTAGTCTAGATAACTATGGGAGTCAGTGGGTTTATAATAGATGTCAGTTGATAGATTGTCTTCTATGATAGACGGTGAGTTCAAGAAACGGTAGGGAGATAGCGGAGATGGTCCAAGTGAATTTTGAAAAGAATGGTAATCTAACGAGTCTTTATGAAAACATATCCATGCTGTTAATTAGCTCAAACGGGATCAGAGTAACCATCCAATGCTGCCCTTGTAAATAGGATAGTATTTTAGGAAAAAATGATAGGTACTCAAAAGTCTGAAAATAGAGATGTTACAAAAAACGACTCAAAAGCCTAATATTATTCATGTAGTACCTACTTTTTCTAAAAGATAGATATGCATCAACCTCATCTGGGTGACTTTTAAAATTAATAGCAGTGTAATTATAGAATGTTTAAAATGGCAGCCTGCCCACATCTTAAACACCAAAAGCGTTGGCACAATGGCTTAGAAAAAAGTGCGGTAACAACCTACAGATTCAAACCAAACGTTACCCAATCTCTACAAGAGTGTTACACACAAACATTGATCCAACACTATCAAGCCAATTTTGCCTGCATGGAAGTCGATCCTGAATCACATGAAAAAAAATTTCAAAGAAATACCAATCAAGCAAGTGCATATTGCCATTACCAATTTTTAGACAGCTAGTGCTTTGCATCGATCTTTACAAAATCTCTTGAAAACATCTTATAAACCTTTAACTTTTCTGTAACAAATATAGCATTATAAATTATAGCAACTGAAGGGTCTCAACCCAAAACATTGCCTATTCCTTCTCTTCAGTGATGCTGCCTGTCCCGCTGAGTTACTCCAGCATTTTGTGTCTACCTTCGATTTAAGCCAGCACCTGCAGTTCTTTCCTACACATAGCATTAAATTCCATAGTGCTGTTGTTGCTGTACTCTGCAACTCAATTAGATTGACTGAAATGAGAAAAATAATAGGTACTATCTTTGTAAAATGGAAAAGCTCTCGACTTTGTCAGACAATATTTTCAAATCAACTTACGCATTGCAATTAACAAGATACTTACAACTATTGATAATGGATAATTAAGAGAATAATACATCTGGTGAACATTTCCTGTCTAGTCTACAAGTTGTCTTTCCAGTCACACAGTTATAAAAACACAATTCTGCCAAATGCTGAAGTTTGACCGCTTTGAGTTTATTTATCAATAGATAGATTCTGTATCATTAAGGAGACTTGAGGTCAGGTTAATGCTGAATTACCTGGTTTGTGCCAGTGCAATTATGAATCATTATAACCCAACCTCGTACATATGCTGCCAGAAATCAAGCAACCGAAAATTCAGAAGAATACTTGCGAGAGCAAGCTTGCTCAAAGTAGTTCAAAGAACATATGAAATCAAGAAAAGGGACACAAAGTCCTGGAGTAACTCAGCAGGTCAGGCAACACCTCTGGAGGACATGGGTAGATGCCGATTCGGGTCGCGACATCTTCAGACAAGTTGATTTATTATGAAATCAAGCACATTTTCTGAAAGTCAAGCTGAATCATCATTCAGTGATTAAACAATATAATAGTTTAATTACCTTTCGAAAGAACAATTATCAGAATAGTTCAAATGAGATTCAGAGTGGCCCTACACAGCTGCAATCACTAATGTTTGATGAAGAGGCATTATTGAGATATAAAGCATAGTTATTAGTTGTATTCCATTTTAGATTTTAGTTCAGAGTGATGGTGGAATTACTTGGGGCATTTACTACAGATGTAATGCTTGTATTTGTAGTATACATTATACAAAGGACAAAATTTACCTCAGGCACCATAACAGCCACTATTGTTCATTAATCCAAAATTACCTGCCAAAGTTCAGAAAGAATATCTACTTCAAAACAAGAGATAATGCCAAGAGGAAGTAATCTATACTTTGCAAGTCAATAAATCAAAATTTAAATAATAGAAATGTACAAGTTTATAGTGGTTAAGTTTATATTGGGCAATAACACTGTTTAATTAGTTGCCATTATGATAGTGAACAAAGATTTGTTTTTAATTCAAGCAATGTAGATCGACTGCTTCTGCAAATGTACATAGTTTATTCTTCCTCTCTTCTAGGCTGGCTAAATTTAATTTTCTCTGGAAGGAGAGCAACAAATATTACAACAACCACCCTACTTCCGTCTTTCATTTCCTAAAAAAACAACTGCAAGGTAACCATGAAGGTAATTATTTGATGCCAGTATAAACAAATAGGCAGTCTTTTAAAATCCAAACTACATTGCTTTCAGAAAGTATTCAGACCCCTTCACTTTTCCCACATTTTGTTACGTTACAGCCTTATTCTAATTCTAAAATGGATTAAATTCATTTTTTGATCATCAATCTACACACAATACCCCATAGTAAAAAAGCAAAAAGAGGCGTTTAGAAATGTTTGCAAAGTAATTAAAAATAAATAACTGAAATATCACATTTACATAAGGATTCAGACCCTTTACTCAGTACTTTTTTGAGGCACCTTTGGCAGCGGTTACAGCCTCAAGTCTTCTTGGGTATCATGCTACAAGCTTGGCACACCTGTATTTGGGTTTCTGCCGTTCTTCATTCTGGTACTTTAGTACCTTTTTAATAAAATTCTAATATAATTTTATAGGGATTACTCGTTTTTTGGAATGACATTCGAGATAAAGGAAATCAAGCTTTGTTCGTGTCCTTGATGTCCCTTGAGCTCATTGTATTGTAAACTAGAAAGGTTTTGGCCAACAATCATAGTAGGCATTACCAACAATATCAGCTTATCTTTCACAGCTTTAAAGCATGAAATTGACCTTTCTTCCTCAGCAATGTACATTGTTAGGACTTGGATTTAGAACATTTTCCCCTGAAATAATGCACTCAACACTAAATACTTGTTTAACTATGTTATTCTCTCCTCCTCAGTCCAAGATCAACTAAAACACTAGGATATTCATTATCTTACCAATTACATTTATATTAAGTAGCATGATGAACTATCCACAGCTAGCCACTTCACATCTTTCTTTCACCTGCCTTTAAGTCATCAAAAAGGCTTTTAACCTATTGCTGTATCAACATTAGTCTAAAAATGCCTGACGTTGATTTTGGCTTTGATCCAAATCATTAACAGTTTTCCAATTTCGCAATACCAGTCCTCTGTTTAATTAACAATGATTTATTTACATGTTCCAGAATCCATTTATTTTATGAATGTCACCAATTGTGGAATGGTGTAGCCTCAAAGCATGCCCAATAACTGATGTTTGATCTTGGTCAAGGTACTTTAAGATGAGATGAAGTACAGGAAAGAGACGGAACTTCGTATCATGGTGTCAGAACAGTTCCTTCCTACACAAGTACAAACAAGGAACTGCAGGTGCTGATTTACCAAAAAAAAAGGACAAAGTACTCCCTCTGTGGACCAAATATTCCACCGTCATTTTTTTCAATAACTGATGTGACAGTATCCATTTCCCACAAAATGTTGATTGTATATTTCATGAAATCTATTGAAAAATATAATTGCCCCAAAATACTAATCAAATTTAAGTAGAAATCATACATATATCTACAGCATAGAGAGATGGCCTTTCAGCTAAATCATGTCCTTGTCATTCAGAAAAAAGCTTCTGATCCACTTCCCAGTCCAAGTTGATCCAAGTTTTTTTCATATTTAAAAAAATCTGATTTGCTATCCACAACATCCAATTAGGCAATATATTCCAAATTTGGGGAGAAACAGTTTCAACCCTTTCTCTAACCTTATGATTTATTAGCTTAACTCTGCCCAAATACTGACCTGCCTGCTGAGCAAAAAGGGTATTTAGTGAATAGAACAATCACTTTGACATTCTCCCTCAGCTAGCCTTTCTCAAACTTCTTAGACCTGTTTGTAGCCTTATTTCCTCTGCACATTCTCTAATGCTATCTCATCTTTCCTGTACTAATTGACCAAAACTTTAGCTTTGGCACAATCAGCATTTCATTCGGTTTAGCATCATTTTCCTGTGCTTGTTCTATATGCCTCAGCCAAAAAGCATCTCAAATGCTGCGTAACGACCTTATTTCCCTGTCATGTATCAGGGATCTCGGAACATGTACTCTCCATTTGCTTCTATACTAATGAAGTATTCCTTAGTTATGTTTGTCCACCACAAATGCATCCAATTGTAAATTGAATTCCATTCATCACTTTCATTTGTTGGTACCTTCTGGTAACTTACAATTTTCTTCATCACAGCCAATCAGAACACTAACTTTGGTATCATCAACCCAAATACCACCGACCCTGGTTGCGTGGCAAATAAATTCTTTCTTTCTTTCTTTCTGTCTGTCTGTCTGTCTGTCTGTCTGTCTGTCTGTCTGTCTGTCTGTCTGTCTGTCTGTCTGTCTGTCTGTCTGTCTGTCTGTCTGTCTGTCTGTCTGTCTGTCTGTCTGTCTGTCTGTCTGTCTGTCTATCTGTCTGTCTGTCTGTCTGTACTGTAACCCAATAATTAAATCCAAATTACTAAAATCTCCTCCATTCTGTATATATAGAATGAAGCTTTCTGGTCAGTGAGTATTTATAATACTTAAATAGCAAGGACTGAAGGACAGATTACTGCTGATAGGTAAAGCTTGGATTGAATAGCTGCTCAAGTAGCCCACTGTAGCAATGAAATAAGCACATAGGACATTTCATCATAATAGACAATTGATACACATGGAATATCAAAATTGCTACATTCAGAACAGGAGATTGGAACACTGATTGGAACACAGACTGATGACAAGTAAAGCTCGGCGATCACCCCGGTACTTTTCAATCTTTCTCCATGCAATGATGCACCTGACCTCCTATCAGGCTTCCCACTGGTGTGAAGCTGGACTCAGACATACGGGCACGTTCACCTCCATACCAAAACTAAGAACACCCTGGTGTACAGGAGCTGCAATACACTACACGCTTACCTGAGGATTAAAGTTGAAACCAAAACTATCTTCAAGATTTGTAAATGAAATCATAAAAAACACACTTTCTGTAATTACAGTGACCATTCCATTAATTTTTCTGTTGCTATTTCACCAAGTGCTCAAATTAAAAATTTGAGGTTAATGATTCCATACATTTCCAGGAAGTCTTAGACCACATTTTATGAGAAGTCTACTGGTCCTTGAATATCCTTGCCTTCGCTGCATCAGGGCAAGTCATAACATCTCAAACATCTGCATTAGTGCATGCCAAAGAATAAGCTGAATGTTGTCACTTTACGAGGGCAGAAGAGAAAAAAAAAAAATCAGGATGACCAGAAGTCATTAAAACTATGAAAGTGTTTTATAGCATAGACAATATTTCCACCTTGAGGGAGTCCATAGCTCGGTTTCATATTTGCAAAGTTGTCACTTTAAGAGCCCAATAAGAAATTCAGGAAAAAACATTTACATGTTCCATTCCACTACACTAATCATTCCTGCTGCAGATCTATTGAATAATTCCAAATTTCAGCCCTTAGAGTCAGTATTTGCAAGATATCCAGAAAAATACAGCTGATTTGCCAATAGATTATTCTTTCCTACAGGAACGGTATATCTTACTGCTGCCTTCACCACACAGCAAATTTGTCTAAAACCCACCACACAGGAGACTTATGGGCATTTTTTTCCCCAAAGATCAGCTTCACACAAAATTTTGTTTTGCTGCGCATTTAGATTCACAAACTATTTTAATAAATACAATTCCATTTCTTACAGTAAGAAAACAAAAAATTGCACATATCCTTGGGCTAAAATCAGACTTTTCAAAGACTTGGGATTTGCAAGATGGCACCAGAATGTAGTGACTCTCTTAACGCAGTTCAAGAAGAGGATCTATTGTACTCGTATATAGTATGAATTGACTGGATAGCATGCAAAACAAGCATTTCACTGTAACCCCCTGTACATGTGACAATAAAACAAACTAAAAATGGACAGCAGCAACTTTCATCTTCCACACAGTGAAGTACAGGTGCACAACCTTTCATCCGAAATTCCAAATAACGAAAAGCTCCGAATAGCGGACATTTTTTCAGTCCTTGAAGAAAGGTCCTTGAAGACGTTCACCGAGGGCGGCCCGCAGAGGTGACAGCGGAACCTCCGGTCGGTCCTCGAAGAAAGGGGAACTAAATCCCCATTCATAAAAGAGAAGGTGAGGGTATATTGCGCGGGAGGGTTAATAATTGACAATCTGCTGCTGCCTGCCCGCTGAGTTAAAAAGTAGATTCACGATACACAGTGTATCGTGAGTCTTGCGTGGGAACTTTTAAACTCAGCGGGCAGGCAGCAGCAGATTGTCGCTCCCTTCAGTTTCACCCCACCTACACCCCTCTGCTTCCCGGCCATGTGTGTGACCCCTTCCCTCCCCTCTCCAGCTCCCCGCCCATTGCACCGGCGCGGGGGCTTTGCACTGTCTTCACGTCGGTGATGCCAGCAGGTCAGTGCCAGTCACCGGAGTCGTCAGGACCAACGGGACACCGACCCCCAGGCCCACTGCAAGCACGGAGATCCCAGAGACCCACAGCCAGCAGCAGCCCAGCCCCGTTCCAACTCCAGAGGAAAACTGCAAACTGGCCGGAGACGTCAGGACCACCAGAAGCCGCTCCCCGATGGGCCACTACGGCGACAAGTGGCAGTTCGCCCACAGCCCGAGCTGCGCCCCCTCATCGGGACACCGATCCCCAGGCCCACTGCAAGCACGGAGATCCCAGATCAGCAACTCCAGCCCAGCCCCGCTCCAACTCCAGAGGAACACGCTCCCCGTAGGGGCAGAAGCTGATGGTGTGCAAGGTACGTCTTGTTCTTGGGGTGGCGCAGCTCGGGCTGTGGGCGAACTGCCACTTGTCACCGTAGCGGCCCATCGGGGAGCGGATTCCTCTGGAGTTGGAGGGCGAGGGGGGTATTGTGCCGTTTGATCGCCCCCTGCTATCCCAGGGACAGGGAGACACAGCGGATTTTGAGAATGGTGGGCAATCACTTCCAAAGTTCTGCCCACACAGTCAGTACACCTCTCCTACACTTGTCTCCCGCACTAAGATCATCTCACAGAGAATGATCCCAGCCTAACCCTCCCTATTCTCTCCTATTCTGCAAGAAAAAACTACATTGAAGACTCAAACTCGCGATCGAGTAACTGCCGGGATCGAGGCGCAAACTCGCGACCTTGCGGATATGAGCCGAACACTCTACCACTGAGCCAGCCGTTAAAATCTACGCTAAAAATCTTCCATTCCGAAAGCCGAAAAATTCCGAATTACGAAAAGTGTCTGGTCCCAAGGCTTTCGGATAAAAGGTTGTGCACCTGTACTTTGAATGGATGAAAGCAAATGTCTTTCACATATATTACATCATCTGTTGTGACTGGATATCAACTGGAATTTGTTGCAAGTAGTAATTTCAGTCAACCCAGTTTCATTTTTACTGCTTATTGAATTACAAGTAGATTTCTATCTTTAAACAAAAACTTTCCTCTCATGTATTACTTCAAAATGGAACAGAATTTGTGTTTACTCAAGTTAGAAATGTACTGTTCCTTTTTATATATAAACAGGAACTGTCAAAACATTTTATCAAATATATTTGAGATAACCTACTGGACATGGTGTATTTTCTTTTAGTTTCAGAGCACTGGTATATAATGTGTACACATGAGTTGAATCTCACCTCTTCATCTTACCACATTCACAACAAAATAAATTGCCATTAAGAAAGAAACACAAAACAATTTTCTTTAACTTATCTGCCACCTACCTTCCAAGTATTATGGTAATTGTACCCCAAGTATATTTGAATTATTTGTTTAAAAACTGAATGCAAAGATTAAAAACAATTATCATCAGCCACATGGGAAAGATAAAACAACTTACTGGTTCAGCAGCAACACAGTTGGACTTTGAGAGAATTATGAGGTACTGTTGCTGGCACTATTGCACCTGACAAAGTACATGTGGTTGGACAGTGAAAACCAGGTTCATGTTGAGCTATCAAAAATGTGTAATCTCAATCTGGCAACAACACCCTCGAAGCACTTCTGGATAAACGGCCGAAACAAGCATAGACACGGCGAACATTTCGCTGAACACTTGCGCCCAGTCCGTCAAGGCCTACTGGATCTCCAGGTTGCCAACTATTCGAACTCCTCTTCCCAGTCCCATACTGAGCTTTCTGTCCTGGGCCACCTCCATTGCCAGAATGAGGTCACAAGAAAACTGGAGAACCTGCACCTCCTATCATATGTGGTAGCTCATATTTCGCTTGGATAGTTTACACCCCAGTGATATGAACATTAACTTCTCCAACTTCAGATTGCCCTTGCTTTCTCTCTCCATCTTCTTCCCCTTCCCAGTTCTCCACGAGTCTTACTGTCTACGACTACATGCTATGTTTGTCCCGCTCCCTCCCCTGACATCAGTCTGAAGAAGGTTCTCGACCCGAAACGTCGCCCATTCCTTCTCTCCAGAGATGCTGCCTCACCCGCCGAGTTACTCCAGCATTTTGTGTGTAGCTTACAACACGATGGTATGAACATTGAATTCTCCAATTTTAGGTAACTAACCAAACCCCATCCTCCCCTTTTCTGACTTTTTGGGTCAGGAGTCTTCCTCAGATTGAAGTAGGATCCCAACCCAAAACGTCACTATCCATGTCCTCCAGAGATACTGCCTGAAGTGCTGAGTCACTCCAGTGCTGTTTTTTTTTTTTTCCTAGTTAGGTATCATTGCTGGGATATGTTTTCCTCAAATCCTGCCTATCCTTTTGATACCCCAGGCAAGCTAGCAAGAATTTTCCAGCGATGTATACAATCAATTCACAATATTACTTTAGAGCCTTTGAAACATGTTAACCAAGAGGACGGCACTTAAATGATAAGCAGGTATGATCTTTATATTTCATGGTTCTCTTTTTAAAATCTCAACCTATGTTTTTAGTTTTAAAAAACCTTAGATTCATTGTTAGAAATCCTACAAAACTTTTTTGTTTAAAACATTATTTTTCTAAAAATACACATTTGGTCAGCAGAATTTGAAATTCTCAAATTGCAATTCAATATTTACATTAGTGTTATGCAACTGAATTAGCCAGAATACATAACCACTATATATCTTTACATTTTTGAGTGACTCCTGCACTATGCATTAGAATTGTTAGTTAAGTAATGTTGGAAGAAACCCATTTTGACATGCATTCCAAAATTGCAACAGATCTCAGCATTAACACCCGAACTTGGCTCTAACAGTGAAGTCATCAACTTGGAAGCAATAAACTGCCAATATTTATATATATATATATATATATATATATATATATATATATATATATATATATATATATATATATATATATATATATATATATATATATATATATATATATATATATATATATATATACACACACAATTTCTGCATTCCATTTCAGCCATGTACTGGACATATCGCAAACATCTGAAGAGGTCATGGTTTACCATTTATTTTGCCGAAACCATTATGGTAAGCACTTAGCTATTAAACTTATCAGCAATCTAAGAGTTTTGGGGGGCAAAAATCCAGAGGGAACAGTTGCAACCCAAGACGAGGAGAAAGGAAAAGAAGTCAATACCCAGAGACATTCACATGCTCCAGTTATCTGGTGACATTGTGGAGGCCAAACAACATTGCTCACAGACTAGTGATCTGTGCTGGATGCAAGGGATGATAACAACACATTTTAATAAATTACATACATAGTTTTAGTCTTTGCTGTGACGGTAAATTACAAATTATTTTGCTATATTTCATTGAAAAATGAACAACTGCTAAAAAATATCCAACAATTCAGTCAGTATCGCTTAACCATTGCAGGTTGATTATTTACAACAAAAGGGTTACTTTAATAGTTAACACTCAGGGTTCAGTCATGTAGAGTTTACCATATACACAGGTACGATGAGGAATTGGTCATTGCGATGTTAGATGTCCGACAGTAATTTAGCCCCATATTGAGAAATAACGGGGACCTTGAATGTTGAACGCTGGGAACACAAAAGGAGAGTGGCAATCCTTGCAAATACTATCGCAAACCTCTTAACAGCCAATATAGAATGGCTGGCATTGTTATGGGGTATGACAGAAATCTCCTTTCTGCACATTTGATTTTGGAGGGGCTGGAGAAAAGAGAAACTGGTTTGTATTAGTTTCCACTAAGTCATTTTAACAACTTAGTGCTATTGTTTGAACAGAATGAAGTAACATGCTCCAATTCCCACCAAAATGCCTACAAAGATAATTACTGCTCATTTAATGAAACTGAACAAATTCAATTAATCTCTTAAATTACTCAAAAACTGAGAAAGATCTTGCAATGAATGACAATGCTGACTGCACATTGTACTGAAAAGGAATCAACTTAATCTTACCATTTTATTAATAGACATTTAATACTACAAGCCTTATGTTATGGAGATCACTAATAAGGGATTACAGCTCACTAAAAAGGTCACCTTTGATTTGGGTCATGAAATGAATGAAATCATTTGGAGGCCAACTTACTCTAACAGAATCTGCCATACAAATATTTACACAACATATTTCGCAGCTGAATGTATTAGTCCAAGAATTGCTACCACACGGGAAATTGCCACAAAAAACCATGCCGGCACCTCATTTCAGTCCTGATTTCCTGTAGCCCTTTAGGTGTTTTCTCTCGTGCCTTCCAAGACAGTTTTGAAATCCTCAACCGACTCCATATCAGTGTAAAAAGTGTTTTTCCTCACATTCCGCTGTATCTTTGTCCTTCACTTTTAAACTGTATTTCCTGGTTCTTGAATCATTTGTCAATCGAAGCAACTTTTCGCTAAACAAGCGTATCTATTTCCTCTCAACGAGAGAAACAACCTCACAACTTCTTTTGGAAAGAAGGGGAGGGCTGAACCAAAAATCTCAAGTCTTGGAACTGCATCAGTCTGCCATTCTACATCAATCCACAAGTACAGCAGACAGCAAACATTTAAATACAGTTTTAAAAAAATGACAAAGTGCTGGAGTAACTCTGTGGGTCAACTAAATATTCTCGTCCCCATTCTTGATATTGTTCCGTTATCAGGATTTAACACATTTGCAGCACCATAAGGAAATGGCCAATCTTCCCAACATTAACAGGCACCAACACTCAGGATTAAGCATATATCCAGAAGGCTTTTACATACCTTATCTATATGTCAAAAGCAGCTCGGTAGAATTGCTGTTATGGTGCAATTAATTTGGTAACATTCTAAATACCCACACACTACTGTTGACAAAGTACTGCATGCGACTGCTTTTATCCATGAAGTCTTTTAATTCTCAAGTTATCATCTTTTCAAATGTATTAGAATCCAGGATGTACTCTTACAGGTGCTCCAGCACAAATTTTCTTCCACAAACACAATGTTCAAAAGACATGTCCTACAGAGCAACAGCTACATTCAATTACGCATCTGATATAAAATATATTTATGACCACCCCCATTATGTACATTAGAGTACTGAAAAAATATTTTAATTGTAATGTAATTTTAATTAGGAGGGGGGGAGAGGAGGGGGGGGGGGAGGAGGGGGGGGGAGGAGGGGGGGGGAGGAGGGGGGGAGAGAGGAGGGGGGGAGAGAGGAGGGGGGAGGAGGGGGGGAGGAGGAGGGGGGGAGGAGGAGGGGGGGAGGAGGAGGGGGGGAGGAGGAGGGGGGGAAGAGGAGGGGGGGTGAAGGAGGGGGGGGAAGGAGGGGGAAGGAGGGGGGGGGGAAGGAGGGGGAAGGAGGAGGGGGGGGAGAAAGGAGATGTGCATGACACACAAGTAAACAAACAAGTAAACATCCAAGATCAGAATGTTATGACAATATAGATTGTCACTTGCCTCCACTAATCCCACAGCCATGATTCCCCCACTATCCAAATATCTATCACTATCTGCCTTGCACACGCTCAGCAACAGACTACAAAGGCCTCTTGGGCAGAGAATTTCAAAGATTCATCATCTCTCAGGAAGTAATCTAATAGCATTTATCATATTTGGAAAGGAAAATACAAAATGTATCAATTGCTTAAGTGTCTTTCAGTTCTCCAAGTTGTCACGACATGATGAACTGCATCCTAATGTTTTATAGTTAGCAGCCAGGGAGATGGATGTGCTTGTTGTCTTTTTCCAAAATACCAAAAAATCAAAGGGTTCCCACATACAAGGAGGTATATAGTACAATTTCACCACTGAAGAAATGAGGAAGAGAGCAAATGGGGAACTACAGAACAGTTAGCATGTCATTGTGATAGAGAAATTGCTGAAATAAGTGGTAATAAGCCAAGAAATATTAATAGGATTCGGCAAGGTCAATATATTTGCAAGGGAAATGATGTTGGGATATTTTAAGGTTGTAATGAGCTGAAGATGTGATGGCAAACCACTTGAAATGGTGTATGTGAACTTCAGGGCAACAGTGATTATTAAAATGAAATTAGAACATAGTATTGGGAGTAATAGATTGGCACAAACTGAGTGTTGGTTAACGGACTAAACAATAAGAATAAACAGGTAATTTTTGGTTTGGTAGTTTCCATCTAGTGGTATCCTGCACACGAGGGACAATTTACAGAAGCCAATTAACCTAGAAAACTGCACGTCTTTGGAACATGGGAAGAAAACTGAGCACCCAAAGAAAACCCACATGGTCACAGGAAGAAGGTACAAACTCAGTACAGTCAGCACCCATAGTCAGGATCGAACCCGGATCTCTGGCGCTGTGAGTCAGCAACTCTACTGCTGCGACACTGGCTAAAGATGTTGCAAATAAGCGAGTTCGGTATTCCAAAAAACCCAAGGAATCATGGGATTTGTTAAAGGTCAAATGCTAGAAATAGAAATCAAACAAAGCGCTGCAGATACAGCGAGTATATCTTTTTTCAAGTTTGTATCTGTCAGGGGACCGGGGGTGGGGGGAGTGACTGCACCGGCTCTCGGCAGCTGCACGCACACAGAACCGCGCCTCATCTGCAGCCAGGATGGAACCCGTGTCCCCGGCGCCATAAGCGCTGCCGAGCCGCTACTGGACTGTCCCCGGTTCCCCATCCCCCACTTGAGTGTCCCATCCCCACTGGGGGGAGGGGGGGGGGGGCGGAGACGTCCGGATCAATGGGACGCCGGCCCCCAGGCAGCGCGGAGAAGCGCCAATCCCAGCTCACCGCTCACCGCTGCCTCTCCCGCCGGGCCAACCGAAGCCCCAGACCAACGACACCAGTGGCCCCAGACCCACAGTCAGCGCAGAGAAGAAGCGCCAACTCCAGCCCAACCACGCTCCAACTGCAGAGGAACCCGCTTCCCGATGGGCCGCTACAGAGACAAGTGCCAGTTTGCCCACGGCCTGGCCGAGCTGCGCTCCCTCAGCCACCACCCCAAGTACAAGCCATAGCTTGCACGCCACCGACTTCTGCCCCTACGGTACCCGCTGACACTTCATCTACAACCCCGAGGAGCAAGATCCCGGCCTCGCCTGCGCCAGAACGCCAGCCTGGGCTCAGCCTCCTCCAGCCCGGCCTTCAGCCTCGACCTGGAGTTGGAGCTGGCCCGGACTGGTTGCTGCTGCTGCCGCCAGCATCACCAACGGCATCAGCAGCTCCAGCGGGCGCCCGGCCTGCCCATGGCCGGCAGGAGCCCGTCCGCAGCCTCTCACCATCCGACCAGGATGACTCCAGCAGCAGCGGCTCCAAGTCGCCCGTCTTCGAGCAGGGCCGGCGGCTGCCCATCTTCAGCTGTGTCGGACTTAGGGGAGGGGGCTGGCGGTGGAGGGCTGCCGGCCAACTCGACGGAACAGGCAGAGCTGAGCAAGTGCCAGTGGCTGCAGCACCGGCTGCAAGTCCGTGGCCGCCCCGCCAGCCCAGGACATCCTGACAGGGGACAGCCCAGCACCAATTCAACAGCAGCGACGGAGAGCTAAGCCCGACCCCGAACACGGACGAAACGCAAGCCTGCACACAATGCAGCACCACCGTTGCAGAGACTGTTTATCGCGAGTGACCTATGACCTGGGCATGACCATGCGCAGTCGGAATATCGAACTCGCTTATTGCTGCAAGGGCCCTCAATTTCCTCCTACCTTCCCAGAGGTTCGAGGATGTACTTGGTCAGGCCTGGGCGATATATCCATGTTAAAGCACTATAAAACCACCCATACCTCTTCTTTCATAATAGCCATATGGTACCTGGCTTTTTATCTGTTCTTAGAATCACGATAATTATGTATCAACATTTTTTGTTGATGCTGAAGTGTCTGGTTAATGGTGACATCAAAATTACGAGGAATTCACTAATAGTAATGCTGTTTAAATGTACTTGGTTAAATTTTCTTGCTGATGATCACTACTGCTTAAAAGCATATCTGAATGTTAGTCATATAACAGGCTTTGTCTTTTTTTCAAAGAATTGCAAATGGAATTGAACATTTGTTCACATTTCCTCTGACCTCAGAAGAGAAATGGCCATTATATCAATAGCTTAAGATGTTTGTTTCCAGCAGACTATTAGATCCGTAGACCTTCAGTAAAGGATTAAAAATCTGTAGGTCAAACCCAATAAACAGTTTCTTTATAAACAAGTGAAAAATTGTTCATTTATTAAACATTTTAACAGCAGCAAAAACAGAAACAATGAGCTGTGACTCAAGGGAAAGTGCATTAAACAAAAAAGGGGTCCATAATGTTTCCAAAGGGGGTAATTATCTGAGTATTATGGTGATTCAATTCAGTAAAATTAGAACAGTCAAAGGCATTCCAGCCCCTTGGCCAAGATGGCTGGGGACTTCGAGTTGTGATGGGAACTTATCCACAAGAATCAATCCATATTTTCAGAAAGGAAAATTGGAAAGACAGCTAAAAGAGTGAAAATACAAAGAGATATTTGAACAGATTTTAAACATACAGTCAACCAAATAAACACATTTTCTTTTCATAATTCTAATTAAATTAAAATTACTACACCAAACAATTCAGTAAATAATGATGATCCATGGCTGTAAAAAATAACGAGTCAGGACTATTTAAAGCTTCACGGTATATATTATCAACATAATAATAGGCTTAATACAGCATTAACCTTTTTTTAATATAAAAGATAGGCTTAAATGAAGCTGACAGTTAAATAAGGAAAATAAGCTTTTTTCCAAAATGTAATAATACAGTATTCATTTCTGGAAGCAAACAACTATATTAATGATGTTAGATTAATCTCTTGGGCCTCATTTACATTCGCAAAGTTAATCCCCGATGTAATTCACCAGCACTGTCAAATTGCAGTGTTATAGATTTTGGTTCAATTCCAAAACAGTAGTTAACCAACATGAAAACAGATTGCACTGTATAAATTCACACATGTCCTATCTGCAGGACACAACTGATTTTAAATTTAGCAGCATCATTCCTCGTATTAAAAATGTAAAGATTTATTTTGGTCTGAAACTTTTGTAAACTATATTATGCTTAAAAAACAAAACAATCAAAATATCAACAAAAAAACTAAATTGATTTGAAATGATAACAGCCATTCTTCTTACTGACAAAAATGAACCTAAAACAAATCATCTCTCAACGCCTCAACATGTAATAGCAGCAATACTTATTTCCCAGTAGAAATATTTAATGAATTAGGAGGAAAACAATCTGGAATTTTCAAATGTTACAGAAATGAACGCACAAATACAAGTATGTGCATGCATTCTGCTTTTAAGATTATGAGGGGACAGATTCTCTTTCAAACAAAAATATTTGAAGCTTGTTAGAGCAAGAAAACATTTCCACATGAAAGACACACTGGATATGATTCGAATATGCTGTTGGCATTGTTTTTTTTTTAAACTATCGTCCCCTCCGATTGCTGACAAATGAACGCAATTAGTAGTTACGGCACACAGATTCAAGTGGAATTTACGTAGATTCTAACTAGGGCAAATGATGGGACTTTTTAATTTTGGGGAGTGGGGGAGGGGAAGGTCCAGAAAAAGGGTCTTGTCCCAAAACGTCACCCATTCTTTTTCTCCAGAGATGCTGCATGACCCGCTGAGTTACTCCAACATTTTGTGTCTATCACCGAGAACTACGTCAGACAAACTTTCTCACTTCAGCACTGCATCTCATTTCCAACAATCTTCCCACTCGAGCAGAACTAATCTACAGGACAATCTATGTCACCAACTCCAGAACCAAGATCACCCTAACTTTACCAATCCAGCTGCTCTATCTACATGACACATGTGCATATAATTTACAAGGCCTAGCTCCCCAACCATCACATGGATTCATTAAAATATATCATAAAATATCAGCATGACAAAGAATCTAAAAATATGTTTTACAATTCCCAAAATCCCAGATAGAGAGCCAGCACCAGGCACGTGCCATCAGGGTAGGCAAGTTAGGCAGTGCCCACCCTGACTAAAATTATAAAAAGGTTATTATTAAATATAAATAGTAAAGATTTCCAATTCATTTACTAAATTCAGTATTTATTATTATATGGTTATTATTTTAATAATCAATCTTAGGTAGGCATAATTCTCCCGTGCCTTTCATCCGCAGTACATGTAATACGCGTAACTATGTTCAACTCCCGTGCCGTGGACGCTGCTTCAAGCCTTCACTTACAACGGACAATAAAGACAGCTGAAATTCTGCCTTTGCACCATGGATTGCGCGCAAGTGTGCTACAGGAGAGGAGACCACTCTGCGCAAGCACTGTTTTAAAGATTTTTAAAAGTCGACGGTGCCTACAGGACCCATCTGCGAATGTGCGGTTTTCACGATTTACTGAGCATGCGCGGATTTTACGATTTTTAAAAGTCGGCAGACTGCCTAATGCCTACCCTGAGTAATTACTCATGGCACGTGCCTGTCCAGCATCCTCTCTCGGGCCAACATTCAAGCCCCAATTATACATAGTCAGCTCCAATGGGCTGATGTCCGATATATGCCTGATACCAGATTCCCAAAACAGTTATTTAACACTACAAAGTGGGGCTGGGAGATTGCAACCTTCACGTGGTCCGCCCTGTTTCGACGATCAACCTGGCGTGCACAATCAAATAAGATCAAATAGAACAAGTTGTAGGACAACTTTAGGCTATGCACACCATACGCAAGAAGAAGACACTACAAAGTGGACACAGGAAAGATTTAACAAAGGTTGCTTCGAAAATGTTTAGCATGCCCAACAACCTTTGGGAATGCTTGGTCCATAATTGCTTAAAATAGATCAGCGCCATTTGGGATGACATTGAGAATTGTGGGTTTTCATCAGGAGTTCAACTAAAGAGAAGGCACAAACCACCTCCTAACCCACTGCGGAACCATTTTTGTAAATCTCCAAGATATTTTCTAAAAGTAAAACTAAAATCACAAGACATTATGAACAAACTACTTCATTTGAATAACAATTTTTGATTCACAAGAGTTCAATAGTTCACACCAAATCTTTTACAAAAGTGTTTTGAGGCAGGAGGGGGTGGGTGTCAGCAATAAGGGTGGAGGATAAGAAAAGAAAGGTGATCCTTTTATTATAAAGTGCCTTTAAAAACAAACACAAAAGATTTAATCCTGACAAGAATGTGACTACCTTAGCCAGGTTATTCTGCTCCCCCAATGCCCTTTACAATTTTCCCTGAGGGGGTGGGGGGGGGGGAGGAAGAGATTATGTTTGCCTGTGCCCAATGCTGCAGAATAATGGTGAACTCAATCTGGTAGAAGGGGGGGGAAATGCAAATTTATTTTTGCTGAACAGCATTCCAAATGTTTATTTTTCAATTGCAACTAGGGATGGAAATTTGTTTGCTGGCTAACAGAAATAAAAATGAAGGGCTGAAACAATGTTTGCCTGAATTATAATTGCATGTGTAACTTCAAAATAACAGTATTAAAGTAGTAGATATTCAGGCTATACAAATAAATTCTACATCTATGGGTATACTGGACGCAGGCACTAACAGCTTCATCTTAGAAGCAGATGGCACCTTACATTGTTACATTTCTAGTTCTGATAAAATTGCAGATCATCAAAATATCAATGGAGATGCAATTGCATTACCAATGAGTCTTGTAATTCGAATTTCAGTTATGATCATAAAC
Source organism: Amblyraja radiata (assembly GCF_010909765.2). Lineage (NCBI taxonomy): Eukaryota > Metazoa > Chordata > Chondrichthyes > Rajiformes > Rajidae > Amblyraja > Amblyraja radiata. Next base: position 10,175,076 of record NC_045989.1, read on the forward strand.
CTGAAACATTAATCATTTCTCTCACCACAGATGTTTTGACCTGTTGAATATTTCCACCATTTTCTGCTTAAGATCAAATTTCTAGTATCAGCAGTTCCTCTCCACTGAGTTTCAATTTTTGCCTTTCAACTTGTAGCTCTCGCTGGGAAGTAGCACAGGGAAACTTTTTACTGCCATTTTGTAAAGTAAAGATGTCCAGGATGAACATAGTCCAAATTAATCTTATGATTGGACTTTAATACAAACTCTGCCCCCTGCACAAGACCATCTGATCTTGAATGCACCGACTTCTAAAATCACTTCGGCTTTTTCAATCCTTACCCAACAAATCCTTACCTGTGCACATGCCAGGATTTAGGCAACACAAATCTCGTACTGTTCCAATCCAAAATATACATGCATGCACTTCTCATAGGGCTGCAATCATTTTGCCTTTCTTAAATGCAAGCATGATTAACAATACTAAATCTTCATTCAGGATCTTATCAATATTTACAGCTCAAGAGTACATACAGTATTTTCTCAAATCTTCAAGATCTTTATGCTATTAATCTTTACTTTTAGCAGGACACAGCTTAAAAGTTCAGAGGAAAACAGGTGCCCTTTAAAAATTATACCTTGAAATACCAATATTTGTCCAAAGGCAGACAAATATTATATGGAGTGGTTTCTACATCAATTGTACTAAACAAATTCAGGGTTGTAAAGATATGGGGACAAATGGAAAAATCTTACTTAGGTTAGTTGAAAAAAATTGAGCTACTGATGAGAAAAGATAGCCATGCAAAAAATATAACAGTTCAGATAATCATGAGATGCTGGGAACCAGCAATTTCCCAGTCTACTGTGCTGTTATTGGATATTCAAACATTTATTTTAAGCTACTATAAAACCTGAAGTGTACGTTATTTTACAATTTCCATGACAACAAGGAACAGAGCTCATTTTACAAGATTAAGGATTAAATCTTTTCTCGACCCAAGGAAAATATAGATTGGTTGGCAGGCAGTCATTTTCCTGTGTACATTTTCGTCCAGATATGCAAACACCAAAGCCACTTTTTCAAGAACTAAAATCACCTCATCCACGAGACCAAGCGCTGTCTTGAAAACAAATTTCTAATGATCAGATGTATCAACAGAAGCTGTGCAGAACATGGGCACTGCAGATAACATTGCTGTTGTTTGTCTGTAGCAACCCCAATTTTTGTCCTGACTTTGGGTGCTACGTGGAGTTCGCATGGCTCCCCCTGTAACTGTGTTGATTTTGTCTAGGTTTCCCTCCCACATATCTGAGATATGCAGGTACATTAAATGACTATGATAAATTGCCCTGGATGGCTGGCAAATTTGAGTTTATGATCACGAGGGAGAAAGGTTATGGGGAAAATATATGTGGGATGGGGGGCAGGGGAGTATTTGACAGTGTGAATGCTCTGAAAGCTGACAAGGCCTTCAAAGTCACAAATATGAAATAATAAAGTACAACAGAAACAATGCAAAACAAAGATTAATCAAACCAAGTTAATGCTAATAAGTGGATGTTTATACAATAAATGACAGATTTTCTGCTGATAGGATGAAAGCCATCAGTTGAACAACTGAAGATAAAAGTAAATACAGATGAACCCCACGTTGAGAGGAGTTACATTCCTAGAAAAACATCCATAACGATTTTCTGTAGCACAATTGTCCATTTCTCATTGATTCCCATGTAATAAGTGCCAAGATGTGTTGCTACATGATGTTTTTCTCTTGTATTAAGTCATTTAAAAGTCGATGACGACAATGTGATCCACCACTTATTTAACAGCAAAAGCCAACATTAAACTCAGGAGATGGACGAGGCTTATGCAAAAGAAACATAGTTACTGTCATCCTCAACCATGCCAAAATCCAGCTATGAGCACAAAGGGCAAGACTGATAGTTTGCAAGCATCTTCAGCTAAATGGTAAATGGACAATCCTATCTGCAAAATGTTCTACAGGCATCAGAATTAGGCCTGTTCAACTTACAAAGATTAAACGATTGACTACTCTGCACACAAAATGAATGCTAACACAGACCACAGCACTGAAGGCTTGTGCACTAGAGGGAGAGCATGCCGTTCCTTTTGTCAATCTTTTCCAGTGCAACTGCAATGCTACCATCTAATCTAACAGCCTGGATTTATAGTATTCAGCAAAAAAGAACAAATATCTAAGCTGATTGCCAAGTGATAGAAGGCTTCATTAATAGTGCCATTATGCAACAGCTGTTCACTAATAACCTTCTTTCCATTTCTCGGTTTCAGTAAAATGATTCTGCTGCAGATGTTATCCCTGTTACCATCCAATGAGCCCTGGAAAAATGAAGGTCACTGCAGTGTCAAAGGAAAGGTCTTTCAATTAAAAAGACAACTTGAGGTTAACAGTAACTTTCATGTTCCTTTCAGAATGTCCGAAAGTACTGAAATTGTATATTTAATCCTTTGTCTAAGCGGCATCCAAGATTGGACATCAGTAAAGTTGAGGTAAGGTTATAGAACATAGACCATAGTTGGGCAGCGGTAGAGTTGCTGACTTCCTGCGCCAGAGACCCAGGTTCGAACCCGACTACAGGTGCTGTCGGTACGGAGTTTGTACGTTCTCCCTGGGACCGCGTGGGTTTTCTCCGAAGGTTTCCTCCCACACTCCAAAGACATACAGGTATGTAGGTTAATTGGCTTGGTGTATGTGTGAATTGTCCCTAGTGTGTGTAGGATAGTGTTAATGTGCAGGGATCGCTGGTCGGTGCGGACTCGGTGGGCCAAAGGGCCCGTTTTCTCTCTGTATCTCTAAACTAGAATTACAAAATGTTCCTAAAATCACTTAATTTATGCTTAAAATTTGTGAATAGACATGCTTTTATTGTAACAGAAATTTATGACGAACTTTCAAACAGAAAATCATCTGCAAAACTACCATACACAAACCTCGGCCACATAGTTATATCTGGCAAGTGCAAGATTTCCAATGTACACAATTTACATCAGACTTAGCAGCATAGATAATTTTCACTAATATTGTGTTAAAAATACTGCAAAAGAGCATACATCATATATTCCATAAGTTCTTAGCATAAAACACTGAAGAGTTACTGCATAGTTAATGTTCAAATGTTGAACAAGTGTTACATAGAGCAACAGTGCAGCTTATTGTTTATACCGTGAGAATGCCTCACATTGGTCATTATCAATCCATTCAATCCTGTTACTAGGTCTTGACCCAAAACATCGACTATTCCTTTGCCTCCCCAGGTGCTGTCGGACCCACTGAGTTCCTCCGGCAGCTTGTCTTTTGCTTCATATTCCAGCATCTGCATTCTCTTGTCATCATTTTTGTGATGAGAGGATGATATACAGACCTCAGCCTGCATCTTGACATGCCAACATATTCAATTCTGACAGGAACCATAAAACCTAGAATCTTTACTTTCAAAGCTAATGACCAATTACATTAAACAAATGCTCCCTCGTCACATCTTTTCAAACCAAATACTCTTGTGTAAGTATGCCACCTTATTTCTTTATTCTTGCCAGGGTGTGGAGGACTTCAGGTGCAATGTATTTTCAGAGCATCATTGAAAGGAAAGTATGAACTTTTAGGGAATTGGATTGATTGGATTCCTTTTACAAAGAGCCAACGAGGAGTTGATGTGCCAAATGCCCACCACTCATGCTGGTAATGATTAAGCATTTTTCTCTTAGCTTAAGATGAAAACAGGAGAACCCGAGGTGGGTTTGAAAATAGAAACAGATGTTGCAAAGATCTGGAATTTAAGAGATTTTAATAGAAAACTAGTCTTATTGCACAGTATCACTGCCCCGACAGTCATATTTACACCATCTCTGGACCGATTTTATTTTCTTTATTTGCTCTATTACTAACTTCCAAACACCATAATCTCCTCAGTCATTTAATCTATTCCATCGTCTGACCTGTAATAAAATGTAGCAATTTGTCATCCCCACTTTCCCCATTATCCGCAATACCTGCTGCATTGTTCTGATAAATCACAGACTTGAAAAGTTGCCCCCTTCCAAATGCTGCGCTGCCTGCTGCACAGTGTTTTTCCAGTTTTATTTCAGATTAGGAATTCCATGGGAAGATTGTATGCCTCTAATCGGCAACTTTCTACATTATGCCCCTGAAATTAGGAACTCAGTGGAATGATGGAATATGCTTATTCATACTTCAATTATACTTAGCAATGGTGCTTAATTACCAAGTTAAAAAATGCTGGTAGATATATATATTTATCATTTTCTAAGACTGAACATCAATAGCTTTATTAGAATAGGAATTCAATTAACTTTTTGCTATTGCATTTGTATCTGTTTAAAAATACCACAAACACGTCACTTTCGCTGAAAGCATACTAGATGGAAGTTAGCAGTTAAGAATCAAGAGGTATAGGGAACTAAATAGTGCCATCCTGTTTCCTCAATGCTCATTTCTTCTATACTTGCCTCCTGCAGTCAGAGGGTCCTTGTGAAGAAGCACAATTGGGACTGTGCATCTTAGATGGTAAAGATGATCATGTGCAGTAACTCTCAGCAAGTCAGGCAGCGTTTGTGAAAAGAGAAACCATTTACACTTCAACTCCAGGTCCTTTTGACAGAACAGAACTAATTTCTCATTATACAATTTTCAGTCGAGGACCGCCTGCTCTGTAACTGGTTCCTCAGTATTTTGTCTTGGTGCATTGCATAAGCAGTTAGAATCAGTGGAATTAATACTTTGCTTAATTTTGCATAAAGCTCTCGATATTTCAAGTTTTTTTGGGGAGAGGGGAAGAGAATAGGGGCAAAGTAGTTAAATTGCTGGAACAGTAACCCGAATGTCTGAACTTAACCCTGACAACATCAAACCACAGAGCAGTTGGAAAGTAATGAACGATTAACCCCTAGAAACAAAAAACATGGTGATGAAACACCAGATTGTAGTGAAAACTAAAAGTTCAATAACTTTGTTTAGGAAAGTAATTTTGTCACCCCAAACTTTCTACATTATGTGATTCCAGAACCATCTATACAACTGCCATTAAAGAGGCCTAGCAAGCTGATTTACTTCACAGGGCAATTACGCATAGACAATTAGTATTCATCAGGTATATATCCAATTACAAAAATAAACTAGGACACGATGCAAATGAGTAGAAGAAACACTTAAAGTGGCTCCAGCAGGAGTCAATGTCTTCCTTGTGGAACAAAAGTCACAACAAATGTCATAGGACATACTTCATTGCTAAAATTTTGTTAACCGCATTAAGATTTACAAGACATCAAAATTACAAAATAGTCATAAAAACACTTCATCCATGCTTAAAATTGTGGACAGTCATGCTTTTAATGGGCATCTCAAATTGACAACTCAATGGAGTGATGAAAAATGCTGCTTCATACTTCAGTGATACTTTGCAATGTACTTTACCGTGACGAAACATCAAGAATCTTCTCTGCCTGCAAGTGATCCATATACCTCAATATCCATGTGCCGATCAAAAAATATCAAACACCACTATTGCTTCTACCATCTCCTCTGGCAGCACAATCCAAGCACTCGCATATCAATCAGTCCCATAGTCATACAGCGTGGAAACAGCCCCTTCGGCCCAACTTGCCCACATCAACCATCATGCCCATCTACACTAGTTCCACCTGCCTGCATTTGGTCTATATCCCTCGAAACCTATCCTAAACATTTGCCCATCTAAATGTTTCTTAAATGTTCCAACTACTTCCTCCAGCAGCTCGTTCTATACAACTACCATCAATTGTGTAAAAAAAAACCCTCCGGTTCCTTTTAAATCATTTCCCCCTCAACTTAAACCTACGTCCTCTGGTTCTCGATTCCTCTACTCGGGCCAAAAGACTGCATTTACTCAACCTATTCCCATCATGATTTTGTGCACCTCCATAAGATCATTCCTCATCCTCCTGCACTGTAAGGAATAAAGTCCTAACCTGCTCAACCTCTCCCTATAACTCAGGCCCTCGAGTCCTGGTAATATCATCGTAAATCTTCTTTCAACCCTTTCCTGCGTGACAACATCTTCCCCATCACATGGTGACCAAAACTGAACACAATACACTAAATGTGGCTTCACCAAGTCTTATATAACTGGAACATAACCTCCTAATTTCGATACTCAATTCTCTGAATGTTGAAGGACAATGTGCCAAAAGTCAACTGAGTTCAAATATTTGCCCCGTACATTTCCTTTTAGCTTTCCCCCTCTGACTTTAAAGATATGCTCTCTAGCCTTTGCACTCTTTGGCAAAAAGATTCTGACCATCAACCCTATCTGTGTTTTCTAATTTTATATACTTCTATCCAGTTTCCCCATAACCTACACGGTTCCGCAGGAGATAATACCCACTTAATCCAGGCAGCACTCTGGTAAACCTCTTCTGCACCTTCTCCTTCCAGTAATGGGGCAAACAGAACTGCACACAATACTTCAAATGTGGCCTAACCAAGGCCCTATAAAGCTGCATCACGACTTCCTGACTCTTATACCAATGCTCTGACCTATGAAAGCAAGTGTATCTAATGCCTTCTTTACCAGTTTCAGGGATTTATGGACTTGGGTTATGTTCCTTCTGAATATCAATGCTGCTAAAGGTTTAGCCATACTTTCTCCCTTACATTCGACCTCCAAAAGTGCACCACATTATATTTGCTCAGATTAAACACCATTTGCCATTCCTTTGCCCATATATGTAACTTCTCTATCTTCTGCTGTATCTTTTGACAGCCTTTGTCCAAAATGTCATCAATTTTAGCAATAAGCTCCATGAGGGGAGTCAGAACTGGAATATTTTTTTTATAGCAACTTTGAGAATGAATGCTTTTATTAAACACTAATGCTCACCACTTACAGATGCAAACATTCAGAAAATAAACTGATTTCCAGTCACAACTATAACTCAATGAAGTTTGCAATCTGAAAAGTTTTTTACATTGCTGCAATATTTTAATTACTCCATCTGTGACTCTCCAGTCATTTAGTTACTACTACAATCTGTGGATTGTCACCTTGTCTTGGTGGAGAAGCTTGTGTGGGCCTGAGATCCTGAGAGCAATGCCGTCTGGAGCCATGCTCCTGGTAGGGTCACCCATGGCGGTACGGTTGAGGGGGAGGTCTCTGACAAAAAGCAATCCAACCAAGACCTTAACGGCGGAACAGGCGGAGGACGATGGCTGACCTTAGTGGCTCGGCTGGGAAGGCGGATGAAGGCTGCAGCAGAAAAGGGTCTCCGGTCGTCTTGGATTCCATGCCACTGGATCCTGACCCAGAACTGTCAAGGACCGTGGGATGGCTGCCTGTGCACCAGTCTCCCCACGTTAAACAAAGTCACGCACAGGCGTCCTCCATATAGCACCCTGGAGGGATGAAGGAAAACAATAAATGCAAACCTCCACTGCCTTGTGGCTATTACCTTATTCAGGAAAGGTGAAGACAGGATCCGGCAGAATACGCGGAGGAGACCACCATTTGGCGGTCCATCGGGTAGGAAGGTGGACCCAGCAAAGCGTCGTGGAGCGCAATTTGGGCACAATGTTCACGCAGAACACTGGTGGTCATCCACTGCAACCTGACCTATGGCCAGCCATCTCGACTATGTCTTGCCACTGCATCCAGGTAGGCCGGGACAAGAGAGTGAGGCTGATGATTTGCGCAACTCTCCCTTACATTAATCCAAGTCAAGCGCAAGTCATGACTTCAGGACCCGTACCGCCCAACTGGGCGAAGCAAGATCACCACAGGAGCGCGTGCAGCTGGGAAGAAGCGCACCGCAGAAGCTCAGAGGAAACCGTGCGCAAGGTTCGAGTCACTTCAACTTCTACTGCAGCAACCACCCAACTGTGTCCCGTATGCGGGCGAGCCTTCCGGGCCCAGATCGGTCTCACCAGTCACCTCCAGACCCACAAACAAAAACACTGAAGTCGTGGTCTTCTTCGACTACGGAGGACAAACAACAACTACAATCTGTAAAATAGCCAATATCAATAAGATTTCAATAGTGAACACAAATTAGTTTTGTGAAACTAACATTTACAATTTTTGCCTTCACAGAACTATAACAACAGAATGGGCTGTGACAAAATTACAGCAAATGCTAAAAATACAAGATAATCAAAGAGCAAAACGTCAGGCAACATCCATGCAAAAACATGTAAAGTTTGATCATTTTATAGAATTCTATCATTATTCTACCATTTACTTCCCTCACACGCCACCCGATTCCCTTCGAGGAAAACTAATTCTCATAGCCTGCCTGAAAAACATAGAAACATAGAAAATAGGTGCAGGAGTAGGCCATTCGGCCCTTCGAGCCTGCACCGCCATTCAATATGATCATGACTGATCATTCAACTCAGTATCCTGTACCTGCCTTCTCTCCATACCCCCTGATCCCTTTAGCCACAAGGGCCACATCTAAATCCCTCTTAAATATAGCCAATGAACTGGCCTCAACTACCTTCTGCGGGAGAGAATTCCACAGATTCACCACTCTCTGTGTGAAAAAAGTTTTCCTCATCTCGGTCCTAAAAGATTTCCCCTTTATCCTTAAACTGTGACCCCTTGTTCTGGACTTCCCCAACGACAGATGGCACAATGGGCTAAGTATTCGGCTGGCAACCTGAAGGTGGCCGGTTCGAATCCTGCTTGGAGTGTGTACTGTCGTTGTGTCCTTGGGCAAGACACTTCACCTACCTTTGCCTGGGACTAGAGACGGAAATTAGCTACTGATTGGCTACAATCTCGCATATTTACATGCAAATGTTAATTAATATGCACTGTCCCTATAAACAAAACATTATTATTATTATTATTATCGGGAACAATCTTCCTGCATCTAGCCTGTCCAACCCCTTAAGAATTTTGTACGTTTCTATAAGATCCCCCCTCAATCTTCTAAATTCTAGCGAGTACAAACCGAGTCTATCCAGTCTTTCTTCATATGAAAGTCCTGACATCCCAGGAATCAGTCTGGTGAACCTTCTCTGTACTCCCTCTATGGCAAGAATGTCTTTCCTCAGATTAGGAGACCAAAACTGTACGCTATACTCCAGGTGTGGTCTCACCAAGACCCTGTACAACTGCAGTAGAACCTCCCTGCTCCTATACTCAAATCCTTTTGCTATGAATGCTAACATACCATTCGCCTTCTTCACTGCCTGCTGCACCTGCATGCCTACTTTTAATGACTGGTGTACCATGACAACCAGGTCTCGTTGCATCTCCCCCTTTCCTAATCGGCCACCATTCAGATAATAATCTACTTTCCTGTTTTTGCCACCAAAGTGGATAACCTCACATTTATCCACATTATACTGCATCTGCCATGCATTTGCCCACTCACCCAGCCTATCCAAGTCACCTTGCAGCCTCCTAGCATCCTCCTCACAGCTAACACTGCCCCCCAGCTTCGTGTCATCCGCAAACTTGGAGATGTTGCATTCAATTCCCTCGTCCAAATCATTAATATATATCGTAAATAGCTGGGGTCCCAGAACTGAGCCTTGCGGTACCCCACTAGTCACTGCCTGCCATTGTGAAAAGGACCCGTTTACTCCTACTCTTTGCTTCCTGTCTGCCAGCCAGTTCTCTATCCACATCAATACTGAACCCCCAATACCGTATGCTTTAAGTTTGTATACTAATCTCTTATGTGGGACCTTGTCGAAAGCCTTCTGAAAGTCCAGATATAACACATCCACTGGTTCTCCCTTATCCACTCTACTAGTTACATCCTCGAAAATTCTATAAGATTCGTCAGACATGATTTACCCTTCATAAATCCATGCTGACTTTGTCCAATGATTTCACCACTTTCCAAATGTGCTGCTATCCCATCTTTAATAACTGATTCTAGCAGTTTCCCCACTACCGACGTTAGACTAACTGGTCTGTAATTCCCCGTTTTCTCTCTCCCTCACTTTTTAAAAAGTGGTGTTACATTAACTACCCTCCAATCCTCAGGAACTACTCCAGAATCTAAAGAGTTTTGAAAAATTATCACTAATGCATCCACTATTTCTGGGGCTACTTCCTTAAGTACTCTAGGATGCAGCCTATCTGGCCCTGGGGATTTATCGGCCTTTAATCCATTCAATTTACCTAACACCACTTCCCGGCTAACCTGGATTTCACTTAGTTCCTCCATCTCATTTGACCCCCGGTCCCCTGCTATTTCCGGCAGATTATTTATGTCTTCCTTAGTGAAGACAGAACCAAAGTAGTTATTCAATTGGTCTGCCATGTCCTTGTTCCCCATGATCAATTCACCCGTTTCTGACTGCAAGGGACCTACATTTGTTTTAACTACTCTTTTTCCCTTCACATATCTATAAAAGCTTTTGCAGTCAGTTTTTATGTTCCCTGCCAGTTTTCTTTCATAATCTATTTTCCCTTTCCTAATTAAGCCCTTTGTCCTCCTCTGCTGGTCTCTGAATTTCTCCCAGTCCTCTGGTAGGCTGCTTTTTCTGGCTAATTTGTACGCTTCATCTTTTGTTTTGATACTATCCCTGATTTCCCTTGTTATCCACGGATGCACTACCTTCCCTGATTTATTTTTTTGCCAAACTGGGATGAACAATTGTTGTAGTTCATCCATGCAGTCTTTAAATGCCTTCCATTGCATATCCACCGTCAACCCATTAAGAATCAATCGCCAGTCTATCTTGGCCAATTCACGTCTCATACCCTCAAAGTTACCTTTCTTTAAGTTCAGGACCCTTGTTTCTGAATTAACGATGTCACTCTCCATCCTAATGAAGAACTCAACCATATTATGGTCACTCTGGCCCAAGGGGCCACGCACAACAAGACTGCTAACTAACCCTTCCTCATTACTCAATACCCAGTCTAGAATAGCCTGCTCTCTCGTTGGTTCCTCTACATGTTGGTTTAGAAAACTATCCCGCATACATTCCATGAAATCCTCTTCCTCAGCACCCTTGCCAATTTGATTCACCCAATCTATATGTAGATTGAAGTCACCCATTATAACTGTTTTACCTTTGTTGCACGCATTTCTAATTTCCTGTTTGATGCCATCCCCAACTCCACTACTACTGTTAGGTGGCCTGTACACAACTCCCACTAGCGTTTTCTGCCCCTTAGTGTTTCGCAGCTCTACCCATATCGATTCCACATCCTCAAAGCTAATGTCCTTCCTTTCTATTGCGTTAATCTGCTCTCTAACCAGCAACGCTACCCCACCTCCTTTCCCTTTCTGTCTATCCCTCCTGAATATTGAATATCCCTGGATGTTGAGCTCCCAGCCTTGGTCACCCTGGAGCCATGTCTCCGTGATCCCAACTATATCATAGTCGTTAATAGCTATCTGCACATTCAACTCATCCACCTTATTACGAATGCTCCTTGCATTGAGACACAAAGCCTTCAGGCTTGTTTTTACAACACTCTTACCCCTTATACTATTATGCTGAAAAGTGGCCCTTTTTGATTTTTGCCCTGGATTTGCCGGCCTGCCACTTTTACTTTTCACCTTGCTACCTATTGCTTCTACCCTCATTTTATACCCCTCTGTCTCTACGCTCACACATTCAAGAAACCCTTTCCCTTTAACTCCATCCTCCACTATCCCATTCGACACCCCACCCCCCTTATTCAGTTTAAAACCACCCGTGTAGCAGTGGCAAACCTGCCTGCCAGAATGCTGGTCCCACACCTGTTAAGATGCAATCCGTCCCTTTTGTACAGTTCCCCCTTACCCCAAAACAGATCCCAGTGATCTAAGAATCTAAATCCCTGCCCCGTGCACCAGTTCCTCAGCCACACGTTCAGGTCCCGTATCTCCCTGTTCCTGCTCTCGCCAGCACGAGGAACTGGAAGCAAACCGGAGATAACAACCCTGGAGGTCCTGCTTTTCAGCATTTTTCCGAGCTCTCTAAAGTCACACTGCAGAATATTCATCCCCTTCTTTCCGACATCGTTTGTGCCGACATGCACTACCACTTCCGGATGTTCACCTTCGCCCTTGAGGATTTTCTGCACTCTGTCCGTGACATCCTGGATCCTGGATCCTGGCACCAGGAAGGCAGCACACCATCCTCGTATCCCGTCTGTTGCCGCAGAAACCCCTGTCCGTACCTCTCACAATGGAGTCTCCCACTACAATGGCGTTGCCTGCCTTAGGCCTTTTTGGTTCTGGCTCAACAGCCCTATTCGCATCGCAAGCCAGTCCGCCGCTCAGTGTAAACACGTCTTCTGTCCCGACAGCTTCTAAGTGGGTGAACCTGTTCACAAGAGGTACAACACCCAGGGACGTTGGCATTCCATGCTTCCCTCCCTTTCTCACTGTCTCCCACCTTCTTTCTTCCAGTACCTTAGGTGTAACAATCGTACTGTAGGACTTGTCAAGGAACGACTCAGTTTCTCGGACGAACCGGAGGTCATCCACTTGCTTCTCCAGTTCCCCAACACGGCCCTTCAGGAGCTCTACCTGGATGCACTTCTCGCATTTGTAGCAGCCATAGGCACCAGCGGTGTCCTTGACCTCCCACATACTGCAAGCATCGCACTGAATCAGCTTGCCTGACATCTCCTTCTTTCGTCTCTACCTCTCAAGCGCATTGCGTGGTCTCCTCTCCTCAGCCTCCTCGCCGAAGACTCTCGAGCCAAAGACTCACACTTTTCTCACAGGGCCGCTCACTCACTGCCGCTCGCTAAGAGCCGTCTTGCTTAAATTGACTGATAAATTGCCTGATTTACCAATTTACAAACCTCAGTTTACAAATTCCTCAGTTTTCAACTGGTTTCCCAGCACTGACTCACTTCAAAGAAAATCAAGAATAACTTTTATATCTTTACTAACCTCTAACCAACATAGTGCTTCAATTGGGTGAATTGTGGAGATGTTAATTTCAAAATTAACATCTCCAAAAGCAAAAGCCAGCATTCTCAGATTTAATTTATTATGAAATCCCATTTACTTCAGATTACGAAAAAGATAAAATTGTCTTTAATAATTAATTGGTATGGTGTATGCGGCAGCATTTATAATAGGAATCTACTCAATGGCACAAGGGAATGAAAAGGGAGCAGGCCTGTTTGTTCGACACAAAGTGTCATCTGGTCAAATCTTCAAACTGTTTAAATCCTGAAATGTTATTAAGATCAAGATCTGACGAAAAATATACTACCAATAACTACAGGCCTCCAAAATATGACCAGTGTTTAATTAAATATGCAAATTAAATACATCACAATGTAAACATTTTATTACCAAATCCAAACATGATTAACTTAGCCAGTGATATTGAAATCTAAAAATAAACTCAATCATGACTATTCCCTGATGCAAGCAGTTTTTTGCTATTCTCTGAATTCACATCAAATAACCTTAAAATTCAAGTTGACTCTGTTTTGCAAATAATGTTTATTGAAATACTTTACTCACTTGTGTGGCCTGAAAACACCAACTGTTGCTAGGTTGCAATTGCAAAAACAACAAGCAAACACTAACTCTCCCAAAAGAGTTATTACTAAGAGTCAGTCAGCTCTTAACCACCACACAAAAGCCAGGCCAGATTCTGGTCAGATGGTATTCCTCCAAGAGAAAGTAATCAGTAGCAGAAATAATAGTTTCTCTCACTTCCTAGCCAGAGGTGCAGGGGACTGACTGTCAAAGACTTTAACCAGTTTAAGAGAAACCCATCCGCTCACGTTCATCCTCTTTGGCTTTTAAGTACATGGTGCAGATCGTCTAGTTTGGAGTTAATTCAGCAATTCATTTTTTAAATTTTGCTTTTTTTGGGCTACTTTCCTCACTAATTACCATTGCCTAATAATGTTATAAAAAAGATACGTGAACAAGATTTGATTTTAGGAAGTGTGAACTTCAGGGTATGCAATGATTCATTTTTGCCACATATACTGAGATACAGTGAAACACAATTTTCCCACTGTGTAGGCAAATGATACATTACGAGTACAATCGCCCATTCATAAATTCAACAGAAAATAAACAATGTGAAGAATTGTGTTACAGTGAAAGTGCAGATTACAATAAAGGGCCAGGTCCACGAGGTAGAATGGGAAATTGCAACTATGCTCAACTTGAAAGATGTCAATAGGCTGATAACTGCAGGGAAGCAGCTATTCCAGAATCTGGTGGTCTATGCTTTCAGCTTTAGTATCTTCTGCCCAACAGGAGTGATCATGTTGTGTTTAAGAAGGAACTGCAGATACTGCAAAATCGAAGGTAGACAAAAATGCTGGAGAAACTCAGCGGGTGAGGCAGCATCTACGGAGCGAAGGAAACAGGCAACATTATGTTAGCTGTTTTCCCAAAGCAGCATGAACTATAGATGCAGTCAATGGTTGGTTTGCATAATAAACTGAGCTGCATCCATGACTTGGTAAATTCCTGAGGACTTGGGCAGAGCAATTGTCAGAGCAAGTCAAGATATATTCCCATAGGTCACTTTCTATGAAACATTTAAAGAAATTGGTAAGAGTCATTACAGATATGCTGAATTTCCCAAGTCTTGAGGAATGCTTGATGCAAAACAAAGCTAGTATATTTAGAACTAGAATCTCATTCAAAGAGAAAAAGTAGTTAAGCAAACCCATTTCAGCAGGTAATTTTTCCATAAAGAATCATATTCTTGGCACAGGAAGGCACCTGCCTCACCAATTATCCAAGTAGGTGTCAGCAGAGGATAGGAAGCAATCCATTCAAATTGGATGTTTGACTAAACTGTTTCAACAATACAAATGTGAATGGCTTTGCAAGAGGATGAGAATGAAATATATGCTTATTTCTCTCAAGAGGCTGAAATTGCCAGAGGCAATCACCATGAATGGTCCACGTTCCAACAGCAACAAATTAAAGTTGTATAAACACATTCACATGTTATAGCATGTTAAAATTAACAGGATTAAACGGTAGCAGACTGCCACAACTCTTCTAAAAAGGTTTTCATCAAAACAAAGATATAAATCAAAGATAGACACAAAAAGCTGGAGTAACTCAGCGGGACAGGCAGCATCTCTGGAGAGAAGGAATGGGTGACGTTTTGGGTCGAGACCCTTCTTCGGACTGGCTAGGGATTAAAGGAAACGAGAGATATAGACAGTGATGCGAGGAGATGAAGAACAATGAAACAGGCCATTGTAAGCTGTTTGTCGGGTGAAAATGAGAAGCTAGTGCGACTTGGGTGGGGGAGGGAGAGAGGGAATGCCGGGGCTACCTGAAGTGAGAGAAATCAATATTCATATAACTGGGCTGTAAGCTGCCTAAGTGAAATACGAGATGCCGTTCCTCCAATTTGCTTTTAACCTCACTCTGACAATGGAGAAGACCGAGGACAGAAAGGTCTGTGTAGGAATGGGAAGGAGAATTAAAGTGTCCAGCAAGTGGGAGATCAGGTTGGTTCACGCGGGCTGAGCGAAGGTGTTCCGCGAAACAATCGCCCTGTCTGCGTTTGGTCTCGCCGATGTATAAGAGTCCACTTCTTGAACAGCGGATACAGTAGATGAGGTTGGAGGAGCTGCAAGTGAACCTCTGCCTAATCTGAAAGAACTGTAGTGGTCCCTGGACAGAGTCAAGGGAAGATGTATAGCGACAGGTGTTGCATCTTCTGCGGTTGCTGGGGAAGGTACCTGGGGAGAGGGTGGTTTGGGTGGGAAGGGATGAGTTAACCAGGGAGTTGCGGAGGGACCAGTCTCTGCGGAAGGCGGAAAGGGGTGGAGATGTTAATGTTTAATGTTTTATGTTTCATTCTTAACTGTCACTGTATGTCATGGTGTCACTTGCGGGTGGAGCACCAAGGCAAATACCTTGTATGTGAATACTTGGCCAATAAACCTATTCATTCACATGAGAAAATGTGGTTAGTGGTGGGATCCCGGTTGAGGTGGTGGAAATTTCGGAGATTATGAGAATCACATGGAAACCAACCTAACTGCTAGATTTTGATCATCATTATCCTTTACACCCGCTACATGCCCCAGCATTCATTATACTCTTAATATTGTTCAAGACCTGGATGAATGATCTGCTCCCCTCAATATTAGAATTTGTTTAAGCAGGATATTGAAATGACTTTGATGTTCAAAGCCAGACAGCTGCAACTTTGGAAGCTTGATACAATGCAAAAAAAACCACTGGCTTATAACCGCATGTTTCACTGTGCACCAGGTTTTAGCCACGTAGGTTCTTCTCCCCAGTTGCAAGGCACGACTTATGCATTCAAAGCGTTTGGGAGAACATCAGGATGGATTTTCCAGTTGTTGCGGGGGGCTTAGTACATTCTACCTAATGGGAACACCGTTCCCCTGCAATATCATTGCATCTTGCAGAGAAATCTGAATGATTGCATTAATAATCCTGGCTTAACTGCACATTGCCCTTTGATCGTCAATGTTATGATTTTAATGTATCGCCAAGTGAATGCATGTCCAACCTAGTTTAGTTTATTGTCATGCTTACAGTGAAAAGATTTTTGTTGCGTGCTAACTAGTTCACGAGGGGAGAGGTTTTGAACAGTTCTCAGAAACTGAACCCTTAAATCAAAAGAATTCTAACAATTCCTTTTCATCTCTTCTTTCATCAAAATAAACAAATGCAACTACTTGAAACTTTGATTAAAATGTAAATATGCCTTGTTGTAGACTATGGGACAGGATCAAACTTAGTCTAAGTAAAAGAACAATATGTGATATATCATTGGAAAATTGTATGTTTTTTTATTCTCTTATAGGACATGAACTATTTGAAAATATAAACAATGATTTTAAAGAAGGAAAATCTTAACAAAATGTATTCATTTTAAGCATGATATATTTTAATCAGTAGATGCTTTCACTCTCAACAATTCCCATTCTCAGTTCTGAGAGGAACAACAATGACAAATGTATTATTCTCTCTTACAGAAATTGTCCGGCTAGTTGCATATTTTTCATTTTCCGTCTATTTTCAGTATTTCTCCATCAGTAAATTATCAAATGCAAAGGTACATGGCAAGAAATGTCGTCGCTATCACAAAGATAGCTTTCGAAACTGCAAGAAATTTTACTATATTTTAATAGCTATCATTTTAGGTAGATTACAGCATACTTATAAATGAAAATTTAAATCCATATTTCCAGTAATTGTAAAACTCTATCCCTGGTAACATCTAAATTAAGGCAGACTCGTCGCAACAGATTTCACAAGTTGATAACGGGAGCATTATATCACTCACAAGATCACAGATATCTGAAAAAAAAAAATCATTTTACACATTGATCACGATTTGAAGATTTTGCCAAATCTGTTCATTTTTGTTAGGCTCATTAACTTTCTTTAACAGAATGCTCAATATTTCACATTGTTAATAAATGCGATGCATCAGGTTAGGAGATAGATATTGCTATGACTGACCAGTGGGTGACAGATTACACTGATGAAAGCATTACAGAGAGTCAGAGTTGTTTGAAATGCATTATTCAAACTTCTTCTTCGAATCCGTTGCAATCTCAGATGTCGTTCTGCCAGTATCTGGCGCAGGTCACAGCTGGTCGGGTCAGTTCAGCCAGGTCCTGGGGGCTGCACTGGGGGGCGTCGTCACACTCCAGTAGATGGGACATTGTCTGTACTGCTCCACAGCTGCATGTGTCTTCTGCCTGGTAGTTCCATGCTTTCATAAGTGCTTTGCACCTCCCTTGCTCCACTCGTAATCTGTTGAGGGTCTTCCAGGTTGGCCAGGGGAGGTCGTGCCCGCTGGCGAGGCATTCAGTCGGAGTGATTCCTCTCTCCATCCAGTCGTGGGCTCGTGTGTTGAGCTGGTTCCATTCATCTTTCCAGATGTTGGTCTTTGCTGTTTCTTTGGTTGTCTGGAGAGGTGGGACTGTCTGCAAGAAACTGGCTCTGGATTTCAGTCGGGGTGGAGGTGCTGTGTGTCCGTGCAGGGGGTGCCTGGTAACTAAAATAAAGGCAGTCATTGCAAAATTGTGAAGTTTTAAGAGGTGTCACTGCCCATTTTTTGAACAAGGGCATTTGTTTCCAGTTTGTACTGTTATAGAATTTTTGTCAGGCAACACGAGAGATAAACATTTTAGGTTGATGACTTTTCATCATCACTGTCATTTGAGCCCCAAAGAGCACACTCAATTGTTTCCAAATTACTTACATTAGATAAACAAAAACAGTGCAGTCAAGGAAAATAGACCTGTAATTTGTTTTAAACATTAAAAACAAAGTAACTGCCCTTTCATTACCTCTTTCATTGCACTCTGAAGCATGAAGTAGTAAACTTATGTTTTCCAATAAACTTAAAAAACTAAAGTATTAAAATTCATATTTTAATTAACATTAAAATAATTTGGATAAACAAATTGAGAGAACGTAAAGGGCTTCCATTGATCCATTGGGAGTAAAGCTGATGTACGATGGGAATTTTCCACACTGATACGCTCCAAGTCTAGCACCCTGGGAATGTTGATATGAATACAGCAGTTAATTTTCTTCAGTTGACAGAACGATAGCTCCAGGGAATATATTAACAGAGAACAGAAGGACAGTTAGGAATTTATTTCAAGGAAAACAAGAGGTTTAAGTTCATGAAATAGCCTATCACCAAGTAAAATTCAGTGCAATTGTAATATTAATTCAGTAATATGTAGTTGAAGCTCATGGAGACAACATTATCCATGTGATTACACTGTAGTCATAAATGTATCAAGTAAAAATCTAACCCGTGCACTAACACTGATTTTATTGCCCTTTAATCATATCTTAAAATATAAGCTCACGACAGAGGTAATGACACTTTACCATTTTCAATGTAATTCAGAAGTATATAGGATAACTATATAGAGCAATGAATGGAATGAGGGAAGAATCAGAATTGTTATGACACAAGTCATTCTGCCACCTACACTTTGCCAGTTCCCTGAAGAATAATCCCATTGGCCACATTTCCCCCATTGCTCTGCAAATTATCCCCTCTTCTGCCTGTCCAATTCTTTTTTCAACGTTCTGATTGATTGAATTAGCAAGGCAGCGAATTTCAGCTCATTACTATAGCATTTAAGTTTTTTTCTTCACATTCCCATTGTATGTGTTGCTTTAAAGGGGGAAAAGGGTAACTAGAGAGAGAGTGGAACCTCTCAGGAATCAAAGCGGTCACCTCTGTGAGGAGCCGCAGGACATAGGCTAGGTCCTAAATGAGTATTTCTTCTCTGTATTTACCGAGGTGAAAGACAGTAGGACGGAGGAAATTGGAGCAGTCACTGGAAGTGTCTTGAGAGCAGTCAGGGTTACTGTTGAAGAAGTATTAAAGGTACTGGCGTGTTTGAAGGTAGACTAATCCCCAGGTCCTGATCTGATATATCCGAGGACATTGTGGGAAATTGGAGAGGAAATTGCGGGAGCCCTGGTTGAAATTTACGAGTCATCCTTAAATACAGGAGAGGTGCCGGAAGACTGGAGGGTGGCAAATGTTGTACCTCTTTTCAAGAAGGGCTGCAGGGAAAATGCTGGGAACCACTTCTTCTTGCGTATGGCATACACAGCCTAACGTTGTACGTCAGGTTAGACATCCAGGCCAGGACAGCATCAGTTACTGGGTGGATGGCTTTGATGCCACCAGGGGAAAGCCTCAGTGAGCAGTCATTCACGATGTGTGGGATGGTCTGGTCTGGATGTCCGCAGTCGCAGGCAGGGCCGTCTGTCATCCTCCACTTATGCAGCTGATGGGCTGCTCTTGCATGGAGGGTGTGGATTCTGTTCAGGGTTAGCCAATGCTTGCGATGGAAGTCAAAACCCGGTGGTTTCACTGTGGGGTTTGTGATGACCTCTCCGTTGTTGTTGTTGCATCTTTCCAGGCTCTGCACCACTCAGTCTTGGAGTCAAAGTCTTCCAGGGATTTGACTGAAGACCAGAAGGATTTGTAGGACTTCAGGCGCATGTTGGGCAGATTGTTCAAGTCAGCATGGATGGGAAGGTCAGGGTTAGCCTCGATGGTACACCAATCTTTCAACATCCACTCCCTTCTGTGTATGTTGGGAGGGGCGATATGAGAGAGGACAGGGAGCCACTGCAAAGGTGTTGACTTAAGTGTCCCTGTGATGACCCACATTGCAGAGTTAAGGACAGTGTCAACTCGTTTGGTGTGGCAGCTATTAGCCCAAGCTGTTGAGCAAAACTCGGCTGTTGAGTAGACTAGGGCTAAGGGTGTGTGCATTGGATCCCCAGCTGTTGCCTGCAAATTTCCTGATGATGTTGACCCTTGCTTTCAGTTTATCATCCACCCTCTTCAGGTGTTCACGATAGGTGAGGATGCGATCCATGGTGACTCAGAGGTACTTGGGGAATTCTTCATTCTTCACCGGCTTACCACAAAAGGACACTCAGAGCTTTGCAATGGCCAGCCGAACTATAGGCCGGTGAGCTTAACATCTGTAGTTGGTAAGTTACTGGAGAGTAACTTGGATGGGCATTTGGATGGGCAAGGGCTGATTAGGGATAGTCAGCATGGTTTTGTACGTGGGAGGTCGTGTCTCACAAATCTGATTGATTTTTTTTTTTTTTAAGACGTGACTAAAAAGATTGATGAGGGCAGAGCTGTAGATTTTGTGTACATGGACTTCAGCAAGGCGTTCGACAAGGTTCCGCATGGTAGGCTGCTCTGGAAGGATACATTGCATGGGATCCAAGGAGAGATAGCTGAATGGATAGCAAATTGGCTCCATGGAAGGAAGCAGAGGGTAATGGTCGAAGGTTGCTTCTCAGACTGGATGCCTGTGACTAGTGGTGTGCCTCAGGGTTCCGTGCTGGGCCCGTTACTGTTTGTCATCTACATCAATGATTTGGATGAGAACATACAGGGCAAGATTAGCAAGTTTGCTGATGATACAAAAGTTAGTGGTTTTGCAGATCGTGAAGATAGTTGTGAACGATTACAGCAGGATCTGGATCGATTGGCCAGGTGGGCGGAGGAATGGTTGATGGGATTTAATACAGAGAAGTGTGAGGTGTTGCATTTTGGGACGTTGAATAAGGGCAGGACCTACACAGTAAATGGTAGGCCTCTGGGTAGTGCTGTAGAGCAGAGGGATCTAGGAGTACAGGTGCATGGTTCCATAAAGGTCGAATCACAGGTAGATAAGATGGTCAAAAAGGCTTTTGGCAATTTGGCCTTCATCAGTCAGCGTATTGAGTATAGAAGTTGGGAGGTCATGTTGCAGTTCTATAAGACGTTGGTTAGACCACATTTAGAATAGTGTGTTCAGTTCTGGGCACCATGTTATGGAAAAAAATATTGTCAAGCTTGAAAGGGTTGAGAAAAGATTTATGAGGGATGTTGCCAGGACTAGAGGGTGTGAGCTTATAGGGAGGGGTTGAGTGGGTTGAGTCTCTATTCCAGGGATCACAGGAGGATGACAGAGGTATACAAAATCATGAGAGTAATATATCGGGTAGATGCAGAGTCTTGCCCAGAGAATGGGAATCGAGAACCGGGGACAGAGATTCAAGGTGAGGGGGAAAAGATTTAATAGGAATCAGAGGGGTAGGTTTTTCACACAAAGGGTGGTGGGTGGATGGAACAAGCTGCCAGAGGAGGTAGTTGAGGCTGGGACTATCCCATAATTTAAGAAACAGCCAGCTACATGGATAGGACAGGTTTGGAGGGATATGGACCAAGCGCAGACAAGTAGGACTAGTGCAGCTGGGACACTGTTGGCGAGTTGGGCCAAAGGGCCTGTTTTCACACTGTTTCACTATGACTCTGTGAAATCAGTGCCCGTCGCTTGAACATTCCACTAATGGGAACAGCATCCATCTATTGAAACCTCCTGCTAAACGAACCATGAAATTCTACACGTCTATCAAATCTATTCTCAATGTCCTTTACTGTAAGAGGAACAATCTCATCTTCTCTTCATCTTTTGCTGAAATCCTTGCCCAATGAACCATTCATACAAATATTTTCTCTCTAGGATCCTTGAATCCTGAGAGCTAGGTGACCAGAATTAGATGCAATATCTAGTTATGGCTGAATCAGTGTCTTGTTTTTGTACCCAATACCTCCATGAACCTGACATTCTCATATGCAGATATCATATCTACTCAACCAGCCATTTCCAAAGATTTATGCACCCAGATCTTTGTGTTGCTACATATACTTTAGATCTGTGCCATTTAGTCTACACGATCTCTTTCCATTTGTTGTCAAAACATATCACATTTCTTGGTATTAAATTGCGTTTGCCACTTAAAGGGATAACATTAAAGCTTATAACAGTCACCATGTTTCAGGTTCAAGTTTTAATTTTTGCTTAATTAATAATTGTATAACTCATGGGTTTAACTAGCAATCGGAATGCATTACTGGTTGGCACTAAAGTAGTGAACATTCAAGTTTCAATTATAAACCTTGAAAGCAATTCTAAGCTTCTAGGAATTAACTAGTCGATCACTATTCACTAGTCAATTCACTGTGTTCACTATTCTGTGATTGATGCCTTATATCTTTAAAGGAACACTCTGGTTCAACAGGCAATGTAGATTCTCACCCCCAAACACTCCCTTTTAGTTATATTATTATACTCAATGCAAAAGCGTCTACTTCTACACATGAATTCCTCGCTTCTTCCACACCCACAACGATTGAAGACATTAATCAACACAGTAGTGACTGGTTTTGTCTGCAGCTGAAGTAAAGACCTGTTGATTACTTTCCTCTCGTGCGCTCCAAATAATGCATTGTTCCAGTGCAATAGTTATGGTTTGAACTGTTAAAAGCCATTTATGGGTGAAGATGTTACATCAGGGTTTGAGGAAAATAGCACCACACATAGCTGACAAACATCTGAACTGTTGTTTTTCCTTACTCTAGATAGTAGCGGTAAAGATCAACTGAGGTACATACATTTTACACACCATCCTTGAAATCAGTAACTATGGCATAGGATAGAATGCATGCTCCTAGCAATTCTTTTGGGTTGACTATTACAGTTGTTTCCCCTATCTGAAAATGCACCAGAACTCTTCATTTAGCACAAATTGCACCCCGATAGTAATTAAAATGCGATACATGAAGATGGTCAAAAAGTTAATCGTTTCCTAATTGTACAAGTAATTGATTTGTGAATAAGCAGGAAATTGTTCTATACGTAGCTTCTGAAACAGAAGCTGGTTAAAAACAGACGCACACGGAAAATGTAAGAAAATACATGATGGGAATTTGAAATCTGGCTTTAGTCACCCATTGCCTTTTACTTAAAAATCGACCAGCTGGATCAACTTCCATGAAATTAAGTCCATCATACTTCCCACTAGTCGCTCCATCGAAACTTCACTTTGCCTTGGAAAAGCAGGCAACATAATCAAAGACTTGTCCCACCCTGGTCAATCCTTCTCCCGTCAGCAAAAGGCACAGATGCTCGACACCAGACTTAGGATCAGCTTTGTCCCCTCCATTATTGGGCTTTGTATGGTCCTTCTATAAGTTACAGTACTGATCAATTCATGTCTCAGAATACTGGACTTTGTCTGAGAAACTGATCATTACGATGCTGAGAACCATATTCTGCACTCTACCTTCCTCATTGCTCTATCTAGATTCAAGATTCAAGATTCAATTTAATTGTCACATGTACCAATTAAGGTACAGTAAGATTTGAGTTACCATACAGCCATACTAAGTAAAAAAGCAAAAACACACAACACATAAAATAAAGTTTAACATAAACATCCACCACAGTGGAATCAACATTCCTCACTGTGATAGAAGGCAATAAAGTTCAGTCATCTTCCTCCTTTGTTCACCCATGGTCGGTGCCTTGAACTCTCCGCAGTGCCGCTGCCAACAGTCCAATGTTCAAGCTCTCTCATTGGGATGATCGAAACTCCGGCGTCGGGTCGGATTAGAACACTCCATGGCCTGGAGCTCCCAAGTCGGCCGCTTCTTACCAAAGACCGCTGCTACACGATGTTAAAGTCCACAGGCCCCACAGTCGGAGCTCCAACACTGGCGATCCTCAGCAAAAGGTCCCAGGCACCGCGATGGCAAGTCCACGCCGCACCCGCAGCTTGAAGCTCCAGGGAAGGCCGCACCACTCCACATTGTAGGCCGCGGGGGGACGACGGAGATGCAACATGGAAAAAAACTAATCTCTGTCGAGGTAAGTAACTGGAAAAAGTTTCCCCCAATCCCCCCCGCACCCCCCCCACGTAAATCATACCAAGAGACATTAAAACATTCAAGACATACTTAAAATAATAAAAACAGAGAAAGGACAAGACAGACTGCTGGCGAGGTGGTAAAGCCAAAATACAGAATTTCCCGACTTTTGATTTCAAAGTATTCGACACTATAAAACACTTTAAATAGCAGCTCGTAAGGAAGAGCACCATCCGATTCACACACTGCAAACTTCAACACTGCAGCACTCCCTCAGTGAAAAGCTGTCCAGTCTGTTGTAATAAAGTCTTTGAATTGGAAACTAAACCAACAATTTGGCCCACTAATAGAAACAACTGAAATCTAGCTGACGGCAGCTCAATGTATTATTTACTTTTATCTGAAGAAGGCCAAACACACATCAGTGAGTTGGTTTATCTATCCTCCTTATAGTGGTAAAGGTGCAGTTTAACCATGGTAAATTGATTCTACAACATCACCACAAGTTGTTCAGTCTGCTAAAACCGTGGTGGCCTAAGTGAAATATTATCTTAGCAATCTCAATGGTCCAATTTTCACTGAAATGGCTGTCATCAGCAAGAACTGGCACCCAAATGATTTGTTATCCTATAATGGTTGTAAATGCACAAGCGGTCTCAACTATGTTTGTCTAATGGCCAAAGAACCCAGTCATATTCACTAAGCAACATGTGAACACTGGCAAAATGCTAGATAGTAGTCACTACTGGCAGAACAGTACAAGCTAGTAACTAAGAAAGGAAGAAGGAAGAAAAACAGAACAGACTTTACTTTTAATGAAATCTTTGACATGTTTGTTATTGATAATATACTTTAACTTGGTAATGAAAGTTAAATATCAAACTACTTTGCATTCTAAAAAAAACTGATGAACCATCAACTGAATGACCAACAAGAAAATAAAGGAAGAAGGGGTTCGGCCCGAAACGTTGCCTATTTCCTTCGCTCCATAGATGCTGCTGCACCCGCTGAGTTTCTCCAGCATTTTTGTGTACCAACAAGAAAATAAAACCTTGGTGAAATTGAAAAGTGGCAATAAAAGAGAGTGTTAAGGGCCTGTCCCACTTTCATGACCTAATTTATGACCTCTGCCGAGTTTGCCCTTGACTCATACTCGCAGCATGGTCGTAGGAGGTCATAGGTACTCGTGGCAGGTAGCAGGTACTCGTGGCATCAAGTAAAGTCGGGGCGTTTTTTCTAGCATGATGAAAAATGTCCACAAGTAAATAAGGTTGTGAATTAGGCCGTGAAAGTGGGACAGGCCCTTTATTTCATAAGATGAACATTGTTACATCTTAGTAGTAGCATTAGTAACTGGGGAGTTTTGTTAAGATTGCTCCCTGGCTTTATATAGATAAAATATTACTAAAATTAAATTAGAAATATTTAAAAGTCTGTAAATTTGCTGATGTCATGGAAATAAAATAAGTAAATATGTTGAAAAATGAATTAAATATTCAATATGAAATACTATGTTCCGTCTGATGATAGTAACCAGAACATGGTATCTAAAGAGTTCAGAATGGAAAATCAGGAAAGGAAGACTATCATTGACAATAGTTCCGTTGGTGCAGACCAGTTACAAAGACAAACGGTAAGGATTGATGTATGGCCAGGTCAATGTGCAATGCAGTACACTGTTTACTTGCTATAATGAATGTTTCTCATTCTGTATTCTTACAAAAAGAAAAGCAGTCCATTATTTATGTTTAATACTTTATAATAGTTTTTGAAATTCTTTGGTGTCATAATGTTATCTGCAATAGCAATCACAACTTTATTAGCCAGGCCAAAATACAAATTAACCAATTATTTCCAGACAATCAGACAATTACAGTAGGCAGTTTTTCCAGGGAAAAGTGGAGCGAAATCGACTGGGGACCTCAGTCTGATGAAGAGTCCTAATCTGTAACATTCTCTTTCATTTTCCTCCACAGATGCTGCTAGACCAGCTGGGGAGGAGGAGGGGAAGGGGGAGGGGGAGGGAGTCCAACCACACGGAGGCCAATTAACCTACTCGTCACTTTAATTCCATGTTTCATGTATTTTGGGTTTTTATGACAGTTGGCAGATCAGTTTCCCTCCCGGGATAAATAAAGTTCTATCGTATCGTAGGTAGACACAAAATGCTGGAGTAACTCAGCGGGAAGGGCAGCATCTCTGGAGAGAAGGAATGGGTGACGTTTCAGGACAAGACCCTTCTTCAGATTGATGTCAGGGAAGTGGGCGGGACAGAGATAGAATGTAGTCGGAGACAGTAAGACTAGTTAGAGAGGGGATGGAGAGAGAGGGGGAAAGTAAGCGCTATTTGAAGTTAGAGAAGTCAATGTTCATACTGCTGGGGTGTAAGCTACCCAAGCGAAATATGAGGTGCTTTTCCTCCAATTTGCGTTAGGGTTAGGGTTACTCACTCTGATAATGGAGGAGGCCCAGGACAGAAAAAAACAGATTGGGAAAGGGAGGGGGAGTTAATGCTGAGCAACCGGGAGATCATGTAGGTTAAGGCGGAGTGAGCGGAGGTGTTCAGTGAAACGATCGCTGAGCCTGCACTTGGTCCTGCTGAATTACGAGTTGACACTTGGAACAGCGGATAAAGTAGACGAGGTTGGAGGAGGTGCAAGTGAACCTCTGCCTCACCTGAAAAGACTGTCGGGGTCCTTGGATGGAGTCGAGGGGGGAGATAAAAGGGACAGGTGTTGCATCTCCTGCGGTTGCATGGGGAAAGTACTTGGGGAGGGGGTGGTTTGGGTGGGATTGGACAGTTTGACCAGGGAGTTGCAGAGGGAACGGTCTCTGCGGAAAGCAGAAAGGGGTTGAGATGGGAAGATGTGGCCAGTAGTGAGATCCCTTTGGAGGTAGCGAAAATGTTGGCGGATTATATGCTGTATGCGATGGCTGATGGGTGGAAGGCGATGACAAGGGCGACTGTCCTTGTTATGAATGGGGGGGGGGGGGGGGGGAGCGAGATATTGAGGAAACCCTAGTGAGAACATCATCTATAATGGAAGAGAGGGACCCCAGTTTCCTAAAGAATGAGGATATCTTTGATGATCTGGTATGGAAAACATCATCCTGGGCGCAGATGCGGCATAGATGGACGAATTGGGAGTAGGGGGATAGAGTCTTTACAGGAATCTATCCTATCGTATCATATCGTTCTTCTAGCACTTTATTTTTTGTTCAGATTCCAGCATCTGCAGTCTCTTGCTAACTTGTTTCTAAGCTTAAAACAGTGCTTAGTTGAGACCAGTATATTTTCTGGACACGTGCAGGCAACATATCCAAACAGACCAGATCCAAGCAAGGAAAAATTCATACTCAGGATTCAAGAGAATCAAGGGTGTTTAATTGTCATAAGTGCCGTTGATAGAACAATACAATTCTCACTTGGAGCAGGATAACAGGCCTGCAAACACACTCATAAATATACAAAATCAATAAATTAAAACTAGTGCCAAAAAAAATAATCAAAATCTTTAGATCAACCAAGTTCATTGGTTATGTGTGTAGTTTTCACGAGCCTGATAGTGTTGGGAAGAAGCTATCTTTTTTAACCCTGTGATCTCAATTTTCCAACTCCTATACCTTCTTCCTGATGGTAGGAGTGAAATGAGAGCATAACCAGCGTGGTATAGGTCTGAGATGATGCTGGCTGTTTGTTGGCAATGCCTCCCATAAATCCCTTTGATGGTGGAGACGTCGATACCCATGACAACTGGGCAGCGTCATGTAACCTCGTTTGTTCCTGAACGTTGAGTTGCCGAACCAGACCATGATGCAGCCAGTCAATAATCTCTACTATAGAAGTTCATCAACATTCTGAAACTACTCAATCTTCTGAGGAAGTAGAGGTGTTGATGGCTTTCTTTATGATTGCATCAACATGCTGGGACCAGGGCAGATCTTCAGAGAAAGGCACACCCAGTAACTTGAATTTGTTGAATCTCTTCACTACCAACCAGTCGATGAAGACAGGCTTGTGAATACACTATTTTCCCCATTCTAAAGTCAACAATTAACTCCTTGGTTTGGCTGCCATTGATAGGAGGTTTGTTGATAGGGCACCAATCAGATTGTTAATGTCCTTCCTCTTCAACAGCTGATTATTACTCATCCAACACTATGACTTTACAAGAATGATCCCAGGAATTAGTAGGTTAACCTATGATGGGTGTTTGTCAGCACTAGACCTGCACTCGTTGGAGTTTAGAAAAATTGTGGGAACCTCATTGAAACATACAGAATAGTGAAAGGCTTGGATAGAGTGGATGTGGGTGGGAGAGTCTAGGACTAGAGGTCATAACCTCAGAATTAAAGGACGTTCTTTTAGGAAGGAGATGAAGAGAAATTTCTTTAGTCAGAGGGTCGCGAATCTGTGGAATTCTTTGCTATAGAAGGCAGTGGAGGCAGATACGATAGTGGCATTCAAGAAACTTTTAGATAGACATATGGAAGTGCAAGGAACAGAGGAATATGGATCATGTATAGGCAGATGAGATCAGTTCAATTGAGCATTACTTTCGGCACAAACTTTGTGGGCCGAAGGGCCCGTTCCAGTGCTGTACTGTCTGTGTTCTATGTAGACAGTCATGGGTATAAAGCAAGTAATTTTATAACCAGAAGTTACATAACGTTGCAGACATAATAGCCTGGTTGCACATTCCTGATATCACTTAGCAAAATAACAGTTTGAGGACCCATTTTGTAATAAGACAGTGAAAGTTCTGGTAACTTGAGTACAAGTTATTGCAACCCATTTTGTAATAAGGCATTGAGTGCTGGCAACTCCATTGATATAACTATATATATATATATATATATTGAGAGAGTTCTTCAAATAAATCTGCATAACAGGCAGTGGAAAAATACTAAATTTGCTGCATTTACAGTAAACAAAAATGCAAAGTTAAACTGTTGCAAGCATGAACATTGTCAGATTAGCAAATATTTAGATTATACCCTTTGAAACAGGAGCCAAACATTCCGAGCACAAAAATCTAAATTTTAAACCAAGAGGAAGACAACTGATTGAAAGGATTTAAAAAAATATTACTGCATTGTTATATAATTAGTCTTTTACTCCAATTCGTACATTTATATTTGGACCAGATTGTTGGTGTCAACCAACATGTGCATCTAAGTTGACAGGTTAGCATCCTAACCCTATGTGCACATTTGAAACATTCAGCAACAAGGTGCTCAGTCTACAATACCGAATACTAAATGCAACTTGCACCAAAATTGCAGCACTGACCCTGCTTACAAAAGCTGATTGATAATCTCACTGCCAGCATTTTCACTTGCTTCAGATTCCATATTGCGACTTTTCTGATTATCATGAAATATTAGTTCCCCTTATACATTCTCTTCGGCTATAACTCAACTTGAAATTGTTTCACGTCAATAGAATCTATGCTTACCCATATTGCTCAGTTTCCCTTCTGAGGAGCACCAGTAATCTCCACCTTCATTAGTATGAAATTAATTCTTTCAACCTGCAATAATAGACAAAAGAAAAAGGGCATGGACTTCCTTACTAGACATTAATCTTTATTCGTCGTTCACCTCCCTAACACTTGGGATCAGCCTTACTATTTCCAGTCATCTTCCAATATTTCTTCTATGATGCGCTGACTCAAATTGAGTTTGATATTCTAGGTCTACACATTTACCCAAATTCTGAAGACTACAATCAGCTTTATAAATCAATACCACTCCACAAATGTTAATCTACATTATCCAGGCATCGAAAGTAACAATTTCAGTGACTCGTATTCCCTTCACTACTTGAATGACCATTGCATAGATTAGATTTTAAATAAGAAATTAATTTAAATAGTTTGCTCATCGCACAAACTGCTTAGATAATTGTGCAGCTAAATGTTGTGCATTTTGATGATATCACTCTACTACTTTCTTATCCAAGTACCTGAACAAATGTATTTTAAATATTGCAATTGTATGCCTCCATCACCTTCACTAACAGCTTGTTCCAGCACCCTGTGTAAAACATTTGTTCCTCAGATCTTCTTTAAATGTTTCACCTTTAAATATTTTCCCCAAACCTGTCCTCTAATGTTAGATACCCCTACCCTTGGACAAAATTTGTTACAATCTACTATCTATGCCCCTAATAATTTCATAACCATCTTAGATCACCCTTCAACCTCCTAGACATCAATAACAATGTCAGCCTATTTAATCTCTCCTTGTAACAAAAGCACTCCATTGCAGGCATTCTGATGAATTTCTTTCTAGTGCTACCGCATGCTTTCTGTAGTTTGGTAACTAGAATCGCACTCAATATTCCAATTGTGCCTGAACCAATGTTTTGTACAACTGCATACAACCCGATGTCCCAACTCTTATATTCAATCGGTGCAGCTGAAGATAAGCAAACAAGTATCCGCAGTTTCTTGTTTCTTCATTAAACACATTCATTTCAATATCCACTTGCGATTCTTTTCAAGAAGCTATGAACTTGTTTCCCAATGTCCATTTGTACATCAATGTAAAGGTCCCTGCCATTTACTGTAAAAACCAGCCAGCATTAGACTTCACAAAGTGCTTTACTTCATACTTGTTTGGATTAAATTCCATCTGACATCTCTGTCCCACTTTCATGCTGATTCATGTTCCTAGGCAACTATCATCATTACCTACAACTCAACCAACCTTCAAATCATCAGTAAACTTACCAGTCAACAAACATTCTCAACCAAGCCATTGACATATACACATGACAAACAACAATACCCCAGCATAAGATCCATGTGGACACCGCCACCTACAGATTTCCAGTCAAGTCTGCCTTCCATCGCCAAGCCAGTTATGGATTCAAATTGCCAAAACACCCAGGATCCCATGTGCCCTAACTATCTAGAGGAACCGTGCAGGACTTGTTAAAAGACTTGCTAAATTTCAGGTATACAACATCTACTGCCGTGTCTTTATAAATTTCCTTAGCAATATCCTCAGGAATCTTGGATTTAAGAGTCAACATTTACAGTTCACACAGCCATGCTCACTGCCCTTAAACGGCTCCTGCCTTTCCAAGTAATTATAAATCCAGTCTCAATTTTATCCTAGATGGATCAGTGGTCTGTAATTTCCTGGCTTATCCTTACCATAAATCTTGTATTCGGAAACAATCCGCTCTTACAGTACCTCACCAGTGTCTAAATATGATGCACAAATCTTCATCAGAACCCCAGCAATGCTCCTCATAATACTTGGGATAGATCTCATCTGGTCCTGTGAATTTGTCCATCGTAACATACATCATATCTTTAAGATCCGTCCCCACCTTTCTGAAAACCTCCACCATCAACCCTATACCCAAGCACAACAAACCCACCACCCTCAACGACTGGCGACCCATGGCAATGACACCCATCATCAGCAAATGTTTTGGGGCTCATGTTGTCGACCTCCCCGTGGTGAGCCCTGTCAACTGACCGGAGTCAGGTGAACGACAACAAACAGAGACAGCAGTAGAGCCGCAGCTTGGAGCCAACCCAGAGCAAGCGCCCTTTTTAGGGCGGGCACCTACGGATGTCGAACCGGATGGCATCACCCTGCTACAGACTTCTGCTGCCTCAAACGCAAGAAGCAAATGCTTTGAGAAGCTAGTCAAGGACATAATCTGCTCCTCACACCCTTCACACCACCCTCACCCACCTGAACAAGAGGAACGCTTATGTTATGATGCTCTTCATAGACTACAGTTCAGCATTCAACACAATTGTGCCCTCTAAGATCATCGGCAAGCTCCTGGACCTGGGGCTGAACCCAGGCCTGGATCCTGGATTTCCTGACGGGCCGACCCCAGGTGGTGAGGATCGGTGACCACACTTCAACAGCGCTCACCATCGGCGCACCTCAGGGTGTGTCCTCAGCCCCCTCCTGTGCTCCCTGCACACCCACGACTGTGCGGCCCAACACGACACCAACACCATTGTCAAGTTCGCGGACGACACTACAGTCGTGGGTCTGATCACCAACAGGGTCGAGTCGACCTACAGAGTTGGGGTAGTGACCCTGACATGGTGGTGCCAGGCCAACAACCTCTCTTTCTCTCAACTTCGACAAGACCAAGGAGGTGATCGTAAACTACTGGAGGGGGGGGGGGGGGGCGGGGGCGCCCCCCCCCCCATCAACAGTGTAGCAGTGGAGAGGGTGAAGAGCTTGAAGTTCCTCGGTGTCCACATGATAGAGGACCTGACCTGGACCACCCACATTTCCACCATCACAAAAAAGGCGTAACAGCGCCTTTACAACCTCAGGCGACTGAAGAAATTCGGCCTGAACCTCAGGGATTTCTACAGAGGCACCGTGGAGAGCATCCTGACAGGTTGCATCTCCACCTGGCACGGCAGCTGCATCGGCCACGCCCGAAGGGCCCTGTAGAGAGCGGTGCGGACGACCCAGTGCATCACCGGGTGCGAGCTGCCCTTCCTCCAGGACATCTACTCCAGGCGGTGCATATGAAAAGCCCTGAGGATCATTGAAAACCCCAGCCATCCAGACCATGGTCTATTCTGCCTGCTGCACTGAGGCAGAAGGTACCGGAGCATCAGCTCCCGTAACACCAGACACTCGAACAGCTTTTTCCCCCAGGCAATCAGGCTGCTGAACCAACCAGCCCTGAAACTCACCTGAACTGGACTCCGTCTATAATTTAGTGTTCACTTTATAATTTAATGCATGCACTTGATAATTTAATGTTAAATGTACTGTATGGAATCCTCCAGCACAAGATTGTCACACAGGATTCGTGTATGGAACTGGCGTGACAATAAACCCCTTGAATCTTCTTCAGCTTAGTCTGAAGTAGGGTCACGATTCGAAATGTCGTCTGTCCATTCCCTCTACAGATGTAGTCTGTTCGCAGAGTTCCTCCAGCACTGTTTTTTGTTCTGGACTCTATTGCTTTTCAAATGCCTCCCACTTATCGTATGTTGTTTATCCACTCTTGCAGCTGCTCCTAATCTGCTTTTGTCAGGTTATGTCTTAAATGGATGAGGGCTGACTTCAATGGTTTAAGACCTTCTCTTAGTTTCACTTTTCCCACGACCTTAAACTTATCGAATTGTGGTCACTGTTAAAAGAATTCCTCCACCGATAATTCCACCACTTGCCCACCCTCATTCCCTTAAGTTGAGTGCAGCTTCCTCCCTATTAGGATCTTCTACATGCCACTTCAAAAACCCTCTCTGAATGTATTTAACAAATTCCACCCTGTCCAGGCCCCTTAACTATTCCAGTGAATATTGGAAATGTTTATATCTCGGATGACCTGTCCTGGACCCATCACACAGATTAAATCACTATGGCAGTGTGCCAGGGACTACAAGTTCTTAAAACTTTGGCATGTCATTGAATACTCCAACAAACTCTACAGATGTACCGCAGACAGTATTTTGACTGATGGAACCTGGCCTGCTACAGCAAATCCATTGCACAGGAAAGCAAGGGGCTGCAAAGAGTGGTGGGCTCAGCCTAGTCCATGAGATGCCACCAGCTGAAGGCAGCACGTATCTAGGAGCACCACCATCTCAGCCATACCCCCTTCTCACTGCCATCATCAGGCAGGAGGTACAAAAGCTTAAAATGTCACACCACCAAATTCAGGAACAGCTACTTTCCTACAACCACCAGGTTATTGAACTAACATGCAAAATCCTAATCGTACCTCGGCAACAGAACACTATCTCTTGCACTGCCATTAACTTGTTTTTTAAATGTATGAAGAAGGGTCCCGACCCAAAACTTCTCCTAGCCACGTTCTTCGGGGATGCTGATCGACCTGCTGAGTTATTCCATCACTTTCTCTTTTTTCTAAATGTCTTTAAGCTGTTTTCTTTTCACTGTCTTGTAGAATTTATATATAACATGTTTTTGTGCGTTGTCTGAGTCTATATGTTTGTGATGCTGCTGCAAGCAAGATTTTCATTGCACCTGTACCTCATCGTACCTGTACATGACAATAAACTTGCGTTGAATGTTAAAGGCACCCACCCTAGAACAAAGATCTAGTTAATTGAAGACAGAACAATTAGCCAAATAGATAATCTGAGATTTGACACTTTATGTGACCCACAGATATATTTCCTCTATTCATATACACGTGAAAACAAAACTTATCCAATGTGGCTAGACAAGCTCAGGTGGTTCCTGCACGATAGCTGTTCAGACTCAGCTGGATGCGAGAAGAACTAGTGTCAGTGCAAAGAAATGCCAAGACGACTCTTCCTACTATCTCATGCAGGAAAATCTATTAAGGAGCAGCTTTCTGGCAGACATTGATTAGACTTGTGCAAATATCTTAACAGAGAGGAATGGAGGGTAGCTAAGGCTTGAGAAATCAACCCAGGGCATTTGCCTTTATCTTCACGAAAGTAGGAAAATAATGAAAAATTCTACATTTGTTTTAATTATTTGAAGCAAACATAATGAAACAAGTTAACTGCAGTTGGTTCTGCAACAAATATTTGTTTTCCTCAGTGGAGACGTGCTCTTCAATTTAAAGCTCCTGACAATCACTGAACCATACGGCATAAGGTTAGAGGTCAACATCATGAGTGCACACAACATTCCCGAGAATGGAAAAGGCTCCGGTACAATGCTTGAACATCTCAGTATATTTAAACAAATAAACCTTTAGTCATGTGCGGTAAAGGACATTCAATGAATGCACTTTATCACAACTGATAATGATAAATTCTTCATAGTGCAAGACCAACTACGTAAAGATGGCAGGCTGCTCCTACACAAGGACATACACATACAATTCTCCCTCGATGTACAAGGTGGAAGTTGCTGGAAGGCAAGAAAATATAGAAAATCATAAATGCTACATGTAATTTTACTTTTGACATTTAGTTGATATAGTTGATTTAGTTGGATAGTTCCTATCCAAACTTTCCTAATTCTGTGTTTTCACATAAAGCTACTTTTATGGCATAACAAATCAAGAGGGTACATAATCGCCAAGATGACTGACTTTTCCTCAGCAATAAATTGACCTGAAAAGTTACCTTTCTGTCCACAGATGATTCCTTTGCAACATTTGCAATGTTTCTTTTCAAATTTGAACTTTTCAAATTTGAACTTTCTAATCTTTGCAAAAATGTTGGTTGACATATGATGTCAGTGTCTTTGTTGAGTTTCAATATCTTTTGAGCATCAGACTCGTACAGCATGGAAACAGACCCTTCATGCCCAACTTGCTCATGCTAACCAAGATGTCCCATCTACTTTAGTCCCACCTGCTTGTGTTTGGCCCATATCCCTCTGAACCTTTCCTATCCATGTACCAGTCCAAACATATTTTAAATGGTGTTTTAGTACCTGCCTCAATGACCTCCTCGGGTAGCTCATTCTATATACCACCCACTGTGTGAAAAAGTTGTCCCTCAGGTTCCCTATTAAATCTTTCCCCTCCCATCTTTAGCCTTTGTCTCCTGGGTCTTGATTCCCCTCCTCTGGGTAACAGACTGTGCTTTTACCCTATCTATTCTATATACATGACCATTACCCATATCATACTGATAGCTGGTGACGTACACACCAATGCATTTCATATCAATGATCAGCCCCATTTTTCAAAAACTTCTCAGCATTTTCAGACAATTTGTGTCACATTGTTTAGATGTACTCTAATTAAAAAGAGAAGCCCAAAAACATTATACATTTTGCTACTTTCCCCCAAATTTTGCCAGTTGCCTCTATTGACGAGGTAATTTAGAAGCAAATTAAACAGCTATCCCACACAATTTTGGGATGTGGGAGAATGTGCAAACAGAGGTCAGAATTGAATCCGGGTCACTGGAGTTGGGAGGCAGCAGCTTTTGTAGCTACATCATTGTGCCAGTGTTTGAAAGAGTGGAGTTAATGTGATAGAGAAACAAAAACAAAATCACAGAACAGGAAGATGCTCAGTATTTTTTATATTTTCTTCATGCCGTTTTCAGCTTCAATCATGATTATGCAGAGGAACCATACATTTGCCATCTAAACACCAAATGATCACCAGAAACTCTGCATTAAGATTTTGGAATGTTTTGCTTTTTGAAAATAACTTAACATGATAAATAAGAGACTAAAAAGCGATTTCTGGTAGAAAACCGCTAAATGAGAAGAGTAGTTAACTTAGCTGCTTTAACATGACATTACATTTCATGTCAAGTAACTGGACACGTGGTTTGTTGAAACAACTATACTGCCTGGTTCCCAAATGTTAGTTAAGCATGATGCCCTTTCAAGTAGATTTGTTTTAGTTTAGTTTAAGAGATACAGCATGAGATGCAGGCCCTTCAGTCAACTAAGTCCACTCCACACCAAGCCTGTGATCACCCATTCATAATAGTTCTACGTTATCTCACTTTCTCATCCACTCCCTACACATTAGCAGCAATTGCCCAACAGGTAGATTCTACTGCAGGGCATCAAACAAAACCAAACACTAAGACGAATCCTCACTTCTTACCCAAAACAAAAAACAACTAAATATCTAACAGCACCACGACTACAAGATCTTTTCCAGTCACCGGCAGAAAACAGCCAAACATTTTAAAGAATAAAGCTTTCAGAGGAAACTATTTCTGCAGGCAGGTTTGACAGAAATTATAAATTCAGGCGTTTTGAAATACAAAGTAGGCTTGGCAGTGATGTTTACTGCATCACGACATATTGCTACCACTGTAGGATAGGAT
Source organism: Amblyraja radiata (assembly GCF_010909765.2). Lineage (NCBI taxonomy): Eukaryota > Metazoa > Chordata > Chondrichthyes > Rajiformes > Rajidae > Amblyraja > Amblyraja radiata. The sequence goes on from NC_045989.1 coordinate 10,212,004, forward strand.
AGAACTATATATAGGATAAAGGTTAATGAGCAAGCACTAAAATTTAAACAAATTATTGAATTTTCACCATCTATATCTCCATATTTTATCACAGAATAAATTAGACATTACAAACTAATTACTTTAAACAAAGGTACACAAAAATGCTGGAGAAACTCAGCGGGTGCAGCAGCATCTATGGAGCGAAGGAGATAGGTAACGTTTCGGGCCGAAACCCTTATTCAGACTGATAGGAGGTGGCGGGGAGAAGGCAGGAAAAAGGGAGGAGGAGGAGCCCGAGGGCTGGGGGATGGGAGGAGACAGCTCGAGGGCTAAGGAAGGGGAGGAGACAGCAAGGGCTAACAAAATTGGGAGAATTCAATGTTCATGCCCGCCGGATGCAGGCTCCCCAAGCGGAATATGAGGTGCTGTTCCTCCAATTTCCAGTGTTGCTCACTCTGGCAATGGATGAGACCCAGGACAGAGAGGTCGGATTGGGAATGGGAGGGGGAGTTGAAGTGCTGAGCCAATCGGTGAGAACAAGCGGAGGTTGGGCGATCGTTTCGCCGAACACCTCCGCTCGGTCCGCAAGAACCTACCTGACCTCCCGGTGGCTCAGCACTTCAACTCCCCCTCCCATTCCCAATCCGACCTCTCTGTCCTGGGTCTCCTCCATTGCCAGAGTGAGCAACACCGGAAATTGGAGGAACAGCACCTCATATTCCGCTTGGGGAGCCTGCATCCGGCGGACATGAACATTGAATTCTCCCAATTTTGTTAGCACTTGCTGTCTCCTCCCCTTCCTTAGCCCTCGAGCTGTCTCCTCCCATCCCCCAGCCCTCGGGCTCCTCCTCCTCCCCGCCACCCCCTATCAGTCTGAAGAAGGGTTTCGGCCCGAAACGTTACCCATCTCCTTCGCTCCATAGATGCTGCTGCACCCGCTGAGTTTCTCCAGCATTTTTGTGTACCTTCGATTTTCCAGCATCTGCAGTTCCTTCTTGAATACTTTAAACAAATATTGCACAAATGCTTTTACAAAAAAAATTTAAATCTTTATATCAGAACTATATTGTATTTAAAATTTCAGATTGTTGGCTTAAAATTACAAATAAACTATGCAATATAACGTTCACATTTTTGACAGACACGGAATAGCAATATTGAAAAGGTGTTCAATTTCCTAGCAGTTAGAAGAAAAAAAAAAAAATATCACCAACAAAATCATTTAACATTTTCTGTGAACATCAACCTCATTTGAGTTGCATTGGTGTCACATACCAATTTAGTAACATAACATTTGAGTCTATCCACTTGCTTAGCATATGGTTACGATGGAGACTCCCGAATATTGCTTGATTTTCAAAGGAGCAACAGGGAGGAATGGACAAGATGCCAATCTACTGCATCACAAATCCCAGTACAAACCACTGATTCGTCTTTAATCTCCTGTCCCTGTAGATACACACAAGAATATCTTAAATAAGTGCCTTGACCCCAATCTATGCTCATTCCATCATTCCCGCTGAATATCTAGACAGATAACCCAAAAATAGTATGCGACCCATTTACTTCTACATATGCCAAAAAAAAGCCCTAGAAGCATAGAAGCTGCAGCACAAATTCCTTTAAAAGCGTTGTTAAAGAAACCAAGTAATCTAATAACATTGCTTTGATATCGCATCTAAATCGGCAAAATACCTATTTTATCGTTTGCTTCGATTATGGTTTGTAGCTGCGTTGCTTCCAAAGTACAGGCGATATAAATAGCAGTGTCATATGTAACAGGAGCAAGTTCTTAAAACCAGTCAACAGCGTAGACAGAATCTGACGAGCTCGACTACGGACATCGTCGTAATTTCGCTGATATTAAATCTCCCAACATTTACAAAACAAGATACTGTCCCACTTTGCTCGTAACACCCACACTGCATTCGAAACGACTCTCCTCGATATGAAACTAACACCACATTAAACAATCACCTTAACCGCTAATAAAGAAAACATCAACACATGCGGAACAAAACAAACTGCAACCTGCGGAACAAACTCCAACTCGCAGCTCCTGGAAGAGCAGCGATTTTGGTTTGGGGGAAAAAATAATTGTAAGAGGTTTTTTACCCAACTGGATAGAGAACTGGAAGGGGGAAAGCATTGAGGTATTGGCTCCAACTTTAAAGAAAAACAGAAGCAAATCAGTGAATGGTGCACTTTTGCGTTTTACGGGAGTGGGTTTGTTTTTGAGGTAAAGTGGCTCCAACTTAGGGCAAAACAATGGGCAGATACAAAAGCAGTGGGATCGCCACCGTCCATGGTCCCGGCAGCGGCGGGCGAGGCGCTGCCCAGGGTCAGAGGCAGAGTCCGGGGACCGTTAGACAAATGGGCAGCGCGCTGGTCCGCAGGCAGGGGTCTGCGAGTGAAGGGAGGAAGGGAGGAAGGAAGGAAGGACGGCTGTAGCAGAGGGGCTGGAGCCGGGTCCCACTTCCCCTGTTTATTATTTTCACTTCATACACACGGCGGCCCGACGGCCGTCCAGCGAGCGGCCGCCTCGCAACTTGTCAACAGCAGCCGCTGCTGCCGCCGCCTTCACCTCCACCGGACCGGCCAAACTTGCGCGCCTCCTTCTCCTCTCCTCTTCCCCCCCTTTGCACGGGCCCCCGCCAACTCTCACTTTCCCCCGCGGTGCCGCAGCTCCTGCACCGGCGGCTGCAGCCACCCTCCCGCCCGCCCCCCAGAGCCTCAATTCATCTGCGAATTACCTTCAGTTCCGCACTGTCCGCCATCTTCTCGCGCTTCTCCGCGCATGGGCGCCGGCCGCGTCACGTGGGCCCGCCGTTGACGTCAGCGCCCCGGGTTTGAATATTCCCGCCTTTACTCCAGGGCTCCCCCTTCACACCCTCGTGGCTTCAACACTTGTCAATGGGTCAATGGGAGACTGGAGAGCAAAAAAACATACTCTGTTCATTCATTTTGTTCTTTCTGCATTTGTTGCTGGCTCGAAGGGCCGAATGGCCTACTCCTGCACTATTGTTTATTTTTATATTGTTCCTTTCTTTACTTGGCAGAACTGGGCATCCCTCCGCAATTGAATCCTCGACTTCCTCATCCACAGACCACAGTCAGTTCGAATTGGCAGAAACACTTCATCCTCAGTAACAATCAGTACGGGAGCACCTCAAGGCTGCGTGCTCAGCCCCCTGCTGTACTCACTCTATAACCATGACTGCGTAGCCGGACATAGTGCGAACTCCATCATCAAGTTCACCGACGACACCACTGTTTTGGACGAATCACAGATGGTGATGAGTCAGAGTATAGAAGAGAGATCGACCGATTGACCAAATGGTGCCAGCACAACAACCTGGCTTTCAACATCAGTAAAACCAAGGAACTGATTGTGGACTTTGGTAGGGGAAGGGTGAGGATTGGTTACATCATTGGGACGATGGTGGAGAGGGTCAAAAACTTCAAATTCCTGGACGTGCATATTTCCGAATATCTTTCCTGGATCCAGCACACTGATGCAATTATAAAGAGGGCACATCAGCGACTTTACTTCCTGAGAAGATTACGGAGCTTTGGCATGTCAAAGAAGATTCTTCTGAACATCTACAGGTGCACAGTAGAGAGCATACTGACTGGTTGGATTAGAAACATAGAAACATAGAAATTAGGTGCAGGAGTAGGCCATTCGGCCCTTCGAGCCTGCACCGCCATTCAATATGATCATGGCTGATCATCCAACTCAGTATCCCGTACCTGCCTTCTCTCCATACCCTCTGATCCCCTTAGCCACAAGGGCCACATCTAACTCCCTCTTAAATATAGCCAATGAACTGGCCTCGACTACCCTCTGTGGCAGAGAGTTCCAGAGATTCACCACTCTCTGTGTGAAAAAAATTCTTCTCATCTCAGTTTTAAAGGATTTCCCCCTTATCCTTAAGCTGTGACCCCTGGATTGTGGCCTGGTTCGGCAACTTGAACGTCCAGGAGCGGAAAAGACTGCAAAAAGTTGTGACCATTGCCCAGTCCATCACTGGCTTTGACCTCCCCATCATTGAAGGGATCTATCGAAGTCGCTACCTCAAAAAGGCAGCCAACATCATCAAAGACCCACACCATCCTGGCCACATACTCATTTCACCACTGCCATCGGGAAGAAGGTACGGGAGCCTGAAAACTGTAACGTCCAGGTTCAGGAACAGCTTCTTCCCTACAGCCATCAGGCTATTAAACACAACAACAAATAAGCTCTGAACGGCAACTGACTATTAATTTTATTGCACTATATTTGTTATTTATTGAGTATGTGTATATATACACTGAACTATTTTTCTTCTCTCGTTATGTACTATGTTTACATATTCTGTTGTGCTGCAGCAAGTAAGAATTTCTTTGTCCTATCTGGGACATAGAAACATAGAAACATAGAAATTAGGTGCAGGAGTAGGCCATTCGGCCCTTCGAGCCTGCACCGCCATTCAATATGATCATGGCTGATCATCCAACTCAGTATCCCGTACCTGCCTTCTCTCCATACCCTCTGATCCCCTTAGCCACAAGGGCCACATCTAACTCCCTCTTAAATATAGCCAATGAACTGGCCTCGACTATCCTCTGTGGCAGAGAGTTCCAGAGATTAACCACTCTCTGTGTGAAAAAAGTTCTTCTCATCTCGGTTTTAAAGGATTTCCCCCTTATCCTTAAGCTGTGACCACTTGTCCTGGACTTCCCCAACATCGGGAGCAATCTTCCTGCATCTAGCCTGTCCAACCCCTTAAGAATTTTGTAAGTTTCTATAAGATCCCCTCTCAATCTCCTAAATTCTAGAGAGTATAACCAAGTCTATCCAGTCTTTCTTCATAAGACAGTCCTGACATCCCAGGAATCAGTCTGGTGAACCTTCTCTGCACTCCCTCTATGGCAATAATGTCCTTCCTCAGATTTGGAGACCAAAAATGTACGCAATACTCCAGGTGTGGTCTCACCAAGACCCTGTACAACTGCAGTAGAACCTCCCTGCTCCTATACTCAAATCCTTTTGCTATGAAAGCTAACATACCATTCGCTTTCTTCACTGCCTGCTGCACCTGCATGCCCACTTTCAATGACTGGTGTACCATGACACCCAGGTCTCGCTGCATCTCCCCTTTTCCTAGTCGGCCACCAGTTAGATAATAGTCTGCTTTCCTGTTTTTGCCACCAAAATGGATAACCTCACATTTATCCACATTATACTGCATCAGCCAAACATTTGCCCACTCACCCAGCCTATCCAAGTCACCTTGCAGTCTCCTAGCATCCTCCTCACAGCTAACCCTGCCCCCCAGCTTAGTGTCATCCGCAAACTTGGAGATATTGCCTTCAATTCCCTCATCCAGATCATTAATATATATTGTAAATAGCTGGGGTCCCAGCACTGAGCCTTGCGGTACCCCACTAGTCACTGCCTGCCATTGTGAAAAGGACCCGTTTACTCCTACTCTTTGCTTCCTGTTTGCCAGCCAGTTCTCTATCCACATCAATACTGAACCCCCAATGCCGTGTGCTTTAAGTTTGTATACTAATCTCTTATGTGGGACCTTGTCGAAAGCCTTCTGGAAGTCCAGATACACCACATCCACTGGTTCTCCCCTATCCACGCTACTAGTTACATCCTCGAAGAATTCTATAAGATTCGTCAGACATGATTTACCTTTTGTAAATCCATGCTGACTTTGTCCAATGATTTCACCACTTTCCAAATGTGCTGCTATCCCATCTTTAATAACTGACTCTAGCAGTTTCCCCACTACCGATGTTAGACTAACTGGTCTGTAATTCCCCGTTTTCTCTCTCCCTCCCTTCTTAAAAAGTGGGGTTACGTTTGCTACCCGCCAATCCTCAGGAACTACTCCAGAATCTAAAGAGTTTTGAAAGATTATTACTAATGCATCCACTATTTCTGGAGCTACTTCCTTAAGTACTCTGGGATGCAGCCTATCTGGCCCTGGGGATTTATCGGCCTTTAATCCATTCAATTTACCCAACACCACTTCCCGGCTAACCTGGATTTCACTCAATTCCTCCAACTCCTTTGACCCACGGTCCCCTGCTATTTCCGGCAGATTATTTATGTCTTCCTTAGTGAAGACGGAACCAAAGTAGTTATTCAATTGGTCCACCATATCCTTGTTCCCCATGATCAACTCACCTGTTTCTGACGGCAAGGGACCTACATTTGTTTTAACTAATCTCTTTCTTTTCACATATTTATAAAAACTTTTGCAGTCAGTTTTTATGTTCCCTGCCAGTTTTCTTTCATAATCTATTTTTCCTTTCCTAATTAAGCCCTTTGTCCTCCTCTGCTGGTCTCTGAATTTCTCCCAGTCCTCCGGTATGCTGCTTTTTCTGGCTAATTTGTACGCATCATCCTTCGCTTTGATACTATCCCTGATTTCCCTTGTTATCCACGGATGCACTACCTTCCCTGATTTATTCTTTTGCCAAACTGGGATGAACAATTTTTGTAGTTCATCCATGCAGTCTTTAAATGTCTTCCATTGCATATCCACCGTCAACCCTTTTAGAATTAATTGCCAGTCAATCTTGGCCAATTCACGTCTCATACCCTCAAAGTTACCTTTCTTTAAGTTCAGAACCATTGTTTCTGAATTAACAATGTCACTCTCCATCCTAATGAAGAATTCAACCATATTATGGTCACTCTTGCCCAAGGGGGCACGTACAACAAGACTGCTAACTAACCCTTCCTCATTACTCAATACCCAGTCTAGAATAGCCTGCTCTCTCGTTGGCTCCTCTACATGTTGATTTAGATAACTATGCCGCATACATTCCAAGAAATCCTCTTCCTCAGCACCCCTGCCAATTTGATTCACCCAATCTATATGTAGATTGAAGTCGCCCATTATAACGGTTTTGCCTTTGTCGCACGCATTTCTAATTTCCTGTTTGATACCATCTCCAACTTCACTACTACTGTTAGGTGGCCTGTACACAACACCCACCAGCGTTTTCTGCCCCTTAGTGTTTCGCAGCTCTACCCATACCGATTCCACATCCTCCAAACTAATGTCCTTCCTTTCCATTGCGTTAATCTCCTCTCTAATCAGCAACGCTACCCCACCTCCTTTTCCTTTCTCTCTATCCTTCCTGAATATTGAATATCCCTGGATGTTCAGCTCCCAGCCTTGGTCACCCTGGAGCCATGTCTCCGTGATCCCAACTATATCATAGGCATTAATAGCTATCTGCACATTCAACTCATCCACCTTATTACGAATGCTCCTTGCATTGAGACACAAAGCCTTCAGGCTTGTTTTTACAACACTCTTACCCCTTATACAATTATGTTGAAAAGTGGCCCTTTCTGATTTTTGCCCTGGTTTTGTCTGCCTGCCACTTTTACTTTTCACCTTGCTACCTATTGCTTCTACCCTCATTTTACACCCCTCTGTCTCTACGCTCACACATTTAAGAAACCCTTTCCCTTTAACTCCATCCTCCACTATCCCATTCGACGCCCCACCCCCCTTATTCAGTTTAAAACCACCCGTGTAGCAGTGGCAAACCTGCCTGCCAGAATGCTGGTCCCCCACCTGTTAAGATGCAATCCGTCCCTTTTGTACAGTTCCCCCTTACCCCAAAACAGATCCCAGTGATCTAAGAATCTAAATCCCTGCCCCGTGCACCAGTTCCTCAGCCACACGTTCAGGTCCCGTATCTCCCTGTTCCTGCTCTCGCCAGCACGAGGAACTGGAAGCAAACCGGAGATAACAACCCTGGAGGTCCTGCTTTTCAGCATTTTTCCGAGCTCTCTAAAGTCACGCTGCAGAATATTCATCCCCTTCTTTCCGACATCGTTTGTGCCGACATGCACTACCACTTCCAGATGTTCACCATCGCCCTTGAGGATTTTCTGCACTCTGTCCGTGACATCCTGGATCCTGGCACCAGGAAGGCAGCACACCATCCTCGCATCCCGTCTGTTGCCGCAGAAACCCCTGTCGGTACCTCTCACAATGGAGTCTCCCACTACAATGGCGTTGCCTGCCTTAGGCCTTTTTGGTTTTGGCTCAACAGCCCTATTCGCATCGCAAGCCAGTCCGTCGCCCAGTGTAAACACCTCTTCTGTCCCGACAGCTTCTAAGTGGGTGAACCTGTTCACAAGAGGTACAACACCCGGGGACGTTGGCATTCCATGCTTCCCTCCCGTTCTCACTGTCTCCCACCTTCTCTCTTCCAGTACCTTAGGTGTAACAATCGTACTGTAGGACTTGTCGAGGAACGACTCAGTTTCTCGGACGAACCGGAGGTCATCCACTTGCTTCTCCAGTTCCCCAACACGGCCCTTCAGGAGCTCTACCTGGATGCACTTCTCGCATTTGTAGCAGCCAGAGGCACTAGCGGTGTCCTTGACCTCCCACATACTGCAAGCATCGCACTGAATCAGCTTGCCTGACATTTCCTTCTTTCGTCTCCTCTCCGAAGACTCTCGAGCCAAAGACTCACACTTTTCTCACAGGGCACTTCACTCACTGCCGCTCGCAAAGAGCAGTCTTGCTTAAATTGACTGATAAATTGCCTGATTTACCAATTTACAAACCAAATTCCTCAGTTTTCAACTGTTTTCCCAGCACTGACTCACTTCTCTCCTCCCACTTGGGCTAGAGCCAATCAGTCGTATCGCTTGCTAACCTCCTGCTGCTGTTGCTCCCAAAACTACAGCAGTTCTCAGTCAAGTCTGCCTGTCCTTGGCACCTACTTTAACTGTTTTCATTTCTCTCCTCCCACTTGGGCTAGAGCCAATCAGTCGTATCTCTTGCTAAGCTCCTGCTGCTGTTGCTCCCAAAACTACAGCAGTTCTGAGTCCTGACATATGACAATAAAACACTGTTGACTCTTTTATTTCCACATTTCTTTCTAATCATTCAGTTCAGTTCACAAGTTATAGGAGTAGAATTAGGCCACTCGGCCCATCGAGTCTACTCATCAATTCAATCATAGTTGATCTCAGCCTCCTAATCCAATTTTCCTGCCTTCTCCTCGTAACCCTGGACACCTGTTCTAATCAAGAATGTCTATCTCTGCCTTTAAAAATATCCACTGACTTGGCCTCCACAGCCCTCTGTGGCAATGAGATCTACAGATTAACTACCTCTGACAGTTTCAGTTAGTTTATTGTCACATGTACAGTGAAAAGCTTTTGTTGCGTGCTAACCAGTCAGCAGAAAGGCAATACATGATTTGAATCGATCCATTTACAGTGCATAGATATGGACAAAAATAGAAACAACTAAAGAAAGATAGACACAAAGTGCTGGAGTAATTCAGCGGGTCAATCTGCATCTCTGGAGAAAAGGAATAGATGATGTTTCTGGTCGAGACCCTACTTCAGACAGAAACTGAGAAACCTCAGGCAGGTCTCAACCCGAATCATCGTCTATTCCTTTTCTCAAGAGATGCTACTTGTCCTGCAGCATTCTGTATCCATCTTCGGTGTAAACCAGTATCTGCAGTTCCTTCCTAAAGGACTAAAGAAACGTGCAAATAAAAAAGTAAAGTAACGAAGAATATCTAAAAGAAACCAAAGCAGAAAAAAACAAAATACACAACCAAGGAATGCTAAAAGAAATGCAGGCAGAAATAAATAAATAAAACACTGTCCTCTAGAAACAAGGAACTGTTAATGCTGGTGTGCAAAAGAAAGCACAAAGTGCTGGAGTCACTCAGTATGTCAGCCAGCATCTCTGGCGAACATGGATAGGTGACATCTCGGGTTGGGATCCTTCTTTAGACACTTGTTCTTCTTCGTCAGACACGTCTTCAAACATTGCTCTATTGCTTGGGTGATGTTTTGTTAACATCCAATATCGATTTGAGGATATTAGTAGTGGCATTCCACTTGATTGTATGGGCTGTTAGAAAGCTGTCATCTTCCACACTGAGGAATGAAGAAAGAAATGCCTTCAGGAAGAAATGCCATAATTATTGTCTCTAGGCGCTGTTTGGCCTCACCTCTCCGCAGATCCACTGTAATGTAGAGAGAGAATGTGCTGCCCAACAATAACCAACCCGGACATCTAATATCCCACCCACCCAGCAGCATGGTTACAAGGACCACCTTCTGGTCTTGCATCCTCACCTCATCAATTTTAGCAATGATGAGATGTAGGATAAAGTCTGAATTGGTAACACTGTCTAAAACAAAAGTACCCGATGACAATGATCCATGAGTTTGAACAGCCATGAAGGAGATGTGTGGTTTGAAACTGGATCCACAGGAGAGATGGGCAATATGATTACTTAATACTCAAATGACCTCCGAAAGCATTAACCTGGATGAAACAGGCAATATCTTACCCTTCATACACATTCAATGGAGATATCTTAGAGATGAATTCACTCTCCCAAAAAATCATACAGTGATTTATTAACATCAAACACAATTTCAGTTCAATTTAGTTTATTATCACGTGTACCACGATACAATGAAAAGCTTTTGTTACAATCTAACCAGTCAGCGGAAAGACAAAACATGATTACAATCGAGCCATTTACAGTATACAGATGCATGATCAGGGAATATCATAGTTAAAGTAAGAAATGGTGCTGTCGGAGTAGAGATTTAAACATGTGGAGTGATTGTAATATTTGATTGTAGATCCGTGGCTAATAGTTTTGTCCATGTGCAAACAGGAAGAAAGAAATATAGAAAGAAGGGATTACAATAAGAGCAAAATAGAGAAACACAAAAATGCATTAAACAAGAAATGAAATAAATTAAAATGCAGATAGAAATATTGAAATAAAATACAAATAGAACAAAATAGACGAATAAATAAACACGGAAAGAAAGAGAGACAGGATTTTAAAGGAGTGTGGGGAAAAAACATCCTGGTTGAAATAAATGCAAGTGAGTTTAAACAATATTTGGTTTAAAAACAAGGGCTAGGTAATGACCAAATACCATCAGGGTGAGAGAAACAGTAAGTACTCTGTTTTTTTTAATAAATAGAAGCATGGCAGCCACCTTGTGCCCATGGAATGTGTCATGTGGGAACTCCAGGACACTGGACAACTCAGGGACAGGAAGGGATGACTGCTGGAGGAGCTGGAGCTTCTGATTTTCAAACTTAACCAACAGCTAATGTCACTGCATTGAATCCATGAAGCTGAGAATTTTACGGATAGCATTTTTTCTGTGTAGTTCATGAGAATACAAGCAAAGAGATGACCACCAGGCAAATACAAATTACTAGGCAATTTGGAAGAGAATATACAAGGTGTGATTAGTAAGTTTGCAGGTGCCACTAAAAGAGGTGTCATCGCAGATGGTGAAGCTGGTTATCAAGAATTAAAGCAGGATTTTGATCAGCTGGGATAGTGAGCTGAAGAATGGCAAATGGAGTTTTATTGCAATAAGTGTGAGGTATTGCATTTTGGAATGTCAAACCCGGGCAGGACCTTCACAGTGAAAAATAGGGCCATAGGGAGTGTTGTAGAGAGAGTAAATAGTTCCTTGAAAGTTTACATCGTAGGTAGATAGTATGGTGAAAAGGCTTTTGGCATGCTGGTCTTCATCAGTCAGGGAAACGATATAGAAGTTGGGACGCGATGTTACAGTTGCACAAGATGTTTGTTAGGTGGCACTTGGAGTATTGAGTCAGTCTTGGTCACCCTGCTATAGCAAAGATGCCATTAGCCTGAAAAGAGTACAAGGGTGTGGTCAGGACTCAAGAGCCTGAGCTACTGGTAGAGGGCAGGCTAGGACTTTATTCCTTGGAATGCAGGAGGCTGAGGAGTGATCTTACAGAGATGTATATATTCATGAGGAGAATAGATAGTGGGCGGTGGGTGGATGGAATGAACTGCCAGAAGAAGTAGTTGAGAGATGCAATAACAATATTTAAAAAACATTTGGACAGGTATCTGGGGTAAGAAAGGTTTACGCAACACTACCAATGGCACTGAGATTGATGAGGTTGCAGACTATGAGGAAGACTGCCAAGATATACAACAAGATATAGATCAGCCACCAAAATGGGCGGAGAAATGGCAGATAGTGTTTAATCTGAGCAAGTGCGACGTTTAGCACTTTGCAAGCTCAAATATAAGGGGAAAATATACAATTAATGGCTAGACCTTTAATAGCATTGATGTCCAGAGGGATCTTAGGGTCCAAGCCATAACGCCTTGAAATTGGCAACACAAGTAAATAGAGTGGTTAAGAAGGCATAATGACTGACAAACCAGATCAATTTTTAAAAATATGGTCTGCTCTTATTGAATTTCTTGAACAATACAATGGTTGTAAGGCTGATTGTAACTGATTGTAAGGCGGGGTGAGCGGGCGCATGGGTGGGTCGTCGGATATATCTCCTTTTCTTTTTCTTTCTTTTCATCTTTCTCTTTCCTTTCTTCCCTTTTTTCTTATTTCAATTTCATATTCTGTTTGTAAAATGTTAAAATTGAAGCTGTACTAGAGTTGTTAAGTCATTCTTTTTTGTACAATTGCTTCCAATAAAATTATAAAAAATTTAAAAATAATTAAAAAAGGCATACAATATGGTGTGCTTGCTTTCATAGGTCGGCGAATTGAGTCAGGAAGTCATGATGCAGCCTCATAGAACTTTGGTTAGGCCACATTTGGAATATTGCGTGCAGTTCTAGTCACCCCATTACAGGAAGGATGTTGAGGCTTTGGAATGGGTGCAGTTGAGATTTACTAGAGTTATGTAGAAAGAAGGAACTGCAGATGCTGGTTTACACAAAAGAACACTAGTGCTGGAGTAACTCAACAGGTCAGGCAGACAAATTTGAAAAAGTCTGAGTGTACAAGGCACATTTTCCATATTTGCAGAAGACACAACATTTGGGGGCATGGTTACTTTGAGGGGAATTGTAAAAGATTTTGAGGAGATGTAGACTGGCTGATCAATGGGCAGACAGGTGACACACAATGGTGAACTTAATGGTGAGAAAATTACAATGTTACACTTTGGTAGGAAGGATGCAAAGAAAGAAATATAAAGTAGAGGATATAATTCGAAAAGCTGGGGATTTTTCAGATGGAGTATTGGGTGAAATAGAGGCTGAACACAAGAGCAAGGAAGTCGTGATGAAGGAAAAAACATAAGAATATAAACCAAAGCAAGCAGGAATAGGCCAGTCAGCCACCCAGCCCTTGGAGCTTCCTCTGCCATTCAACAAAATCATGGGCGATCTCTTGCCTGAACACCATTCAGACCTATCCCCACGTTACATGATTTCTCTAATATCCAGAAATCTGTTGATCTCAGCTTAGAAAACAATTACTGTGATGTCACAATGTTGTGAGATAGGCAATTCCAAAGATTCACCGCATCCCGAATGAGTAATATTCTCCTCACTTAAGTTCTAAATGGGCAACACCTTATTTTGAAACTGTGACCCCCTAGTTCTCGTCTCCTCCGTGAAGGGGAAAGATTTTCAATGTGTTTACCCTCTGGCGCTCTGCAAGATTTTTGTATGTTCTATATATATAAATTCTCCTGTAATTCATGGTTAAACCGCTTTACTGTTGTGTCTTTGTGCTATAAAAGAAAGCATGATTTGTTATAAATAATGTATTATTTATTGAAGTGCCACCCACTGCATACTCTTTAATATACAGTCGTTACCGTAGCTAACACAGCCAACCTTCATTGCTTCATAGTTTCTTTCGATTGTAAACCTTGGTTTGAAATTGAACTTAACTTTGAATTTTTGCATGATGTAAAATTCTATGTCATATTGTCATTTGTTCCTTGGACTCTCTTTTCAAAAGATTGATAAGTAACCCTTTCTTGTCGCACAGAATTAGATCTGAAATAGTTTGTTCCATCCTAAGTTCCTCAGCATACTGATCTGGAAGGCCATCTCATATATATTTCAGGAATTCATTGTCCACATTGTTAGCACAAATTTGACTTGCTCCATCCTATTACGCGCACCTCTAATTTCCTTAATACACCATGTCCTACATCATAGTTGCTATCCAGAGGCCTAAAAATGGCTCCCACCAATGTTTACTGTCCCAGCTGCTGTTTAGCTCCACCCAGAGTGATTCAATTCTATATCATGATTTGCAGAGCCAAACTCCTTTCTCACTATTGCACTGATTGCCTTCATCGGTTGAGGTATTAAGTATAGAAATTGGGATGTTATGTTATGGTTCTACAACAGGTTGGTGAGGCCGCATTTGGAGTATTGTGTTCAACTTTGGTCAGCCAGCCATAGGATGTCATTAAGCTTGCAAAAGTGCAGAGATTTACGAGGATGTTGCCAGGATCCGAGGGCCTGAGCTGTAGAGAGAGAATTGACTAGGACTTTTTTTTATTCCTTGGAATGCAGGAGGCTAAGGGGTGATCACATAGATGTGTATAATATAATGAGAGGAACAGATAAGGTGAATGCATAGTCTTTTACCCAGAGTAGAAGAAACAAGAAACACAGAATGTACCGCTAAGCCCGAACCCCCAGACTCAGAAACAGCTTCATTCCCAGAGCTATAGCGGCTCTGAACCGGCTCTGCTGAGTGCCCCCCATCCCACCTGGACTGTCTCCCTCAGATGGCCACGTCGCACAGTTTATTTATTTATTTATTTTTTTGACATCGGTTGGAAGCTGCATACCAAATCTCGTTGCACTGATGTGCAATGACAATAAAATATATTATTATTATTATTATTATTATTATTATTATTATTATTATTATTATTATTATTATTATTATTATTATTATTATTATTATTATTAATGTGAGAGGGGAAAGATTTAATAGGAACCTGTGGGGCAACATTTCTACACAGAGGGTGGTGGGTATATAGAATGAGCTGCCAAGAGAAGGTAGTTGAGGCAGATACTATAACAACATTTAAAATACGTTTGGACAGGTATAAGGATATATCCATAAGTGGACCCCATGCTGGAGCAGGACTTGGTTGTTTTGCATGTGGTTACCGTGGTGGCTGGTAGCTACCACAGTGGGCCAGTGACCAAGGATAGAGTAACATTCATGAGGGGGGAGTTGTCCTGCCATTGAGGGTCAGAGACAGGTCCCCACACCCACCAGATCATGCAAAGCAAGGGGTTCCAACTTGCGAGTACCTTTTATGAATACTCGTGAAACTGCTCAGACCATCAAAGGAATATTCGTAAGTCAACCAAGTTCCTGAAGGACGTTGTAATCAAGAGGCAATGTGTCCCTTTCCGGCGCTACAATGGAAGAGGTGGCAAGTGTGCTCAAGCTGAGGCATGGGGCTGGACACAAGGACGTTGGCCTAAAAAGAGTGCAGAGATCCTACTGCTTACTCAGCCTCAGTAGACTAACTGCAGTACCCCAATTATGCTTATGTTTGCACGCTTATGGGAGGCAAGATCCAAGTCATTGTCCACTGGAGCAAACAAGGGAATGGGCATTGTGCTAAGAAACATAGAAACATAGAAAATAGGTGCAGGAGTAGGCTATTCGGCCCTTCGAGCCTGCACCGCCATTCAATATGATCATAAGCATCCATAAAACAAAGTCCCTCTGTCCCCACTGTACAATCTGCTTTCTGAACATAAGGAAAACATGGACCACTTCCAATATTTCAGGAGACACCTCTCAGTGAAGGCAGAAATTGTCTATGAAATTCATCATTTTCCTCAGCCTCTAGTGACTCGGGCCATCTGAGGTAAATAATATACAAACATGGCTAAAACATAGCGACTTTTGTGTACGGACTCAGCGTGGTCTACTATATTCCACTCTTATACTTACTGTAGTATGAATGTGGCTAATGTACAGCAGGACTGTCACTGAACTCTATGCAACAAAAATAATTTCACTGCACTTAGGTACATGTGACAATAAAGTCCCATTCAACCACCATGGAACCATCATTGAACCCTGTAGCCTACTTGCAGCCTCTCCTACTCTTCAGCACCCTGGGTTGCCTACAGTGGACAATTCACTGCACTGGAGAGATAAAACAAATGCTATCTCTGGAGATTCATCAAAATCCCTATGTGAACCAATATCATAAGCCAGTGTCCTCTCAGCACTCAGTGATGGAGGCCCTAATTACACACATCAGTCGCCTAATATCAGACCACTCTTCAAGTAACCCCGACATTCCTTCTCTCTCTATTCCTCCCCCAGCCGTCGCACCAGCTTCTCGTTTTCACCCAACAAACAGCTAACAGTGGCCTTTGTCATCGTTACTTTTTTGCATATCTTTCATTCACTGTTCTTTATCTCACTACATCATCGTCTACATCTCTCATTTCTTTTATCTCTAACTAGTCTGAAGAAGGGTCTTGACCCGAAACGTCACCCATTCCTTCTCTCCAGAGATGCTGTCTGACCCATTGAGTTACTCCTGCATTTGTGTCTGTCTTCAGTGTAAACCAGCATCTGCAGTTCCTTCCTACACATGGAATGCAATTACCAGGTGGACAGAAAGAAAAATTCAACTTTGTTCCCAAGGCCTCCTTGAAGAAATTGCAACATTCCATTTACTTGCATCCACACTCTATGTCCACGCGCAATGTATTTCTTACTTGCTGCGGCTTTGCAGGCATACTAATGCAACAGCACAACAAATGAATATATGACAAACAACAATACACCCAGCTATACTAGGTAATAAGACCATAATAGTGCAAATCAAAGTACACAGTGCAACCTTTACAAAGTCCATGCTAGTTTATTGCTGATGTAGGGTAATTGCAAAGAAGAAACATTTAGGATAACACAGATAGCAACAGGTCCGCACTTTGGGAGCACACAGAGGCACAGAGGGAAACTACCCACTTACCCATCACATCAAGCACCACCTGCATACCTTGTAGCAGAATCTATGGATCAACAAGGATAGCACAGTGGCGCAACTGGTATACAGTGCATTCAGAAAGTATTCAGACCCCTTCACTTTTTCTACATTTTGTTACGTTACAGCCTTATTCTAAAATGGATTAAATTCATTTTTTTTATCAGCAATCTACACACAATAGCCCACAATAAAATAAGTGAAAACAGGTGTTTAGAAATTTTTGCAAAATAATTAAAAATAAATAACTTAAATATCACATTTACATAAGTATTCAGACCCTTTACTCAGTACTTTATTGAGGCACCTTTGGCAGTGATTACAACCTCAAGTCTTTTTGGGTATCACACTACAAGCTTGGCACACCTGTATTTGGGTAATTTATCCCATTCTTCTCTGCAGATCCTCTCAAGCTCTGTCAGGTTGGATGGGGAGTGTTGATGCACAGCTATTTTCAGGTCCCTCCAGAGATGTTCGATCGGGTTCAAGTCCGGGTTCTGGCCGGGCCACTTACGGACATTCACAGACTTGTCACAAAGCCACTCCTGCGTTGTCTTGGACGTGAGCTTTAGGTCGTTGTCCTGTTGGAAGGTGAACATCTGCCCCAGTCCGAGGTCCTGAATGCTCTGGAGCAGGTTTTCATCAAGGATCTCTCTATACTTTGCTCCGTTCATCTTCACCTCGATCCTGACTGGTCTCCCAGTTCCTACTGCTGAAAAACATCCCTACAGCATGATGCTGCCACCACCATGCTTCACCGTAGATATGGTATTGGCCAGGTGATGAGCGGTGCTTGTTTTCCTCCAGACATGACACTTGGCATTCAGGCCAAAGAGTTCAATCTTGGTTTCATCAGGCCAGGGAATTTTGTTTAGGTGCCTTTTGGCAAACCCCAAGCGGGCTGTCATGTGCCTTTAACTGAGGAGTGGCTTCTGTCTGGCCACTCTACAATAAAGGCCTGATTGGTGGAGTGCTGCAGATATAGTTGTCCTTCTGGAAGTTTCTCCCATCTCCACAGAGGAACTCTGGAGCTCTGTCAGACTGACCATCGGGTTCTTGGTCACCTCCCTGAATATGTTAGTAAGTCTCTATCCTAAGGCCCTTCTCCCCCGATTGCTCAGTTTGGCCAGGCTCTATGAAGAGTCCTGGTGGTTTCAAAGTTTTATTTATGAATGACGGAGGCCACTGTGCTCTTCGGGACCTGCAAAGCTCCAAAAAATGTTTTATACCCTTCCCCAGATCTGTGTCTCAACACAATCCTGTCTCGGAGGTCTACAGACAATTCCTTCGTCTTCATGGCTTGTTTTTTGCTCTGACATGCACTGTCAACTGTGGGACCTTATATAGACAGGTGTGTGCCTTTCCAAATCATGTACAATCAATTTAATTTACCACTGGTGGGCTCCTATCAAGTTCTAGAAACATCTCATGGATAATCAATGGAAACACGATGCACCAAAGCTCAATTTTGAGAGTCACAGCAAAGGGTCTGAATACTTACGTAAATGTAATATTTCAGTTATTTATTTTTATTTATTTTGCAATAATTACTAAACACCTGTTTTCACTTTTATATTATGAGGTATTGTGCATAGATTGATGATTTTAAAAAATGACTGTAACCAATTTTAGAATAAGGCTGTAATGTAACAAAATGTGGAAAAAGTGAAGGGGTCTGAATACTTTCTCAATGCACTGTATCTGCTGCCTCACAGCACTAGAGACCCTAGGCTTGATCCTGACCTCGGCTACTGCCTGTGAGGAATTTATACATTCTATGTGTGACCGTGTGGGTTTCCTTTGGATGCTCCAGTTTTCTCCCACATCCCAAGATGTGCCGGTTTCTAGGTTAATTGGCCTCTGTAAATTGTCCTTAGTGTGAAGGGAGTGGATGGAAAGTGGGACAACATAGAACTAGTGTGAATGGTGGATTCGGTGGGCTGAAGGGCCTGTTTCTATCTGTATCTCTGAACAAAACATGAATAGGTGACGTTTCAGATTAGGAATGGAGCAGTTACATTCTTACTTGCTGCAGATTTACAGGCACATTCATGCAACAGTACAACAAATAAATAAATAAAAGGTGACATCCCAACCCAAAACATCACCTACACGTGTTCTCCAGAGATTCAATTGTTCAATGGTGATGCTGCCTGACCCATTGAATTACCACAACTCTTTGGGTCTTTTTTGTAGACTAATATCTGCAGCACCTTGTATCTCCTCTATGGATCAACATTTGGCTCACCAGCTATCCCAGAACCAAAGTGGAAGGAAGTCATCATGGATTTCAACCAACTGGTGAAGAAGAAGAAGATTGTGTTCAGTTCTTTGTGCTAAACTTCATGAAAAATGTGAAGGCTTTAGAGAAGGGGCAAAAGAGATTTACCAAAATGATTCCTGGGCTGAGAGATTTGACTGATTGAGATGGGAATGGTTTCCTTGCGATAAGGAAATGTTTTGAAGAAATCAGATGAAAGTATTATCATCATGACAGTTAAAACTGAGTACATGGAGAGACACTGTTTCCCGGAGAAGAAGGGTCATGAACGAGGGGGCGCTGAATGAGGATTTGGCAACAGGACCGAAAATATACGAAGAAATGTTTCATTCGTTAGGATGTGAATGCCTTGCCAAGAATAGTCAGAGCTATCAGTGGAGGCAGGTTCGTATAGTATCAGCGTATTCAATGATTGTCATAGATTAGTTCAGTTCTTGTGTGGAAAATGAATCAGGAAAAGTATCTGTTCAAGAAGGAACTGCAGATGCTGGAGAATCGAAGGTAGACAAAATTGCTGGAGAAACTCAGCGGGTGCGGCAGCATCTATGGAGCGAAGAAAATAGGCAACGTTTCGGGCCGAAACCCTTCTTCAGACCTTTCTTCAGGAAAGTATCTGAAAGGAAATAATTTACAAAAGTACGGGAAGAGAGTGGGACTAGATGGATTGCTCTTATGTGAAGTCAGTACTGGCATGACAAATCAAACTCCTTCTTTTTTGATGCTATGACCCTCTATTATTCTGTGATTTTGTGACGTAAAACCTCATCAATATCACAGAGCACTATACAACCAATAAAGTGCTTCTTGAAGCTTACCCAAACCACTGTGTTTACTGACCCAGACTGGCTATAAATTAAGCAACAGCACCATTTTAAAATACCCATACTTGTTTTCGAATGTCTTACCTCTTCTTGTTTCTGTCATCACCGCAAGCCCTACAACTCATGATATTTGTGATCTTCCACATCTGGGCTCTCAATAATCAATAGATTTATTTGTTCTGTTTTGATGGCGATAGCCTTCAGCTATCAATTTCTTCAGTTCTGCAATTCCCTCCCTTTACCCTTATTACTTCATTGCTCTTTCTGCCACTCAGACATACCTTTAAAATGAATTATTGGACGAAGCTTGTGGTCATCGTTCCTTATGACCTCAGTGTCAAACATTTTTTGATAACACCCTAATGAAAAACGTATACTCGAGGCATTACACAAATAGAAGCTGTTTTGTTATTGAGCTGCAGTTCTACGGATATGAGATAATAGCAATAGCATCTTTTGAGCTTTAATATTCTGGTTTTGTGGTTAAGGTCACTGTGGTGTGGATAAGCGTAAAGATCAGCAGCATTCAGAACAAGGCAATCTGTTTGACTCTTATCCCATCTACCACTCTAAACATTTATTCCTTCCACTCAAGTATGCAGTGGCTGCAATTTGTACCGTCGACAAAGGACACTACAGTTACCCACATGCCAAACCATAGCTTCTTCCATCACGAAGGACAAGACAACAAGATGCATGGGAACTCCACAACGGCTGGTACTCCATCAATTGCACACAATCCAGATTTGTGAATATATGGCCTTCATTATGGGGTATAAATCCTGGAACCCTCTGCCTGTCTACATTGTGGGGGCAACTTCACCAGAAAAACTGCAGCTGCTCAAGTAGGAAAATCAAGAAACATTCTCAATGGAAAATACACGCTGGCCTTGTCAGCGACTCCTACTTCCTGAAAAATGAATATATAGAAAATAATGCCACATTACCAAGTTCATGTTTTCCTCTGGATGGCACAGTGGCTCAGTGGTAGAGTTGCTACCTTACAGTGCCAGAGGCCCGGGTTCAATCTTGACTGCTAGTGCTGTCTGTACATTCTCTTCGTGACCTGTGTGGGTTTTCTTCGGGTGCCCCGGTTTCCTTCCACTCTCCAAAGATGTACAGGTTTGTAGGCCAATTGGCTTGTCAAAATTGTAAAATTGTGTAGTATAGCGTTAGTGTGCTGGTCAGTGCGGACTTGGAGGGCCGAAGGGCCTGTTTCCACGTGTATCTCTAAAGGCTAAAGAAAAGTCTAAAGTCCAAAGGTATTAGTAAGAAAAGGGGTTAATTATACTAAAAGTGAAGATATAATGTTTATCCTCTTAAGACGTCAACAGGACAAATCCAAGGGTCACAGGGCAAACATGCAAACTGCACACAGATCAGGATTGAACCCGTGTCACTGTGCTATGAAGCATGTACTCCACAAGCTGCACCAGTGTGCTGGCCATCGTGCAGCTCCACTCAATTTGGCAATTTCTGAAGTCACGTTTCTGGGGTAGGATTTGAACAAGCAGCCTTCTCACACTGTCAGATAACTAGTTGCACCACCAGGCATCCTTTTCCCCCCCAAAAATAAACTTTATTCAGAATAAAAAACATATACAAAACAAGAGCTGAGCAAACCCGCTTCGGACATTCTCAGCATTGATACATTTATTAGCGATATACACTGTAGTGTTCACAACTATCCTTAAACCAAGCACCTTTGCCTCTCATGTGGATCCCTGGGGTGATGTCCATTCCCATGTTTGAGGGATGGCCCCACCGGACTCTGCCCCTCAATGTCCAGCAGTGGAAAGACCCACATCAAAGGCATGTTTCAACCAGAAGTCTGGAGGGACTTTAAATGCCCCATATTTTTACCTCCACCTTTAATCCAACAGCCTCCAGTGTGTCACACCTACACAGGCTGTCGATGTTGTGGGGATCCCTGGACTACATCAAAAGTTACATTAAATCTGAGCAGCAATGGAGTGAAGGGTGAAAATGTTGTCAGTGTTGATTTTAAAATGCAAGCAGAGGCGAGACCGTGTTGTTGGTTCAAATATTCTTTTTCACATCATTGCATGTGGCCAGAAGGTCTTCACGTTGATGTTATGAGAATTTCAACGTTAAACTATTTTTTAATCCAAATTGTAAAGCATTACATCGGAGGAATTTTAACACAGATAAAGATAACCAGCCAGTTGTAAAACCCTGATCTTTGTGCAATACATCAAGATAGCAATATTCCTTTTTGATGAATTTGATGATTCAATCTCTCTCAAGAAATTCAAAACCGTGTTACAGTGAGGTGTGAACCATTCAGCAGAGCTCGAGTGTGAAGACATTTTTAAACCAGCAGTGTCCACAGGCAGTGAGGATCAAACACCTCCTCAGCTTGGCACAACCAGACACTTCTACTATTCAATTCTATTTCACTTTTACATTGATCTCTCCATTTCTAGGTTACTACACAACCCTCCCCCTCTCCCTACTTTCCCCACATAAACCCTCTCCGCTCTTTTTCCCTCCCCTCCATGTGTCCCCTCTGGACTCTCACGTAGTTCTCCCCTTCCGCCTCATTCCTTCCTCTAGCGTCACAATTGGCAACTGTTCAATTATTGTGAGATGCTTGTCTCACACCTTCTGTCTTTTCATCCCTGGGGTGATGTCCATTCCCATGTTTGAGGGATGGCCCCACCGGACTCTGCCCCTCAATGTCCAGCAGTGGAAAGACCCACATCAAAGGCAAGTTTCAACCAGAAGTCTGGAGGGACTTTAAATGCCCCATATTTTTACCTCCACCTTTAATCCAACAGCCTCCAGTGTGTCACACCTACTCAGGCTGTCGATGTTGTGGGGATCCCTGGACTACATCAAAAGTTACATTAAATCTGAGCAGCAATGGAGTGAAGGGTGAAAATGTTGTCAGTGTTGATTTTAAAATGCAAGCAGAGGCGAGACCGTGTTGTTGGTTCAAATATTCTTTTTCACATCATTGCATGTGGCCAGAAGGTCTTCACGTTGATGTTATGAGAATTTCAACGTTAAACTATTTTTTAATCCAAATTGTAAAGCATTACATCGGAGGAATTTTAACACAGATAAAGATAACCAGCCAGTTGTAAAACCCTGATCTTTGTGCAATACATCAAGATAGCAATATTCCTTTTTGATGAATTTGATGATTCAATCTCTCTCAAGAAATTCAAAACCGTGTTACAGTGAGGTGTGAACCATTCAGCAGAGCTCGAGTGTGAAGACATTTTTAAACCAGCAGTGTCCACAGGCAGTGAGGATCAAACACCTCCTCAGCTTGGCACAACCAGACACTTCTACTATTCAATTCTATTTCGCTTTTACATTGATCTCTCCATTTCTAGGTTACTACACAACCCTCCCCCTCTCCCTACTTTCCCCACATAAACCCTCTCCGCTCTTTTTCCCTCCCCTCCATGTGTCCCCTCTGGACTCTCACGTAGTTCTCCCCTTCCGCCTCATTCCTTCCTCTAGCGTCACAATTGGCAACTGTTCAATTATTGGGAGATGGTTGTCTCACACCTTCTGTCTTTTCATCTCTGGCCTTTGTCCGACCATCTGCCCATCAAAAAACCCTCCTCACCTGCATCAACCTATTACCTGACAGGAGATAGACACAAAACGCTGGAGTAACTCAGCAGGACAGACAGCATCCCTGGAAAGAAGGAATGGGTGACGTTTCAGGTCGAGACCCTTCTTCAAACCCGAAACGTCACCCATTTCTTCTCTCCAGAGATGCTGCCTGTCCCGCTGAGTTACTGCAGCATTTTGTGTCTGTCTTTGGTTTAAACCAGCATCTGCAGTTCCTTCCAACGTAACAGGCAGAACAAAACTGAAACAAAGAACAAGACATTTGGAACAGCAATGCTTTACAAGCAATGGCTGCACAAGTGCGAGGAGGTGTTCAGTGTATCATCGTGTGTCCACGTGTCAGTGCAGGGGTAGTGGTGGTGGAGGCAGTAACCAACATGATCCTTTACCAATGTACCCATGCATGAGCATCTCAGCATCAAGATAAGAAACATTAATCCTGCACAATCTTTCTGATGAAATTGGTTCCATAGCATGAAGTGAGGTCTGTCGACTCAGCATACCCTGAGGAAGAACTTTCCTGATTAGTTAGTGATCTCACGCACAGAAAGTGCTCAGGCTCACTAACAGAAACACAGTGCTGGTCCAATCAACAAGACTGAATATTGGTCTTGTGTAACAGTCCCAATCAAAACTCGACGGGCTCAGTGCCAGGTAGTTGTGGGCGACAGAGGATGCCCTACAGCAGCCTGGGGCTTATCATATTTGCATGGAGCAGGGGCACTCCAAATGTCCCTTAAATCCCACTGTGGTATCTGCCTCCACCACCACCCCCAGCAGCTTGTTGCAGGTGTTCATCGCCCTCTGTGTAAAAAACGTGCCCCGTACAGCTCCTTTAAGCTTTGCCCCCCTGACCTTTAACGCTAACCCCACTAGTGTTTGATTTTTTTCCATCCTGGAAAAGAAAAAAAATTCTGACTGTCAACCCTATCATAAAATTATGCCGCTCATAATTGCATATATTTCTATGACGTCTCCCCACAACCTCCTACGTTCCAGAGAAAACAATCCAAGTCTGTCCTGTTACTCTCTGCAGCTAACACCCCCAAACCCAGACATTATTCTGCTAAAGCTCTTTTCCAAGGCCTCTACATCCTATCCTGTAATGGAGTGACCAGAACTACATGCAGTACTCTAAATGCAGCCCAACCAAAGACCTATAGAGCTCCATCATGACTTCCTGACTCTTCAATTCTTAATTCTCTCATGGAACTTACTGTCACTGACAAAGTCTACATTTAAATCATCTTTAATTCCTCTCTTGAAGGCAGCGCTGAACTAGCAGCAGTCAATGTAGTGGCGGTGATGGTCTGAAAATGCCAAAGTATTAGTGGTTTTATGTTTAAGGTGAAAGGGGAAAAGGTTAAGACTGGCCACTGGCAGTGGTTTATGGAACGCACTGCCAGGGGAGTTGTTAGAAGCAGATATGATAGCAACATTTTAGAAGCATTTAGACAAGCATGTGGAGGGATATGGACTATGTGCAGGCCGATGGAATTCATTAGATTAGCATCATGGTCAGCGTGGACATAGTGGGCTGAAGTGCCAGGTCCTGTATTGTCCTGTAGTGTTTTATGTTCTATGTACAATTCAGTTTCTTGTTAGTTGATTTCAGAGACCAGTTCAGAGCTGACAGTTCTGGAGCCACAATAGGGCCAGGTCATGTTAGGGTGCCAGATGTCCTTCCCCCAAAGGATGTCAGTGAACCAATCCAGCAGATTCATGGTCACCATTAACAAAATTGCTTTTTTAGATTTATTTAACTAACTGAATTAAAATTCCTAGCTGCCATTTTGGGATTGCTTCTACAAAACTTCATTGCAGTCTCAGGATTATCAATCAAGTAATTTAACTGCCATACGTTACTTTGGGTAATTATACCCACTTCTGGGTTAATACTCAAAAATTCATCAGAAGTTTCTCCCCCGCAATAGTGCTCCTCTCCCCATGCCCATCTCCACTCCCTCCCCTCCCCCAAATGCCATCTCACTCCACGCCTTAATAATATTAAAGCTTTATTTCAGACACAGGTCCATATAACACATCATACAGTATAAGGAGATACAAAAATACATTAAAAATTGCAAATTAGCCTAAAAGATATACAAGCTATTGCAATAGTGTGATTAGATTTTAATAACTGCGACAGAAAAAAAACATAGCTGGATGTTGAACACCACCCGTATCATAAGCACCACCCACATCTCAAGCACAAATACTTAGAAAAACGATCACCAGGAATCTTTCTGGCCCTACTGGTGTCAGTTATACGACTCCTGCTCACAATTTACATCTGATTGTGTGGACTTGACAATCCATCAGACAGTTAATTTAAAATACTAGTGTGTTGAACATTTGCAGGCATAAATATAATAATTAAAATAATCAAGTTGTACCAGCAGGTAAAACCCTCCTCTGCAGAAGTCCATAAATTATACCAGCGCCAGGAAATATATATCAATTAATTCATTCTGCATTGTTGACAGGTTAACTCCTGTGCATCTGGCGTCTTTTCATATAGAACTCTATCTCATTTTTGCTCTCTTCTTGGTGAGGTTCAGGGGGCAGAGGTGAGGTTACGTGAGAGTTGGGAAGAGGTCGAGGGAGGGGTAACCAAAATGGGGGCCAAGGGAATCTGGGACAGGAGCGAGACACGGTGTGTGGCAGGAACCTGTAGATCGGTGCCATTGCGTGACAGGGTGCCTGATGCTCCACAGGTGCCTGTCACACTTTGTACATGACAGTGGTTAGCTTTATGCCTGACGTACAACCTGCTCGTTCCCATGGCAGCCATCATGTGACAGCTCTGAGCTGTCTGCACCTGCCGTGTGGGAGACAAAGATAGGCTTCTCACTCCCAGCTAATTACTAGGGTACACAATGGGGAATAACACCCACCGACAACCAAACATTTCAACATTAATTGAAAACACATTATTAATGCGAGTGTAATCTGATTCCTATTAGTGTTAATGAAAACAATAAACTTCACTGCAAGGCAACAGACAGTGACAGAGATTTACATTCTCTGAAATGATTGTTCTGTGAAGAGAAATAAAAGTTTTATTTATACAAAGGGTGCCCCAGATAACTCTCATCGTGTACAATCAATCCAGAAAATACAGGATCATCTCTGTGACTTAAATATGTGAAGGCAAGTGTTCCCCGCTAGCTCAATATGTACGCAGGATAGATGGTGCTTGGCTGAGCCCTGTAGGTAAGGTAAATAAAGGCATTAGCAGAAACGCTGTACTTAGAATAAACATCCCTGGGCCAGGAACAGGTAGAGTCAAACACAATTACTGCTTCAGTTACCCTGGCACAAAGGTGGAGATAAAACAATACCATCAAATTGATGGATCAAATGGTGTATTCTCCCAGCGTGTTCTATCACACCACATACATACACACGCACACACGCACACACACGCACACGCACACACACATACACGCACACACACGCACACACACAGACACGCGCGCACACACAGACACAGACACAGACACACACACACACACAGACACAGACTCAGACACGCGCACACACACGCGCACACACACACAGACACGCGCACACAGACACAGACACACGCACACACACACACGCACACACACACGCACACAGACACACACACACACACACACACACACACACACACACACACACACACACACACACACACACACACACACACATGCACACACACACACACGCACACACACGCACACGCACACACACCCACACACCAAACTCCTTGCCCCTATTTAATGATGTAACCAATACTTGGGGGATCATAGTTGAAGCGTCACGTTCACCAAGTACAGTACATTGCCTAGATGGTCACTCTTCAACATGAGCTTGACAGTAAGTCTCAGCAGACAGGTCCACCACAGAGGGAATCACAGTTGAGCTTCATCTTGTCCCAAGTACCGACATACACAGTTGCTTGGATCTTGCATGGATCACTGGATAACAATCAGCTCGTGTGTTCTGTCTGATCCTTGGAACGTTGAAGGCAATTATGATGCTACTGAAGAAGGGTCTTGACCCGAAATGTCACCCATTCCTTCTCTCCAGAGATGCTGCCTGTCCCGCTGAGTTACTCCAGCATTTTGTGTCTACCTTCGATTTAAACCAGCATCTGCAGTTATTTCCTACATGTGATACGACTGCCACCAGAAGAAGCCAGTTAATTCAGCACAGGCCTGAAATCGAGCCCGAGGTCTTCGACATTGCTCAGTGGCTTTCTGTTTATCTGGGGAGCTCATTAATGTTTTCTTCCGAGGTAATTTATACAGCACCATGTGTGAGATGGTTCCCTCATGGCAACTAGAAGCACATTGCCTGAACACTCTTGGTTGGGTGGAATGGAGTACGCCCCGGTATCCCATGACAGCACAGAAGTTACCGGCACACCCTCAGTTTGTGTTAAATACTTCATGGGAAAAGCAACATTACTTCATAAAATGCCACATGAAATAGTCAAACACATTTACTTCAGCAGGATTACCAACACACTCCAAAAATTAATCAGTGGATAATATTTTTTTAATTTATTTTCCAGGATTAATCTTTTTTAATTCAGTTACAAGGAGATTTAGGTCAATCTTGTTCATGTAATGAAAATCCAGTCCTTCGTGCTATTGTCGACTTCCTGGCAACAAGTCACATGAGAGGATCCACAATTTTTACCAATCGTTTTTCAATTATCAGCTGACAATTTCAGAAGTTGCAATTCTAGGCCATGTTGCTTCAATTGTGCAATGTTTATTTGTCAGAGAATGGAGATCTGTAACCTCCCGCAGAGAATGTACTGATTCTAAAGAATAAAAACAAAGTTTAATTTTTCATTTGCATACTGCAGTCTCCTTCAATTCAAATTGGTATAATATGGGCATTTATTTATTTTAATACATGCCACGTTACAGCTCCCCCGATGCATTACCTCATGTGGAACTGGGCCATATTAATCAGGAATCTTGCAGGTCCTTTCTCAATGCGTGTCATTAGCTGGTCAGAATAACAGCTGTATTTGCTCTGCTTTAACAGACCATTACTTTCTGAAATGGGGATTGCTCATCTCAGCCAGGTTGCCACAACTCATCATTATCCACTGACTCCTGCTCAAAGGTTTGTGCGAGTTGGGCCTCAGGAGAGGATAAGATTGGGATCAGATGCCCACCCATCCCCCTCCCACTGGAGGGCCTGTCCGCATTCAATGTCTGAATCTCTCTTGAAGCACAGACTCTACACCAAGGCACAGGAGGAGGGCTGATCTCATTGAATCTGGACCAGCGTTTGGAGAGTGAGGAGGGAGAACAGAAAAGAGAGAATAAAGGACATAAAAAGAATGAAAGTAGTATGTGCATGGGAACTGCTCTGTGTATGTCTCCCATAATTAAATTCTGAGACACAACAGTGGTAATCCTATTCTAAAACCTTTACTTATTTATCTCAAATTTAGTTTAGTTTAGAATTACAGCATGGAAACAGGACCTTCAGACTACCAAATCCACACCGACCATTGATCAGCTGTTTCGACTAATGTCATTCCACTATCGCATCCACTCCCTACGCACTAGGGGCAATTTTTACAGAAGACAATTAGCCTATCATTGGGATGTTGGAGGAAACCGGAGCACCTGGAGGAAATCCACATGGTCACAGGGAGAATCTGCAAACTCCACCGAGACAGCACCCAAGGTCAGGATCGAACCCGGGTCTCTGGTGCTGTGAGGTAGCAACTCTATCAACTGCGCCGCCCTTTCTTGATATATATGAAAATACTTCATACTAGCTTGGAGGAAATGCCAGGTTGTAAATTAGCGAAACAGAAAGCTCACGAAGGGATAGGAGAGTATGGTCAAGCGACAAAGGAATCGATGTGGAAGTTGAGGTGAGTAATGGATTAAAAGTATTATCTATCAATGCGCGAAGTATAAGAAGTAAAGTGGATGAGCTTGAGGCTCAGTTAGAGATTGGTAGATATGACATTGTGGGGATTACAGCGACATGGCTGCAGGAGGATTGGGACTGGGAACGGAATATTCAGGGTTATATGTCTTACAGAACGGACAGGCAGGTGGGCAGAGGAGGTGGGGTAGCTCTGTTGGTGAGGGATGAAATTTAATCCCTTGCGAGTGGTGACATAGGGACTGACGATGTAGAGTCGCTGTGGATAGAATTGTGGAATTGTAAAGGTAAGAAGACACTAATATGAGTTATCTACAGGCCTCCAAACAGTAGCCTGAATATAGGGTGCAAGTTGTAGCAGGAATTAAAATTGGCATGCAACAGTGTGGTTATGGGAGATTTCAATATGCAGGTAGACTGGGAAAATCAGGTTGGTTCTGGACCCCAAGAAAGGGAGTTTGTAGAATGCCTCCGAGATGGATTCTTAGAGCAGCTTGTACTGGAGCCTACCAGTGAGAAGGCAATTCTGGAGGTGTGTGAGGCAGCAAGTCTACCAGCTGTGCCACTATATTTTGTTTTCCAACACACAAAAAATTATACGTTGATAACTTTGGTTACTAAAAAAATGAAAATATCAATTTTCGGTCTTAAATCTCCAAGTGACGCTATGTTCCCCTTTACAGCTACTGTAGGTTTTAACCCGGAATTGATCCTGAATATGGGTGCTGTCTGTATGGAGTTTGCTCCTTTTCCCTTTGATCGCATGGGTTTTCTCCGGGTGCTCTTGTTTCCTTCCACATTCCAAAGGTGTGCAGGAACCTATTTCAGACCCAACCCAAAATGTAATCTTTTCCTTTTGTCCAAAGATTCAAAGGACAACAGAAGGTGACAAAAAGGGCAATATGGGGTGAAAAGATGAAGTACAGGGTTAAGCTGGACAAGAATATAAAGAAGGATAGTAAAAGCTTCTTTAGGTATGTTAAGAGAAAAAGATTAGTAAAGACAAATGTGGTCCCTTGAATGCAGAAACAGGTGAAATTATTATGGTGTTCAAGGAAATGGCAGAGGAGTTGAACAGGTACACTAAGTCTTCACTAAGGAAGACACAAACAATCTCCCAGATGTACTAAAGGACAGAGGATGTCGGGAGACAGAGGAACTGAAATAAATTTGCATTCGGCGAGCAATAGTATTGGGTAGACTGATGGGACTGAAGGCTGATAAATCCCCAGGGCCTGACGGTCTGCATCCCAGGGTACTCAAGGAGATGATTCTAGAAATTGTGGACACATTGGTGATCATTTTCCATTGTTCTATAGATTCAGGATCAGTTCCTGTGGATTGGAGGGTAGCTAATGTTATCCCACTTTTCAAGAAAGGAGCGAGAGAGAAAACGGGGAATTATAGACCAGTTGGCCTGACATAGGTGGTGGGGATGTATGTGTTTATGTGCGTGCATGTGTTTCAGTGTGTGCATGTATGTGTTTATGCGCATATGTGTATATGTTGGTGCGTGTGTATGTTGGTGTGCACGTGTGTACATGTTGGCGCATGTATGTTTGTGTATCTGTGTATATGTTGGTGCATGTGTGTTGATGCGTGTGTGTGTTGATGCGTGTGTGTGTGTGTGTGTGTGTGTGTGTGTGTGTGTGTGTGTGTGTGTGT
Source organism: Amblyraja radiata (assembly GCF_010909765.2). Taxonomy (NCBI): domain Eukaryota; kingdom Metazoa; phylum Chordata; class Chondrichthyes; order Rajiformes; family Rajidae; genus Amblyraja; species Amblyraja radiata. Next base: position 10,243,110 of record NC_045989.1, read on the forward strand.
GTGTGTGTGTGTGTGTGTGTGTGTGTGTGTGTGTGTGTGTTGGTGCATGTGTGTGAATGTGGGTGACTGTATTATTTCAATAGTTTCCATGGAGAAAATATTTGGCTCAGTTCCTCATTTTCCAGAGTGGGAGATGTGATTGCTGGCAGATGGCAGATGGCACTCTACTGAAGGATAATTTTCAAGGGGCAACCCTGCCAATTACCTCCCTCAATAATGGAACAGAACAAACAAAAAAAGTTCCATATCTTCATCCTCCTCAAAATAAAATCCTGGTATTATTCAATTAATCTTGACTTAAGAATATGTATTCATTTCAATGGCTTTTATTTAAGGACCATGCACGGAATATTAAGTGAATGTTTTGCAGAGCAGAAAAATGGGAATTAAAATAAATTTGGAAATTTGCCAACATGAACAGCTTTAAGGCTATTAATACCAAGATGTGAAGGAGGCTGAAGGAAGACTAGGTGGCTTTGATTGTGTACGCAGACAAAGCAACAGACTCTATAACACATCATGTGCTCCAATGTCAAGTACAAGAGAGGAGAGATAGGGCACTGGAATAATAATCAGAGAATGGCTGGATGATTGAGTAGACCAGGATAAAGATGAAATATTGCATAGAATGCTTCGAAAGAATGACACATTATAATTGAAATTTGATTATGTTTTGACATTCTTGTGATGAATTAAGTCATATTTTGCACCTTTCTGCTCAACAATATGAAGAATACTTAGAAAAAGAACAGTTTTTGTTCTTGCCTGTTGAACTGTGCAACAGTATTAGCTATTTCTAGGGCAGGTGTCAAGTGGAGAGAGTATTTCTTCATCAAAGCTGGTAATGTGGAATGAAAAAGAACTAAAGGCCTTGAGAGTTACAGAACCCTCAGCGTTTGAAAAGGGAAAATGACAACTAATGATACAGGTGGCAAAAAGTCAACAAGTTGAGGTGAGAGAAGCAAACCAGAGTAAAATAAATGTCCTTCTTCAAAACATATTTAAATACTCCAGGTAAATATGGCTTTATATAGTGATGGTATTTGAGGAATATCCACAGCAAGTCTAGGCTGCTGCATAACTTATGCACAAGATGACACATGCTATAAATGTGGCACATACTTAACAGCTTACACATGATTAACCCTTGGAAGAATTAAAAGGGGGATTTAATCTTTATGTTATTAACTGTTGCATGAAACAATCTCAGATAAATGGCCAGGAGTTCCCTATCTACAGTTTTACAACCAATAAATGGCTTTAACCTCCTAAGTTTAAAGAGCAGAAAGACAGTGACTGGTGAGAAATATAGTAAAGAGACAATGATATTCAGATAGACCATTAGGCCTTCTTGGGTACACATACACAATTCATTGTGTGTTTGAGGGACTGGTCTTATGGTTTAAGTCTAGATCACACTTTAATGTGAGATTTGGAAATTGGTTCTGAATATCTGAGTCTCAGCCAGAGTAACAATAACTCACTGTAACAATAGGAGTGTTACTTTATAAATGGGAAATGATTCAGGGATTTGTTCTGTTTGCTCACCAGTGATTCTATCTTGCTGATGCACTGGAGGTGATAGAAGAAAGAATCAGAAATAATGATAGAAAATGTTGGAGGTGCACAGCTGGTCAGCAAAAACCTGCAGAGTGGGAAAATGGGTGAACAATTTATTTTCAATCAATTATTTTTTAATCAGTTCTGATCAAAGATCATTGAACTCAACTATTATCTGCCTTTCTCTCAGCACAGATGTTGCCTGGCCTGTTGTTTTCTCTTGTTTAAGAAAGAACTGCAGATGCTAGAAAAATCGAACGTAGACAAAAATGCTGGAGAAACTCAGCGGGTGAGGCAGCATCTATGGAGCGATGGTATAGGTGACGTTTCGGACCCGAAACGTCACCTATTTTTTCGCTCCATAGATGCTGTCTCACCCGCTGAGTTTCTCCAGCATTTTTGTCTACCTTTGTTGTTTTCTCTTTATATTTCTGATTACCTGCTTCTTCAGTTTTCTTTTTGTATTGGAAGGAAAGATTCTGGCTTTGATGTAGTTTATTTCAGCCCCCCTCTCCCCTCCCAACTTTCACTGCTTGAGCTGAGCTAATGAGAAATAGACATCAGGACAAGGGAACTAAGAGTGTTTGTAAAAGGCACCCCAACATGGATTCCAAGATAGGAAGGAAAGAATGAAAAGTAGAGATACTTAACAAAAAGCACAACGCCTAATTCTGCCAGGCAGAGTCTTGAGCTAGAACATTGCTGATTCTTCCCATGGTGCCAGGGAACTCATGCAGCAAGCTAACAGACAATACTGGGGTTATAAGGTGACCCTGGTCATTGTAGAGATCATTCAAAGCATTCACATAGAAACAGCAAGGTTTAGAGTGAATGGGCCAAACGTGGGCAGGTGGGACTAGTGTAGATCTTGGTCGGTGTGGGCAAGTTGGGCCTAAGGGCCTGTTTCCATGCTGCATGACTTTATGACAAAGTAGACAAGAGTGGAATTTGTTGAAACCTTGTCTGACAAATGAAATTCAACACATTTCATAAATGTAATATAAATAATGATGGCTTGAGTTTGTTTTAATCAGGTCATTGGTGCATTATTAAAGATTGAGGCCAAACTGGTAACATCAGAAATCTTGCTGCTGTATGACAACCAACCTCTGTTTTATTTCAGTCCGTATCTTCAAGTTTCCAAAGTATTAAATTTTTTCTCATTATTTTTAAAGCCCTCACATTGGGTGGAGGAGTAGAATTTTGCACTAAAAATGTATTGTGGTTATGCTTTCTCCTTCGGAATAGTCACAAAGGCTTCAGAAGCTTTCGTTTTCGATTTTAGTTTTAGAGATACTGCGTGGAAACAGGCCCTTCAGCCCACCGACCAGCGATCCCCGCACATTAACACAACCCTACACACACTAGGGATAATTTTACATTCATACCAAGCCAATTAGGCCTACATGCCCGTACGTCTTTGGAGTGTAGGAGGAAACCGAAGATCTCAGAGAAAACCCATGCAGGTTACGGGAAGAACGTTCAAACTCCGTACAGACAAGCACCCACAGTCAGGTTTGAACCCGAGCCTCTGGCGTAGTAAAGCAGTAGCTCTACCGATACGCCACCGTGCAACCCTAGCTCTGTAATTACACAAGGAGAGGCAATGCAAATCACTCCTATCCCATCTCTTGCATCATCCACAGACACATGTATAAACCAGTGTGGCCACCACTGACGGACAAAAACCGTAGTTGCTTGACTCATTGATTGTCAGTCAGTCACATTGTGACGGTAATGGGGGACCGAGGAAAATGTGAAGTTAGAGCCAAAGTCATATCAGTCATGAGTTTAATGAATGACAAATTAGACTCAAGGGACTCCATGGTCTAACTTTGCTCCTATCTTTTATATTATGTTAGATGTCCCCAAGAGGGATTCAATGAGTGTGGAAACTTGGCCTGTGTGGTTCAGTAACACATCTGCCAGCACGATCACTCATTGGGGAAATAGACCTGGATACACCCATCAAACACACATAGGTGTAGTGCAGGATAGCTATATTACAAGTTCTCATTTTAATCCATCCAATATTTCTTATCAATGATTTTATTCATGGACCAATTACTAAGCTTGACTTATTCCTTCTCTGATGTCAAAGACTGTTGTATACCACCCTCCAGGCAATTGTCCATATGTGAAGACACAGTACATCAGATCAAGTCCAGCCTATGATCAAAATAAGGACAAATCATTTATCCTGTGGGCTATTGATGTTTCTGGGGCACAGACAATTATTGCCGTGATTCAAATGGCTAAGATAGTGACATTTCCCACAGGAAAGGATTGAAGACATGCATGGTGAAAGGACACAAATGAAACATCTCCACTACTGCTCCACATATTCCACATGTCCATACCAGTAGGTTTAAGGGCAAGTCCCGAAAGTCAGTGGAGCTGCAAATTACAGCAAACACGAGCAAAATACATCTAGACGGACGCGATGAAGACAAGGCAACAAATTCAGAAACTTCAGACAGAACCTCAACACACCCAGGCTGAGACTTAGCAGAATATCCGATGTTTAGCTGCAAATATAATGGATGGAGAGTGAGATGCATGCCAAGGGGCATGTTGTGGCATGTGTTGACCACCTACAGATATAAGAGCAACCCGTCAATTAAAATGACGAGATATGTACTGAGCTGCAGCCAATAGAAAATGAGTAATGATTTGAACTGAGGATAGAAAACATAATGGCCATGTAGATGCAAGAGAACAACCTAAAGGAAGCAATGACACTTCGAGCAGAAGGTTGACACGACTGATTGAGGAATGCACATATTTAAGGAGACGGATACGTTTGCAGGTCAGACATTGTCTGTCCATATCATGAGGTGAATCCCAGATGATTTATCCAAACAATTATTGTTATTTTAGAAAATGACTATTAAAACACAAAGTACTTGCACTATAACGCGAACCAAGTAAACCAAGCCCAGTGACAAAGTAATATCTAAACTGCTTATACACACTTGTGCTATAGGATAATAATTAACTCCATATGCAATAGTAAGCTATCTACATGTTAACAGTATCCCTTCCATATCCAAGTTTTTTTCTCGGAGGTGAAGTTAATATATGTTACTCAGACCTCGTACAACACCAAGGACTGCAGGATACCTGCATTGCTGTCATTACCCAATTGTGGACCCATTAGTGCTGTCCTGATTTACTCCAAGCAGAGACCTAGAATTTAAATTAGGACAGACAAATATCCCAAAGGTTCTTAATGCCTCCGTTGAAACCGAAAAAATAGCTTGATTCTACCTCCCACAGGGAAGGACTGGGGACTGAGTGATGCGGTTACAGAGAATAGATGCCTCCAGGATTCATTCAGGAATGGAGATGGATTAAATGGTCGGTAATCCCAGCTGGAGTTGAAGAGGAGATACACTTAAGTGATAATGGAAAAACACTGTGTTTCAGTAAAACCTGTCTCCCAATGCTGTACTACTTTAGTGGACTAAGTGATGAACATATTTTATATTAACATTCAGTTAAAAGGCAATTGCAATGTGATCAAGCAAAAATTGGATGCTGACGAACATTGATATTTGTCAGCCACTAGTCAATAAAACAATTTGCAATCAATATAAAGCAGCACCAGGCTAACACAAGTAACAAGGTCAGGAAGTATAAACAGAATAGGACACAAAGTGCTGGAGTAAGTCAGTGGGTCAGGCAGCATCCATGGAGAACATGGATGAGTGACATTTCGGGTCAGGACCCTCTTAAGACACTTGTTCTTCCTCTCCAGACAATTCTTCAAACATTACTCTATTGCTTGGGTGATCTTCTGTTGACGTCCAACATAAATTTGAGGATATTAGTAGTGGCATTCCACTTAATAGTCATCTTCTTCAGGAACGTCTTGATCTGAAACATTACCTATCCATGCTCTCCAGAGATGCTGCCTGACCTGCTGACTTACTCCAGCACTGTGTGTGTTGTTTTGTGTAATCCATCATCTGCCGTGCCTCATTTCTACAAGTAAAAATGTGTACTTTATTTGCTTGTAAAAAAGGAAGTACTCATCTGTGAAGTACTCATCTGTGAAGAGAGAACCAGAATGAAGAAACATTGGGTTGTAAGTGTTTTGATATCTGGAAAAGAGGGAGAGTGCAGAGAACAGAAGAAACATGTAAAAGAATGGAGAGCAGGGAGAAGTTTGTTGATTGCAGCTGTCCTGTATATTATAGATAACCACCATTTCAAATGTTGATTAAAGTTCAGCAACCTGTACATTAACTCAGATTTCTCTCCCTCGCATGCGATGCTGCTGAGTAATTCCAGCATTCTCTTTTATTTCAGAATGCAGAAGCTCAGTATTTTGCATCCAACAGTCCCTGCGTTGTTTTATTTCTTCTCCCCATTCCTCATTCATCTCCTTCCAATCACCTCTCCACAATACACAGCATCAGCTATGATTAACAAGCCTGCAATAAACCTCTCTCAGCCAGCACCAACACTGTCTGTGACATTCAGCCTTTCCTGGGCTCCACCCTACCGCACATATTCGCTTTGCTCTCTCCACCCCTCTCCCTTTGTTTCTCTCTCCATTGATGCTGTCTGAACTGCTCACTATCCTCAGCATTTTCTCTTTTTATCCTGGCTAAAAGATCCTCAAACGTGGGTAATAGCTTGTTTTGATCCCTGCCTATTTTGGTCCCATTCGACTCAGGATCCAAATAAGGCATTGAACCTTAGTGTATTTATTTGTCAAGTCTAGCCTGATCTAGTGTGAATCCACCAGCCACCTATAATTATCCAATTCCTGGCCTGATCCAGTCACAATATGTGCAGTTGGGCCCCACTCTGTCTGGGTAGGCAAACCCTAAAATAGAACCATTTTGTTCATCATGTCTAGGTCTTTCATTATTTTCTACGCCTCAATTAAATCTCAACTCAGTTACATTTTTCCCCCCAAAGAAAACAACCCCAATCTCTAGCCAGTCTCTCTTCTTGATTACAAACCAGCCCTGGAAACCTCCTCGTGAATCGAATCACACTGAGATGAAGTGATACTTAAACCTCTAATCTTCCAACCAAGAGGCAAGAATACCACCCACTGAGCTGCATCCAATCAGTAAATACCATTATTTATTTCACTTGAATGAAATATGCATTTATTGTGTGGTCCAAAACAAAAGCAACAAAATGTCTACCTTATTTTGCTTGCTTATATGGCAGGCATCAAATTGGCAAAGCTTATATTTACCTGTCGGACCTTGCCATCTGCAAAATGACTGCAGCTTTTCCCGATATATTTGTTGTTGCAGATCCAAATAACTGCAGCTGAATCATTTGATGTTCTTCTAAGATGTAATGAGATGCTGCAGTAAATCGTTGACTCCAATGCATTTGAAGCACTAGCAATACTCCATATGTAGAAAGATATTGTTGGTGATGGAGTGGATGATTGTGTTATGCATGTCAATGCTCTGATAATGTACATCCATTCTCTAGCACACACACACGGGGACACGCGCGGACACATGGAGACAACACACACACACGGGGACACGCGCGGACACATGGAGACAACACACACACAGACAGACACAGACAGACACACATGGACACACACGCGAGCGCGGGCATACACATACGGATGGACGGACACAAACACACACGCACATGGACACACACACACACACACGAGGACACACACACACACACACACACACACACACACACGGACACACGGACAGACAGACAGACAGACAGACAGACAGACAGACACACACGCACACACGCACACACGCACACACAATGGTGCTTTTATTGTCACTATTTTTATTGCAAATGCACAGAAACATTTTTTTCATCAGAGACAGAAACATTAATGTTAAAAAAAATAACTGATTAATCTGTGGATAGAATTGCCAAATTCAAGACTTAGCCAACCAGCTTAGACACCTGTTTCCCTTCAGCATTAATGATTTTCCTGATGTGTTGTGCTCAGAACTATTTGTATTGAGATACCGAACATATAACGTGACGATTACCAATGATAGTTAGTTTGCGGATGTCTGCTCAATTCCACCCTGTGAAAGCTCCTGTTGATGTATCTGCTGCCTCAGTGCAGGACAAATACCACCCGTTTCAGGTCCATTTCACATCTGCAAAATATCTAAATTCCTTCATGCTTTAGTCTGTAAATTTCCTACCTTGTGTGAGGCTAAACCTCACGTAACACAAAAGTCCCAAGTTACTGGGGTTTTCTGTGTTGGTGCTCTGAGAATCTGTGGCAGCTGACTTGTCAGTAGGTGTTCCATGATTCTCCTCAGCAACTCTAGCGAGGGAAAAATCAGACACCTTTCCAGTAACACATATAAATATCAGAAACAAAATGCTGGGATGGGGGGAAGCGAGGGAGAGAGAAGAGGGAAGCTTGGCTCTCAAATTCCTCATGCTCTGTGGAGCTGATCAAGTCAGCCATCTATTTTAAGGCAACACGGCCAACTCATTCTGTTCCATGCAATTCACATACAGTTCCAGCAAAAGCAGCAGGGTGGAAAATAAGGAGAGCATGATTCTGGCCATATTTCCTCTTCCTAACTGCCATTTCAGAGGGCATTTGAAAGTCAACCAGATAGATTTATGGTCACATATATGCCACACCAGGTAAAGAGGAGAGATATTCTAGGAAGGAAATGCAGATGCTGGTTTATTCCTAAAATAGACACAAAGTGCTGGATTAGGCAGTATCTCTAGAGGAAAGGAGTCTCCAAAGACTGAATGAAGAAGGGTTCTGACCCAAACACGTCATCTGTTCTTTTTCTCCAGAGATGCTGCCTGCCCCACTGAGTTTCTCCAGCACTTTGTGTCTATCTAAAGAAGACAGATGTACTTCCCTAAGCATCTGTTAAACCAGCATCTGCAGTTCCTTCCGACACATTTCATCAGCAAACTAGTTGTGGCCTACAACACTTGATAATTCCATGCTCCCCATTACTGACACTAGCTTTTAACCATTTGTTCAATGAGTTGATATTCTCCATTTCTAATGTGGAATATAACATATCTGGATCATTAGTCCAAACCTCAGGATTGCTAATCATCTAACATTGCCACTTCAACTGATGTCTGACCAGCGTGGTTTCACCACTGGTCCAAAGAGGGTTCAGAAAGGTAAGGCAGGAGAAGCAGCAATGAAATATTTTCCTTAGATAGAAATCTTGTTCTTACCTTGACCCAGGCTCTCTCCTGAGGCTCACGTTTCACCCCTGACCACGTGCCTGAGTGCAGCAGAGGTTCCATGGTATATAATAGTGAACTAATCCATACATGGAGACTGGCTATTGAGTGATGCAATCTGGAATTGCTGACAATGTGGAATCTTACACCAGCAGGAGGCAGTATTCTCTGGAGGCAAGAACAGGAATTGGATTAAAAAAAACCCCAAAAGGTCTTACTATTTTGCATTAAACGTTTGTGCCTTGTCTTTGATCCAGAGTCAAAATATAATTCTCTTGAAACCTAAGTACACGAGAGCAGTGTTTTAATAACTTATTTTGTTTGAGACGTAACAGAAACCCTGTTGACTCCATCTCAGTGTCTCCAGGCCAAGCATAACTTCAACCCAAGAGCTGAATTCCAATCTACTAAATCACTTCCTGCTCATTCCAATTATGTTGAGTCTCGATCCAAACATAACATAAATGTATAATCCTGATGCGATTACCAAATCACCTCTCAATTCTTCACTTTGCAACACCCAATGTACTGTCTATCTGTCACCCATGGACAACACCACACATTAAGGGTCAAATATTTCATGCACCATCTCCAACTCATCTCAGATATGCTTCAAAACATCTTGTATGGTCACACATTGAAAAGCATGATGTTTTGATTTAGATTTTATTGCAGGATAAACAACGAGGTGTATGTACAAAAAGTGAAGCTTCTTTCATGTATACACTTTGTACTGTAATCCAAACATAATACTGATCCCTGTTTTGGAAAGGTTGACATGTATCAGAATTCAGCTTTTTCTGGAAGAAACCTCATTCACAAAGCAAGGAAATAACGTGGATTTCATTTGATTCATTGCAGGCTAAACCATAATCCATTATGTTGCATTTTCTCCCAAGTGGCCCCAGTGACCTCATGGGTAAAAACACCACTCTGTCAGGAACTGGAAGGTAGACAAAAATGCTGGAGAAACTCAGCGGGTGAGGCAGCATCTATGGAGCGAAGGAAAAAGGCAACGTTTCGGGTCGAGACCCTTCTTCAGACTGAGTCAGACCTGAGTCACGCACTGAGCTGATACTACTCTCTTGAGTTTGGGGTTGGACTGTTGCCAAGTCTGGTTGATTGTATCCCTAGAAGTGTCATTATGTGACCTGATACCTCCAGTAGCCTCTCCCCCTCAGTTCTGCCATTGGTCATTGGATGCTCAACATGCCCATGTTTGCAATGCAGCATCTTTCCACAGATGGCACAATGGGCTAAGTGTTCGGCTGGCAACCTGAAGGTGGCTGGTTCGAATCCTGCTTGGAGTGTGTACTGTCATTGTGTCCTTGGGCAAGACACTTCACCTACCTTTGCCTGGGACTAGAGACAGAAATTAACTACTGATTGGCTACAATCTCGCATATTTACATGCAAATGTTCATTAATATGCACTGTCCCTATAAACAAATTATTATTATTATTATTATTATAGATTGGGAAAGCAAATAGATGTCTTAACCTTATGGAGATACAGCATGGAAACAGAGCCTTCGGCCCACCAAATCCACATCAACCGTTGATCACCCGACTTCTCCTATCCCACTTTCTCATCTGCTCCCTACATACAAGGGGCAATTTTACATACAAGAGTCCAATTGACCTACAAACCCGCACGTCCTCAGGATGTGGGAGTAAACTGGAGCACCTGGAGGAAACCCACGCAGTCACAGAGAGAACGTGCAAATTCCAAACAGACAGCACCCGAGGTCAGGATTGAACCCAAGGTCAGGGACACAAAGGCTATCTGTGCCAGAGTCTGATGTAAATAAGGTGATATAGGAACTATTAAGGGAAAGTGAGGAGCAGATGGAGAGTGGGTGAAACGTGTAGATACAGGTCCACCACTGATTTGCCAGCAACTGAGGATGCGTGCCTCCGTCCTGAAAGAGTTAATTGTTTACTTCTTTGTTAACTTTTAATTCTTTATTTAAGTTTCTAGCAGTCCGTGGTACTTTAGAGATACGGGTGGGGTATAATTAGTGGGTCAGTGATGTATTGATGAATTATTGCTACGTGATCTCCGTTGGTCTGGCAAAATGGATAATCTGGCAAGGCTCTGGAACCAAGGGTGGCGGGAAATCGATGGAGTACCTGTAGTAGGTGGATGGAACCAGGAGGGGGAGGGGGGTGAAAATGGGCAATGGGGAGCTGGAGGCGAATTATGGGAAAGGGAACAAGAATGGGAGAAGAGAGAGGATGACATTCAGGAGGTAATGGTTACCTGAGATATTACCTGACCTTACCCCACCTGAGGCCCAGTGAGGTCTGGTTATATTGTCGACAATGGGGCTGAGATCAGACTGTGCAGAGAATCATGAACCACACACCACAGAGGGAGTCCAAATGGCCTCTGTGCTGCCTCTTTAGACAATAAATTCTATCAGCTGTCTGCTCTTTTCCCATATTCCTGCATATGTTTGTTTCCATTCTAGTATTTATCTAATTCCTTTCTAAATCTGCTTCATAGGTTCATAAGTGATAGGAGCAGAATTGGGCCATTCGGCCCATCAAGTCTACTCCACCATTCAATCACGGCTGATCTATCTCTCCCTCCTAATCCCATTCTCCTGCCTTCTCCCCATAACCCCTGACACCGTGCTAATCAAGAATCTATCTACTGTATCTCTGCCTGAAAAATATCCATTGACTTGGCATCCACAACCTTCCAGCAGCCTTTCAGGCAGAGCTACCAACATATCTCTAAAATCAATAATATCTCTCTCCTTGGTTCTTTGGCAGAGATTTCATTATTGGACTGTATGACAAGGTAGCTCAGCAATATTAACCACTGAGTCATCAAGTCACCCTTGCACCTACTTTACTGATTCTAATACAAGTGGGTTGTTTGTTTTGATGCCTAATGCCTCAATCTTGCAACTTGCTGCATCCCATCCATTCTAAGGCAGTAAATCAACACGTATGTCAGCCATAATAATATGTTTCTGTTCCCACCAACATTCCTCCTTCATTTTATGCACTTCCAAGACAGCTCCGACAGAAAGTGCAGTTATATATTTCAGTTTCAATTACATTACTTGGCAACAGAGCTTTTGAAGCTATTTTAGTGCCTTCGATCCCTATCTTTAAAACTTGTAATTCTTAACAATATACATCCCAATTAGTTAGAAAGGGGCTAAAGTTTACGTTTAAATTGAGAGGGGAACGATTTAATAGGGACTTTTTCACACTGAGGGTGGCTTGGCATGCGCTGCCAGAAAGAATAGTTGAGGCAGGCACAATATACATTCTATTAAATTGGATAGAGTCTAAAGCCTCAGTTTAAGGCAAGAGGGGAGACATTTAAGAGGGGCTATCTGAGGGGCAACCTTTTCACACAGAGGGTAGTATGTATATGTAATGAGCTGACAGAGATCATTATTGAGACAGGTACAATAACAACATTTAAAAGATATTTGATAGGTACATAAATTGGAAAGGCTTAGAGGGATATGGGGGTAAATGAGACCAGCTTATATGGAACACCTTGATTAGCAAGGATGAGGTGGAATGAAAGGGCCTGTTTCCATAGTGTATGACTCTCATTCTTGGACTATACTTAAGTCTCCAAGGATTTTTACAGCCATGAATTCTGCTGGATGCATCGATCAATTCAACAACCGATCAATATCCCACAAACTTCAGTCATCTGGGTAACGATGATTTAGAGTTCAGGAGGGAGATCGATAATCTGCTTGAGTGATGCCGGAACAAAAATCTTGTTCTCAACAAGAAGCAGCTGATTGTTAACTTAGGAAGGGAAAGAGAATGGTCCGTGAACCTGTCCTCATTGACAAGATGGCGGTAGAGGAATTCAACAGCTTCACGATCCCGGGCACTTACATCTCTAATGATCTGTCCTGGGCACTGCACATTGATGCAATCACACCAAAAGCTCACCAATGTCTCTACTTCCTTCGAAGTTTGAGGGGATTGGCCATATTGCTGAATATTGCTGAGTATGGAGGGATATGGACCAAACGGGGGAAGGTGGGACTAGTGTAGCTGGGACATGTTGGCCGGTGTGGGCAAGTTGGGCCGAAGTGCCTGTTTCCACACTGTATCAATCAATGACTCTATGACTGTTCTATTGAATTTCTACAGTTATGTGATGGGGGTTTGCAACTGACTGGTTGCAACATGACTTGGTTTGGCGGGGTGGAAGATTGCAACTTTCACATGGTCCGCCCTGTTTCGACTAATGCAATCAACTTGACGTGCACAAACGGAAGATCAAATAGAACAAGTTGTCCAACAACTTTAGGCTGTGCACGCCACACGAAAGAAGAAGAAAACTTGGTTTGGCAACTTTTGCCCCAAGAATGCAGGAGGTTGCAACAAGTGGTGGACATTGTCCAGTCCAACACATGTATTGAGCTTCCCATCATCAAAGAGGTCAAAATGAACCACTGCATCAAGAAGTCAGCTAATATCATCAATGACCCACACCATCCTGGCCACACTCGCTTCTCACTGCTACCATCAGGATAAAGGTAAGGAGTCTGAGAACCGTGACCTCCAGGTTCAAGAACAGCTTCTTTCGACAACCGTCAGAGTCTTGAACCACCTTGCACAACGCCAAGCATAACACAACCTCACCACCGAGCTACTATTGGACTTACTAAGTGACCTACTAGAGTGACCTACTAAGGATTGCACTATTATGGTCTGATGACCTAGAATTACTTTTTAATTATTATACTATTGTTTATTTGTTGTGTTGTTGCATTAATAGTTCTGTAAAGCTATTATTCTGTTCCCGATGCAAACTACAATTGAACACTTTTTGACACTGTTGACATTCATCTGTGTACAACAAAGGTGCGGGCTAGTTAAGTGGTTACTGCTGTTGCAACTGAATCATGTTAAAAGCACACTGACACCTACTATTCTCCAGAAAGACACCGCCTGTGTATTTTTCTAAGTTTAGTTCATTCATTCTGTGGCTGATGTCCCCAGTTGTACTAGCGGCTTGCAAGGGAGGATTTCACCTCAACCTCATGGTAAAAAAGACCAGGTAGGCTTGGGATCTAAAAGGGGAGCAGAAGGTGAGAGACCGACACCAGGAACATCCTTGTGTTGTGATGAGTTTATCAACCACTGCACCACATTCCCGCTGTGGGTGTCAGAAAACTTGCTTGCGGCAACAGAATAGTATTGATCAAGGTTCCCAGGAACTGCCTGTGATCTGATACACTGTGGCTGGAGAGTGCAGATAGGTGGGGTGACGTTCAGATGTGACCACCCTCCACAGTTTGATGATGATCCTAATTGGAGGAACAGCACCTCATATTCCACTTGGGTAGCTTACATTGATAGATATGAACATTGAAATCTCCAATGTATGATAAGTAACCTCACCACCCCTCCTCTTCGTCTCCCCCTCCTTCCACCTCTGTGCCGCACCTGGACACACCTGGATTTCTCCCCTTTCCACCTATATGCCTTCCTCTGGCTTCACATTTCACAATTCTTCTATTCTTATCTCACACCTTATAACATTGGCCTTTGTCCACCCATCTGCCTATCAAAACCCCTCCTCACTTGTATCTACCTATAACTCGCCAGGCTTTGGCCTGCCCCTCCTCATTTCCAGCTCCCCCCTCCCCCCCACCATCACCACAATCAGTCTGAAGAAGGGTCCCAAAGCAAAATGTCACCAATCCATGTTCTCCTGAGATGCTGCCTGACCCATTGAGTTACTCCAGCAACATTTTTGATACAAATTTGCACGTGGTCATTTTTGCAAGCTATGAGAATGTTTCCAGGTGTTTGTGCATTACTCTAAGCATTAGTTACTGCCTTTGGGACCAATGGAGGAGATTTCGAGAAGCATTTGCAGCTGCTTTGAATCATACATTTACGCCATTCTAGGATGGTTTGTGCTCAGAAAAATCACTAACAACCCCCCCGCCCCCCTCTTGGAGTCAGCATGTTTGCTGATAGTTTCAACAGGGGTGTAGGATTAATGGCAATGAGGGCTAAATGGTTTAGTTTAATTCAGAGATATAGCACGGAAACAGGCCCTTCGGTCCCCATATGGCAATCCCCACATGGTCTGGACATGGTAGGCTGAAGGGCCTGTTTCCGTGCTGCATTACTGCATGAACCTGTGCGGAACAACAGAGTGCTATCGTTCAAGAGTCAAGAGTGTTTTATTGTCGTATGTTCCAAAAAGAACCAATGAAATTCATACTTGCAGCACAGTACAGCACAGGTTGTAAGCACAGAACTCAACAGATAATGTAATAAACAAACAAAAGTAAAAATAGTCCATAAATTTTAAAAATACAAATCCCAAAGTCTATAGTGTGAGCCTGGCAGTCCATAGTTAAGTTGGAGTTCGTAGTGTTTGGTTGTTGGGAAGAAGCTGTTCTGGAACCTGGATGTTATATTTTTTCAGAGTCCTATGTCAGGAGTGAAATGAGAGTGTGGCCAGGGTGATGTGGGTCCTTCATGCGAGGTGCTTTTTTGGGACAGTGCCTCTTATAGATCCCTTCGATGATGTGGAGGTCAGTATCCGTGGTGGACCAGGCAGTGTTCACCACTTTTTGTAATCTCCTGAGTTCCTGGGCGTTCGGGTTTCTGAACCAGTAAAGTACAATTTTCATCTGGGAATTGAAGCAGTTATCCCTTCACTGAGCTTGGCCCTGGAAGAATGGAGAACTCTGATAGTTTTCCCTTCTCCTGTAGTTGATCTAATTAATCTGTTTCAGGTGATGGAAGAGCTAACAAGGAGAATGTACATTGGGACAGCTCAAGGCTATGGAGCTAGATCACAGCAAGAGGGAGACTAGGTGGGAGTAATCAGAAACATACTCTCTCAGCTTCCTCCACATTTATCATCAGTGAAAATCCACCCTCTGCAAATAATTCACTCCGGTGTCCACAGCTCAAGGTACAAATCAAATCTGATTACCCACCACCGATTACGTATTCTTTCATAATGTAAGTGAATACTTATCTGTTGCAAATATTTCACAGCCAAACTCGACAAAACGTTTGAAGTTATGAGAATAAATTGCATAACGTTGGTTTATGTTTCCCTTGAGTTGGATTGAGGGGCAAATCAGATGACTTGTTTAAGAACCTGAATGTCTGCCTTAAAATTAGATCCAGAGTTGGTGTCAGAAACCATTGCTTCATAAAGAAAGATAATGGAAACCATGGTCAAAACAAGCAATGTCTTTACGAATCCATTGAAAATGTCCAAACCTTGACTGAGGGTATTTTTGAGGCAAGGATAGTAGGAGATACAGAGCAAAAGTGGGAGATTGTTCAGATGGTCATCAGTCAAGATCTAATGAGGAGCAGAAAGAGCTTACCTTGTTCCCCAGAGTCTATGGAGCCTAATGAGGGCAACTCCAGCATCACCGTCTGAAGTCTGAAGAAGGGTTCCACATCACCTAGTCCTTTTCTTCAGAGATGCTGCCCGACCTGCTGTGTTACTCCAGCATTTGCTGCCTTTCTTCGGTATAAACCAGCATCTGCAGTTCCTTCTTACATATCTTGTCTGCTCCACTGCGGAAGTTGCTCCAGGTGTGCCTACTTTGAAAAAGAAGGGATCCGTCCCGAAACCTCACCTATTCCTTTCATCCAGAGATGCTGCCTGACCCGCACAGTTTCTCCAGCATTTTGTGACAAACTAACATCTGCAGTTCCTTCCTGGAACAACTTCATATTTCTGGCCTTAGCTCTCAGTGTAGCCCGACATTTAATTCAATCCTCGGCAAGTATCAGCAAATGAATGAACATCCAGTAAATGTGTCCCCCCCTAACTAGGAGCTACCATTCTCATGATATCTTCCCCCCCTCCCCACCCCCACAACCTCTACTGCATTACCTCTTCAATACCCCAAACTGCTGTAATCTCACACCCTGTGCAGGTACACAGGTCCAGACATCTCTCGGATCATTGTGTTAGTTGTCGCAGTGTAGATAAATGAAAATAAAGGAAAATAGACTGCAAATACTGGAAATCTGAAGCAAGAACGGATGACACTGGAAATATTCAGCAGGTCAAGCAGCCTCTGCAGAAAGCACACCCTTAAAATTAAATCCAGATGCTCATTTCCACAGACTTTAGACTTTAGAGATACAACGTGGAAACAGGCCCTTCAGCCCACTGAGTCCGTGCTGACCTGCAATCATCCCATGCACGAACACTATCCAACACACCAGGGACAATTTAACAATTTTTTAATCTAAGCCAATTAGCCTGCAAACCTGTACATCTTTGGAGTGAGGAAGGAAACTGGAGCACCCGGTGAAAGCCCACGTGGTCACAGAAGAACGTACAATCTGTGTACAGAGAGCGCCCGTAGTCAGTATCGAACCCGGGTCTCTGGTGCTGTAAGGCAGCGACTCTATCACTGTGACAGCCCAATGCTGAGTTTTTCCAGCATTTTGTTTGTGATACAGACATACGGTAGGCCGTTCAGTTCATTATCTGGGCCAGCTATCCAAGCAAACTCACTATGTACCTTTAAGGGTTTCTATTTGGATTTTGTAGATCCGACTAAAAGCCACAGTAAATGTTACCACTAAAATGATTAACAGTGAACAATCAAACATGAACACCCAGTAATTCTGCCAGGTTAGTGACACATATCTTCCAGGGAGATCCCTGCTGACTTTTCAGTGGCCAGGCAAGGGAATAGTTGAGTCACAGGGGAAGCAACCTGTTCATCTTAATTCTGCCAACGATTTTTGCAGGCTCGTGTCTTTGATGAAAGGCCCTCTTAACTCTGCCTCTTGTCGTCCAAGAATTGTCGGAAGCCACTGAGGGTTGTATGGAAGTTGTTCTCATTGTGGGCTCAGGGAGAACATTTCCTTGTTCCCAATCAGACATTTTGGGGGTCCCATCTTATGATGCAACATCAGGGAGTCTGGCCACCTAAATGTAGGCTACCCACCTCACTGCACCAGCCCAGGCCCCTAGAGTTTTGTTCAACCTACCCCCACACACCATCTTCCTCATTTTAGTAGTCCCTCCTTGCAAACAAATCCTACACTCACTTCTCCCCACATACCTTTTGTGTAACAATAAGAGTAGTTTGGTTGAGGAATGCAGAAATGTGGAAGGTTATAGATTCTGAGATATCTGGAGAATTCAACCCTCCAGGAGGGGTAAAGGAAATGTGGGGCGAACACAGCTGGACACATAGCTTTGTTCTATTTTACTAAGCTGTTGTTAGCATGAGGTTTGTTTTTGTTCAGAATGTCAGTCCTCCAGTGTCAGTGAGCCCTTTCAACCACAATATCCCACCCCTGACCAATGGCAGTGACACTCAGAATTCTTCAGATTAGACATGGTGAGAGGGTTACCATGGTAACAGTTAAAGCTTGTCACATTGAATGCCAATACGCAGATGCTAGATTTATTTTTAAGCTGCCACCGGCTTGTGGGAGAGTTGCTGTGGTCAAAACACACAAGGTAATATTCCACGTACGTGGCATGGTATTTTTCACAGAATTGTGTTGGTCATGTACGTTGTGGATTGCAAAGGCAACCTTGCATACATGGCACTAACTTGTGGAATGTGCACTCATGGGGAACAGAATGACAAGTACATCCAAGAGGATATAATAATATGAGACCAGGAGCAGGTGTAAACCGAAATAAAAAATTAACTAAGATGCTGGAAATCTCAAATATAAACAGAAAATCCAGCAGGTCAGGCAGCATCTGTGGGAAGAGAAATAGAATTAATGTTTCATATCAGCATCGCAATTTTTTTGGATTTCCACGCGCTTGATGAATTTATTTTCCAGAAAGCTCACCGGCCCAATTTCTGACCAGAAACGGTAGCTCAGTTTCTCTTTCCACAGATGCAGTCTGACCTGTATTTCCAGCATTTTCTGTTTATATTGTAAACAGGGTAAAACATTTGGCCTGATTTGCTATTCAATGCGATAATGGCTGATCTTAAAACTGTGTTCTCTCTGTACCTATACATCTATTTGTCTTCTTAGTATATATTTTCAGTGACTTGGCCTCTGCATCCATCTCGGGTAAGAATTCAGTGTTTAAGAAGGAACTGCAGTTGCTGGAAAATCGAAGGTACACAAAAATGCTGGCGAAACTCAGCGGGTGCAGCAGCATCTATGGAGCGAAGGAAATAGGCAACGTTTCGGGCTGAAACCCTTCTTCAGACTGATGGGGGGGGGGCGGGGGACATTTTTGTGTACCTTCGGTAAGAATTCCACAGCTTCACCATCCTCCTCCCTGGGTGAAGACATCTGAACTCAGACCTGAACATCTTTCGCCAACTCCTGAGATTGTGGCTCTTCATTCTACACCACCCAGCCATGGGGAAACAGTCTCCTCAAATACACTATGACTAACCCTATCAGAATGTTGTAAGTTTCCATTAGATCTGTGCCAAGATCGCATATTGTAATCGTGTGGGTTTCCTTCGAATGAACTGGTTTGCTCCCACATCCCAAAGATATGCAAGTTGACAGATTAATTGGCCACTGTAAATCTGTCCTTAGTGTGTGGGTGTGTGGTAGAACCCAGGGAGAATTGATGAGAATGTGGGTGGGGGAAAAAAAACAGATTAATATAGATTTGTGTAAATATGTCACCAAGCACTTGATTGGCAGAAAGGACTGATTTCATGCCCTTTGATTTATGTCTCCTCGTGATTCAAAATTCCACTGGATATAGGGCTGGTTGAACCAATTTATCATCAAATGATGATCCTCCTTTCCCCGGATTCAGTCTGACGAGCCGTCAACTCCTTAGGCAAGGAGACTAAATATTGAGAGGTTCAAGATGGCATCAAGATTATGGCAGGTTTGAAAGCAAAGTGAAGATGATATATCAACACCAAAAACATTTAGAAAGGTTCATAAGGTCATAAAGTCATAAGTGATGGGAGTAGAATTAGGCCATTCGGCCCATCATGTCTACTCTGCCATTCAATCATGGCTGATCTATCTCTCCCTCCTAACCCCATTCTCCTGCCTTCTCCCCATAACCCTGACGACTGTACTAATCAATCAAAGGGGGAATGCTGTGGGGATGGGCAGTCACACCCCTTCAATATCTTCCTTCTATCTCTTGTCCACTTGCACAATACCTGGGTTCCAGGACACAACTTCCATTGCAGTAAAGCTCTTGACTTTTGTCAAGATTTAAATCTAATGAAAAAAAATCCACAGTCCAAGATGATGATCAAACAAAATCCCATGCAGAGTAGCGTTCATTTTGGCAGCTACTGCTCTTATAGAGGAGCTCACTGTTTGAATTGTTGGGTTGTTCTAACAGTTCATTCTATGCCAAGCAACCTAGAAGGCTGTTTGTGACTTTGGGAATCTAGGCCGTTGGGAATCTAGATCCAAAGAACATTAATTGACAGTGAGGGGAAAGATTTAATCGGAATCTGAGGGACAACTTTATCACACAGCGGGTGTTGGGTATATGGAACGAGTCGCTAGTGGAGGTAGACACAAAAATGCTGGAGTAACTCAGCGGGTCAGGCAGCATCTCTGGAGAAAAAGAATAGGTGGCATTTCAGGTCAAAACCCTTCTTCAGACAAAACCCATCTTCATGGTTAATTGCCTTTGCTAAAATTGTAAACTGTCTCTAGTGTGTAGGATAGTGTTAATGTACAGTGTGGTCGCTGGTCAGCACAGACTCAGTGGGCTGAAGGGCCTGTTTCCATGCTGTATCTCTAAAGTCTATATTTTCAGATCAATCATTGAGCAGAAATGTTAACTGTGTTTCTTTCTATACAGATGCTGCCTGACCTGCCGAGTATTTCCAGCACTTTCTGTTCCAATGGCAACAAATGTTAGACAGAGATAAAGAAGATTAAAATGAAAAATAAAATCTCCATAAGAAAAGTTACAATAATTCAACTGGTCCAGAGACACTGATAACTAGTAAGTGCAAGGCCACATTTTGAAGTGGGGTCGTCCAGTTTTTAATCCTCAGCGGTTTATGAGGAGTTGATCAATTGGTTTATTGTTTAATTTACCTTTAGCATGTCAGATTCTTTATGAGCGTTAACATTTAGATTACAAGCCGTGGACAGCGTCTTTCAGGGATCTAAAAGTCAACTCATTCAACAGAGTGTGGGACAGATTTTAAAGGTATCAAAGAAACCAATGTCTGATCCTTATGCTGGAGTAACCTGATACTAATCTACATTCTTTCCTTCTCTCTACAGCCCCTCTGAATTCGGAAGGAATTTCTTCCACTCATCTCGAGGCAATGAAATATCTCAAGCTGCCTTCAGTTTCTGGTAACCTCCTGGTACATTGCCGAATGGCCAATCGCTAGGCGATAGAAAGTGTTCTCCATGGTCTTGCCCTGATCCTTGCCGATCCCTCTCCCCTGTGCTTGCTGAATGAACAATGCCATCGCCAAATGCTTCCATTGGCTTGTCGCTGCGTTATCTCTGTAACCCATTCATCCCACATTGGACCTCACTAGCCACCTCAGAACTGGTGAAGAAGCAGGTTATCCTCGAAGCCAGAGGATTGCCCAAGACAGAGAAGATCTCTTCCAGCATTCAAACTATTCCAATGTAAATGCATTCCTCGGAAACTCTGCATTTTCTACTTCATGGCACTGTTCTTTCACTTTCTGCCTTCATATCTCATTTTGTAACTTGGCTTAAAAGATTTTGGATGACAAACCATGGTGAAGCACCTTGGGGTGGTTTGCTTGGTTATGGGTGTTGTATAAATGGAAGTTTTGGTGGTCTGTCACAGTTAATGCTCTGAAGTCTGTACCAAGTGGAGCAAAAACTCCACACGTTCAATCTGAACTGAGAGTGATTGATTTTATTTGGCAAAGACTTTCATGGTTATGAACCAACTCTCGGAATTAAGATACAGAACACCATAAGTTCTAGGAGCAGAATAAGGCCATTCAGCTCATCAAGTCTATTCCGCCATTGAATCATGGCTAATCTATCTTTCCCTCCCAACCCCATTCTCATGCCTTCGACCCATAGCCCCGGACACCCTTACTAATCAAAATCTAGAATAGAAGAACCCTTGGACTTCATTGGAGACCCTTGGATTATCTTCAATCAGACTTTACTGGACTTTGTCTTGCACTAAACGTTATTCCTTTCATCACATATTTGTCCACAGTGGATGGCTCGATTGTAATCATGTAGTCTTTCCAATGACTGATTAGCAAGAGCTTTTCACTCTAGACACAAAATGCTGGAGTAACTCAGTGGGACAGGCAGCATTTCTGGAGAGAAGGAATGGGTGAAGGTTCAGGTTGAGACCCTTTTTCGACTGGTGTCAGGGGAGTGGGCAGAACAGAGATAGAATGTAGTTGGAGGCAGTAAGACTGGTGGGATAACTGGGAAGGGGGAGGGAATGGAGAGAGAGGCTATTTGAAGTTAGAGAAGTCAATGTTCATACCGCTGGGGTGTAAGCTACCCAAGCGAAATATGAGGTGCTGTTCCTCCAATTTGCACTGGGCCTTACTCTGACAATGGAGGAGGCCCAGGACAAAAAGGTCAGTTTGGGAATGGGAGGTCAGGTAGGTTAAGGTGGACTGAGCGGAGGTGTTCAGCAAAACAATCGGCGAGTCTGCGCTTGGTCTCGCCGATATACAGGAGCTGACAGCGGATAAAGTAGATGAGGTTGGAGGAGGTGCAAGTGAACCTCTGCCTGACCTGAAAAGACTGTTGGGGTCCTTGGATGGAGTCAAGCGGGGAGGTAAAGGGATAGGTGTTGCATCTCCTGCGGTTGCAGGGGAAAGTACCTGGGGATGGGGATGGTTTGGGTGGGAAGGGACGAGTTGACCAGGGAGTTGCGGAGGGAAGGAATAACCCGAAACGTCAGCCATTCCTTCTCCCCAGAGATGTTGCCTGTCCCGCTGAGTTACGCCAGCATTTTGTGTTTACTTTCGGTTTAAACCAGCATCTGCAGTTCTTTCCTACACAGCTTTTCACTGTATCTTGGTACACGTGACAATAAGCTAAACTAAATTAACCTAACTAAAAATGTAATTTAAATTATAAATCAAAAGAGGTGAATGGCCTTCTTCTTTTCCTATTATAGGTGGGAGTGCTATCATAGGCTAGAGTACCCCTGATTGAGGCAGCAGGAAACAGGACTGTGCTCCTGTCTCTGGCTGCCCTCTCGTAACCCATAACACATTTACATTAGCGTGAGAATGTATATTTATAGAGGGGGAACCAAAGTCAGCAACTATATGCTTACATTCAATCAGCCACTAATACTCAGTGTCGAGGCTCACTAGAAAGAATGGTTGCTTTTTGAAAGTTGCACCTGTGCTCATAACCTGGCGCATCCAACAGAAAATGGGGGAAAAGTTGGAAGATATTATTCATAGTGGTTAGAAAGATCCCCGCGATGCTGTTTGCTGTTAACTGTTTCAACCCTCTGATGCTGGAGGTCAAGCAATGCGACCAATTCCAGGCTCACTAAACCAGGGAGGAGTCGTGATTTAGCGAGTCGGGCTGTGGCCAAAGACTGCAAGCCTGCCTATTCCTTGTGCACTCTGCAGCGAGCAGTGTAACGGGTCCCTGTTGCTCAAACATTTACACTGTACACAGTACCAGAAAAGAGAAAATACAGAATGAATAAAAGAGGGAGAGAAAAAAAAATAAGAGTGAAAGAGGAAAAGAAGAAAAAGAAAATAAGGGGCAGGAAGAAAGGAAAATAGACCGTGGTCTGTTTTGTAATGTCAGGATGCTCCAAAATATTTACTCATTGGTGTACTCATTGATAGTCATTGGTGTAATATGGGAAGATACAGAGCTCTGGGGTAAGAAATCACAGGCAGTCAGTGGCACCTAGTAATGGCCCTCTGATAACTCAGAGTGAATTGATATGAAGCTGGACCACTTTAGTCATCTGTAGTCAGTATTGATTTAGATCATTGTAACTGAAGCACTGCCCTGGTCACTACAGTTTGGCCTCAACATCCCTGCATTAGGAAATAAAAACACTTGCCCAGAGATTCCATTCCCTTTACACCTGCTCCTCCCACTTTTGACCCGGGACTCCTTGAAAGGATTTTAAGGACCTCTCTAACTAGGAGAGAAATTCCACAAATACTTTAGATTGGACTCGCCCATCACGTGTGCATGTGTGTGACATGCTGGTACATGTGTTGTATCTCACACTTCTTCAATTTACTAATTTAAGCCAAGCCCCGAGTGTGGTAAGCAGCTGTACGTGGAAGTCTGTATCACTGCCATCAGATCTCCTTCGATACATGATTAGTATCCTTTAAATTAAGAAAAAACCTTTTGCAGATTATGATGCATGTTTGATCGCTTTCACTGCAGCATCTTTGCACGGATTATCAGCATCATGACCTGTGATCTGTACTTGTTTTCTCCCCACCCACTGACTCCTTTAATATGCTCATTCCAACAACTTGGCTTCTCTCCACAACACCCAGACATTAGGTTTCGGAAACGGCAGTGTTACAGAGACCACCTGACGGATGGAAAGATCAGAGGGTTAGTGTTGGGACTTGGTCCTCATGATATTAAAGGATCTGAGGAGGGTTGATAGTTCAGTGTTAATTCAGAAGAAAGAATGATAATCGAGCCATTTTCCTCACACAGTTCCCAATCCAGCAACATGTTACTCAAAAAATACTCTAGGAAATAATAGGTAAACTCATACACACAGCCAAACACATAAAACAACACAGAAATGGCTAGTAATGTATTTGATTCCAGAAAGGAATAGTCCATTTTCAATTACACAATGCTGTAAAATGTGTTCATTACAATTGGATACCACAGCCAACATCATTTAGTGACCATCCCTAACCATGCCTGAAGTTTCTGAAGAATCAAGAGTCTGAAGAAGAGTCTCAACCTGAAATGTCACCCATTCCTTCTCTCCAGAGATGCTGCCTGTCCCGCTGAGTTACTCCACCATTTTGTGTCTACCTAACCATGCCACTTTCTTTCTGCATAATTTCCTTCCCCCAAAAGCCTCCGAGCTCCCTGCTCCCTTCAATCCCTGGGCTCCTGTGCATCTCTGATCTTAATTACTCCATCACTGGCAGCCAAGGTCTTGAGCTCCGGAATTCTCTCCCTAAACATTTCTTCCTCTCTTGAAGCACCGGAAAACCTAGCCAAGCTTGACCTGTCAAATTCTATTTGCTAACAATTCCTTGAAGCACCTTGAGGCACTTTACTGATTTCAAGGAGCAGAGTGCTTTACTAAAACATTCCTGGAGGAATGGGAGTGATTCTCCAGAGTTGCAGACGAACAGATCCTGGGTAGACCAGTCCCACTGGGAATCCGTGGCACTGCCCTCAATATACAATATGATTTGATACAATACGATAGAACTTTATTTAACCCAGGAGGGAAATTGGTCTGCCAACAGTCATAAAACACAACAAGATACATGAAACATTAAATTAAAGTGACGAGTCGAAAGTCCAGGCTCCCTCTTCATCAGACCGGCTGAGTCAAGCTGCGAGCTTCTGACCTTCACCGCCAGCTCCCCTCAACCCCATCCCCACCCCCTCTGCCTTATCATCTCAGCACCTTTTCATTGCCTGTTCCAGAATGGGATTGGGTCCGTTGAGCTATGTGGTGGGAGTGTCCTGCTGCTTCTGAGAGCTGAGGAATTGTCTCACTCTGATCCATGGCCCATTTTTAGTTTTGTTGCACAAATGTTGTCCCCCAACAGGGAAAGATCACAGGATCACATTCCGGGCTGCAGAGACTTTTGTACTAATGAGACTGCATTAGCGCCCACCTTGCTTAGAATGAGCTGCTATCCTAATTGCCACAGACGCTTCAGGCAGTCTTCATTTTGTTTCCAAACGTTACACTTTTGAAGGCAACCTGAATGAGCCCATTACTCCTCTGTACAATTAGCGTTACACATTCATAACCTTGCAACTAAGCTGTATTTCATCTTGTCACATCAGTTGCTTCTGCTGGAAGTGTTAAGATATTAAAGTTTGCACTGGTGTGAAAAGTTTGCAAAGGCAGCAAATCACTGGTGCAGAAAACAAACAGACCCTAATGATTTGCTGGATTCCCTTCATCTCTCTCTCCCTCAAGAATGTCATCACGCATTTGTACACAGCCCTTAAAATTGTAAAATGTCTCAAGGCAGCAAACAACAGTATAATCACACACCAAACCATAGAAAGCGATACAAGGCCATGAACAAAAGGTCAGAGTAAGGGATCTTATGTAACGAAGATCTTAGAGGAGGCAGATTTCTGTAGAGAAGGGGTTCCAGAGCTCTTAAACCCCCAGGCTGGGCCCAGCCACCTGTGGTCGGGGCATGGAAGAAATAAGCACAATGAAGAGAATGTTTAAGTCGGGACATTGCTGGAATGGGAAGGTGAAAGGTAAACAGGAATTAATGTGACCTGAGCACAGATCTCTCAGTAACACACCCTGTTCTACTGCAAAATAGATGGAAATTTAAACTAATGAAGTAATTTATTAAACAAACTTTCTGAGTACCGAATGCCAGACCACAATCAGGTCATATGTTCTAGGAGCAGAATTAGGCCGTTCAGCCCATCAAGTCTACTCCACCATTCAATCATGGTTGACCTATCCTTCCCGCTCAGCCCCATTTTCCTGCCTTTGCTTCATAACCCCCCTGACACCCTTATTAATCAAGATTCTGCCAATCTCTGCCTTAAAAATATCCATTGACTTGGCCTCCACAGCCATCTGTGGCAATGAATTCCACAGATTCACTACGCTCTGACTAACAAAATTCCTTCACATCTCCTTTCTAAAGCTATATCTTTTTATACTGAATGTTCAACAAAGAACTGCAGATGCTGGAAAAATCGAAGGTAGACAAGAATGCTGGAGAAACTCAGCGGGTGAAGCAGCGTCTATGGAGCGAAGGAATTGGTGACGTTTCGGGTCCAGACCCTTCTTCAGACTTCTTCTGAAAAAGGGTCTCGACCTAAAACGTCACCTATTCCTTCACTCCTTTTATACTGAGGCTATGTCCTCTGGTCTTAGACTCTCTCACCAGTGGAAACTCTCTCAACGTTCACTCTATCCTGGTCTTTTACTATTCAATAAGTTTCAATGAGGACCCTTTCATCCTTCTAAACCAGTGAGCCCAAGCCCAGTGCCTTCAAACGCTCATCATACGTTAACCCAATCATTCCTGTGATCATTCTCGGATACCTCCACTGGACTCTCTACAATGCCTGCACATCCTTCCTCAGATATGGGACACAAAACTGCTCACAATACTACAAATGCGGTCTGACCAGTTCCTTATAAAGCCTCAGCACGACATCCCTGTTTTATATTCTAGTCATCTTGAAATAATTGCAAGTATTGTATTTGCGTTCCTTACTGCCGATTTGACTTGCAAATTAACTTTTTGGGAATCCTGCACCAGTGCTCCCTAGTCCCTTTGCACTTCCGACTTCTGAAGGAGTTCCAACTTCTTCAACATTGATATAAACACAGAGAAGACTTGGCCACATGTTACAATTTAGAAGGCTGCGTATTCAGCATTATTGAAGCCATGTATTCTGCAACGGACAGCAGAGACTTAAATGAACAAACGTTTGCAGATGGAAGATGGGAGAGTAGGGAAATGGTGAACTCCTGGGCAAAGGAATGGATGAAAATGTCAGGAAACACTTGCTGGTTGGGAGCAGAGGTGGATGAGAATAATCTAGGGGGGAGGAGTCCTTACAATACTGACAACCTGTGCCTGAGCTCCTTGAAGTTGTGCAATTAATGAGGCCCTTGGAGATGGAATGTTTTCCAGAAGGAATCTAAGCACAAACTTGACCTCAATTTAATTTCTTGGAAACTATTTAATACAGTGGAATCTCCACTTGCATTTGACCAGAATGAACAGGAACCATGTAACCATCTTGCAATCTACATAAACACGCATGTCTGGCAAATCATCGAACGGCTGTAGATGACAAAATCCTGCTTAATTCTTTTCCCTTTGCTTTTCTCTACTTCTGCCCTCAACGTTTGTTTCATCAGCATTCCCTCGTTCCATTACCATTGCACTTTTCACAAACTCAGGAGGTTATGAAGTGTTTCCCACCAATTATTTTCTTTTAAAGTATACTTGCCAGACATGCTGCCATGTTGCATGGAAACAGATCCTTCAGTTCACCGAGTCTACACCGACCTGCACAAATAGAGTATCAGAAATGAACACGATGATGGCTGATTGAATTCCTCAGCCAAATCTAGTTGCTGCACATGGGATTCTCAGTATCTAATTGCATGTTGGGGTGGAAGATTGCAACCTTCACGTGGTCCGCCCCGTTTTGACGAATGCAATCAAATAAGTTCAAATAGAACAAGTTGTCCTGCAACTTTAGGCTGTGCCCGCCATACGCAAGAAGAAGATTGCATGTTGTACATTCACACATGCGCAGGGTGGCAGCTGACTTTAATAATATTGGTCGTCCGAAGGAGAAGTGGTATATTTTTTTACTTCTTGACAAAATAATTCACTTATCAGCAATGTAACAGATTACATTCAGGAGTTTCAAACGGCCTTGAGCACTCCCATGAAAGGCAACTCCTATTCACCACTGAAAAGGTCAGTTACAATGGACCCACACCGTGAATTAACCAGTCAGGTAAAGAATGAGAATGCACCGGAGTTCCAACATAGAAAGTTGCAGACAGAGCTATACAAACAAATGACATGAAATCAGCGTAACGATGCATTGTCAAAATGCTGACCAATTAGGTTGTGCCTTCAAGCACATAATGAAAATGTAAAAACCCAAGGATGGTCCACGTGTTTTTGGCATCCTGCCAGATGCCAGCCCTAAAGGTACATTTCCCTGTTTGCAGAGTATTCAAGTATTTGACATTACTAATGCATTATAGGTCTAATTGGATGTGAACGATACAATTACAGTGCAAGAACTGAGTTTCCTCACTTATAACTGGGTAATGCTACTCCATTTACTTACAAAGAACAGTCTGCTAAACAAAACTAGAAAGTTGACAAAAGAGAGTGGGCCAAACTTTTGTTGATATTCATTCTGAATTTCATTCTTTCATTTCCAACAAAACATCCCAATTTGCATTTTGGTGTAAACACTGAGTGGTTAGAAGTTCGGAGATAAATATATTTTCCATTCTTACTGTTATTGACTGTGATTTGGATTTAATTACGCCCCACTCAATCTTAGAGACGATTTCACCGTCTATAATATAAATGTCAATGCCGTAAAGGGATAGTTTCAGGATCAGTTTCCAGTCTCTGTTCACCTGTCTCTTTTTAAATGCCACAATGTTGACTGTTATGGTGGGAAGGGGGATTACAGAGAAAAGTTGCAACTATTTGGACAGATTGTTGTATTGGCACTGGTTTACCATTGTCTCCTGTACCTAAATATAGTGAAAATCTATGTTTTGCATGTTATGCAGTTAATTCATATCACACATGAGTACAATGGTGCAGCGATAGAGTTGCTGCCTTACAGCACCAGAGTCCCGGGTTCGATACTGACTATGGTTGCTGTCTGTATCAAGTTTGTACCTTCTCCCTGTGACCGCATGGGGGGAGGCTGACCTGTATGATGGACTGGGCTGCATCCACAACTCTCTGCAACCTCTTACGGTCTTGGATGCTATCTATCTACGGTGTACCTGTAAGGGACATTGGAGACGTTGCAGATGTCCTTAGTCTTCTGAGGCTGGTCATTGTGTAAGTGGAATTTACTGAGATCTGAAACGGATGCAGTGCTCCTCTGAAAACCTACAGCAGAGCTGCGGCAAATGGAGGAACTATGGAGGAGCTCTGACTCTACTTCGAAATACTGAAGTAAATGCTCTAATTTTGCAACGTTACTTAGTTTTGAAGATCAATGAACTGCAAATGGTGGAAATTCAAAATAAAATCAGAAAATGCTGAAAACACCCAGCAAGTATGAGCCTGTATAACGGTCCCTGGTCTGAGATGCAACCTGTCCTTTTACCTCCACAGATGCTACCTGGCCTGCTCAGTTCCTCCAGTAATTTGTTTTGTTGCTCAAGATTCCAACATCTGTAGTCTCTTGTGTCAGCGAGTATGGAAAGACCATTAGAGCTAATTTCTGGTCAAAGACCCTTCATCAGTATAGAAAATAAGTGCATTAACAGAGAAAGGGTGGGGGTGGGGAGAGGGATGGTGAGGACGAAGGGATATCTCTGATAATGTGAGCTCAGCATTTCCAAGGTGAAGGATGTTATCAAATAAGGAACAATAGGGGATATTGCAATATGGAATCTTTCACCAATTTTGGAAGGGAATCATCCAACAAAGGTTGATGTAATATTATCAATTAGCGTGGCAAAGTAAATCTTCTAAACAAGGAAGAAATAATACGTCAGGAAAATCTGCGGTTTGAATGATGCAGAGTTGAAGCAGTTGCTGCCACAAGGTTCCTGCAATCTGAGTTTGATTCTGACCTTGGGTGCTGTCTGTGAGTGGTTTGCACATTCTTCCCGTGACTATATGGATTTCCCCCAAATGATCCTGTTTCCTCTCTCATTTCTGAAAGAGGCACTGCTGAGTTATATGCCTGCTGCAAATTACACAATGTAAATAATTGGCAAAATAATCAAATGGGAGTTGTTGAGAGAGACTGAATAGGTTGCTGGGCTATTGTGAAGAAAGGAGAGGGAGGGGGGGGGATGAGATTGATGTGATCATTCTGCTGGCATGAACCGAATGGGCCGAATGGCCTCCTGTGGCAACATACATTGGTAAATCCTACTTATCGTACTATAAAACAATGAGTGCAGCCAGCCAGCACTGAGTGGCTCCAGAGGTTATTCAGGATCTGTTCGACAGTTAATGTGTTATTAAAGTGTGGTATAGATGTAGCAACTCAACTAAACTACTAAACCTCAGTTACTAGGCTGCCAACTGAATGGAAAGGTCAGGTGAAGCATTTTAAGGAGACATTTTCCTGAAACCAAGATTTGCTGGGAAGGGAAAGTTCAAGTTCAAGTTCAAGTTACATTTATTGTCACATGCACCAATTGGTGCAGTGAGATTTGAGTTAGCATACAGCCATACGAATAAAAAGAACACAATACACAATAGAATTTAACATGAAAAGCCCCCACACAGCAGAATCAACGATTCCCACTGTGAGGGAAGGCAATAATGTTCGATCAACTTCCTCTTTGTTTACCCGTGGTCGGGGCCTTTGTGCCCTCCGCAGTCGCTGTTACGGTGGCCCAATGTTCAGGCCCTCTCGCCGGGATGATCAGAACGCTAACGTTGGAACGGAGAACACTCTCAGCGGCTCGGAGTTTCCGAATCGGCCGCTTCCTATCGTAGACCGTGGCTCCCGGAGTCCACAGGCCGAGCTGGGTGGAGATTCAACACTGACGACCTCGGCGAGAGGTCCCAGGACTCCGCGATGTTAAAGTCAGCGCCGCCCGTGGCTAGAAGCTCCGCCACCACAGCTCCACGGTGTTAATCAGCAGGTCCAACACTCCGGAGCTCCAACATGGCGATCCCCGGTAAGGCATCGCCCGCTCCATGATGGAATTCAGTGGTGCGCCGCTGCTGAAGCTCTGGCCGGTCTCCGGCAGGAAAGGCCGCGCCAATCCAGGTGGTAGGCCGCGAGGGGGCGAAGATGTGACTGGGAGAAAAGACGCATCCTCGACCAGGTAGTGACTGGGAAACAGTTTCCCAGTTTCCACTTCCCCCATCCCACCCGCACATAAAAAAAGACTGAGAAACCTCCAAAACCATAACTTTGACACACTAAAAATACTAAAAAGGGTGAAATGACAGACCAACTGCTGGCGAGGCTGCCACGCGCGGCGCCACCCGATGACAAGAGACAAAAGCAGAGGCGTGGGTGAACGTTTATGCTGAACACCTTTGACCACAAGTGAATCAAGCTACCACTGCACAGAATGTCAGAGTGTCATACCGCATGGACACAGGCCCTGTGGCCAACTCGTTCATGCTGACCA
Organism: Amblyraja radiata; assembly: GCF_010909765.2. NCBI lineage: Eukaryota > Metazoa > Chordata > Chondrichthyes > Rajiformes > Rajidae > Amblyraja > Amblyraja radiata. The sequence goes on from NC_045989.1 coordinate 10,274,857, forward strand.
AGATGTTAGTCGCAGATGTCACCTGGACATCCAAAATAAGATCCAGGTGTCCTTTAACTGTTGACATTGCACCCACTTCAACTATTTCATGTGGCAGCTCTTCTCATATACCGCGTACTCGTCATCACGATCTGTGTGGAAAAAGCTGCCCCCTCGGGTTCTTATTTAATCTTTCCACTCTCACCTCAAACCTATGCCCTCTAGTTTGTGATTCCCCTACTCTGGGGAAAAAGGTTGTGTGCATTCACCTATCTACTCTCCTTAACATCCTATACATTTTTATAAGATCACCCCTCAGTCTCCTGCATTCCAAAGAATAACGTCACAGCCTTCTTAACCTCTCCCTATCGCTCAGGCCCTTGAGTTCTGCCAGCATCTTCATAAATGTCCATTGTACTCTTTCCAGCTTAATGGCATCTTTCCAGGGTGACTACAGCTGAACACAATTCTCTAGCTGCAGCTTCACCAAAGTTTCTTACAACTTTAACATAGCATCCCAACTTCGACATTCAATTCCCTGCCTTATAAAGGCCAGCATGCAAAAAGACTTCTTCACCGCCCTATGTGACAACATTTTTAGGTAACTATGTACTTTTAGATCCCTCTGCTCAGCAACACTCCCCAGGGCTCTACTGTTCACTGTGAAGGTCCTGCTCTGGTTTGACTTGCCAAAATGCCACACCTCACACTTATCTAAATTAAACTCAATTTGCCGGTACTTGGCCCACTTGCCCAGCTGATCACGATCCTGCTATAATTATTGATAACCTTCCTCACTGTCTAACTATGTCTTGGTTACTTCTTCAAAAAACTTAAATTGACGAGACACGAACTCCCACATACAGAACAATGCTGTTCCTGGTTCTAATCACCCCCTGTCTTTCAAATGCATGTACATCTTAACCCTTCGAATCCTCGAAGCCCTGCAGGAAAAGGCAACAGTAGTTTCAGTCAGTGGTTCCCTGGGAAAACGGTCAAAGTCATTTGGCAGAATGCCTTCTAAGCAGAACTTTCAAACAAGCATGCAGCTGCAACGAGAATGAGATCATCTTCCCATCTCCTGCTGGTGTGTACATTTGCAAAGACATTCTGGAAAGGGATGCAGAGATCTTTGTCGAGCTTCACCCAACACAGCTGTCAAACTTGGGCACATGTGGTCTTAATCCCAGTGATGCATATGGATGCAGCAATTGCAGCCGGAATACCATCAAACCTCTGGATTGCCCAGATCCTGTTAGTCTGGAAGACCAAGGATCTGTCCATATCCATTTCCTGCAGACAAACAGATTCTAAGGTGCAAGACCATGTGTTGAGGGACACACACGGAACAGCCAGGATGGGAATGAGCTGCACATCCATCTCAGCCAAGACTGCATTTGCAGAGAAGGTCTTGAAAAGGGACGGAATTAAAAGCAGGAAATGGTGGCGATGCTCAGCAGGTCCGGGTACCGCCATGAAAGAGGGAGAGTTGATGCTTCAGGTCAATGACCCTTCATCAGAACTTTGTTTCTCTCTCCACAGATGCTGCCTGACATGCTGTGTTTCTCCAGCATTTCCTGTTTTTACCTCAGATTTAAATCAGCTGCATTTTTGGTGTGTTGATTGCTGGAAAGGGACATGTTGGGCTTTGGTCAAGGTTCCCCTCATACTGTTGAGTCAATGGGGCTTTGCTCACGAGTTGTAGCACATCCCGGCAAAGATCACGACTGCTGTAAGATCATCAACCTGGTGAAAGGTGCATCTCAATCTGCATGAAACGCTCTGAACTTCCACGGTAAGGAGATATCCAGAACCGAATGACTGAATGTTGTTTGCTGGTTGGATCACATGGAGGGGTGGGGAGGTGGGACAACTCTCCACTACTACAGCTCTGTGGAGAGTTGTCACTGATTAGCACACTCAAAGTTCATGCGATAGGAGCAGAATTAGGCCATTTGGCCCATAAAGTCTACTCCGCCATTCAATCATGGCTGATCTATCTTTCCCTCTCAACCCCATTCTCCTGCCTTCTCCCCATAACCTCTGACACCCGTACACATCAACTCCTGCTACTGGATGGCGAGGGACTAGATCCTGTTGAAATATCTGCCAGACATCGCTCAGGGAACATTTGTAAAAGGAAAATGAATGCCATGTTGATATGATGTGAGTACTATGTGTGAACAAATTTGGGAACAGAGCACTGTTCACTGCTCGTAGTGGTGCTGCCTCGCCACTCCAGTGATTTGGGTTCAATCCTGATCTCGGCTGCTGTCTGTGTGCAGTTTACATGTTCCCCCAGTGACCACAAGGGTTTACCCCAAGTGCTCTGATTTCCTCTGACATTGGATGGTGTAAATTGTCACGAGTGTGCAAATGGGTGGCAGATTCTGGGAGGAGTTGATGCAAATGTGAGGAGAATATAATGGAATTAGTGGAATAGATGTTTGATGATGGATGGAGACAGGATGGGCTGGGAGACCTGCTCCTGTGCTGTATGACTCTCTGAACATATATGTAGTGGGTTGTCATGTGAAAGTAGATAAAGTTAGGTCCCAGTTGGTAACATTGTAAATTTAATGACTAAAGTATATTTTGTGGGCAGGGGAATAGCATAATTGAGTGGAGTTGCTAAGAGCAAATCTGGTTGCTTGGGACATTCCACAGGCCAGACACAGCGCGACAGAGTTTGGATGAAATCAGTGAATTAATTTAACAGAAAGAAATAACTTAGATATCTATTCTGCCTTTAGAGCAAGATAGCCAATGATGTACACATGGAAATATTCCTCATGATCCCAGAAAAGAGTCCTTTAGGCACCTTGTCCATGCCATCCAATAATGACCTTAAGGGTGCAATGAAGCTGTGTGTCAGGGCAGCTTGCACCATTGTAATGCCCCTTCTGGAAAGTCATGGTCGACTTCAGCATCCAAGCGCAAACTTGATCCTAGCAGATTCTTGGAAACTATTTAATACGGTGAAATTTCCACTTGCATTTAGACAATAGACAATAGGTGCAGGAGTAGGCCATTCGGCCCTTCGAGCCAGCACCACCATTCAATGTGATCATCATCTAATTTTTAAGGAGAAAGGTTAATATGTAACAATGTTAATAAGAGATAAAATAATTACAACTGTAGAAGATGATTTGGGCTGTGAAAATGATGAGTTCATAGGGGTGGGGGTTAAAAAAAAAAGGCAAGGGGAAGAAGGCACTGGTGGGAGTAGTGCATAGGCTTAAACAGTGGCCACATTGTAAGTATTGGTAGAAATGAAGAAAAAATGGAAGGAGAAGGGGGAGGTGTAAAAAGAGCACTGCAGCAATTGTGGGGATTGTAATCTTCAAGAAGGTTGGGCAGCATAAGAAAGAACTGCAAGAAACTAATTCACAGCGTTTTTCAGGAGTTTGCTTGAGCATTGCATTCTGAGGCTAATCAGGCTACAGGCTTTCTGGGATCTGGTCATGAGTAATGGCGCAGGTTCAACAAATGATCTTAGAGAAAAACATAGACTAAAAAGTAGTGATCATAGCAGAGTGGAATTTGGTATTCAGTTTGAGAGCATGCAACTTGGGTGGGAAACAACTTTGTTTGATTTAATAAAGGGAATTAAAATGGAAAGAGGAGAGAGCTGTCTGCAAGCAGAGACAGAATGTAAGGAAGAAATTCATAACATTCAGCAGAACATATCACGGTGAGGAGGAAGGATTGTAAGGGAGGGATAAAGCAACCATGGCTAAACTAGGAAGTTAAGGAGGTATTTAGTTGAAAGAAAAATATCGAGCCACAAGGTGAAGGTAGATCCAAAGGCAGGAATGAATTCAGACTCCACAAAGATGGACACAAAATATAAGAGAGAAGAAAAAAACTGTGAAAGGAAACATATGAGGATATAAAAACAGACAATAAGTTTCTATAAGAATTTGAAAAGGAAGAAAGAAATCCAAGGATATTGGCTCCCAGAGAATAAGACTGAGAATCATTAATTGTGAGGAGCAACAAAAGAGGTATACATATATTTAGCATCTGTCTTTACAACTGGAGAATCACAAACATCCCATCAATACTGAATAATGCTGCAACAACAATAAATACTGCCATCATTACTAGAGAGACAGTATTAAAGACAAACTAGCAGTGTTAAAGGTTGATAAAGGCCCTAGCCAGGGTGGCTTGCATCATAGGATGCAAAAAGGAGTCACCACCAAGATAGTGAGTGCATTAGTTATCATCTTCCAAAATTCCTTGAATTCTGGAGAAGTGCCAGAGGATCGGAAAAATGCCCACAGGTCACTATGTCAAAAAGGGAGGGGGGGAAAAGTAGGTCACTACAGGCTAATGGGTCTAAAATTGAAAGAATGTTGGAAATCAATAAACAAGGGAGTAATATCACATTTAGAAAACCATAATCTAATCGAGCAAGTCAGCATGGCACTATGAATGGAAAGTTGTGTCTGACAAATTTATTACAGGTTTTTATGGAAGTTTCAACCAGACAGAGAGGGGAACCAAAAGATATATTGTGTTTGGACTTCTAGAAGGCATTCGGAAAGTGGTCTCACACAAGATTGTCACAAGTTAAGTACCCGTGTCTTGGAGATAACACATTGGCACCGAGAGAGGATTGGGTAGCAGCCAGGAAGTAGCAAGTAGAGATAAGGTAGTCATTTTAGGTTGGTATCTGGGGTCACCCTTCACTGCTGCTCAAAAGGTCATGGCCCAAATCATCACATATCCATGTTCACCAGAGATGCTGCCTGATCCACTGCGTTACTCCAGCACTTTGTGTCCTTTTGTGTGAATCAGCATCTGCAGTTCCTTGTTTCTACAATCTGGGACCATAGCAGTTTTCAATATCTATTGATGAATTGGAGGAAGGAAACAAATGTACAGTTGACAAGGAGACAGAGGGAGAAAAATAGTTGGAAAGGTGAGTTGCAAGGAGGTTACAGAGGGACGACAGATGGCACAATGGGCTAAGTGTTCGGCTGGCGACGGGAAGGTAGCCGGTTACGAATCCCACTTGGAGTGCATACTGTTGTTGTGTCCTTGGGCAAGGCACTTCACCCACCTTTGCCTGTGTGGGAATGTGTGTGAATGTGTGTGAGTGATTGGTGGTGGTCGGAGGGGCCGTAGGCGCAGATTGGCAGCCACGCTTCCGTCAGTCTGCCCCAGGGCAGCTGTGGCTACAGAAGTAGCTTACCACCACCGAGTGTGACTGAGGAGTGAATGAATAATGAGATGTAAAGCGCCTTGAGTATTAGAAAGGCGCTATATAAATCCCATCCATTATTATTATTATTATATTGATGGGTTGAGTGAATGAGTAATTGACTGACCTGAACCAAATACCTGAACCAAACACAGGTTCAGGTCTACCGGTATCTGTTCTTCATTAGTTGTTCATAAATAAGCGAAATAACATTGTTATGTGCTATTAAAGTTGCCGGGGGTAAACGGGCCGAAAAAGGCTGGGAACCCCTGTTCTAGAGATATGGAGAGAGGAGATGAGAAGTGCGATTAGTTGGACGAGTGTGGACTCGACGGGCTGAATGTCCTTCTCTTGTGCTGTAACTATTCTGTGGTTCATTGAACTGCAAGGAACCCACCCCAACCAGTGGTGTGTTCCTTTAATTACTCATACTAGTTCTTTATCCTCTAGTACCACTCTTTGTCGCACATGTTCGCAGTAGCTAAACTTTAAAATAGATATCTGCGTATAGCGGAAACCTGAAATAAAATTGGGAAATGTCAGAAATACTCAGCAAGAGCAGTAGCATCGGTGCAGACTGAATCAGAGATCATTTTTCAAAGCTGAGAAAAGTTAGAAATCAAACATGTTTTACGTTGTGGGGAATGGGCCGAGAAGAGAGGAGCGTGTGTGATTTTACTTCGTAGTCACGTAAGTGACTACGTGAAGAACCCGCTCAGTGCGCAGGCGCGGCATTACGCCAGCAGTGCAACAGCGGCTTGCAACGGGAGTTAGGCTGTCCCGTTACAGGATGAACCGGACCGTCAGGTGAGTACCCCGAGGTCGGATTTTCTTTTACAGGTGAGCCTTTTTCTGCTTGTGTTTTTTACAGGCAGAGAAAAAGGCTCTGGAACAAAACTGTCCCCCGTTTTCCCGTTGGGGACGGGGGCAGCAACAGGCGGTAGGAGCGACCCGGTGTTCCGTAATTCCCCGACACCGTGCCGAGGCCAGCCCGCTAGTACCTGAAGCAGTGGGCTGGACGCATAGCCACTCGAGAGGCATCCGGCAGGTGTTTCCCGATGTCGGACGGGACGTCTCTCCTCCCGCACGGGGGGAGAGAGAGCCGCCTGAGCCGCTGGAGCGGCTCACGGAGCAAGTGCCTGCGAGACGCGCTGCTTGAGGGGCGCTCTCGCATCTACAAGGCAAAAGCTCCAGAAGAACCTGTCCCCCGCTCGACTCCAGCGGAGGAGCGTTCCATTGCAAGGGGGGCAGCAACAGGCGGTAGGAACAATTACCGGTCGCCCCGCTATCCCCGTCACCGCGCCGAGCCCAGTCCCGCTAGTGCCTGAACTGCGGGCTGGATGTCTAGCCATCCGAACAGGCATCCGGCCGGTGGCGTCCGATTCGTCGGACGGGGACATGTCTCCACCTAAATGGAGGAGAGACAGCCGCCTGAGCTGCATCCAACAGCAATTGGAGCAGCTCCAGCGAGATGCGCAGAAAGAGCGCTCTCGCGGAGGGAGGTCAGGCACCCCCTCCACAGTGCCTCATGCACTGCCCTCTGCTCCCTCATTACTGGAGGCTAGCATTGGTGACCAGGGCTGGGCTGGTCTGGAACAGGGGCAGGCGGACGAATTCGGGAGTATGCCAGGGGTGCAGGAACATGAAGAGCTGTTGGGTGTGATGGACCGCTTGTAGCAACCCCACGGGCTGGAGCACCGCTGGAACCAAGAATGGCGGCCAGCATCAACCATTACTGGAAAAGGTGCTCGCTGAGGTGCTGAAACAACACAGCACCAGAAAACGGTGAGGCCCTCAAAGTAAAAAGTGTCAACAGCCAAATCTGGGGGCATGTGGGTCACACATCCAGACCCAAGAACTCAAGCTACAGCGGATCCTAAGGCTCCTGACGTCAGCCATCACAGCCTTTGCTCGTTCCGTGGAGACCACGGAGATGGATACCTGCCAGCAGGATGTGCTGGCATTAATGTGTACCACACAATTTGAGATCAACAATCTCCGGAGGGAAACATAAGACCTGCCCTCAATCCCAAATTTGCTGGCTTGTGTAAAGCCCCAGCTGCGGAGACGGACGCGCTGCCATTTGGGAAAGATTTCAATAAAAACTGAAGGAGATGCAGGAAGCATCAAAAACCTTCGGCCTAATGAGGGCAGGCCCCGGGACGAGCAAACCAAGACCTCCGATACCCAAGTGGCAGCACCCCACGGCATCCACCAGTCGACGTCCGCAATATGGGACTGGTGAACGCTTGGGGTCCGCACATTATCCCCAAAGATCTTTCAGATCATGGCCCGCAGCGGACCCTCTGGAAAATGCGCCTCCCCCCAACATCGCCAGCACGTCAGAACAAAATCTTCAGGAAAATGAAGAAACAGAATCGCCAATAACCATGGAGGTAGGTGGGTCTGGTCCCTACCAGCATATAGAGAATAAGGGTGCTTTATTAACAGGGGGGAGATTACACTTGTTTAAAGAAGCATGGGGTATGGTCACGAGTGACAAGTATATACTCAACAACATTACAGGATATAAAATACAATTCATGTCAGAAAAAACGCCGCCAGTTCAACAATGGCCCCAAAGGGTATTTCTCCCTCCGTCAAAGAGAAACGTGAGGGACAAGCTGAACTGGTGAGACTTATCACAAAGGGGGTCATCGAAAAGACCAAACATGAACCTTTGGAAATTGTATCGAATATATTCACTAAAACCAAAAAAGATGGTGTCTGTCGCATCATCATTGACTTAACATCACTAAACAAATTTGTTAAGTATATACATTTCAAAATGGAGACATATGTTACTGCCAAACAACTGAATTCCAAAGGACACTTCATGGCAAGCATTTATCTTAAAGATGCTTACTATCTAGTACCCATATACAAGGATCATCGCAGATACCTAAAATTTATCTGGATGGTACAAAGCATTGCCCTATGGGCGAACTTCAGCCCAAGATTATTCACCAAAATATTGAACCCAGCCATGGCAATACTAAGAAAACATATTGTCATGGCATATCTGGAGGATATTCTCATAGTAGGGAAAACGATGGAATTGGCTGTGGCAGCAGTATCAGCTACAAAACAGCTCCTCGAAACTCTGGGGTTCGTCCTACATCCAGATAAATCTAAGTTGAAGCCATCCACTATCATGGACTACCTGGGCTTCACAATTAACTCAGTCCATATGACTGTTACCTTGCCAAAGGCAAAAATGGTTGAATTAGCACAATCATGCAACAAATTAATGGTCAACGAGCGACCAACTATTCGACAAGTAGCAAGAGTAATTGGGGAAATGGTAGCAGCATTTCCGGCTACACAATTCGGACCTTTGCACTATCAAAACATTTTACAGAGAGCAAAGGTACGAGCAATAAAACGACATACAGGTCACTATGATCGTGTCATGAACTTACCCACTGAAGCAATATCAGAGCTACAGTGGTGGGCAGAAAACGTTTGGCATAGTTTCAGCCCTATCTTTATCACTAACCCTACTTTAGTTATTCAAACAGATGCCAGTGCTCAAGGCTGGGGAGCGACTAACTCCATATCCAGCACAAGTGGTAGATGGACTAAACTAGAGTCATCATTACTACTTACACTGGGCATTAACTATCTAGAGATGTTGGGCGCCTTTTATGGTTTAAAAGCATATGTATCTAATATGCAGCACTTGCATGTTCGGTTACAAATTGATAAATACTACGGTGATGGCTTATATTAACCATATGGGTGGCATAAAATCATTATCATGCGACAGATTGGTCAACATGATTTGGCAATGGTATGTCGAAAGACATATTTGGCTATCAGCTACTTACCTACCAGGTAAGCTAAACACCCATGCCATGAGAAAATTAAACGCCAGGGTTGCAAGTTTGAACAGACCTTACCTGGAACTGGGATTGTCCAAACAAACCATCACCACCATGTCGGCATCCCTTCGAACATCCACCAAGAGGCAGTACTTAACCAGCATCAAAATAGGGAGAAGTACTGCCAGGAAACATGGACAACATACGCAACAGCTACAGCCACCAACATACTGGAGTTCCTGGCTATCTACACCACGATGTAGGGATCAGCTACAGTGCCATCAACACAGCGCAGAGTGCTCTTTCTGCTTATCTCAAACCAGCGGCAGGACAACAGGCGATGGGATCCCATCCACTGGTGGTAAAACTGATGAAGGGCATTTACAATATCAAGCCCTAAGCCCAGGTATACTCATATTTGGGATATCAGTGTGGTCCTGACATATCTCAGGGAATGGCCACCAGCCAGATCCCCCGGCCTCGAGCAAGCTACACTAAAGACGCTTAGGTTGATGGCACTTGTATCCGCTCAGAGGGTCCAGTCACTACACCTATTGCGACTGGACAACATGATCACAGCTCCAGACCAGATCTGTCGTTATCCAGCGACTGGTCAAACAGAGCAGACCAGGAACACCTAATCCAGTCGTGGCTTACCCACCAGAACCACGGTTATGTGCCATGACCTACCTACTATCCTACATAGACACAACCAGAATATTCGAGGGAGATGAAAAGCCTTGTGGGTCAGTCACAAAAACCTTATGGTGGGGTACGAGCCAAACCATTGCGAGATGGCTCAAGCAGGTGCTAGAAACTGCTGGGATAAACACTAACATGTACAAATTTTATTCCACCAGGGCAGCATCCATGTCGACGGCTAAAGAATGGACATGCCTATACACCACATCCTGGCTACAGCAGGATGGTGGGAAGGGAAAAGACCGTTCAGAAATTTTATAATAAGCCGTTGGCAAAACCTGGTTTATTTGCAGTAAAGATTTACGAACTGCAAATATTTAATTTAAGCCCAGGGGAGCAACTTAATTCTTTGTTGTTATTGTTTAAAAAATACCATTGTGTTTTTCTACAAATAGACTCATTGGTTCATTACGATAACACTTCCTCCCTCAAGAACTTCGGCAGTGAGTGAAATGAAACTGTTACACGGTTTGAAATCACAGAGCTTTGAAATCTTCACGTAGTCACTCACGTGACTCCGAAGTAAAATAGTAAGATTAAACGAGAACTTACCAGTTTGAAGTTTGATCTGTATTTTATGAGGAGTTACGATGAGGGATTACGTGCCCTCCGCTCCCACCCTCATTATATGGATCAAACTAATAAATTGATGTCTCCTTATCTTTACTATGTTTACTTCAAAATAACTGTGTCTATCTGTGATTCCACACCGCTGCTTGGAAGTATGCCGCGCCTGCGCACTGAGCGGGTTCTTCACGTAATCCCTCATCGTAACTCCTCATAAAATACAGATCAAACTTCAAACTGGTAAGTTCTCGTTTAATCTTACTATTAACATTCTGATTGATTGAATTGAATGAAAAAACACAGCAAGCACTGAAAGATACAGCATTATAAATCAATCACCCATTCACACTAGTTCTATGTTATTATACTTTCTCATCCACTCGAGGAGCATTTTACAGAGGGCAGTAAACAGGAGCATCTGAAGGACACCCACACAAGGAGAACGTGCGACCTCCACATAGACAGCGGCAGAGGTCAGAATCGAATCCGGATCACTGGAGCTGTGAGGCAGCAGCTCTACCAGCTGTTCCACAGGGCAACCACTTTCACCATTAGGCCACCGTATGCCACTGTTTATACCACTTCTCTATTTTTACTTCATATTTTCAGCATCTGCAGTATTCCAGTAACTCGCAATTCCATCATTGTTATTTTTTCTTTTGCTCTCCTCCTTCATTCTCGCTCATCTTCTTCCAAGCCTTCTCCAATATCTCATCAAAGCAGCCGGTTTCTCTTGGTCTCCACCCTATCGCAAACATTCCCTTGTTCTCGCCGCCCCTCCTGTTCTCTACAACATACCACATGCTTGGTTTCTAATTGTCCTACTTCTGATAAAAGGTCAACGAAATATGAATTCTGCTCTCCACATAGATATTCCCCTCTATCTCGATTTGCACAACTTCATTTGAGTACCAATTACACTAGGAACTTTATTCCACACCAAAGCTGCTTACTGTAGTGTAAAGTGTTTTAGCATGCACTAATTAACATAGAAATTAGTATAAATACACCCTGATACCCGACCAGAGATATTCTGCAGTAAAGCGCAGTGTGTACACATCAGGCATCTGACCTGTGATGGTTAATCCTAGTTCAACTGTAGAGAGCTTTTGTTATTAATTAATGAATTGAACAGAGTCTAGTACTTAGGCCTGACACCTTGCTGGTTGGTGTGAGGTTAGACCTCACTTGCTTTTCGGCTTTCCAATACTCTCAGCTATTCCACAATGTATTGTGTTTTGCAGCGTAAGTCAGCAAACATTGGCCAGGACACCAGTTGTGCCTCAATTCACAACTCCATCCCAAAGAGAGCACCTTGCTCCTGTGATACCGCATTCGCCAGTAAGTGTGGGAAACATACAGCGCAACCTACTGGCTCAGAGGTGAGAAGTTGGTGGCCATAGGTGGCAATTGTTGCCAGCCACAGTTCAGTTGGCTGCCGTCATGTCACCGAATCAAACAATTCTGGGTTCACAACCCACGCCAATGGCTTAAGTGTAGCTGAACATTGCAGAGGCAGTACTGAGGGACTGCTACACTATCAGGCATGCTATCTTTTAGATAGGGATGCCAAATTAAGCAGGAAGGAGACACAAAAGGCTGGAGCAACTCAGCGGGGCAGGCAGCATCTCCAGAGAGAAGGAATGGGTGATGTTTCGGGTCGATACCCTTCATCAGACCTTCTCGACCCGGAAATGTCACCCATTCCTTCTGTCCAGAGATGCTGCCTGTCCCGCTGAGTTACTCAAGCTTTTTGTGACCAATGCCAAATTGACCTTGTCTGCACTCGCTGGTGAATGTAAAACAGCTTCTGGGATTATTATAAGAGAGATCATAGAAAAAAACCCCATAGAAAACAGAACATTAAAGAAAACAGGACATAAAAAAAGTACAGGTAGACACAGAATGCTGGAGTAACTCAGAGGGACAGGCAGCATCCCTGGAGAGAAGGAATGGGTGACGTTTCGGGTCGAGACCCTTCTTCTGACACCTTCGTCACCCATCACTCCAGAGATGCTGCCTGTCTCGCTGAGTTACTCCAGCATTTTGTGTCTACCTTTGATTTAAACCAGCATCTGCAGTTATCTCCTACACATAGAAAAGTAAAGCACAGGTATAGGCTTTTTGATCCACAATGTCCCTGCCAAACATGATGCCAAGATAAACTAGTCTCACCTGCCTGTACGTACGTGATCCATATCCCTCCATTTCCTGCATGTCCATGTGTCTATCTCAAACCCTCTTAAAGACCACCATCGTATCTGCCTCCACCCCCACCCCTGGCAGCACGTTCCAGGTACCCACCAACCTCTGTGTAAAACACCTGCCCCACACATCTCCTTTATATTGTACAGGGTCTTGGTGAGACCACACCTGGAGTATTGCGTACAGTTTTGGTCTCCTAATCTGAGGAAAGACATTCTTGCCATAGAGGGAGTACAGAGAAGGTTCACCAGACTGATTCCTGGGATGTCAGGACTTTCATATGAAGAAAGACTGGATAGACTCGGCTTGTACTCGCTAGAATTTAGAAGATTGAGGGGGGATCTTATAGAAACTTACAAAATTCTTAAGGAGTTGGACAGGCTAGATGCAGGAAGATTGTTCCCGATGTTGGGGAAGTCCAGAACAAGGGGTCACAGTTTAAGGATAAGGGGGAAATCTTTTAGGACCGAGATGAGGAAAACATTTTTTACACAGAGAGTGGTGAATCTCTGGAATTCTCTGCCACAGAAGGTAGTCGAGGCCAGTTAATTGGCTATATTTAAGAGGGAGTTAGATGTCGCCCTTGTGGCTAAAGGGATCGGGGGTATGGAGAGAAGGCAGGTACAGGATACTGAGTTGGATGATCAGCCATGATCATATTGAATGGCGGTGCAGGCTCGAAGGGCCGAATGACCTACTCCTGCACCTATTTTCTATGTTTCTATATCTCTATCAGGTCTCCCCTCAACCTCTGATGCTCCAAAGAAAACAATCCAAGTCTGCCCAAGCTCTCATTGTAGCAAATACCCTCTAATTCAAGTGGCATTTTGGTAAGCATTTTCTAAAGTATCTGAAGTGGATATTGCTTTTTCTATAATGAGCAGTCAGCAAATTGGAAAAGAACCTCACTTTTAAAAAATGTTTCTATGGATGTACGGAAACTTAATTATTTCTTCTATGTAAAGCACTTTGGTTTCAACGCAAGTTGATTTAAACGTGCTATATAAATAAATTTACTTACTTACTTACTTACTTACTTTGGCATAGTGTGAAATGAACCATATAATGCAGGTAGATAAAAATGCTGGAGAAACTCAACGGGTGAGGCAGCATCTATGGAGAGAAGGAACGGGTGATGTTTCGGGTCTCGACCCGAAACATCACCTATTCTTTCTCTCCATAGATGCTGCCTCACCCGCTGAGTTTCTCCAGCATTTTTATCTACCTTCGATTTTTCCAGAATCTGCAGTTCCTTCTTAAACATATAACATAGACATAGAAACATAGAAAATAGGTGCAGGAGTAGGCCATTCGGCCCTTCGAGCCTGCACCGCCATTCAATATGATCATGGCTGATCATCCAACTCAGTATCCCATCCCTGCCTTCTCTCCATACCCCCTGATCCCTTTAGCCACAAGGGCCACATCTAACTATAACGCAGGCCTTTCTTTCCGTGCTATCTCGCTGAGAGAGGGAAGAAAAGTCCTTGACCTGGGTCACACTCTTATGCCATGAGTCAGGAAGAGAATGTTTGGATTTGACATGAACAGCCTGGAAAAAGTCTCCTTTCCTGGTGATAAGAATGTTTCCTGAGGAAATGCGGAGAAAAGAACGGAACGACCAGAGGTTCTTGTGCCTTTGCGCTCAGGAGTAACTAGTGCCAGCGACAGAGGAAGAAGCAGAGGAGATAAAAAGGCAAAAAAAAAAAAATCTTCACCGTGTTTCTTGCATCCATGTTAGTTACTACCTCTGCACTTCACAGAAAATAAACTCCAGTGTAGATCCACCATGATAATCTGGCAGTGAAACAGTTAAGTTATCAGGCGTAAACTGCAGATACCAGCATCTGTATTCCCTTGAACTTCGAAGATGAAAGGGTGATCTAATTGAAGTGTTTAGGGCGATATAAATAAGATCTGCTGCTTTGATCAGGGCCCCAGTTTCCCGATGTGCAATGTAATCTGAATTTTCTGGCCAGCCAGATCAAATGGGTTAAAACAACATTGATCAGAAAATTCAAGGGTTTATTTTTGAAAGATTCCCTTCTCAGCCCTTGCGTGGAACCCGTGGATTTTCTGCTTTCCAGATCGTCCCATGTTATTCTCCACAGTGTGGTTGAGTGGGAGGATTTCATGTTGGAGTCTTTGCTGGTTCAAAGTGTTTACTTTGATAGACTGTGCTAAATTAAAGTGGATTTTAAAATGCCCTGGTTCAGCTACGCAACATATTCTGGACACATTCTCATAAAATTCATCAAACATGGAATTACTCATATCATGCTTCCCCTGAGACAGATATACGCGATATCTCACGCTAATATGCACTTACAATCAGGGACTGTATACAAGGTGGAGTTTATAGCAATCTTCATTGCAAGCATTGCTATTTACCATCTGACAATGTCACACTCTGCCAAGCTAAACTGACCAAATTAATGTGTAGTTACCAATTGCAATTCCCTGCATCTCTTGGCTGGAAGAATGATTTCCTTCATTCTTAGTCATTCCCGCATTGTTTAAAGTCTTTATCATGAGGGCACTAGGTTTTTAACTGAACCATGGAGTCAGTGGTGCAGATGAAGACCATTTGGCCCATCGTGCCTATACTAGTTCCTAGAATTCTATTTATTTATTTAATTCTTTATTTCGAACAGAATAAAAGAATAAAAAAGTGTGAAACAGCATACAAAAAACAAAACAAGAATATTTATAAAGTATCATAAACAATATCTATAAATAAATGAAATCGTATGTGTCCAAAAAGGAGCAGGAAGAAGCCAAAGCTTATTAATTCCCACCCCTTATTCAACTGCTTATAATTATCTTATACAAATTTAGCAGCTATATGTACAGCATATGTACACCAAATTATTTACATTTATACACTAATCAAATATTTACAAAGCCATACAAAAAAAAGAGAGAATAAAAGAAAAAAGAAAAGAAAAAACCCTCATATACTATCTCATTAATCCTTTTCAGCGACAGACCTGGTAAAAATTTGCATTGTATGTGCGGCGTTCTTTTTTGTATTGCTGAACCTGTCTGCACCAATCTCTCAAGTGGGACATTTCAGATCATAACAACCAGTGTTTGCTCCAGTTGTCTCTTTGCCAATCATACTGGCTGTTGGCCCCACTGGCCTCAGTAACGTTCCACTATCTTTCACTCTCTCCGATTTCCAATGTTGAGCTTTGCCCGCACTCGCTTATTGCCCAACTGGCCAATTGCATTCTGCATTATTTTAGTTTTAGCATTGGAGATGCAGCATGCAAACTAGCCCTTCCATCCACCAAGTCCACACCGACCGCCAATCACACGTTCGCACTAGTTCAATGTTATTCCACTTTCTCAACTGCTCCTTAAGTTACAGAGGTCAATTAACCATGATGTGGGAGGAAACCAGAGCAGCCGGAGGAAACCCATGAAATCACAAGGAGAACATGCAAACTCCACAAAGACAGCACCCAAGGTCAGAATTGAATCTGGAACTGGTGTCATGAGGCAGCAGCTCTACCACTGTGTAGACCATTAGATGGGACAACAGATGGCACAATGGGCTAAGTGTTCGGCTGGCGACCGGAAGGTAGCCGGTTCGAATCCCGCTTGGAGTGCATACTGTCGTTGTGTCCTTGGGCAAGACACTTCACCCACCTTTGCCTGTGTGTGAATGTGTGTGAATGTGTGTGAATGTGTGTGAGTGATTGGTGGTGGTCGGAGGGGCCGTAGGCGCAGATTGGCAGCCACGCTTCCGTCAGTCTGCCCCAGGGCAGCTGTGGCTACAGAAGTAGCTTACCACCACCGAGTGTGACTGAGGAGTGAATGAATAATGCGATGTAAAGCGCCTTGAGTATTAGAAAGGCGCTATATAAATCCCATCCATTATTATTATTATTATTAGATGCAACTACATCCTTCAGTATAGAGCTACAAAATGGAAACAGGCCCTTCAGCACACCAAGTCCACACAGACATCGACCACGTGTTAACACTAGTTCCATGTTATCCTACAAACTCATCCACTCCCTACACACTAGCAGCAATTATTTTTTTTTTTTTACAGAAGCCATTTAACCGACAACTCCACAGTTCTTTGGGATGTGGGAGAAAACCGGAGCACCTGGAGAAAACCCGTGCGGTCAGAGGGAGGACATGCAAATTCCACCTGGACAGCACCCGAGTCAGGATCAAACCTGGATCTCTGGTGTTTAAGAAGGAACTGCGGATGCTGGAAAATCGAAGGTACACAAAAAAGCTGGAGAAACTCAGTGGGTGCAGCAGCATCTATGGAGCGAAGAAAATAGGCAACGTTTCGGGCTTCGGCCCGAAACGTTGCCTATTTCCTTCGCTCCATAGATGCTGCTGCACCCGCTGAGTTTCTCCAGCTTTTTTGTGTACCATGGATCTCTGGTGTTAGGGTTACCAGCTGCACCACTCTGCCACCTTAAATCAACTTGCTAACATGTTGAATTATCCTTTCGTTAAGCCTTACTTTACTACTGATACAATGAACCAAAAGCTGCTGTCTAAGCAATCAAAATTAATTTTAGTTTGGATTCGACCCAAAATTTTGACATCAAACTTTTTCCCCACCCATAGGCACCTTGACCTTCTAAGTTCCTCCAGCAGATTGTTTATTATTCCAGATTCCTGCATCTGCAGTCTTGTGTCTTAAAACAGTCATTAAAAAGTTCCCGAATTGAACGATGTTGCAGACAGCCTCGAATGCTGTTCCTTCACGAGCCTTCAGTGGGAATCCTAATGGGTCTGTCCCACTTGCCCATTTTTTAGGCAATTGCCGGCCGCTGTCACAGTCGTAGCAGGTCGCTGAAAAACCGGCGACAACCTACGTCACCCTGGCGACAACCTACGACAGCTCCTACGTCAGGAGAGGTCAGGCTATGCTCATTGGCATCGAGCCCACAGTCGCCGAAATAATTTCAACATGATGCATCATGATGAATAGGAATGAGACATTAAATCAAGAAACAGTTTGCTCTCTGAGATAAATGTGGAAGATCCCCTGTAATAATTCTGGAGGAAGGCCAGTGCTCCACAAAAACGTTCATATCCACAGAACTCCATGAAGTGCTTTACTGCCAAAGAGGAGTTTTGTCAGTATTGTCTGTGTACAATGTAAGAAACAACACAGCAAGGAGGTACAGCTGTGAGCAGAGCTATCCTTCTGAGAAATGCCTTGAGTTCTTTTACATCCGTTTGTACTTAAAGCCAATAAATTCTGAATTGATTCAGTTCACTAGCGCATTAAGCTTGCACAAATAAACAAGAGCATGTTGACCAACCCACAGCCTGGGGCCCTCGGTCTAAAAATGACTATTTGCTGTGAAACAAGTAGTGTACCATCGAAATGTCTTAGTCTGAAGAAGGGTCCTGACCCAAAACGTCACCTATGCATGTTCTCCAGTGATGATGCCTGACCGGCTGAGTTACTCCAACACTTGTGCCCTTTTTTAATGACATTTCTCCTTTTGACATTTCGGACTGAGACATTAGCAGCTGAGAGGGGAATGCCTTAGAAAGTGTTGAAATACTAATGCCACCAGGGATGATCTCTTGCCCATGGAGGTCACTCCTCCCTCCAACACCAGATGGAAACGCAGAGCAGAAGAGTTGAAGTTTTCTTCTGAGATAACTTGTTCAGGAGGAACAGCAGCAGTGGCACAGCTGCTGCCTTACAGCACCAGAGACCCAGGTTCCATCCTGACTACGGGAGCTGTCAATACAGAGTTTGTACATTCTCCCCGTGACCGCGTGGGTTTCCTCCAGGGGCTCCGGTTTCCTCCCACACTCCAAAGACGTACAGGTTTGTAGGTTAATTGGCTTCGATAAAAATTGTAAATTGTTCCTAGTGTGTGGGATAGTGCTGGGGTGGAAGATTGCAACCTTCACGTGTTCCGCCCTGTTTCGACTAATGCAATCAACTCGACGTGCACAAACGGAAGGTCAAATAGAACAAGTTGTCCTTCAACTTTAGGCTGTGCACTCCACACGAAAGAAGAAGAAGAAGAAGGATAGTGCTAATGCACGGGGTGGCTGTTGGTGGCGTGGACTCAGTGGGCCAAAGGGCCTGTTTCCACGCTATATCTCTAAACAACCTTTTTTATATGCAGCAATGGATTCCATATACCTCCTGTGCAATGCCAGGGAAAGGACTCTGAAAGTCAATCGGATCAGATGGACCGAGTAGCTCACCATGCCTAGGATCACATGAGGCGGCTCATATTCACAATGCAAGAGGGGTGGGAGATTGCAACCTTCACGTGGTCCACCCTGTTTCGACCAATGCAATCAACCCGGCGTGCACAATCAAATAAGATTAAATAGAACAAGTTGTCCTACAACTCTAGGCTGGGCACGCCATACGCAAGAAGAAGAACAGTGCAAGGTAATTGAATGAAAAGCCTACCCCTGCTTCCATCTTCACTGACACTCCCAATCTGGCCATCCACTTACAACATTGTCGATTTTCTATTTCAGATTTCCAGGGCAGTGGTTTGGTTTCTATTCACCCATGTAGTGACTTCTCAAAACTTGGGAAAATGCAAAAGAGGGAAATATAAAGGCACGGACTGGATTGACCATTGAAATAACTGCTTTAATCCCCTCTGATCAGGCTATTTGGGGCATTTAAGACAGGTGGAGTACTACGAAGCTAACACCAAGGAAAACAATACACAGATAAATGCAAAATCAAAAAAACCATAGACCTGTTTTCCACTCTTCTCTCCTGAAAGTCCCCGTGGTTGATTGAGTGATTATCTGACACTTGCTGTCCATGCTCCCGTACTCTGCCAGTTTTCCACGATCCATCTCTGTGTTATCTTTCGATCTGACGATTTCAATGCACTTGTATCCAGAGAGAGAAACAGAGCTAACATTTCTGACTGATGCGTTTTTAAATCAAACACTCATTCTGTCATCCAAATCTTACTCCTTGCTTCTGTGCTTCCACTGTCCCACATACAATGACATTGACCGGTTCTTCAATAGTACGGGTGACAGGGATTATGGGGAGAAGGCAGGAGAATGGGGGTTGAGAGGGAGAGACAGATGGAGCTGCTTACAGAATGGTGCAGATCTCACAACCTCACTCTCAATGTGGAAAAAACGAAGGAAATGGTGATTGATTTCAGGAGGGTTGGAAAACAACATCATACTCCGCTGCATATCGATGGAGCTGCTGTGGAGAGGGTCAGCAGTGTGAAGTTCCAAGGACTCCACCTAGCGGATGACCTGACCTCTACGACCAACACCACAGCAGTGATCAAAAGAGCTCAGCAGCGGCTCCCCCCCCCTCCGGAGACTAAGGAAAGCAGGTCTCCCCACTGCTCATCTAAGAACCTTCTACAGGGGCGCCATCGAAAGCATACTGACCTACGGCATCACTTCCTGGTTTGGGAGCTGCAAGGCTCATGAACAATATCAACTCAACAGGATAGTGAAGACCGCCAGCAGGATTATTGGTGCCCCACTCCCTTTCCTGTTGGAGATATACAAGAAGCGGAGCATCGGTAGAGCCATCTCCATCATCCAGGACCCCTACCACCCATCACACCACATCTTCTCTATTCTGCCATCTGGGAAGAGGTACAGGAGCATCAGCTGCAAAACCAGCAGGATGCTCCTCAGCTTCTTCCCACAGGCAATAAGACTGATTAACGGACTGTGTCCCCTCCCCAAATATCGTTCACAAACACATGCAACCTCGTCCATACTTTGAAGCCACTGTCGGTCGGAATGTCTGCTTTTATTTTTTATTCTATTGTAAATTTTAGGCCTACTTTTTGTTTTAAACATGGTAATTTTAATTTGTTTTTAAAGCCCTTTGTATTTATCCTTTTTTTATTAACTACACTGAATGGAAACTGATCGAGTAACGTTTTTTCATTTCCTCCGTGTATGCAAGTACTCAGTGAAAATGATATTAAATAAATACTGAAATACTGAGATCAGCTATGATTGAATGGCAGAGTAGACTAGAAATGCCAATTGGCCAAATTCTGCTCCTATAACTTATGAACATGAATTTACTTCTCTCTTTACTAACATCCCTCCTCTCAATCAAACCCTCAGATTTAAAATTCTCTTCCTTGATTTAAAGTAATGCCCCTGTCCCACTTAGGAAACCTGAACGGAAACCTCGGGAGACTTTGCGCCCCACCCAAGGTTTCCGTGCAGTTCCCGGAGGTTGCAGGTGGT
This sequence comes from Amblyraja radiata, assembly GCF_010909765.2. NCBI lineage: Eukaryota > Metazoa > Chordata > Chondrichthyes > Rajiformes > Rajidae > Amblyraja > Amblyraja radiata. The sequence continues at coordinate 10,295,566 of NC_045989.1, forward strand.
TGCCAGAGGTTGCAGGTAGTGGAAGCAGGTAGGGAGACCGACAAAAACCTCCGGGAACCGCACGGAAACCTTGTGTGGGGCGCAAAGTCTCCCGAGGATTCCGTTCAGGTTTCCTAAATGGGACAGGGGCATTACTCTGTGTCCTCCTTCCTAACCATACAACCTTCCAGTTCTCAACGATCCCCAAATCTGGGTTCTTGTTCCCTCTCTCCACCATTAGCAGCCTTCAGCTGTTGTGAAACTCCACTCTCTGCCACTCTTTCTTCCTTTGAGATGCTCGTCAAAACAAAGTCTTTGACCAAATATCTTTGGTTTACTGTTCTAGCATCTCCTTGTATTGTTCAATGTCAAACGTTGCCCGATTACTCTCCTGCGATACACCTCCTAATGTTTCACTTCACTAAAACTACAAGGTAAATAGAAGTAATAGGGAGGTGTGAACAAAAATGCATTTACAAAGGGAGAGGTCATGCTTTGTAAATCACTGCTTATCAAAGGGGAATTGGGTTGGAGCTTAAGAGAAAATATTTACCGGTGTCTAGACTAGTTTGTTCTAAACCGACTGGTTTGTTCTAAACAAACTGATCTCAATGGGCAACAAAAACTCTTCTATAATTCTGTTCTGCTGTTGTTAGATGTGGTTGTCAATTAATGCTTTAAATGCAAACGGTTGAAAATGCTTGAGTCTTATCTTTAGCACTCAGATGCTGGGCTCCACAAAGATGTAGATGTTCATGAAGCTTCCTCCTCCAATTAACTGTTTAATTGTCCACCACCAGCACCATTCACAACTGGATGTGGTTGGACTGCCATTGTAAGTGTTGAATATGGCCTCATTGACTGAAATTAACTACTTACTTCAGGTTGTCCTGGGATTGTGATCTAGATGTTACTTGCAGCTAAAGGGAGGATAAGACTCCAAGAACATCACCAACCTCAACAATGGTGAGTCCACACGCAAGTGCCGCAGGAAAGGCTGGACCATTCACATCCACGTTCAGACCAAAGTGCCAAATAGTTGATGCATCTCGACTTCCAACTGAGATCCCCACCATCACAGAAGTCAGGCTCCAATTCAATTTAGGATGCAAAATGCTGCTGTAACTCAATGGGTCAGGCAGCATCTCTGGAGAACATGTATAGGTGATGTTTCAGGTCAGGACCTGAAGACTCCCACCTGAATTGTCACCTGTCCATGTTCTCCAGTAAAGCTGCCTGACCCGCTGAGGTACTCCAGCACTTTGTGTCCTTTTTTGGTAGACCAGCATCTGCAATTCCTTGTTTCTCCAATTCAAATCACTGCACAAGACATCAGGAAGCAGTTGAGAGCGTTGGAGACAACAAAGATTGTGAGACCCCAACAACATCCTAGCTATAGTATTGAAGACATGCACACCAGGACTAGCTGTGCCTCGAGCTAAGCTGTTCCAGTGCAGTACAACACTGGCATCTACCCAACACCAAGAGTATTCCATTCACTAAGCGCAGAACAAAACCAATCCAGCTAATTACATTCCACCAGTTGACTCTAAACATCAGCAAAACTCTCAGAAGCTTTGTCAACAGTGCTTTCAAATGTGACTTATTCACCATTAACCTATTCATAGAAGCTCAATTGGGTTTCAGCAGATCCACTCAGCTCCTCACCACAGCCTTGGGTCAAACCTGGGGGGGTGGGGGTGGGTTGATGGCAGATGGTTGAACAAAGATCTAAGCCAGATGACTATCGCAGCCCAACTCGCCTGAAAACACTGCGATGGCTGGAATCATACGTTGTACTCAAAGGAGATGGTTGTGGTTGTCAGAAACCACCCATCTCCAGGGTGGCACGGTGGCACAGGGGTAGAGTTGCTGCCTTACAGCGACAGAGACCCGGGTTCGAACCTGACTGCAGGTGCTTGTCTGTACGGAGTTTGTACGTTCTCCTCGTGAACTGCTTGGGTTTGCTATATTTAAGAGGGAGTTAGATGTGGCCCTTGTGGCTAAAGGGATCAGGGGGTATGGAGAGAAGGCAGGTACTGGATACTGAGTGGGATGGTCAGCCATGATCATATTGAATGGCGGTGCAGGTTCGAAGGGCCGAATGGCCTACTCCTGCACCTATTTTCTATGTTTCTATCTCAGCTCCAGTACATTACTGAAGAAGTTCTCTGGATCAGTGTCCAAGACCCAATCATCATCAGCTTTTTCACAACATCTTTCCTTCTTCTGTAGGGTCAGACATAAGGATGTTTGTTGACAATTGAACAATGCTCATATCTATTTGTAATAACTCGGCAAATGAAGCAGCTAATACCTACATGCGATAAAACCTGGACAATGTTCGGACATGGGCAGATAAATGACAAGTGTCATTTGCACCACAGAAGCAGCAGGCAATCACTACATCAACAAGAGTTCAGCTACTTATCCTCAACATTTATTTATTACTACCCATCATCAATCAAATCAGCCATCATCAATATCCTGCCGATCACCATTGACCATAACACAACTGAGGCAGCCACATAATTGAGAGCAAGTTAGAGGCTGTGTACCCCATGGTGAGTGATTCACCTCCTGACACCCCAAGCACTTTCCAGCATCCACAGATAAATGGCTCGCCTCTTTGTCCAGTCTTTTGGATGGACATAAAAGACACCAAACGTTATTTCGAAGAAAATCAAGGGAGTTATTTGTTATTTGTGGGAGCTTGCTGTGCACAAAATGGCTTCTGCTATTCGCGACTGCACTTCTTTGACTTAGGTTTAGATTTAAGTTTATTATTGTCACATGTACTGAGGCACAACGAGTTTTGCATGCTATCCAAACAGATTAGATATACCATGCATTGATACAATCAGTTCAAACTCAAGTACAATACAGTCTACCTTCGTTATTATGGACCACTTTATAATGGATTTTGGTTATGGGAGAGTTGTCCATCTGTGGGGCGACACAGTGGCACAGCTGACAGGTCCAGTTTCCGTGCTGTATCTCTAAACTAAGCCTATGTCCTTGCTGTATCTCTAAACTAAGCTAAATGTGAGAACATGACTTTATTGAATCGAGCTTCTCATCCATTTCTGTACGAGCGCTGGTGTTGAGGATGATCGGCTTTCTTCCAAAAACACCCCTTTGATTACACGGTTATAGCAGACAATCGCCAATAGCGGACTCCATTGCCCCACCTAAGTTCCAAGGTCTGTACCAGCAAGGGTTTACTGTAGATACAATAAAGGGGAAGATACAGAGTGCAGAATATACTTCTCAGCATTGTAGTGCATCAGTTCGCTAGACAAAACCCCATGTCCTCAATGTGTTAGAGGTGTATCGGGTGTAAAGCATTGGTTTATAGTTTATGATCTGGGGCCGTGCAAGGCGCCATTGAAATGCAAGTGGCTCCTTTCAGCCAATTAAATATTTTTTGAAATATTGAGGTCAGGTCTGGGATCTCCTTATTCACCACAGTGCTCTGCCATGTTTAATCATACTCTCTGCAGCTGTGCTATCGTGAACGCCCACTCCCAAACCAGCCGGTTTCTTCGAGCAGGGGCTTCTTAATTGGATATTCTGTTGATTGAAAGCAAGGAAAGAGAGCCGGTACAGAACCCAATAAATCTTCCAGACACTAAACAGTTCCATCTGCTCCCAGCAGCTTTTTGATGTAACCAGGGCCAGCCACTTGAAGCAGCCTCTGGCTACTTCATGACAGCTTTGAGGATAAAATGGAATCAGGTAAACAAACAGAGCAAGGGCCTTTACATCAAATACAAGACCCCAAGGAGACAGTGACCTTCATGAGGGAATCTTTTCAACTGGAGCACTTCTTGAGGATATGCATGTGACACACTATCAGTGTGGCTATTTTTACCATCAGGACAAAATGCAAAGAACATTTGCTTGTCTAGCGTGTTAGGTAAATAACTTTTGAAATAGAAAGTAATCTCCTCATTCTTCCCTGCTGTTATCAGACTCTTACTCTCATAAACTAAGGATGTGTTCCTGATCTGCCAACCTACCTCAATGTGGCCCTTACACTTTTTTTTTTAATCTGCACTTTCTCCGTAGCAGTAATGCTTTATTCTGCCCTTTGTTTCTCGTCCCTTTGTACACTACTTGTTGTACTGCAAGCATAATATGATTTGACTGGATAGCCCGCAAACAACGTTTTTCACTGTTTCTCAGTACAGGTGATAATAATAATCCCTACACTGCGGGTCTTCCCAGTGTTCATATGAAGGACTTTCCTCAGAATTCCCAGTGCATGACGATTAAACAAGATGTCGACCATTCAGTGCATTAGTTCTCATGGATGTGGTTGATTTAGTTCAGTATAGAGATACAGCGTGGAAACAGGCATTTGGTCCACAAAGTCTGCGCTGACCAGCGATCCGCATACACTAGCACTATCCTGCACACTAGGAACAATTTACAGTTTTTACCGATTAATCTACTAATCTGTACGTCTTTGGAGTGTGGGAAGAAACTTGAGATCCCGATGAAAACCCATGCAGTGACAGGGAGAACGTACAAACTCTGTACGGACAGCGCCCGTGGCCAGGATCAAACCTGGGTCTCTGGCTCTGCACCACTGTGTCACCTTAAAGTTAAGGGGAAAGAGCATGTAGCACCTCTCCATCTTTCTAATTCCCTGATAATCATTGAGATAATTCAGAATGGAAGCTTTGTTGTAATTTTGCCAGGTATCGCAGACAAATTATACACAGGAAAATCCTACAGGTAACACAGAACACACAGCCAAATGAGCTGTGGCTTTTGTTTGAATGAGAGATGCCATGATCTTCGTGGGGAAGGATCATGGAATCCACATGAAGATCCTCAGAGACTCACATTTAGACTTTAGAGATTCAGCACAGAACCAGACCCCTCGGCCCACCATGTTCACGCTGACCAGCCATCACCCCGTGCACTAGCACTAACCTATTTACAACTCACTGAAGCTAATTAACTTACAAACCTGCACGTCTTTGGAATGTAGGAGGGAACCCAGAGAACCCGGAGAAAACCCACACAGTCACAGGGAGAACATATAAACTCAATACAGACAGCTGCTGTAGTCAGGATCAAACCCAGGTCTCTGGTGCTGTAAGGCAGCAACTCTATCACTGCGCCACTGATCCAATTACAAGCTCTTCAGAAAGATAGAACCGCTCATCTCTCCAGACCCCTAAATGCCCTTGATTAACACCATTCAGTAGAAACTTTAGAAGTAAGAAACTGCAGAAGCCTGTTTACAAATAAGGACACAAAGTGCTGGAGTAACTCAACGGGTCAGCCAGGATCCCTGGAGAACACGGTTAGGTAACGTTTCGAGTCTGGACTCTTCTTCAGACTAAACCTTCTTCACTCTGAGGAAGGGTCCTGACCCGAAACGTCACCTATCCATGTTCTTCAGCGATCCTGTCTGACCCGTTGAGTTACTCCAGCACTCCTTGTCCTTCATTGCCCTTTTGTCTCAATGGGATTTTTGAGATGAGGGTTCCATATTTCCACGATATTTACATGAGGCATTGGTTCCGAACGTCTGCCTCAGAAAGGCAGCCGGCATCATCAAAGACCCACAACACCCTGGCCACGCTCTCATTTCACTCCTGTCATTGGAAAGAAAGTACAGGAGTCTGAAAACGGTGTTCTCCACGTTCAGGAACAGCTTCTTCCTGACAACAAACCAGGCTCTTGACCACTGCCATCACCAACTAAACTACGAACAACAAACTGTCTTGGTTGCACTAGGGACATCGGTTTGAATATTTGCGTTTTATTTTTCGTGAATATTTGGGTTTTATTTATATTTTTGTTTATTACATTATCTATGAATGATGCGTTTACACACCTGTTATGCTGCTACAAGTAAGAGTTTCACCGTTCTGTTTTGTTACATATGACAACGAAACATTCTTGATCTTGTTCAGTCTGGTGCGTAACTTTAAAGTTCTGCATCTTTCATCTGACAGCACTCTCCCGATCAAATCTTTTAATCATCTTGAACTTTTGATAAAATCACCCATTCCCCTTCTATTCTAAAGGTTTACAAGTCCAATGTATGTAACCTCTCCACACAATTTAACCCTTTCATCTCCATGTACATTGCAGGTTCAGTGCAGGGTGTTGGGGAGTTAACTGAGCTGATGTGAGGGAGGCAGTTGTCAGAAAGGGTTAGAATCCCTTTCAGTGGCATCATTAAAAAGGCAGGGTGTGGGAAATTAAACGGGTTCCTCCCCAAACCTTTAACAGAGGCTTTTGATTTCCGCAGATCAAACCAAGGCAGGCTGACCCGCTGTGACTCGTTCAATCATTGTGGCTATTCAGCATGTCCCTCAATAGCTCAACAAGCCAAGGGTAAGAGGGCAGCAATCCCACTGCAGGAAGCCAGTCAGGGGTCAAATATCTTCACAGCACTGCTTCCGTTTCACAGCAACTTTCAGCTTGGCCTGGAGCCTCACAATAACTGGGGGAGAGTGTTCAATGAGATACCATGGAGTGGGGGGATGGAGGGAGGGAGGGAGGGAGGGGGAGGGTTGAGAGGGGAAGAGGGTACGCACAAACTGTGAGAGAGATGGGGGAGAGAGTGAGAAATCATGGAAGAGAGAGAATGAGAGATGGAGACAAAGGGAGATAAAGAGAGAAAGCATGGGAGAGAAGGAGAGAATCAGATACATTAAAGGAGATGGAGAGGGGGGCGAGAGAGAGAGGGGGAGAGAGAGAGAAAGGGGGTGAGAGGGAGAGAGAGAGAGAGGGGGAGAGGGAGAGAGAGACAGAGAGAGAGAGAAGTGAGAGAAGAGCGAAAGCTTGGGGGTGGAAAGAGGGGGGGGGGGAAGTTGTTTGACTCACTCTCTCTGAAAACCCACCCCCCCGCGAGCGAGGAGAGAGAGAGTGTGTGTATGGGACAGAAGAGAATGCGAGACTGAAAGAGAGAGAGGGCAAGTAAGGAAATGAGCAAAGTTTGCTGTAGAGGGAAAGTATTTGAGCAAATGTGAGTGACGTGAAGACATTGATCAACTGAAAGGACAATAGAAACAAAAACAGAAGAAGCTAGAGTAGGAGAGAGGGGCGGTGCGTGGGGAGTGACAGGGACTCTGGGGTGGTGTGTGGTGGAGGGGGCGGGGGAGGGAGGATTATCTGCCTGGTGTCATCCCTGATGTTGCTGTGAATCTTGGGCTGAGACACGGTGACATGTCTATGCTGGTAAATGCTGGGAGCTGCCAGCACACCTGGCAGCATCAGTGGCAGGCAGGCAGGCAGGCCGGAGGGGCGATGGCTGGGACCTGGAACCTTGGGCAGTGGTGGCTTCAGCAGATCAAGGACAGGATGTCAATCAGGATCGGTTTCCCACGTGGTACTGGCTGACCCGTTGGCCTGTTGGACCGGGTAGAGCCGCCTCTGACTGCTTCAAACCAGTTCCTCCCAGGATTCAGGGACAATGGAAGTTCGGCAACACCCTGTGAATGTGAAAACCGTCAAGGACTCTGGTTAACCCTTCCCCTGCACCAGGTTTGCAAACCCATCAGAGGGGCAGAAACCAGCTGAAGATGCAGCGCTGACGAAATGGATTCGGAGAGATTCTCAAACCAAAACACAAAGTGTTGGATTTACTCAGCGGGTCAGGCAGCACCTGTGGAGGTAATAGGCAGACGACATTTGCTTCAGGACCCTTCACACTCTGAAGAAGGGTCCCAACGTGAAGCATTACTGATCCGTCCCCTCCACAGATGCTGCCTGACCTGCTGAGTTACTCCAGCACGTTGAGCATTGGTCTAATTTCCAGCATTTACAGTCTCTTGTGTCTCAAGATTCAAAAGCTGTCGTTTGGACAATGAGGAGCCAGCCTATAATTGGTGGATGGATGCGAGGGAGGGGGAGGGGGGAGAGAATGGTGGTAGTTTGTGTCAATGGGGGGGGGGGGATACAATGGCCATTGATAAAACCAAATATAGGCAATGGCGAATTGAAGGGCTGTTTTAAGGGCCCGTCCCACTGTACGAGGTAATTCAAGAGTTCTCCCGAGTTTTCCCCTAATTAGAATTCGGAGAATGTCCATAGGGGGTCCGGAGGAGTTTGTGGATGCCTCGTAGCGGCTCGTACGAGTAAAAAGTTACAATTTCTTTCATCACGAGTATTTTTTTCACTCGTGGACATTTTTCACAGTGTTGAAAAAACGTCACGAGTTTACCGGATTTCCCGAGTGCCTACCGTTACTCGTACGGGCCGCTACAAGACATCCACAAGCTCCTACGGACCCGCTACGGACATTCTCCAAGTTTTGAATCAGGGGAAAACTCGGGAGAACTCTTGAATCACCTCATACAGTGGAACAGGCCCTTAACACATCGACATCAATAAGAATGTCTTCCCTTAGGAAAGGGAGGCCATTCAGCCCCTCATATCTATGTTGGCTCCACTGAAGCAATTCCATGAGTCCATTGCCCTTCTACTTAATTCTATCCCCTCCAACTTATCATCTCTGACTCGTTCCCGTAAAGTCCCATTCTTGTCAATAGTTCAATCATTGCATTATTGCCCCATATATCCAGATACAGTGGAATGCATCGTCTTGTGTACAGTCCAGTAAAATCATACTGTACATATGCACACTCGTACATGAGTAAAAGATTGAAAAAATTGCGATGTAAAAAAACTAGTAGATATCTTCTGAGACCGTACACAAAGTGTTGTCATTTTTCAGGCGCCATCCCGCAGCTTTCAAATATCAAAGTTTTTAAAAAGGTTGAGTCTTACCTTGGCCAGTAATCTGCACAAGGTGCAATACTGAAGCTAATTTACCGACCCGAAACATTGAGAATGTGCAAACTCCTCACAGACAGCAGCCGAGATCAGGATCGAACCCGAGTTCCTTTAACAGCAGCATGAGCTGTTGTGCCCACACTCTGTCAGCAGAAGGTGGCAGGGGTCTTAATGCAGTGAAACATCCCAAAGAGGTTCACAGGAGTGTTGGGGAACAGGAGGAAATGAGATTGATGTTTTAAGGAGGAGCCATGAGGAAGATAGAGAGGTGGGGGAATGGCAAGGTGCTGCTCAGCTAATGAAGTACCTGTACCTGCAAAATAAAGAAAGAAAGAACTGCAGATGCTCGTTTACAAAAACAAGCATTTTGTGTCCACCTCTCACACTATCATGGACTTGTACTCTAATTGTGTGTTTGCACTGATGTCTTGTTTTTTTCCAGTCATTTTCTATTCATTGTCTTGTAGAATTTATATCTGATTTATGTTTTTGGGTATTGCCTGCGCCTTTGATGCTGCTGCAAACAAGGTTTTCAATGCATCTGTAGCTCAACTGTATTTGTGCATGTTACAATATACTGGATGGACTGTGAGTCCAGGCCCTGGGGAGGGGCACTGGTTGTGAGCTGAACAACCTTTTGATGATGGATGCTACTGTGGTGTCTTTCTTTACATGAGCGCCACCTGGTGGGATGTCATCAGCTCCTCTGCCTCTGCTCATGACCAGCTGTGGTTATTACAGATCTTGTTAAATCAAAATGTTGTTGGATTTTCCCCAGGCACCGCTCATTATTAGATTTGTTATTGGCTGTCCCCTGAGATATTTCTCTCTCTCTCTCTCTCTCTCTCTCTCTCTCTCTCTCTCTCTCTCTCTCTCTCTCTGTCTCTCTCTGTCTCTCTCTGTCTCTCTCTGTCTCTCTCTGTCTCTCTCTGTCTCTCTCTGTCTCTCTCTGTCTCTCTCTGTCTCTCTCTGTCTCTCTCTGTCTCTCTCTGTCTCTGTCTGTCCGTGAAATGCACAGTTTAAAGATTATTAACTTATCTAATCATTCCCTTGTCTGGCCATCCTATCCCCCCTGGTTAAATCCCTCCCTACCTATGTTCTAGATACCTCACATGTTCTTCGTCTACTCCAGGACTTCCATTTTCTAGGCCCCCATTCCTGCATCTTCACCACGGATGTCCAGTCACTCTACACCTCCATCCCCCACCAGAAGGGTCTCAAAGCCCTCTGTTTCTTCCTCGACCGCAGAACCAACCAATCTTCGTCCTTACCCTTAATAACTTTTCCTCCCATTTCCTCCAAGTACAGGGCGTAGCTATGGGCACACGCATGGGCCCCAGCTACGCCTGCCTCTTTGTAGGATACGTCGAACAATCCTTGTTCGAGGCGTACCGTGGCCCATCCCCGACCTCTACCTCCGCTACATCGACGACTGCATTGGTGCTACCTCCTGCACACCCACACAATTCACTGACTTCATCCATTTCACCACTAACTTCTATCCAGCACTCAAATACACCTGAACCATTTCCGACATTTCCCTATCATTTCTTGACCTCACTATCTCCATCACAGGTGACAGACTACTGACCGACATCCACTATAAATCCACTGACTCCCATGGCTATCTGGACTCCACTTCTTCCCACCCTGCTTCCTGTAATGACTCCATCCCCTACTCCCAACTCCTCTGTCTACGCCGCATCTGCACCCAGGATGAGGTGTTCCACACCAGTGAGATGTCTTCATTCTTCAGGGAACGGGGGTTCCCCTCTTCTACTATAGATGAGGCTCACACTAGGGTCTCCTCTATACCCCGTAACTCTGCTCTCACTCCCCATCCCCCCACTCATAACAAGGGCAGAGCCCCCCTTGTCCTCACCTTCCATCCTACCAGCCGTCACATACAACAAATAATCCTCCGACATTTTCGCCACCTCCAACATGATCCCAGAGATCGCACCCTCCGTAACTCCCTGGTCAATTCCCCCCTTCCCTCCCAAACCACCCCCTCGCCGGGCACTTTCCCTTGCAACCACAGGAAACGCTACACTTGTCGCTTTACCTCCCCCCTTGACTCCATTCAAGGACCCAAGCAGTCTTTCCAGGTGCGGCAGAGGTTCACCTGCACCTCCTCCAACCTCATCTATTGCATCCGCTGCTCTAGATGTCAGCTGCTCTACATCGGTGAGACCAAGCGTAGGCTTGGCGATCGCTTCGCCCAACACCTCCGCTCAGTTCGCACTAACCAACCAGATCTCCCGGTGGCCCAGCACTTCAACTCCCCCTCCCATTCCGAATCCGACCTTTCTGTCCTGGACCTCCTCCATGGCCAGAGTGAGGACCACCGTAACTGGAGGAACAGCACCTCATATTTCGCTTGGGCAGTTTGCACCCCAGCGGTATGAACATTGACTTCTCTAATTTCAGGTAGTCCCTACTTTCTCCTCCCCGTCTCAGCTCTCCCTGAGCCTACTGTCACCACTTCTTCCTTTCTTCTTCCCGCCCGCCCACCCAACACATCAGTCTGAAGAAGGGTCTCGACCCGAAACGTTGCCTATTTCCTTCGCTCCATAGACGCTGCCTCACCCGCTGAGTTTCTCCAGCATTTTTGTCTACCCTTGTCTGGCTTGGTGAGCTTAGAGGCAGTATGTGGTGAGTCACACAGATGCCAGCTCCAATTCCCAGTCTGTGCAGAGTGGGCTGACCACTATAGACCACTATAGACCAAAACTAAACTGCAATCCCCATTAACTAGCGGGAGGGGAAAATAATATAATAGAATGCCAATAAAAACAGCTGGTAATATTCAAGACTATTTGAAATCCAAAAGTCAACATTTTGTAAACAATGACCTACGCCTCTTCTCTTCCCCCCCCCCCCCCCCCCCCCCCCCCCCCCCCCCCCCCCCCAATCAGTCTGAGGGGTCCCAACCCCAAACATCGCCTTTCCATGTTCTCCAGGGATGCTGCCTGACCCGTTGAGTTACTCCAGCACTTTGTGTCTCCTCTTGAAAACTAGCATCTGCAGCTCCTCGCCTCTACATTTTGTAAACGATACATTCTGAAATTTGAAAGAACATTTGGTTTGCAATATGAGTGAAATATGTAACAGGGGAAATTTCCATTCCACATGCAGGTATCTCTGGGTACAGAATGATACATTACCACAGTTGTGGATTAGCAAGCCATTAAAACCCGCGGTTCATGCAACAAAGTCTCATATTTGGAGGGTATTTTACAGCAAGCATAACATCTGAAATTCTCATCAGTTTCCTGACTTTCCAGCATACATTGCTGAAGCTGAGAATCCACAGAGGATCTGAGAGAAACACAGCAACATCTGGATCTCCATGTGTAATTGCACATCTGTGTACTCCAGAGGTTGCTGTCAGTTCCATGGTGTGATGACATTTTCACCACCATTACAACCACAGACTCAAGGCCATTAAACTACCAATAAGCCCACAAAAATGTTGATGAAAGAATCGGGCTTTATCCCCGGAGAGTGAGAATTGAAAAACAACATTCCTTGTAAAGAATTCTGGTTAGACCACACTTTAGGTGCTACGAAGAGTTTGAGAAAAAAGAGCAGAGGACAGTAGAGTCTATGAAAAGGGTCTTCATCCCACAATGTCTGAACATACAATGTAGAACGTGGGACATAGAACAGTACGTCAGAGGAACGGGCCCTTCGGCCTATAATGTTTGTGTCGAACATGATGCCTAGTTGAACTGATCTCATATGCACGTGCGTGATCCATATCCTTCTCTTCCCTGTGTTTAAGAAGAAACTGCAGATGCTGGAAAATCAAAGGTACACAAAAATGCTGGAGAAACTCAGCAGGTGCAGCAGCATCTATGGAGTGAAGGAAATAGGCAATGTTTCGTCCCGAAACTGCTGCACCCGCTGAGTTTCTCCGGCATTTTTGCGTACCTTCCTTCTATTCCCTGCACTGCCCTGTAACTTTCTAAAAGCCTCTAAAACGCCACTATCGTATCTGCCTCCACCACCAACCCTGGCTGTGCGTTCCAGGTCCATGCTACTCTCTGTGTAGAAACACCACACTTCCCCGTTCAACTTTCCCCTTCTCAACTTATAGCTATGCCCTCTAGTGTTAAGCCCCCGTCCCACTTTCACGACCTAATTGGCGACCTCTGCAGAGTTTGCCCTTGACTCGTACTCGCAGCATGGTCGCCACGAGGTCGTAGGAGGTCTTGGTAACTCGTCCTCATGCTCGTGAGTGGTCTCCGCGTACTCGTGGCCTCATGTAGGTCGCGGCGTTTTTTCCAGCCTGATAAAAAATGTCCACGAATAAAGAAAAGGTCGGCATGGAAAAAATTGATACTTTTTATTCGTAGGTAGGTCGTTGGTAGGTCATAGTAGGTCGTGATGGTAGTCATAGGTAGTGGGCGCCGTCTGTGTATGGCTGCCTGCCCGCAGTCCGTCTCTACTCCTTTTTTATTTTATTTTATTTTAAGTCCTGTTAAAAAATGTTAGTGGAGGTCTTCTATGTGGGGGGGTGGGGGTGGGGAAGGGGGAAACTTTATTTCTTAGTCCCCTACCTGGTCGGAGAGGCAGCATTCCTCCAAGCTGCTTCTTCACCCCGTCCTCACGGCCTACCATCGAGAATGGAGCGGCGTTTTCCTGTCGGGACCGGCCGGGACTACAGCTTCGGCGGCGGTGGTGCAGCGCTGGGATACAACAGGGAGCGGGCGATGCCTTACCGGGTCGCCGTGCGGTAAGCTCCGGAACGCTGTGGCTGTTGATCCCAACATCGCGGAGCTGGGGCTGCGGGCGTCCGGCCGCGGGCGGCGCTGGATTTGGAGCGCCGCAGAGCCATGGTTCGAGTTCGCCGGGGTCGGAGCTACAACCGGCGCGGCCTGAGGACTACGAGTGCCCCGGTCCCCAGGGAGGAGGCAGCCGCTCCAGACTTCTCCAAGCCGCTGAGGAATGTTTCACCCGACGCCGAAGTTACATCTTCACGGCAAGAGGGCTCTGAAAATCATCGGACTGGCTGCAAGGCCACAAATGGGCCCCGACCTCGGGTGTCTCACAGAGGAAGAGGACTTAACTTTCTGGTGCCTTTCCCCACAGTGGAAAGTTTTGATTCTGCTGTGGGGGGACGTTTGTGTTGAACTCTAAAATGTGTTGTGTCCATTTTTTTTTTTTTTTAACCTTTTTCTATGGTTTGTAATGGAACTTATTATTTAATTTATGTAAAGCACTTTGCTGTTATGTTGTCTGTTTATGATGTCTTGTTTATTCTTCTGTACAGCACTTTGGTCAACATTGGTTGTTTTAAAGTGCTTAACAAATAAAGTTGGATTGGATTGGATTGGATAGGTAGTCATAGATAGTCGTAAGTTGGTAACTGGCCCGAGAAAAAAATGCAGACATGACATCATTTTATCATGTGATCATTTTCCACTCGTAGCTAGTCGTAGTTGGTCTTAGGTGTGGAAGACTGAGATCGAGGGGGGTCGTAAGAGGTCGCAGACATAGTCCTAGGAGGTCGTAAGAGGTCTTTTACTTCAGCGAGTCAACACGATCTTGACATTTTTTTCAACTGGTCTAGGGTCGTCGAAACTCGTGGATTAGTTCGTCCAAGTGGGACAGGCCCTTTAGACATTTCCACCTGGGGGGGGGGTTCTGACTATTTATCCTATCTATGTCTCTGCTGTTAACTTGGTGGTTAAAGTTGTTGAGTGAATGCTAAAGGGGGAGAAATAAATAACGAAGATTGTAACAGGATGTAGAATTTGGAAGTAACAGGAAAAACTGCACAACTTTGCAGACTTTCCTTCTACCTAGAAAAGAGATGATTAACTGGAGGTCTTAAAAGGGTTTTGATACGGTAAATAACGAGAATCATAATGAGCGATAGTCACTAGCAAATCAAAGGGAACTCAATTACATCTTCTGTACTCTGGTGAAGATGATAATTTAGTTTAGTCTAGAGATACAGGGTGGAAACAGGCCCTTCGGCCCATCAGGTCCACGCCGACCAGTGATCCCCGCACGCTAACACTATCCTATACAAACTAGGGACAATTTACATTTTTACCAAGGCAATTAACCTACAAACCTATGCGTCTGGACTGTGGGAGGAAATCGGAGCACCGGAGAAAACACACACAGGTCACGGGGAGAACGTACAAATTCCGCACCCATAGTCAGGATCGAACCTGGGTCTCTGGCGCTGTAAGGCAGTAGGCCTACCTCTACGCCACCGTACAGCCCTGGCATTCACCATCAGTCATGAGTGGAACTCAGTATCGCAGTGAATATTTCAAGCTATTGGCATTGATACTTTCAATCAACATCACCGACCTTAACCACCAGGCCATCGATGTTGCTGCGATTTTAGGTTCCAGTATTGACGTCAGCAAGTGCAGGAAGGTTGTTTTACACTGGCAAGGCCACCATTCATTGCCAGATAACTGCGTGACGTGCTGGGTCAGCTTCGAGAGTAATTAGGAGTTGACTGCGTCACTCTGGATCTGCCAGGGTGGATGATGACAGTAGATTTTCTTCCCCCTGAGGACAACAGTGAAACAGATGAGTATTTAATCAACGATCGAGCAGCTTCATGGTCACCATTAGTGGGAATGGCTTTTTAAGTTCCTGATTTGAACAACTGAATTTAAATTCACCAGCTGTCGCAAGCGATTTCCAACCCATTACGCCACAACCTCTGTCCAGGCCTGTGCATTGAGGTCCAATAACAGAACTGTGAAATGAGACAAACAGAAAATACTGGGTGTACACAGCATGTCCGGCTGCATCTGCGGGAAGAGAGTCAGAGTCAATGTTTCAGATCGAAGACCCTTCCTCGAGACCTGTTGTGTATTCCAGCATTTCAGAGCATAGAACATGGAAGAGTAGAACACTGGAACAGATCCTTTATCCCACAAGGTCCGTGCAAACATGATGCCAAGTTAAATTCTCCTTTACCTGCAGGTGATCTATATCCCTCCATATCCATGTGCCTTAAAGCCTCTTAAACACCACTCAGCCTCCACACCACCCCTGGCAACGTGTTCCAGGCACCCACCAGTCTCTGTGTAAAGGTATTTTCCCCGCGCACTTCTGTCCGTCAGCCCTCTAGTCTATGACATCTCCAGCTTGGGGAAAAGGACTCTGACTGCATATTCTATCTATGCCTCTTGATTTATTCACTTCTATCAGTTCTCCCCTCAACCACCAACATACCAGAAAAAACAATCAAAGTTTGTTCAACCTCTCCGCATAGCTAATTTCTGATTTTAGGTTAGACTTCCATCATCAGCAGTTTTTATTTTAATCTACACTCTTCATAACCATTATGCTACCATCATTAACCATGGTTAAGTCTGGCAGAATAAATAGTTGGGTCAACAGAATGGTGCAGATAGTAGAGTTGCTGCCTCACAGCTCCAGAGATCCAGGTTCAATGCTGATCTCCAGTGCTGTCTACGTGGAGTTTGCATGTTCACCCAGTGACCACGTGGATTTCCCTGGGCCCTTCGGTTTCCTCCCATGTCCCAATGGAGCACAGGTTAGTAGCTTAATTGGCTGATGTTAATTGGTCCAAGTATGTAGTTGATTGGGAAAATCAGAGAGGCATTGATGGGAATGTAAGGAGAATAAAATGGGAATTATGTAGGAATGGGCGCCTGATATTTAATGTGGACTCTGTGGGCCAAAGCATCCGTTTCCAAGTCTCTTCTCCAGCACCAATAATTAGTTTGTTTACAGTGTACATAATAAGCTACGTCCAAAATGTTCCACAGGGTTTATATCAAACAAAATTTGGCAAGGGTACGCGAGGAAACATTGGCACCGCTGTTGGCAGGGAATGAAACTTACGGGATGCCAATGTAACTGTACCTGGGATCAAACAATGGGTAATACTGATCAGGTACGATGAAGTGGCAGGGAGAGGTTGCTGGTGGGAGGTGTAAACAAAAGCTCAGGCCATTCTGGCTGAAAGCTGTTTCTGAGCTGTAAAGTCCATATAGTTCAACAGGTAACCTTGTAAACAAATCACATGTCATTACTCTTCTTATGAAAGATGAGAGGTTAAGAATGAGAATGAGGAACATGCCTTCTGGCCCTTTGAACCAGCTCTGCCATCCATCTTTGACCTCAGCATCATTTTCCTACACTACCTTCATCTGCAGTCTGAAGAGGGGTCTGAACCCGAAATGTCACCCATTCCTTCTCTCCAGAGATGCTGCCTATAACACTATTAAATGTATGGATGGTGAGAATGTCTGAGGAGTTTTTGCACAATTTTTGTTTTGTGTAAATTTTTTATTCTGAAAAAAGTTTACTTTTGGGAAAAAATGTCTTCAATGAGGCCACCTCTCATTCTTTTCCACTGGAGAAGACTCAAATCGCTGCTCAAAACGCAAGCCTTTCCAAGAAACGGTGGATGGATCTTCATTACATTCCCCGACCATTCTGTAGAGAATACCTCACATGAATTAGGCAAGACAAGATTCCAAAGACACAGATTCTGTCCCAGGCAAACCTGCTCATCATCAACACATTGCTGAAAGAATCGCAGGTTTAGTTCAGTTTAGAGATACAGTGTGGAAACTGACCCTTGGACCCACCGAATCCACACCGACCAGCGGTCACCTTTACACTAGTTCTATCCTACACACTAGGGATAATGTACAGAAGCCAACCACATTGTGTCACCACAAACTAGATATCGTAGTCTTACTCAAGAATGGGTGGCAAACAACAACAGAGGCCAAAACTGTACACAATAGTCTCACCAAAGCCCTATAGAAATCCAGTGAGATGTCTTTACTCCTCTGCTCAAAGCCTCTCATATTCAAGACCAAAATACCACTTGCCTTGCCGATTATCTGCCGCATCTGTATTTTAGTTTGTGAGCAAGGGCACCTGGGGCCTTTGAACATCAACATCATCATTCTGACATCCAGTAAAAATACTCATGTTTCGTACACTCTCTTCTCCTTTAGACTTTAAAAATACAGTGCGGAAACAGGCCCTTCGGCCCACCGAGTCCGTGCTGACCAGTGATCATCCAGTACACTAGCACTATCCTACGCAACTATGGATAATTTACAATTTTACCAAAGCCAATTAACCTACAAACCTGTACGTCTTTGGAGTGTGTGAGGAAACCGGAGCACCCGGAGAAAACCCGCGTGGTCATAGGGAGAACGTACTAACTCCGTGCAGACGGTCAGCATGGAACCGGGGCATCTGGAGCTGTAAGGCTGCAACTACTGCTGTGTTACTGTGCCTTCCCAAAATAAGTTTCTTAAGTTCTTCTGGTGAAGAGTGTTAATACATTTCTTTGTGATTCAGCAGCAATAGTCACTTCACCTACACCCACATTATACACAATAAACCATAATTAATCATTCTTAGCAATAAAGAAATCTTACTATGTTGATCAATCCAAATAAAGTTGTAGTTTGGCAAACCACTGTTTTAAATTAACAACATTGGTTTGTTACAGGTGTCCCCAACATCACCTATTTAAAATAGCCAGACCTCTACCAATGGTGCTCGACATGCTGAGTTCCTCCAGGAGATTGCTTGTTGCTCCAGATTCCAGCATCTACAGTCTATTGTCTATCACCTACTAAAATATCTGTGGAAACAAGGAATTGCAGATGCTGGTTTACAAAAAAAGACACAAAGTGCTGGAGTAACTCAGCGGCTCTGGCAGCATCACTGGAGAACATGGATAAGTGACATTTTGGGTTGAATCCCTTCTTCAGACCCAACCCAAAATGTCCCTTATCCATGTTCTCCAGGGATGCTGCATAACCTGCTGAGTAACTCCAGCACTTTGTGCCCTAATGAAAATATCTGCTCAACTTTGAGCCTGGGTTTGGCACTTCCTTCCCTGTCCACTAGGTGGTGGTATTGCACAGGGAGAGCGCTCTTCCAATTTGATCATATCTGGGCACCAGACCAAAACTTCTCCTCTTAATCACTTCCCCTAACTTAATCACTTAGCCATTAACAAAGGTTCTTACTGTCAATTTTCATCAATGTGCATTCTGTTCAAAGGAATGTAACAATCACTTTCTTTGCATTGGAGATAAACAGGAGTAATTTTCATTTACATAGCACATTTAATGGAGTTTCACAGGGACATTATCAAGCAACTATTGATGCCGAACCACAAAGGAATGAATTAAGGGCCTGTCCCACTTGCCCGTCATTTACACGACAGGCCGGTAGTGACGGACGAACGATAGTCGCGCGACAGTCGCACGCGTCATCATGCGCCCGTACACTCGTCTGGAGCGCGTGACGTCATTTGAAGATAGACACAAAATGCAAGAGTAACTCAGCGGGACCGGCAGCATCTCTGGAGAGAAAGAATGGATGATGTTTCGGGTCGAGACACTTCTTCAGTCTGAAGAAGGGTCTCGACCCGAAACGTCACCCATTGCTTCTCTCCAGAGATGCTGCCGGTCCCGCTGAGTTACTCCTGTATTTTGTGTCTATCTCCAATCATCTTGGCCCCGCTCTGGGAGTAGGAGTGGGGGCGGATCAGGATCCACAACGGCCGTGAGCCCCAGGCCGAGCTCGGCGGTCGTTTGCCTGCTTCTGCTGCTGTTGGAGGTGAGACGTTACGTCTTGGGACTGTCCCACTTTGGCCGTCAGTTACGCGACAGGCGAGTGGCGCGCGAAGATTTAGTGCAGGACGAAGTCCACACTCCTCCACGCCACTCCATGCGCCCGACCCATGCTACCCACGCGCTGCCCACATGCTGCCAGGTCGCACAAATGACAGCCAAGTGGGACAGGCCCTTTAGTGCTGATGTCCAGAAGAACTTCAGTTTGGCACTGGTATTTCGGTAGCTGAAGGCACTGCAGACAATGGTGGGATTGATCTAAATCAGACATAGAGATATACAGCATGGAAACAGGCCCTTTGGCCCACCAAGTCCATGCCGGCCATCGAGCATACACTATTCCCATATTAATCCCATTTTATTCTCCCCACATTTCCATCAAACTGCCCCACCTCCCAAATTCAACCACCTAACTTACACACTTGGGGCAATTTACAGTGGAGCATTTACACAATCGATCTGCACTGTTGTGGGATAAGTGAGAAGCTGCTGGAGCTTCTCAGGATTGATAATCTTGACTTTCACTGGAACAGAAGAATTGGCAGCAGGGTAGGCCATTCGGCCCCCCTTTGTCCTGCTGTACTATTCAACAAGATCATGGCTGATCTCAAAGCCATTTTATCAGCCCTATCCCCACATCCCTTGATTCTTCTGATAAGCAAAGATTAATGCTGTCTGCATTATAAGAAATTAATGACTGATGCTCCATAACCTTCTGGGGTGGAGAATTCCAAGATTCACCAGCAAGCCGCTCACCACCATTTTCTCAAAGGGAATTTTCCAGGACCTCCCATATTGAAGCAACGACCAAGAAAAAGACCGATGCCTCTGTTTAGAAAGTTCAGTATGTCCCCAACAACTCTCACCAACTTCTACAGATGCGCCGTGGAAAGCATTTTATCAAGACGCATCATAGTTTGGTTTGGGAACAGCTTCGTCCAAGGCCGCAAGAAATTGCAGCTAATTGTGGACCCTGCCCAGACCATCACACAAACCAACATCCCTTCCATTGGCTCCATTTACACCACACGCTGCTTGGCAAGGCCAGCAGCATAATCAAGGATGAGTCACACCCTGGCCGCTCCCTCTTCTCCCCTCTCTCATTGGTCGCCCAATTATAGGAAGGATGTCAACAAAATAGAGAGAGTACAGAGGAGATTTACTAGAATGTTGCCTGGGTTTCCACAACTAAGTTACAGAGATAGGTTGAATAAGTTAGGTCTTTATTCTCTGGAGCGCAGAAGGTTAAGGGGGGACTTGATAGAGGTCTTTAAAATGATGAGAGGGATAGACAGAGTTGATGTGATCAAGCATTTCCCTTTGAGAATAGGGAAGATTCAAACAAGAGGACATGACTTCAGAATTAAGAGACAGAAGTTTAGGGGTAACATGAGGGGGAACTTCTTTACTCAGAGAGTGGTAGCGGTGTGGAATGAGCTTCCAGTGGAAGTGGTGGCGGCAGGTTCGTTGGTATCATTTAAAAATAAATTGGATAGGCATATGGATGAGAAGAGAATGGAGGGTTATGGTATGAGTGCAGGCAGGTGGGACTAAGGGAAAAAAGTTGTTCGGCACGGACTTGTAGGGCCGAGATGGCCTGTTTCCGTGCTGTAATTGTTATATGGTTATATGGTTATTGGGCAAACGGTATAGAAGTGTGAAAACACACACCTCCAGATTCAGGGACAGTTTCTTTCCAGCTGTTATCAGTCAGCTGAACCATCCTACCACAACCAGAGAGCAGTGCTCAACTACTATCTGCCTCATTGGTGACCCCCAGATTATCTTTGATCGGACTATACAGGTTTTAGTAAACGTTATTCCGTTATCATGTATCCGTGCACTGTAAATGGCTCGATTGTAATCATCTTTTGTTGCTTTTTCGCTGACTGGATAGCACACAACAAAAGCTTTTCTCTACCTCGGTATACATGACAATAAACTAAATAAAAACTAAACTAAATCAGCTAATATTCCAAACGATTCACAGATTCCCAGAAGCAAATACATTTAAAAAGACACATCTAAAGGTTAGGTAACCTCAGAGACCCATGAAATGCTGGTGGATCACACGGAAGTTTTGCCCAGTCTGATAGCATCCACTGGCAAGATGGCAGGTTGTACCCAAGAAAAGATCCAGAGACCATGACCAAGAATCAATTAATGGCTGGTGACAGTAGCCAGTCCTCCTGCCGCAGCAGCTCCTCTGTCTTATCCTAGCATAGCAGCTTCAGCCATGACATGGTGATGGTGGCTTGAGAAGATCACCAAAGGAAGGCATGCTTGGGGATGGAACGAATATTTGTGTCCAACCTGCCTACTGCACTCTTCCTCTGACTGCGAGGAGCTGGGACATGGTTCAACACAGGGAGTCATGGCAGGTGCACTAGTTGCATGGCAAGGTTAATGGGCAGGGACTGGTCGGATGGAGTAGATTACGGAAAAATGCAAGGTCACCCCACTGTTGTAGAAAAAAATAAAAAGGCAGAGTATTTTCTAAATGGTGAGAATTGAAAGGTGTTGGTGTGCAGATGATCCTGGGAGTCCTTGTACACAAATCATTGACAGTCATTTGGTGTGGAATACACCCATTAGCCCAACATGCCAATTAACAAAGTAATTGTATGTTATTGCAAGAAGACTTGGGTGCTGAAGTAGAGATATCATGTTCCAAATGCAGAGATCCATGGTGAGCCCACACTTGGAATATTGTTTCCCGATCTGACCTCCCTACAGAAGGGGAGTGATGGGGAGTCGGCAGCAAAGATTCACCACGTAAATTCGTGCAATGGGGGGTGGAGAGGGGCGGGCAGTGGGTGGTTGTCAGAGGAGCACAAATTTAGCTAATAGGCCCTGTACTCCCAATCCAATCCAATCCAACTTTATTTGTTAAGCACTTTAAAACAACCAATGTTGACCAAAGTGCTGTACAGAAGAATAAACAAGACATCATAAACAGACAACATAACATAACAGCTCACATAAGGCGCAAAAATTACATATGAAATACAACAATAAATTAAAAGACATAAAACATGAGTAAAAATAATAGCCACGCAATAAAAGCAATCAAAATAAGAAATTAAATCAAGTAAATAAAGTCGACATCTTACTGGGTATCAAAGGCCACGGAGAAGAGATGGGTTTTAAGAAGTGATTTAAAAACAGACAGAGAAGAGGCCTGTTTAATGTGGAGAGGCAGATCGTTCCATAATTTGGGAGCCGACACAGCAAAGGCACGGCCCTCTCTGAGCTTCCGCTTAGTTTTAGGCCCACTCAGGAGCAGCTGATTATCTGACCTGAGAGAGCGGGCGGGTGTATAAGGTAAGGGTGTAGAAGCTCAGATAGGTAGGGCGGGGCAAGACCATTCAGGGATTTAAAAGCAAATAAAAGAATTTTAAAATGGATCCTAAACTGAATAGGCAACCAGTGGAGTGAGGCTAAAATGTGCGAAATGTGTTCATGTTTACGTGTGCCAGTTAAAAGACGTACAGCTGCATTCTGTACCATCTGGAGACGGGCGATGGAGGACCCACTAACCTCCACATACAGTGCATTGCAGTAATCCAGCCAAGTGGGAACAAAGGCGTGGATTACCGTCTCAAAGTGCTGCCTTGACAGAATTGGCTTTATTTTGGCCAGCTGCCTCAAATGGAAAAAGCTTGATTTAACAACAGCCTTGATCTGACTGTCAAATTTAAGCTCAGGGTCCACTTTAACCCCTAGGTTTGTGATGCTTGGTTTGATATACTGGGCCAGGGAGCCCAGATCTACAGGGGGGGCCCCAGTGGTGCCGTCTTTTTATCATTAAATTTAAAAAAGTTCAGAGCCATCCAGGCCTTTATGTCGTTGAGACACTCAAGTAACAGTCCGACAGAGTGTTCATCCTTCTTTTTAAGAGGCACATAAATCTGACTGTCGTCTGCATAAAAGTGGAATGAAATTCCGTGCTTCCTAAGTATGGAACCAAGTGGGAGCAAATAGAGAGAAAAGAGGAGAGGGCCAAGAACTGAGCCCTGTGGGACCCCACACGAGAGAGGAGCAGAGGATGATACAGAGTCCCCAAGGCTGACACAGAAAGTTCGATCAGCCAGGTACGACCTGAACCACTCTAGTGCTATGCCCCTGATACCCACCCACTGCTTCAAACGTGAGATCAATATTTCATGATCCACTGTGTCAAAAGCAGCAGTCAAATCTAAAAGCACAAGGGTAACACAGTCACCACGGTCAGTAGCTAAAAAAATATCATTAAAAACTCTTTAAAAGGCTGATTCGGTGCTGTGCAGGGATTTAAAACCGGATTGGAAAACTTCTAAAATATTATGTTCTTCCAAAAAGGCCATTAATTGACTGTGCACGATCTTCTCCAGGATTTTTGATAGAAAAGGCAGTTTGGAGATAGGCCTGAAGTTTCCAAGAACTGCAGGGTCAAGAGCAGGTTTTTTAATCAGGGGATGTACTACTGCATGTTTAAAATTTTCAGGGACAACACCTGAGGACAGACTGCTATTAATGACTGCAATAACAGATTGTCCTTAACTCCCTGGGGTTAAGAATGAGGGGCGGTCTCATTGAAAATTCTCACAGGAGTTGAGCTTGTGTAATGTACATAGCGGGTACGTAGGGGCTCGTACGAGTATAAAGTAACCATTTTTTTCATCACGAGTATTTTTTTACTCACAGTGTTGAAAAAACGTCACGAGTTTACCGGATTACCCGAGTACCTACCGTTACTCGTAAGAGCCGCTACGTGACATCCACGAGCTCCTACGTACATTACACGAGCTCGAATCAGGGGAGAACTCGGGAGAACTCTTAAAATACCTCATACAGTGGGACAGGCCCTTTAAGATATTACGGTAATCTTAACAGTAATGTTAAGTGATTCTTCAACATCATGGTGTGTGTGTTGAAATCTCATAGAAATGGGCAGCCCACGGCTGAAGCATCCCCCAGTGTGAGATCTGATAAAGGTTAATTTTCTTCTTCTTGTTTTATTGTTTTTATTTATTTCTAATTCTCTGCCCTCATCTCCTGAAGACTTGGAGGGCTCTGGCAGCCCCAGACATTGCTCCCCAAGAACCACTTTCAGTATATCACCCAATTAGCCATTCTTGATCACAATATAAAGAGGACTACAGTTAGTGCCATTAATGACTGGGGCAAAAGGCAGGTTCCATTAGTGAACATGTACCCAAGGAGGGGGGGGGGAATAAGGTGTGGGAGATGATTGGAGGATTTGATGAGGAAGTTAGAGACTTTAACCCATATGGTGGGGAGAATGAGAGAGAGCCCAGACCAAGTGATTCATAACTTGAGAACCTGCAGATGCCAGTTTGCACAAAATGACAAAGTGCTGGAGTAACGCATCGGGTCAGGCAGCATCTCTGGAGAAAAGGGATAGGTGACGTTCTGGGTTAAGGTCCTTCTTCAGACTCAGAGACTGTGGAAAGGGAAACGAGAAATATAAACTGTGATATTTAACAAATGAATGAAAGATATGCAAAACGTAACGATGATCAAGGAAAGGTGGAGCCCACAATGGTCCATTGTTGGCTGTGGGCCAGGTGTTAATGAGTTATACAGACAGAGAAACTCAACAAGATGACAGTGAAACTAGTACGATGACTAGGTGCTGTTCCTCCAATTTGCGTGTGGCCTCACTCTGACAATGGGGGAGGCCCAGGACAGAAAGGTCAGTGTGGGAATGGGAAGGGGAGTTGAAGTGTTTGGCATCCAGCTGTTCACATACGCCAAGGTGGACTGAACGAAGGTGTGCAGCGAAACAGTCACCCAGTCAGCCCTTGGTCTCACCGATATACAAGAGTCCACGTTTCACGACGGGACCAGCTGATTGACACCAGCCACAACAGACACCAGAATCATAACTTCAAAATGCAGTCAATGAGCACTCTGCCAATACACTGCCATGGTCAAATGCCAAACACCAGGGCCAGTCACTTGCTCTGGTGTCTGGTTTTGCAACCCGAGTGTCTCTCTAACTTTGAGAGCAGAATTTCAGGATCAATATTGGGGTTACTGCCCATGCATCCTCTTTGAAATAGTCTCATAGGATACTTAAAAGCAGAACATTTCTTCAATTTGAAATGTGTTTATTTTCTGCTTCCACAGATGCTGCCTGACCTGCTGAGTGTTTCGGAATTCCAGCATCTATAGTATTTTTTTTATTTCCGAGTTTACTTTTGCCCACTTGAGATTGATACAAATACATCGATAGATTCTCCTGAACACATCATCAGTGATGTAACCTGGGGTCATTGGGTGTTTCGGGTCTTTCAACATCAGACACCCTCGCCCAGGCGACCCAGCCGTGGTTGATCAGACCACGACTTGGGTTCAGGTGGCATTCGCTCCTCCCCATGGACCTCCTCTCCTGATCCAGAATAATTATGACATCGGTTCAACCTCTCAACTAAAACATTACAAGACACTGCCACATCGCCTTGATACCTCATTGGTACTAAAGTCTCTGGAGTAGGACTTGCATCCAGTGCAAATATTATTACATCAAATTGCCCACGTCACTAGTGCCATTCATTCTGTTTCAGGTGAGGGCAAACACTAGGGTGGCACAGTGACACAGCAGATAAAGCTACTGTCTCCCAGCACCAGAGACCTGGGTTCAATCCCGACCTCAATGCAAAGTATGCATGTTCTCCCCATGACCGCATGGGTTTCCTCCAGATTCTCTACTTTTCTCCCACATCCCAAAGACGTGCTGCTTTGTGGGATAACTGGCCTCTGGAGAAATTGTTCAAAATATGTCGGGAGTTAGAAATAAAGTGGGATAACACAGAACTAGTGTGAATGGGTGATTCACTAGTGTGATGGTCGGCATGGATTCAGTGGGCCGAAGGGCCAGGTTCCATGTTGAATCTGAAAACCACACTAAACATGCATCAATCACCCTTGAAATGCTAAATACGTTCCAAATGATCTTCCCAAGCGACCTCTTTCAGTGTAAGCAAGAAAAAGCAATGGTTACAATGCTGTGCATTATAAGGAGCTACGTGTACAATCATTAAATAGTAATTGGGCTTATAGCTTACATTTATTTATTGATCTGCTTATTTCATCTAATAGGTGAGGAGCCCAGCAAAGACAGAATGTCTGCACAGACTAACTCATGTAAAATACTGTGAGGCTAAAGGCACATTCACCGAGTTGTACGCACAATTAAATAATTATTACTTTTTATAATTTTGATTTGTGATCACAGAGTTGCTGTAAATCAGGCGCTTTATTTGCTCATCCATTAAGTAAAAATGTTTTGAAATTAATGATGGGATGAATGATGCTGAAAGTGGAGGCAGCAGCTCTGGGATTGTTTCCTTAGCCAGCCTCGACCACTCTATGAGGGCTCAGACAGGGGGAACTTAAAAGCAAGGGTTGATTTTGGATGCAGCGCCATTAGTGTCACAACTGGAAGGTCTAAAGCCCGAGGCGGAAGTGAGCCCTTTATCTCATTACCCGTGGGTAAGATTACAGCTAGATACAGTCATCTGTTGCAACATTCCAAGTGAAATGGCTGATGGGTCCAATGATACTTCCCACCAGGTGCTGTGAGAGCAGAAGGATCAGGAGTAGGACTTTAGAGACACAGGCCCTTCGGCCCAACAGGTCCAAGCTGACCAGTGCATCATCCTGTACACCAGCACTATCCTCCATACTGGGGACAAGTACAGTAAATATCCTACAGACTGTTTGTACGGAGCATGTACGTTGTCCCTGTGACTGCATGGTTTTTCCAGGTGCTCCGGTTTCCCCCCCAAACTCCAAAGATATACAGGTTTGTAGGTTAATTGGCTTCGGTAAAATATATATATTTTTAATTGTAAATTGTCCCTAGTGTGTAGGTTAGTGCTAGTGTAGAGGGTGATCACTGCTTGGCACAGACTGGGTGGGCTGTAAGGCCTGTTTCCACACTGTATCTCTAAAGACCAATCTCATCCGAGATCTGAGTGTGCAGCACTGCCTCAAAACCACATCTGAGTACTCGCCTGGAATTTTCAAGAGTCAAGAGTGTTTAATTGTCATAGGCATTTCTGACTTGCGGCAGCTCTGCCGGCCCATCAATGCAATAACATGCATATAAATATACAATAATTAATAATGCAACAAATTAATAATCAGTAATACTATGCAACCAGACTGTAATATTGCAAAACTAAAGTCTGTAGTGCAACTAAAACAATATCCACACTAGATCATAGTTGCTGAGGTTGTCAGTGCAGAGGCCACAAGGCAGGGATCGTCATAAAATTACACACTGGTTTTCTGTAACAAGTCTGAGAATAACTGCGATTCTCCACCAGAAAATTAAGGGTAGGGGTTAATAAAAACCTTCAGGGCAAGAACTGGTAAGTGAGATTTACAATTTACAGAGGCCAATTAACCTACAAACCTGCATGTTTTTGGGGACGTGGGAGGAAACTGGAGCACCCGGAGAAAATCACTGGGTCACAGGTAGAACAGGCAAACTCCACACAGACAGCACCGGAGGTCAGTATCGAACCTGGATTGGTTTGGTGGGCATGAATGCGGTTGGCCGAGGGGCCTGTTTCTGTGCTGTAACTCTACGATCCTGTGGCTACATAGCTCTATGACACTCCGACTCGAGGAATAAGGGTGGCACAGCTGGTAGAGCTGACGTTTCACAGC
The DNA here is from genome assembly GCF_010909765.2 of Amblyraja radiata. NCBI lineage: Eukaryota > Metazoa > Chordata > Chondrichthyes > Rajiformes > Rajidae > Amblyraja > Amblyraja radiata. Next base: position 10,323,618 of record NC_045989.1, read on the forward strand.
ACAAGGGTCCCTGGTTCGTTCCTGATCTCAGGTGCTGTCTGCGTGGAAATAAAAACATTCTCCCTGCGACCCTGTGACCACATGGGTTTTCTCCGGGTGCTCCAGTTTCCCCAAAAAGGTGTGAGTTTGTAGGTTAATTGCCTCTGCATATTGCCCCTAGTGTGCAGGAACTGGATGAGAGAGTGGGATAACATAGAACTAGTGTGAACGGGTGATTGATGACTGGCAGGGATGCAGTGGGTTGAAGGGCCTGTTTCTATGCTGTACCTCTAGAACTCGAGATGACTCAGTCTCATATGTTCTAATCAACCTGATAAAATGCTCGAAATGAACTTGGGGCTTTTACAATATAAGCTGGCCATCATCTAATCATGCCCTTGACTTACCTGGTTCTCTCTTCCTTTCATCTATTTTAATTGATAGCCAAAAAATTGCTACTCCCTGCTGAAAGCTTTTCACTGTGACAATAAACTAAACTAAAAATGAAGTGTACAGTCCTAGTCAGTTCTGTGATTAGCCACTAGAGGGAGTGTTTAGTAGGGTTCCTTGCATTGAAGACCTTTCTGTTACATTTTCTTCCCACTCCTTGTCAGGCAATAACAGACTTGTCAAAGGCAAAAAAATTGTCGAATGCTGCACAATATTTATCAGGTAATATTTGCACTGTGCATCGTCCTGTCAAAGCTCAAATCCATTCAGCCAAAGAGAGAAGCTGTTTTTCCGATCAGTAGCCGGAAGAACTTTCTCACCCTGACACTGTGTTGCCTTTTAGGAAATCAATCAGCTGCAGATGCTGAAAATCTGAAATAAAAACAGAAAATGCTGTAAATACTAGGCAGGTCAGGCAGCAACTGTGGAAGGGGGAAAACAAATTAACAGCGTAATTCAATCTATCGGTATATGCAAACTGTGTTTCTCTATCTCCAGATGCTGCCTGTCAGGCAGCATCTGGAGATAGAGAAATGCAGTTTGCAGCATTTCTAGCATGGAAACTAAATGTGTCCAGGAGAGAGGGGGAGAGAGAGGGAGAGAGAGGGAGAGGGAGGGAGAGGAGGAAGGAGGGAGGGGGAGGGGGAGGGAGAGGGAGGGAGAGAGAGGGAGGGGGAGGAGGGGGGAGGGGGCGGGAGGGCGAGGGAGGGGGAGGGAGGGGGAGGGAGAGGGAGGGGGAGGGAGGGGGAGGGAGGGGGAGGGAGGGGGGGAGAGAGGGGGAGAGAGGGGGAGAGAGGGGGAGAGAGGGGGAGAGAGGGGGAGAGAGGGGGAGACAGACAGAAAAACAGACAGGCAGGCAGCTCCAGATAACTGCAGTTAAATAAATTGAGAGAGAGAATGAAACAGGCACAGACAAATTGAATAAGATGGTCAGACAGACAAAGACAAAGTAACCAGAGTGTCTGGCACAGGGAGAGAGAGAGAGAGAGATCAGCAGGAAAAGCACATGGACTGGAGATGAGCGAGTGGCTGAGGTGGAGGCCTTCTTCACCAGTATCCAGTTTGTCTGTGGCCTGTTCTTGCTCAGCATCGATCTGCTTGCTGAACAGGCAGAGGCAGGTTGTCCTTTCACCTTGGGGAGCCAGCATTCAATGCACACAAGATGAAATTCTCACTTGCTGATTGCTTTGAGGGTCTTGGGTGAAATGAGTTTGGGGAAATCTCAATCAAAGTGCAGGAGGCCCCAGGAAAGCAAGACAAAGAGAACTTGCCCTTCCTATTCACGACGTGACCGATGCAAAGAAAAATTGCGAAAGCATTATTATTTAAAATAAAGAAATGTCACCACATTGAACTGCTCCAGTTTCCTATTTGTTTGGGTCAGGACAGTTTCTAAAGCAGGGGAAATGGTTTGTCAGCACTGTGAAATGTCACAATTTGTGCAAATACAATATTAATATTAAATTTCCTGTCACAAGGTGATAAAGGAATGAATATCTGGATATCTGTACTCCTCCCTGTAGCCTTGAATATTCAATGTTATTCACGACAGAAGGAACATTAAACAAATAATTATCCACTACTTATACATCTTACATCAAGTATTACAATACTTGATTGTGGGAGATTGCAACCTTCACGTGGTCCAACGTGTTTCAACTAATGCAATCAACCTGACGTGCACAAACACGATCAAATAGAACAAGTTGACCTAGAACTTTAAGCTGTGCACGCCACATGCAAGAAGATGATACTTGATTGTGATCCTGTAAAGTCTCTTTGACTGGGTAGAACGCAAACAAAAGCTTTTCACTGTACCTCCAGTACACCTGACACTAATAATCAACTAAACTGCTTGCTATGCCAGGCAACACAGGGACCAAATGATATCAATCCCCCTACAATCACCACCATGGCTATGCTGATAGATGTGTGAAGCAATGGATTTGCTGAAATTGACCTCAGTTCCTCTAGGAGGCAGGGAGAGGAGATTAGAAATCATTAAATAATCATTGGCCACTGATAAATCCACCAGGAAATTCAGGAGCAACTTCTTTTGCTGGGGAATGGTGAGAATGTGAAGCTTGTTCACCCAGGGAGAGAGCAGTGTAGCCATAAAATAGTGTGGTGCAGTAAAACACAGTAAGGAGCATTACTAAACTAAATCTAACTGAAATCAAGATTGGAGAACTAGAATTCGGTAAATGCTGCGTCTTTATTCAAGGGCAGCAGGAGAAAGCCAGGTATCCACAGGATGGCGAGTCTTAGATCAGAGGTGGGGAAGTTATTGGGAGGGATTGTGAAAAATAGGATGAATTGGCAAGGACTAATTAGGGAATAGTCATGCGCATGAGAAATCATATCATGCATTTTTTTGACTTGAGTTTTTTGAGGAGGTGATTAAGAGGACTGACAAGAGCAGGATTGTTGGCTACATGGACTTTTACAAGGCATTTAATAATGTTATGAAGTTCAGAAATGCCACCAGCCTCATATATTTACATGGATGAGAAAGATCAGAAAACTAATTTTTCGTAATCATTTTTATTTTGAGATAAATGCAGCTGTATTCATTGTGTGGGAACAGTGTGTAAGATAATGTGTCTCACTTTTACTGTCCTGAAACTAATATTCATGATATTATTCAGTTTACTTAACACTTTTGTCAATTGTAGTGGCTTACAACATTAAACAGACCATTCAGCCCAACCAGTGCGACTGTAATCTAATGGCCCTTCCATTGCAGTGACTGGACCCTCGATGCTGTGTTGTTTTACTCAAATGGTAAGATATAGCCTCTCAGTAAATCCTGGCTGCCATGACTGGCTTCATTGCATTGCTTTTTATCATTTCCCTTGGGCAATTTTGACTTTGTGAATCCAAGGTTTATATATTGGATGCTATTTATTTAGTAGCTGTCTCTTATCTCTTAAGGCTACAAATGTCACAGTCCTTGGGGGTCTTTCCGAATGTTGATTCTGCCACCACCATTCAGCAGTTACCATTACCAGCCCATTGAAGGATCAGAGAGCCGTGACTAGAGAAGATCTGGTCCTGGCTCAGAAAGTTGCAGGTTCCAAGACCTACAATTTGACTAATAATGAGGCTGACATGCCCATACACTATTTAGCTTAGAGATACAACGCCGGAGACAGGCCCTTCAGCCCATCGAGCCCACATGTTAACACTACCCTATACACACTAGGGACAATTTACATTGATATCAAGCCAGTTAACCTACAAACCTGTACGTCTTTGGAGTGTGGGTGGGCTCTGAAAATCTCGGCGAAAACCCTGACCCACGGGGTGAACGCACAAACTCCATACAGACAGCATCCGTAGTCGGGAACGAACCCGGGTCTCTGGCGCTGCAACCAATGCAGAGCAGCAACATTACTGCTGTGCCACCCTTGAGGGAGGGCTGCCCTGACAGAGATGCTACCTTTTGGATGAAGCATCAAACAAAGTCCCTAGCTCTGTTCACCTGCTATGCACTAACAAATCTTTATTTCCCCAATAATAGGTTCCTAAATCAGAATCAAACTGATGGCATTACACTCAACTCCCCTATGTGGTTTGATATTTATGTCAGAATCACACAACATTCATGGCACAGAAAGGGACCATCCAGCTATCTGTGCCGATCAAAGAAAAGCTTCCCAGCCGATCCCCACTTCCAGCCTCGGCTCTCAGATTTCCAGGTTCACATCCAAGCAGAAGTGTAGAAAGTGTAACGAGTCTAGAATGGAACTGCAGATGCTGGTTTATACAAAAATTAGGCACAAAGTGCTGGAGTAATTCAGCAGATCAGGCAGCATCTCTGGAGAAGGATGGGCGACGTTTCAGGTCGAGACCCTTATTTCAGTCTGAAGAAGGTCATAGTTTCATAATTTCATAGAGTCAAATAAATCTCTCCTCAGTCTCCATTGTTTCATAGGAACCAACCTCAGCCACTTTTTCCCCCATAACTGACATTTCCCAGTCCTAGCAACTGTTGTGCATCTCCTCTGTACCATCGCTTACATCCTTCCTGCCGGTCAGTTGTGTATCGTTGATGATACGTTAATCAGTACTTTACATTCCATTTAATCTGTAGCCCAGCTAATGGTGTAGACAGCTCTGTTGTCCGTTGGTGTCCCATATTGAGACCATGATCCCGGTTTCTAGACACCCCAGCCAAGGCAAACACACCTACTGCAGCAAACAGGTCAAACCCTGCAAGAATGTGTAGATTTAAGCGAGATCACCCTCATTCTTCTCAACTCAACTGTATATGAACCATCTGCTTCAGTCTCTGCAGATGACAAACCCACCATCCCTGGAGTCAGTCTCGGGAACCTCACTGCATTCTCTTTACTGGAGCTATATCCTTGTAACAGGACCAAATTTGTACACAATATTTTCCAGTTGTGGTGTCACCAGGACTATGCTGCAAATGAACATTAAAGGGGCTGTCCCACTTGGGCAACCTAATCCGTGAGTTCGCCCTCAACTCATACTCGCAGCATGGTCGACACGAGGTCGTAGGAGGTCTTTGTAACTCTCCTTCATGCTCGAGAGTGGTCCCCGTGTACTCGAGGCCTCAGCTAAGTCGTGGCGTATTTTTCAACATGTTGAAAAATGCCCACGAGTAAAAGGTCGCCAAGGGAAAGAAAAGAAAAAAAACAAAAAAAAAACAATACTTTTTGTACTCGTAGGTTTAGGCGTAGTAGGTCGGCATGTTAGTCATAGGTAATCGAGAGTAGTCGAAGGTAGTTGTAAATAGTCTTCATCATCGTTGAAGGGAGGTCGAAGGAGGTCGTCTTCAATCTCCACTATTCGGTGTCCAATTTTCCCGAAGTTAGTCGTAGCCAGTCTTCAACACAGTCGAAGGAGGTCTTCAACATGACATTTTTCCCTAAACTCACCAAGTGGGACAGCCCCTTAACTTTCAATGACCTGTGTGGAACAATAGCCAGGTCCCACTGAACACCAACATTTTACAAACTCTTACTATTTAAAAGTGAATCTGCATTTTCATTTCTTCGTTATCTCATATTTTCCACCTTCTATCCCACCCATCACATTGATTTGACTTGTCTATATATACCCAAGGCACTATGCATCCTTCATGCAGTCCACACTGCAGCCCATAATCAGCAAACTTGCACATATTGTCCCTGATCCCTCAAAATCATTGCTAAAGATTGGACATCAGGGGACCCATCGATAACCACCGATACACCATTAGCACCAAAGATCCTATAGCGGATCTCTGCTATAAGATCTTTGATTAGCACAGCCTCGCAAACAGACGACGACATTTTTTTGCAACCCTTTGTATTTTTTGTTCATTAACAGATCCTCAATCCACATTAGCACCTTGTATCCAGTGTCATGTACTCTTGTTATTTAATAATCTCTCGTGTGGAACTTTATTGAAGTTTTCTGCAAGTTCAAATACACCACAGCAAGTAGAATCCCTTTGAGGTCGTTGATTACAACTTTAACTCATAATCAAATTATTCTGTTTAAGAATGAGCTGCAGATGCTGGAAAATCGAAGGGTCACAAAAAAAGCTGGAGAAACTCAGCGGGTGCAGCAGCATCTATCAAATTATTCTATTTGTTTTTAATTCACCACCTCACCGACATCTGGCTTTTACGGACCTTACTCCATCAACCCTCGGTTCCTCCACAGTTCGCAATATCCTCATTGTACATGGCCTTGCTGCACATTGCCAAATGCATTCCTTTACACTTCTCTAGACTGCGTACCATTTGCCACTGTTCTACCCAGCGACGAGTTCATCGATATCCTCCTTACACAGTCGAGAATGGGTTTGTTTTTCGCATCATCTGCTGTAGGCTCACGTTTAATGAAGGGTTCTCAGGTCACAGCCAGGAAAGGACCCCATGTAGAAAACATGCGCACCCCTGCTGAAGTTGCAGACAGTTTGGAGAAAGAGAACACCTTCCACCCGTCATCACCCCTCACCACCATTACAAAGTGACGACAGGTCATTGAGCCAAAACATTAGCTCTCTCCACAGATATTGCACAGCCTGCTGAGAGCTTCCTGTGTTTTCTCAGTCAATGCATGGATGGTTTCATTGCTACCAGCTTTATATATCTATATTATTTTTAAAATAAGACAAGTTCTCATACTGCCAGTGAAGGATTGCCTCCTGCTCTGTGGCTTGCCAATCTAGTCACATAATCAACAGCACCCCCCCCCTCCCACTCATAAACCCTCAGCTCAATATATTGCATAGAGCGACTTCCATCTGGGTCCAACTCACTGGTCTGGTCATCTGGTATCCTCACTGTTACATCGCAATTACCAGTTTAAAACCAGAATCTTTGCTATATACAGACCAAGTTCCAGCTGGTACATCTTATTTGATTCATTCATTCACTGGATTTTACCAACATCTACTGTGGATGTTAGCAACAGTTATTGGACATTTATTGTCCATCCCCATTTATCCCTCAGTTAGGAATCAGCCACATTGGTTGGTCTGAAGTGACATGGGCGACTTTCTTCAGGGGCACAAGGGGAGTTTTAAGACGACCCGATGGTTTCATGAACACCACCAGTGAAACAATAATTTTCCTCGAACTCTACGAATAATTTAACTACTTGAATTTAAACTTCCTCACTATCAGAGTGAGATTCAGACTCCTGTATCTATAGCAGTGGATCAGATCTGCGACTGGTAATTCAGTAATTTGGCCACCAATTTACTGGACCCATGGATGTAATCACCCCCCGAGCTCTGGTCGGAAGTGGCGGCACTGCCTTGCAGCTGCGGCTCGCCTGCAGTCCGTTTGTCTTTTCTTTTTTTGTTTTCTTTTGTCCATTTGTTACAGTTTATTTAGGTTTATTTAGTTGTGTATGTGTGGGGGGGTGGGTGTAACATGTTTTTTGACTCTTCCTTCGGGGGGAGGGATGCGATCTTTCTTGCCGTGTCCTCCGCCTCCGTGTCCGTCTGCGCTGAGGCCTATCGCGGAGCTGGCGGCCTCCAACTGCGACTGACCTCGAGGCTGTGGAGGCAGAGCCAGGACTTACCAACGCGAGGCTGGCCGACTTCGGGGCTGTGGTTGCGTTGCAACCCAACTTTGAAGTCTCGGAGGTTCGGCCGCGGGCCAGTGGACGACATCGTCGGGAGCTCACAGGCCACAGGTTGGTGACCTGTTTTTCTGGAGCTCCCGCAACTACAGCTGCGTCCGCTGGACTGGAGGGCGGCAGCTTCGGCAGCTTCGACCGCCCCGGGCCGCGGAGTTTGAACCGGCCCGTTTGCGGAGCACGGATTCAGCCGCGGGACTTGCTTACCATCACCCGGTGGGGTCACAACATCGGATGCCTGGATTGCTTCAGCGCAGAGGGAGAGCGAGGAGGGAAGAGACAATGACTTTGGGACTTTAAACTGTGTTGAGTGTTTATTTTGTTATTTATTCTATGTTATGACTGCAGGCTAAACCATTTTGTTGCACTGAAAAGTGCAATGACAATAAAATTGAATCCAATCCTTCTAATGAAGTTACTAGAAATTCATATCACAAATGTATTTATTCCCATTTAATAATCAAATAGATATGTGATCAAAGCAAGATAGAGGAGATTGTAGTCGGCTTCAGGAAGCAAAGCAGCACACATACTCATGTTTGCATTGATGCCGCCAAAGTAGAGATGGTTGATTGCTTCATGTTCTAGGCAATAAATATCACCAGCAATTTGTCCTGGAGCAGTCACAGTGAAGCAATGGTCAAGAAAGGACACCGATGCCTCTACTTCCTTAGAAGGCCGAGGGAGTTCGGCAAGTCCCCAACAACCCTCACCAACTTCTACAGAAGCACCATAGAAAGTATTCTATCAGGATGGTTTGGGAACAGCTGAATCAAAGACTGTGAGGAACTGCAGAGTCGTGAATGCACCCCAATCCATCACGCAAACCGACTGCCCTTCCATTGACTCCATCTGCACTTCACACTGCCTCAGGAAGGCCACCAGCATTAACAAGGACCAGTCTCATCCTGGTCACTCCCTCCTCTCCCCTCAGGCTAGAGGTACAGAAGTCTGAAGTTGCATACCTTCAGATTCAGGGACAGTTTCTTCCCAGCTGTTATCAGGCACTGAACTGTCCTCTCACCAACTAGAGAGCGGTCAAGACCGGATCTATCACACTGGAGACCACCAATCTTCTATCTTCTATCAGACTTTACCTTGCACTAAATGTTATACCCTTTATCCTGAATCTGTACGTTGTGGACAGCTTGATTCTAATCATGTTTAGTCTATTGGCTGACTGGTTAGCACACAGCAAAAAATCTTCTCACTCCACGCATAACAATAATAAGCTAAACTAATTAAAAAAGTAACGTTTTAGTGGCACTGTTGTCCCCACTAATATCGCCTTCCTACATTAAAGATAAGGCATTAAATGCATCGAATGCTCAGCACCATGTCAGGCAACATCCATGGAGGGATTAATAAGGGGTTAGCATTCAGAACAATTTCTCTTTATCATAATCAGACCCACAAATTCTTATATCAGAACACGCAAATTGGCAAGTCCAGCCCCAGAACCAATAGAACCTACATTGCTGTTTAAGAAGGAAGTGCAGATGCTGGAAAATCGAGGGTAGACAAAAATGTTGGATAAACTCAGCGGGTGCAGCAGCATCTATGGAGCGAAGGAAATAGGCAACGTTTTGGGCAGAAACCCTTCTTCAGACTGATGCGAGGGTGGTGGGGGTGAGGGTGACCATCAAAACCAATGTAAAATAACACCTTCATTTCCAATCAAACAGAAATCCAAATCTGTGATCACCAACCAACCGAGGTTTGAACAGCACAAAAGATCTTAAACAATTGCATCCATTTTCCCCACCCCCAATCCCTTATTAACAATAATGCTAATTTCTGAAAGATTGTGTTTTTTTCTACCATACAGCCAGGAAGTTCATTGCACCCACTGCAGGCCAAAAACACTTGCATTGCTGTGGTACAACTCACTATTGACAATGACCAAATGCAATTGTGTCAATTGAGTATATGTGAAGTTCGATTACTGTTGTAAGCATCAAATATATAGCAGTCAAGGATGCGCATACAATCCCTCAAATAGTAATGTGATTGTGAGCAGGTAATCTGTCTGAAGAAGGGTTCCGATCTAAAACATCATCTATTCTTTCTCTCCAGAGATGCTGCCTAATCCATTGAATTACTCCAGCATTTTGTCTCTATCCTCAGTATAAACCAGCATCTGCAGTCCTTCCAACACATTATGTCTGCTTTAGTGAAGTTGAGAGAAGGGTAGGATTGGCCAGGATGACAGGGATAGATCCTGCGTCTTCCAAATTTTGCTATGAAATCTCATCAAGTGCAGCACTCCCTCAGAACTATGATGGAATTTTAGCACGCTTGTGCTCAAGTCACTCAAATAGAACCAGAATTCAGAATCTACTGACATGAAGATTGAGGTTTGGGTGGGGAGTGCCCACACTGAAGCACCACCTAATATCTGAAAAATCAATCTTCATAAAGGTAATATACTTTGAACAATCCCCTTGCATCAGACTGGGGTAATGCAGCAACCTGCACTGAGAGAAGGAGAGCACAACCACTTCATTCCTTGGGATTCAAACCACTAACCAGTTCATCCACCACATCATATATCTCTGACATATACTTTCTGCTTAGGCCCCCTTTGGTCATGGCTGACCATGGGTGTCTCCAGGGTGCTATTCCCTACATGGAGGACGCCTGTGTGTGACTTTGTTTAACATGGGGAGACTGGTGCACAGACAGCCACCCCACAGTCCTTGACAGATCTGGGTCAGGATCCAGTGGCATGGAGTCCAAGACGACCGGAGACCCTTTTCTGCTGCAGCCTTCATCCACCTTCCCAGCCGTTGTGACGCTCCACTAAGGTCAACCATCGTCTTCCGCCTGTTCCACAGTTGAGGTCACCAACAGGACCCCACCTGCCTTATACTACCTGGAAAGCTCTAAACCACCTCCGCACTGGAGTGGGACATTGCGGACTCAACATGAAGAAGTGGGGCTTCTCAGACTCTGATAAATGCAACTGTGGAGAGGTAATAATAATGGATGGGATTTATATAGCGCCTTTCTAATACTCAAGGCGCTTAATGTACAGGTACAAGGTACAGACAATGGTCCACCTACAGACTTGCGGCAGAGAGGCATGCACTGTGGGCAATCTCCGCAGAGGCACAGATGTGGCACTGGCTATGGCAAAGCGATGGCAGAACGCCATCTGACACATGTGTGAACGAACGAACCGTTGAGGTCTTGGTTGGATTGCTCTTTGTCAGAGACCTTCCTCTCGACCTTATCGCCATGGGTGGCCCTACCAGGAGCATAGCTCCAGCCGGCATCGCTCTCCGGATCTCAGGACCACACAAGCTTCCCCACCACGACAAGGTGACAATCCACGGAGGTGACAATCCCGTGAGTTGACAATCCACAGACCACATATACACCCTCATTAAAATTAGGTTACTCAATTGTCCAACTATCCACTTCTTCATAAAGTGACCAATTTAATTTAAATCCCACTTTATTCTTCTCAGATATCCTATGCTCTCTCCCAGTTTATTACAGTTGTCTTCCAAGGCATTTTACATTCAGCATTGACTATTTCCAAACTACCTCCAGTCTAAGGAACTGGGACCCAAAACATCATCTGCCCATTCCCTCCACTGATGCTGCCTGACCCAGAGTTAACCCAGCATTGTCTTGTCCAATATTCTAGCATTTGCAGTTCCTTGCAACTCCTGCATACTTCACCGCTTTGGCATTGTAAGTGGTTTTGCACAGCTGTGTAGAGTTCTCTGGCTGAACTACAAGGTCATATCATATACAAATGTAACATCTAATTGAAATTAATGTGGTCAGGGATATGAGTCACGGCTTGGATACTCCACCATACACTCACATGCACAGAGACCAATTCCTGCTCCCATAACAGAATGACTCCAAACTAGTCCACAGCCACCACGGGTTATATCGTCTCAGCCACCCAATTAATCATTTTCAAATGGTTCCATTCTCTCATCCTTCATTAAAAGTCAACACAAAACCAAAATAAAACATTAAGAGGAAAGTATTGTCAAAAAAAGGATGCCTTAGGAGGCACAATAACAGAGGCAGGAGAGAAGCAGAACAAGTAGAGTAGACCCAAGCACAGAGAGAGCACAAGAGTCAGGAATAAAGTCCAAAGGGCTTGACTAGAGTAGTGGTCAAGTTAACAGGTAACATAGTCAAAATAAATTAAAAAGCCACAGGATTAAAAAATCCAGGTCAAGATCAGGTCAAAACCACAATTAAAGATAAACAAGAACAACATGAACACACTCAAGGCAAGGACAAGCATCAGAGCTTAAACAGGGAACTCAATAGGTAACCCAAATGATAATGACTCACAGGTGAAAATACTTCAACATTATTGAACACTAAAACCACAATCTATGCTGCCCTCAGTGGCCAACATGGGATCAGCAGGCTCCGTGACACAGAGAATTGGAGAGGAGGCACGGGTGTGGGAATGGGAAATGGGCAAGTTTCTCCCAGGTGTTTGGAATGTCCTCACCTACCAGATCCATCAGCTTGATTCATCTCACTCCCCAAATGCACACCACATGATCCAATCAAGGCTTCTCTCTCTTTAATCCCACAGTAAACCCCTGAACCCTTACATGTCCCATGTCTTTGCAAGCCGTACTTGAGAGAGGCCATTCAATCAATCAATCTACCTCATTCCCACGGAGACAATGACTATCTGCCTCGCCTAAACTAAACTGTTTATCTAAACTAAACTGAGCCCAGCAACCTTCTTTCCAGGTATTAATCACAGTTTTTTAAAATCTTTTCATATACCAATGATAGCTAAATGTATTTTTCTCCCTATTTATTTATCTAAATAATTTGACCACCTCTGGTTCTTGTTGTTATTACACGGCACCCAATCAAATGAATGACATTCCCCATTGGAACAACAATTATTTTGTCTAGAATAACTCGTTGATGCAAATTGCTTAAACGTATTACTATGTTTTCACATCAGATATGAATATTGTTACATTCAGATGGTTATTCCTGTTCTAGAACGGTGAACTTCACCAATCTGTGCTGAGTCAGTTGATCTTAATCGCAACAGTTCATCTGCTACTTCTTCTATGTAGTTTTTTTTGGCGGTTGGCAAACAACTTTTTAGTGCATTACCGCCACCAACTGGTATGGAGTGTGGATCAAATAACATTATAACTTATATACTAATAACCTATATCTTTCCGAAAAAATTGGTTACCCTGAGAAAAAGCAATAGGATTTGATAGCACTTATATGAATTCTTTTGTAAAATATCTATTAAATCAAATTGTACTTTTTCTTTTCTGAATCGTTCACTCATTTGTCTTCTTTCTTCCTCATACCTCTCACAATGTACAATGACATGCTCTATTGTCTCTTCTTGCCCACAGTATTCACATCTACCTGTATTATGCTTGCCTATTATAAAAAGTGTACTGTTCAGACCAGTGTGTCCAAATCTGATTCTTGAAATTACTGTCTCCTCTTTTCTGTTTTTTTCCTGCACATCTCATTTCTCCCACTTTCCTCTGGACTCTGTAGAACCACCGTCCTTTCCGCTCTTCCTCCCATTGCTTTTGCCATCTTTCCTTCAGTCTTTGCTTAATAATGTCTTTGATTTCAGTTTTACCTATGTTAATACTTAAAAATCAATCTTACTTCTTTTTGTTACCTCTTTTGCTACCTTATCTGCCATTTCGTTTCCTCTAATGCCAATGTGTGCTGGTACCCATAAAAATATGACTGTAAGCCCCATCATTTGAATTCTGAATAGTGTTTGTTGTATTTCAATCAAAATGTCTGGTCTACTGTCTGAATGGCTGTGCTGTAAACTCTTTATTACTAAACTTGAATCTGAACAAATAACTGTCCTTAAAGGCCTGGTATCCTCGACCCACTGTACCGCTAACAATATTGCAATCATTTCACCTGTGTATACTGAGACTTCATTATTGATCCTCTTCCCTACTTTGATGTGAAATTCTGGTACAATAAATGCTATTCCTACTTTATCTACTGAATCTTTTGATGCATCTGTATAAATTTGGACAAAGCTGTAGTATCTGTCAATGTATTCCTGTATGATGAATGAATTATACATACGTTGTTTATCCTTGTTTTTCTGTTCTAATATCGCAGCAGTTCAGAACATCACAGCTGCTTTTCAATGCTCTGAGCTTATTGAGTGTAATCATTAATCAGGAATTCAGTCCAATCAGTCATGGTGAAAAATGTGCCTGTGTGTGTGTGTGGAGTGAACGAGTGTCCATGTGATCATTTCCCATTGCCAATAGCCTGACGCTGAAGAGGTGGTGTCGGAGTTTACAGCCATTCGTGAAACTATTCGGCAGGAGTTTAGTTCTTTCAGGAGCGGTGGAAAGAAGTTGGAACAAAAATAAAACGGAAATTTGCTAGTTTGATATTCCCAGCAAGCAACAATTGAACTGAAGCATAGGGTGAGAATCTTTGGCAACCACTGTTAACAACTAACTCCAGCCCAGAAACAGCAATTGCATGCAAGTGCTTAGGATTCTTTCATCAACAGCACTGAAATTCATCTGCTTGTTGGCAGCGAAATGATTCACATCCTTGGCTAGTGCGACAGTTGAACCCAATGTATCAGACTGCCTGGCCACAGCATCACTGTGCAGATGATTATAAATGGGGTGATCTTGAAGACAGTGCATTTTATACCAAATTTTTAAAAGTTCATGAGCTAATCTTTCATAAGATTATTTCATAGACCAAGAGTTTTTGAATTAAATTGAAAGATGCAGCAGATAAACAATCCCCGTGGCCCATTGGATCCACGCCGACCATCAATCACCCCATTCACACTATATTCTCCCACTTTCACATTCACTCCCTACACACTAGGGGCAGTTTATGGAGGCCAATTACCCTACAAATCCGTACAGCTTTGGTTTGTGGGAGGAAACCGGAACACCCCGGGGAAACCAACACGGTAACAGGGAGAACATGCGAACTCCACACAGACATAACCCGAGATTAGGATAATCGAACCCAGCTCTCTGGAACTGCGTGCTAGCAGCTCCACCAGCTGTGTCACAGTGCCATCCTTAAAACTTTCCTGTGGTTTGATTTTCCAGAAACAGATTGAGTTGCATGTAATTTAGAAATTACAATCTCATTGTACTCTCAAAAATGCTTGCCGACCAATGGATTAAATATAACTGTACTCATTGTGTAGTGGGCAGCCAATTCATGGATAGTGCAGTAGCACGTACCCAATGGAATGCGAGCCAGGCTACACCTGTTGGAGAAGGAGGGGGTTCAGAAATAACTTATCCCTATTGCGATTTTGAATGCCACCCGGCCACTTGAAGAGTGGGAAAAGGCTCTCGCTAATTTTGGAAACTCGACGTTCAAGAGATGAACAGACGCACAATTCACCAAGTACCACAGGTAAACTCAACGCATACTCAGTGTGTGAAGGAATTCCAGTCTCACAAGGATTAGTCTCTCGGAAACATTACAAAGAATCACTGTGCTCTGTGCGAAATTGTGTGAAAGGGCACTTTTTTTCCCTACTTTCATATTTCCAAATCGATACAAAAGAGGGAAATTGCCAAAACCAAACATATGGATTATAAATGAACCGCTGCTCCAGCAGTGCGTGCAACCCGGGTGATTTATTTCAGGGGGCGGGGTGGCTGTGAAGAATTTCACAGTGGATTGGGAAACTGCAATTGGTTTTCTTTCAACATCTGACATGCCTGCCAACTATCGCCAGTCCGTGTATACCAGACACACACATTCACTCACACACGCACATATTCACTCACACACACACATTTCGCTCATATAAACACCGATTCACTAACACACACGCACATTCATTCATTAATATACACAACACACACACATTCACTCATTCCCATACGCGCACACACACTCATGCGCACACGTTCGCTCATATTCATTATCACACGTGTACAGATTAACACACTAATATGGTCACACAATCACTCACGCACCCGCACCAGCACCTGCACTTCCTAGCCTCTACTTCTCTTTCTCTCTCTCTCTGTCTCACACGCACACGTCTGAAATAGTTCCCGACTCCACATTTATTTTGAACTCCTGATGAGTTCCCCATTCCACGGCGGCCGAGACTATTGTTTGATGCTACTTTGGGGGCCTTTGTACTTTCCCTTGTTTTATTTCCGCTGGAGTTGATTTCAAGTTTGTTTCCCTGTTGCCCGCAGCAGGGAACATAGTGGTCCTACAAGGGGACAAGATACACACAGAGCATGATTACTGGAAAGTATTTAATTACCCAGTCCTTTATCATAGAATATCTCAATTTCAATCTTAAATTATCCCTGGATATTTAGTCGTGTAAGAAAGTCTATTTGGCAAGTATGTCTGCCAACGTTCAGAAGCAAGTGACACAAGATGATATTCCAAATACCCTCCTTCATTATTTTACACATAAATAAATCGTTGGGTGGATTTCTGGAGGGTTTTATGTGTCGGTAATCTCTTGGAATTTAGGACTTTACTTCAATC
Organism: Amblyraja radiata; assembly: GCF_010909765.2. Lineage (NCBI taxonomy): Eukaryota > Metazoa > Chordata > Chondrichthyes > Rajiformes > Rajidae > Amblyraja > Amblyraja radiata. The sequence goes on from NC_045989.1 coordinate 10,339,677, forward strand.
AAAAATATGGAATAAGGATCGGATGGACTTTGAGAGATTTATGGCGGCACAAGGAACTGTAGATGCTGAGTTTCTCCAGCACTTTTGTCTACCTTCGATTTTCCAGCATCTGCAGTTCCTTCTTAAACACTGTAGATGTGATGTGTGGAACTCTTTTCAAACTGAACTTTGCCCCTCAAAGAATGGGGTCAGCCCTTTGAGTTGACTCCTCAACTTTGATCGAATATAAATCCAATAGCAGATGTGTATTCTCGCCGAGATTTTCGATACGATGTCTATACTAATTTATGTGTGTTTGATGCTGTTGGTACATTTTCAGTACTTCGAAATTAACTTCAGAGGAACAGGATTTTGTCGCTACAGATCGGAAACGCTACAGCAAGGATTGACTAATGTGGTGATTGTTAACGAAACGACCAACCTCTTTCCTGTACATTTTAGAAAAGGGAAAGACCCGACCGAGGAAACTTTTAGAGGCAATTTACCATGTCATTACACATGGCACAGTGAAATATAATCGTTACCAGAGTCAGTCAACGGCGGCGTTATTCCGTATGAAAGTGTGGGCAGGGGATAGGTCCGTTTTAAACCAGTGTTGATCTTGTAATGCTTAATACGTTAAATCCTATCCTCGGGTGAGAGCGTGTAAAGAACAGGAAATATAGGCACCAGGGAAACGCATATTGTAAACTGTTACTGTGATTGATGACCGGTATCAGAAACCTCGAAACTAATCACCCCCTCCCCCCTTACCTACTCTCTCGGTCCTTGGAACCAGATCAAAACTCCGCTCACCATCTAAACTCTTCCAAACTCTTTGACACCTCTCGGACGAGAACGAAACCTCAACCACGTTCACTCACATCCTCCTGAACGCCCCTCCCTCCCGAGGCTCGGAACTCTGTCTAAACTTTTCTATTCCCAAGGCAACGATTTCTCGGCCACGGAAACCAATACAAAAAATAATACCCGGAGCCAAAGAAACGGTTTAAGGCCGGCTTTATTTTAAGAACAAAATCACTTAACATTTTCCAAACGGAATCTTTGTACACTGAATTACCTCTTAAAGTGCTGTTGTAATAACATCGATAATATACAAAGATAGTTTTGTTTACTCCTCGATCTCGGGTTGAGAAACGCAAATAAATAATAAATAAATCAATAAATTACAACCATTAAATACTTTACGAATGAAATCACATTACATAAAGATAAATTGCACGTAACCACTTATTTGTTTTATGAGCAATATTTTTTTTTTTAAATAAGTGGACATTGAAAGCCAAACAGGTAGGGTGTGTGATATGACTCTGAGGTCATCGATTCATTCTTGATATAGAAAATTTCGTGCCCGGACACCTTGGATAGATATTCACATCGGCCATCGACAAGTACAGATATCCCCCTCACCTCTCCCGGGTGCCGGCGCTGTGCACCCCTTAAGCTTCTCTGTTTGCACCTTTATATTAAAAACTTCTTTATTATATACAGTACTAAGGATATTATTTTTATAACACCGCTTGTGTCGTGGTGTGAAAGGCTGCTTGGTCACTGCGGAAGCAGGGGCGATTTGAAGGAGCAGTTTCCTGTGCAATGTCTTGGGGTCAGCATTTTACAAGAGAAATGGTGAAGAGCGTCGTGCGCTTCTGGTGCAGAGAGGTGGAGAGGGAACAGAAAAAACAAAAGTTAGAAACTGACAAGGTTTGCAGTCTGAAGAAGGGTCTCCACCCGAAACGTCACCCGTTCCATCTATCCAGAGATGCTGCCTGTCCCGCTGAGTTACTCCAGCATTTTGTGGCTGTCTACGTTTTGTAACATCTGTCTTGTGAGCCTTGATCTGAATCACATCCTAAATATGTGCTAAATATTGTCTTTAATACCACGCCTGATTCCACCCGGTAGACGGTTCTGTCCATTCTACCTGTACATGTTACCTCTGGGCGAAGCCTCAATTGCCTAACTCTTCCCCTCTAACTCTGCCTAAAAGAGTGAGTGTTTGGCCAATCGCGTTACCAGAGTTCTGGTTCAATTGCTTCAAGCGCCAACATCGCTACATGAGAAAAAAAAATCATCTCGTTGCCTTTCATTAAATATATAAAAGTACGCTGTTGTCGCGAATACCTTTTCCTCCAAAAGTTATTATTGTTCCCGAGCCAACATTTTAATTCACTCCCTATTACATTCGCGTCCCTCTCACTTTCCAGTCGCGCCTGCCTTGTGTTGTCTATTCTTCGTCTTTAATATATTTTCGTCTCTCCTAGATCCTCATTCTCTCTTCCACCTGGGCCCCTTTCGTTTGGAATAAGCATTGTCTATGCCACCTCGCCCCTCCGTCTCTAACCGGAGATGATTAGGAATGGAGACACCCTTACCTTTCAGTTTCTGTTGAATGGCGTACCGCGCCTTTCTTTCTTGGTCCAGCTCATTACAGAGGGTGTCTGTCAAAACCAAATGATTCCGTCACTGAGAAAAGCAGCAGAACATAAACTAAAGGGAACTCCAGCCAGTCTCAATGTCAATTAAAGAATTAAAAAAAAAACAGCCACAGCTTGTGTTTCTTTTTAATCTCTCCTTGCAAACTCAAATGAGTTCTGGCTGAGCAGTCAAAACTCACGCGCTATTTAGATTTATCCGTGAAGCAGCCAAATGCTCCCAGTCCATTGAGGTGAATTGCGCTGCAAGGCACACCAGTTGAAAATTAAACCAAAGTTAGGCACTACTTCACAGGTAATTTTACGCCTCGGTTTTTAATTTAGACAGCTTGAAATTGCAGTGGAAGAAAAAATTCAATCATTTATTTGTAATGATGCCTTGGAGCCGTTTGAACATGTAGGAGCTGCACAGATTACCGAGAAGGGAAGGACGCTGCCGCGGTAACACAGCAAAAGGTCAGTGCTACTGCAATTGAAATTATTGGAAAATAATTCCACCACAAATGTTCTTAATGCACTGGGTGAGATGCTTACTAGAGACTGCGCAATTCACTGCTATAAACGCCGGCACGTAGTGCCATTTACCTCGAACGATCTGGAGTTGTTGAACCATCTCTTCTCGGTAGGCCAATTCCCTCTTCATTTGATCCTGAAAACTGTCTGTAGAAAAGTAGGGCAGAATTCAAGTTAATATTTGTTGACATACTTTTAGTGCCATCCAGAATAGACCGACTTCCAAAAAAAAAATCCTCTTCGTTTTTGTTCCACTGGGTTCAATCCCAATTAACTATTTTGTTTTCCCCTGCAACTGACACCAACGCCCTTCCTTTACCCAATAACTGTCCTATTTTAGGACTTTACATGAACGCAGTTGAATTTCTGACTGATGAAGACAATATGTTTGTATCATAGCAGCGTTCAGGCAGTTTCCCTTGTATGGAAATGTTTTAAAATGTTGTATGTAGCTCGTTAGCACTTGCACTGATGTAGAGCACTTTCGTCAACGAGATTTGTTTTTAAATGTGCTCTAGAAATAAAATTGACTTGACTTGACTTAAAAGAATAATACAGGTGTTTTAAGAAGTTGGAATCATTGCTGGATGATCCGCAAGGACATGCGAGATAGCTTGAACAAATGGTTTCAAATCATATGATCCCCAGAGATAACTTTCTCCCCCAGAAGAGCTTCACACTAACTTACCTTTCAGACTCTGAAATTCGCGCTCTAATTTCTTCCTAAGATCCATTTGTTCCAAGAGTAGTTTTTGAAGTTCCTCTGAAACAAGAACACGAGGGGGTGATAACTCTTCAAGGATCTCCAAATGTGCGAGGGTTGGATAAAAGTGTTGGAGTAACTCAGCGGGTCAGGCAGCATCTCTGGAGAGAAGGGGTGGGCGACGTTTCGGGTCGAGACCCTCAGACTGAAAGCGCGAGAGTTAGGGTCACTGAACAGCCCGGTATATGTCACTAAGATGCACAGGGCGAGGGGGGAATGGATGTTTTTGGCCGGTTGGCTCGGAAGTCATTCGGGAGGGGTGTTGCCGCTGATTAAAGCCCCGCCACCAACTTTAAAACAGGTCCTGACTTGGCTTATTGAGGGTTAAATGCGCTTTGGTTCACATTGACGCCATGGTCAGCGATTAGCCGAATAGATGGGAGTTGCCACATACACTGACTGGTCAACTATTCACCAAGACCCTGCGCATTTTTCCATCCTCACCCTTTAGGTAAAATAACAGTAACGCGTTTAAAAAAAAATCGAAATCAATTTGTATTATGATTTATTAATGAAAATAATTTAAACAAAACTGCAGCCGCTGCACATCTGAAATAAAAACAGGTCATGCTGTAATTCTGATGAGACGCCTTCAACCTGAACGTTAACTGTTTCTTTAACCACAGATGCTGTCAGACCCGATGGGTTTTACCGGCATTTTCTGTTTAGTTTATTATTATCCAACGTATTTTAATTCGCGGGTCAGTACTCCTTGTGACACTTGAGAAATTTAAACCAAATGGCACTGCTCAAAATTCTCAGCATCAAGCGAACGCTTCGAGTATCGATGTACAGGCGGCCGACTCGGGACAGCTAATATGTTCCAATCTAACTGGTATGTGGAAATGTGTAACTTTGTAAACATCTCATGTACAGAAAATGACAACCCATTCATTTCTGCTTCAGTTTGCATTGCAAATAAAAAGTCCGAGGACAGCTGGACAAAATGTGACCATCCCCCCCCCCCCCCCCCCCCCCCCCCACACACACACACACACACACACACACACACACACACACACACACAAAACTCGAGGCTGTGTGAAACTGGGACAGTACCACAATTAACTACATTTGAATTTTATAAATCCAGTCTGCGTCTGCGAATAAATAAAACCAGCGCTTGGACCTTTCAGTGCAGGCTCTATAAAGCGTCAGGGGATTTGATTGTTATTTTAAAGCGTCATTAAAACTCCTGGCTCAACTTTAAATGATGGGAATTTTTGAATCGTTCAAATTAATATAAAATATGACCAATGATTTCAGGAGAATGAAAGTGATGAAGATCATGGTTGGCTTCCCTGCGCATGTGATTGCGAGGAAGTACGTTTGTAATTTGATGAAAGAATCCTAACCCAGAGTGACCTGGACAACATCTACTCGAAGTTTCTGCCCCCAAGCAGTAGATGTATTAAAAACAAAGAAAGTCACAAACGCACACCTTTGCCCATATTTTCGATGTCTTTTTCCACCAGTTGTGTTGGCGGGCTCTCCAGTGTAATGCCATCTTCACCTGGATAGGGAGGAGCAGACACAGAGATGAACTCAATCACAATGTATCTGTTTATATCTAACCATACTTTATTAGCTACCTGCTCAAAGACAGCCTTGTTTCCCCGAGTCCGTTAATTGAATGGAGTGCAAGCCATTACATCACACGCCATCTGAGCCCGCTTGTGTTTCAGAATGAGAATGCTCTCAATGAATGTCTCAAATTAAATTGACCAAAGAAAATATGGAACACATTGGATTTCCCGCCTAAAAGATACACCTGGGGAATAATCTACTGACAAACTCACGAGAATTGCACCGATACTTGTTATGTATAAGATAATTGGTATAAATATTGGTGCAACTAACACTTAAGTTCATAATAAGTTCATAAAACATTGGCGGCCATTCGGCCCAGCGAGTCTGCTCCGCCATTCGATCATGACTGATCTATATTTCTCTCTCTCTATCCCATTCTCCCGCTTTCTCCCCGTAACCTTCGACGCACTTACTCATCAAAACTGACATTTCTATCTTTACATTTTAATGTTAAATGCCAAATGCGAGCTTTAGTGAAGAGTTGTTGCAACTTGAACCGAGGGCTGTAATTCCTGCTGGTGAACCTGCTGGTCGCAGGCCGACACACTCACCCCGCTCAATACTGCCAGAGGTTTCCTGCGAGACGCTCCCCTGGTCCTGAAACGATTTCCTCGACTCCGAGTCCTCCGCCGAGCACTGATTGTCTTCCTTGACTTGCTCTTGGAATAGAACAAACCGATTTTCAGAGAGAGAGAGAGACAGCAACCCGGGACTCTGATTCTAAATACAAATCTGGCAGCAGTGGGCCGGATCAAGGCACCCCCATTATAGGCTGGCATTATCAAAGGAGCTCGCTTTCACACTCAATGCGCTAAATCGAGCCTCGGCCATATAGGCAAACCTCGTCTTCTCTATCAACACGGTTCCTGTTTACTTGCCATATCCCAGTTTTAATTACAAATTTAAAATATGAATGCGTTTACGTGAAAATGAACACTTGTTGAATGACATAGTATACGGTAGACCACTTCGCCCATCGCTCATGTGGCGACTATTTGACAGAACACTAATCAGTTCCATCCCTGGGCCCTGAGTTTCAAACAAAACATGTTTAGCTCGCATATTTGGGATCCGCTTCCGCCCCTGCCCCAGTGCATTCCAAATGTGTTGCTTCTGCGACCACAGTTAAACCTCCAGCCAATAGTTGTCTTTAAAAACTCAAAGTGCTGGAGGAATCATCAGCCCGCCCCGCGTAAACTTTCCTATCACATTCACAGACGAGGAGTTGAGTCTACAGTTCAGGTGGGTTTCGCTCTTGGGCCTGGAGCTGGAACCAGGCCACGAGTAATGGCAGCGAGTTGGAGGGGGGGGGGGGGGGTATGGATGGGACTTGGGGGAGTGGTTTACCGGCGGCGTCTGCACTGCAGATGTAAACGGGCGCGAGAGCCACCGTGGCAGGAGTCTTCACACTGTGCACATCCTGGTCGTGCGAAAATACCTGAAACAGACAAACATTGAGAAGCAAGCTCCAAGGGGTTAGTTACTGCAACGCGCGAATCACCCAAAGCTCTTGGTTCACATTCTCTCTCTCTGTGTCACCTGGGATCATTTCCACCAATTTGTCGCTCCGAGCCCACCCTCCCCACAAAATCCTCGGGATTAAATAAAAAACTTCGAACCTGCAGTTGGCATTATACTCCATTTGCGTGCATACATGCAATTATTGAATACTTGAAAGAAAATAACACAAATTACAAAGCAACCCAACAAAACATTGACGATTTCGCTCTCTCAATTTCAGCCGAATTAAACAGGCCTCATAATCGAGTTAATTACATTCTATTCAATGTGACTGGATGCTAATTCTAAAGTGTCAGCGGGCAAACCCCATGCGCCGTTGGCTCCATGTTTAGGATACTACAAGACTGCTAATGCATTGTAAATATTTGGGTTATGTGTATCATTTAACCACGGTGCTTAGTTTTATCTCTACAAACTGAATCTTATAACTCGACATGGCTTTTTTGTTTAAATAACGGAACTCGTAATTCAGGTAGAAAAAGCTACCTCGTGGTCTTCCTCTTCTATACTCTGTTCGTCGTGTCTCGATTCTTCAGATCCTTGCTCAGTGTAAGGTGTAGCCAGGGGCTCTGGGTGGGACATTTCGTGAGCGGGTTCTGGGTTGCTGGGGGTTTCTTGGAGTGGGATAGTTGGCGAGGCTTCATCCTCCGGACATCGGTTCGACTCCACGTCCACCTCCGGCTCCTCTCCGTCGCTCTCCATGTCGGGGGAGGCCGACCTGTAGCTCGAGGTCTCGCTCATAAAATCCGGCGACATGTAGCCGTGCCTGGCGCCGTTGTACACTTCCCTGTTGCCGTAGAGCTTGGCGATGCTCTCCGCGTCCTTCACCACCGGCCGGAAGGCTGAGATGTAGCTGAGTTTACGTGGAGTCAGAGACACCGCTTCTATGGTCCTGGCCTCGTCTCCCGACCTCTCCTCCTCATTCCTGGAGTGGGTACTCGAACACCGCTCGCTGTCCGCCAGGCTGTCCTTGGGGGTGTTGCTGCTTCGGTCACTTTGCTCCGACGCGTCCATTTCATTCTGCCGACCGTTCGGGTTGTCGGCGACTTTGGCTTGAGCTTGTGGATAGGGGGGCACTGGGAGAGTGCCGGCCGCCGGCCAAAACATGGGAAAGGAAGGGTAGACAGCGTCCTTGTTGCCCGACCAGAACATGCCAGGGAGGCCGGCCTGCGTCTTGTCTCCGACCACGTTGGCTTCGTCTTTCTTCTGACACAGCCCAAAGGTCGGGAATCCGTAGGGATGCGGGAACATGGGAGGAGGGATCTTCTGCAATATCCCGAACCCCTTGCTGGGCACCGGGATGACGGGGTAACTCCTCACGTTGTTCCCCAGGCTGAGACCTCGCCCTTCGTCCTCGCATCTCATGGCTTTGTGAGGGATGTCCGAGCTTCTGGGCGGCATGGAGTTGGGTCCGTGCGCCTTCAGAGCCGAGGAGCCTCCGGATCCGTGGTTGGGGAGGGTCCGTTTGCGACTGCCTCCATTAAACATGGCCTTGACATCCTCCCATGCATGTGCCAAGTAATCACTCGGTATTTTGTCGGATAGTTTGAGGTGTCTCCGCCAGGAGTTGAAGTTAGCGGCGTCTGGCTGGGTATATTTAGCATCCGGGATTCTGTGAGAATGGAAGATGAATTTATTTGGAGAAAAGTACATATTGCAATAACTGCATTTAATGCACTTGGCGCGAGAGCTGTTATACCTCGCTGGGATGAAGTTACCACGAGAACCCCAGGCGCACGCGTGGGATACATCGAATGCAAAGTTCTCGGGGAGTTTGGGGGGTGAGTGCTCGCCTAGAAAAGACTTGCAGAGCCGTTCCGCCTCCCGTTTGGTGATCATGCCGCATCTTCTGGAGGAGATGGGCATGGCTCCGGCTCGGCGCAAGATCTCCAGCTGGACTGGGGTGCACTGGACACAAGTGATCCCCAGGGCCACCCTCCTGTTGTGGATCTCGTTGTAGCTGTAGTTTTTCAGCAGCGTGTTGGAGATCTGGGCCAGACACAGTCTCTCCTGGCCGTCAATCACCAAAGACACAATGGGCAGCCCGTACAGGACCGCCTCGCCCACAGAGTTGGTCTTCAGGTTGCTGGAACCGGGGTGGTCAGGCTGGGTGTAAGGCTGAAGTTCCTGCTTTGAGGTTGGGGAAGAGGCGGTGTCGTTCACTGCTGACAACTGGCTAGAAATCTTCTCCATTCCGGAGTATCTGCGGAGAGGAGGCAAATGAAATGCGCCAACATTCTATACAAATATATATATTTTTTCTTCAAAAAAAAATGATTTCCCGAAAATTAACCATGCTACGAAAATGCACAAAATTTCGCGACGCGGAGCCTGTATCAGTGCAGACAATTCGTGACCAACAATTAAAATGATTCATCATGCAGCGAGATAATTGAGAGAAATATTTCCCATATAAATAAAGGGGCTTCTCGTTTATAAATATCTAGCACCCTGTCTCTGCTTAAATGGCCATTATGTAAAGACCCACCACAAGCGGATATATATATATATTTAGAAAATGCAATTTATTTCAAATAACTGCAATCATCCCCAAATTTACAACGTTTAAAAAAATGGTGATCGCTCGTTTGTTTTTACTGGGACTCAAATCCTCCTCAAATGGGAGCAAGATGACCCGTAAATGGAAAACATGATCCAATGTTAATCATTTATTTGATAATTAAAAAATATAAATAAGTAGCATCTCCAGGCGCTAAGACAGCGATATAACGTTTATACATCCCAGTAATTGCAAAAATGATTGGTGCCAGACCCTATACATACAAAACTAATATGCTTGCACAAAAAGGACCGCAATTTTCATTTTTGTTTTAATCCGAGTTGCTTTTATTTATTATCGGTTCCATTCCTACCTGCACGGGGGGTAACTTCGGAATTGAAGAAGAGCCGTGTTTTGGAGGACAGGGTTATTCTGTGATGTAGAGAAGAGAAACTGTATTTGCAGCTGAACTGACTCTTTCAATATTTTAAAAGCAAGATGTGTGTTTTTTTTTTTTTTTAAAGATCTCTTAAAATAAACTTAGTTCGCTTCCGATGCGGTGCAATCCGTGAGAGCCATCATCTTGCCAAAAGGTATTTAATCCAGAAACGGCAAGCGAAAGGATGAACGACGAGGTTTAAGTACCCCAGCGATTTTACAATAACGATTGATACGCTCAATTAGTATTTACATCACACCGCTAGCCCGGATCAGATAAGTGAATGGGTTTAAATCGGGGAAGCTTCCTACATTATAGATCACAACTACTGTTTGGGAAAGCTCCTGTTTGGTGGGGAAAATAAAATCAACCCTGAGTACACACAAGGAACGTAACTTTAAACGTGAAGCGTTAGAACCGTATCCTGGGCCAGGCAAGTAAAATAGGCTTATTTAAACAGACCGGAACATTAGGTGTAATTATAACGTAGACACCAGTAATGCACTTTAGGAAGATAGCATCGTGAATAAAGCCGTTCTCATCTCTCTGTCTCTCTCTCTCTCACACACACACACACACACACACACACACACACACACACACACACACACACACACACACACACACACACACACACACACACACACACACACACACACACACACACACACACACACACACACGCGAAATAATCAAAAATTTTAAAAAAGGAATTAACTTTACCCGATATGTGTGTTCAATCCGAACGCAAGGTAGTCTTCCAATATTGCGATGATAAAAGTTGTTGCGGGGAAGACATGAGGCGGCGATGTTTCTATCCACTGCCCGTTCCTTTATCCGTTCCGAAGCGGCCAGGGGACTGTGGAACTCCTGTCCCGCAGTGTGTAATCCCTACACCCCTTGTTCTTCTCTCTCCCTCTCTCCCTCTCTCTCTCTCTCTCTCTAGGAAGGGGGTGGGGTGGGCGGCTTACTTCAAGGAAGGTCTCGCAAATCCATGTCCCAAAATTGTCCCTTCTCCTCAACGCAACAGAACAACCACATGGTAACTCAATGGGTGCGATGCTGATCTTTAGTTGAATAGGTTTACATCGATCAAGTGACAGCTAAAATAATACGAAGACACACCCACTTAGCGCCAGCATATTTACATTAACTGTTTGTCTACGGGACGCTCCTGAACGTCAATCATTATTTTCTGTCAATCAACTGATGTCTCATCCACTTACACCTTGAGCAGGTCAGAGAGCGAGAAAATGAGGCGAAATCTGTAAGCTCTGATACTTAGAGGTAAGCGCATCTTTTTATGAAGCTTGTGGTGGGAAAGGAGGGAGGTGGGATAATGTTAGTGGTATTTTGCGTTCTTCTACCTTGTTTATTTCGGAAGACCCCAAATACATCTCATCAGCGACCATTCACAGCTTTTATTTACAAACGTTTCGACAGGGCGAGAAGGAATACCGTGTAATTGCGCGAGAAATATCCCGCGATCGCTCAACCGCTTAGCTGATTTTTTTCTTAAGTGTTTCAAATTAAAAGGAGAAAGATCCACGCACACACTTGCACCGTGTACTCGGTGTGTTTCAAATGGGTTGAAATTAACACATCGATTGAAGGAAGAGAGGAGAGAGAGAGAGAGAGAGAGAGAGAGAGAGAGAGATATATAGATAGGATACGTCAGAGAGAGCTCAGAGAGAGAGAGCTCTCTCTCTCTCTCTCTCTCTCATCTCTCTCCTCTCTCCTCTCTCTCTCGCTCTCTCTCCGCTCTTCTCTACTCTCTCTCTACCTCTCTCTCTCTCTCTCTCTCTCTATCTCTCTCTCTCTCTCTCTCTGCTCCTCTCCTCTCTTCTCTCTTCTCGTCCTCTCTCTCTCTCTCTCTCTTCCTCTCTCTCTCCCTCGCTACCTCTCTCTCGTCTTCTCTCTCTCATCTCTCTTTCCCTCTCTCTCTTGATCTCTCTCTCCTCTCGCTCTCTCGTCTCCCTCTCTCTCCTCTCCTCTCTCTCTCTTTCTCCTCTCTCTCTCTCTCTCTCTCTCCCCTCTCTCTCTTTCTTCTCCGTCGCTCATTCCCTTTCATCTGGAGCCTCTGGTAAGAGGGCCCTCGTTGGAAAGTGGTGGTAACCAATTAATGTTATACAAAAGGCACCATGAAATTCATCCCATTTGTATCTGTTAATAATGCTACACGAGATAATTACGAACCAGGAAAATCAGAATGTAGTGATTATTTTCCAACACACTGGGCGTTTAGAGGGACCTCGAGGGGCCGGCCGCATGCACAGTTCGTTGAGTTGTGCCTCGAGGCAAACTTTTTAAAGGGAGCCTTCCTTTGTTGGGTCTTGATGAGGCAGCTTTTATTGAGCATCCACGTTTACAGAATCGCCTTTAATTAAATCTAATGTCACCAGAATAAAATTCCGTGCAGCGGCAAGCGAGAGCAACAAAAACTGAGGTGAAGCAGGGGCGATAAAAAAACTTAAAGAGGAAAATCGGCCGCTAAAGTTTGCGCGCAGCCGTGCGGATTGTAAGTCCTGCATTTAAAATTACTGTAACTTAGTTCTTTAGCGGAAAATGATGGTTTGTGTCCGTTTCTTTAATGTGGCTTGAAACGTCAGTCTGTAGACGTGTGGTGCTGCTCTGTGTACATAAACACTGATATATTTGTGCAATATTCTGCGGTAAGCGGTGGAACGGAATGCCGACTCTATTAACTATTTATAACCTGATCAATAACCATCATTTAGCCCTGCTGCGGACATAACTGCGCTATCAATGATTCCCGACTTGCATCATCTTCAATATATTTTTTTCTCAATTATTTTTTTCTAAAATGATTAGCCATTTGAAGATAGTTCCACTTGTGTCCCGTGTACAGAAGTGTACAATAAACGCTGTCCGGTGTAAACGTGGCTTGCTGCATATACTTGTTTATGAAATGTATATACAGTCACTGGCACATAGTTTGTGTGGGAGAGTTGCGTCCAAACAAGACCACACGTCCGATTGTCAAGTTGATCATTCATAAAATTGCAATTTTGGTAAAATAACTGTTACAGGCTTATAGTTCAATAAAAATAGAAATAGTTCAACAATAGCTCATAATATATAGACACACAGTCTGCTTCAGTGTGAATTAACTTCTATCACCTATTTGGTCATTATATCGAAGGGTCTAGGTTTCCAAATTCTTCTTGGTAAGTAAGTATCTCTATATCTCTCTCTCTGTCTCTCTCTGTCTCTCTTTTTCCATCTTTCTCGCTATCTATCTATCTATCTATCTATCTATCTATCTATCTATCTATCTATCTATCTATCTATCTATCTATCTATCTATCTATCTATCTATCTATCTATCTATCTATCTATCTATCTATCTATCGCCTTTGTCTTTGTTTTTGCAACATGACGCCGTTTACTGCTCTTAATGGACACGTTAATTAAACTGTAATTAATCATACTGTCTGGATTCAAATTTGAACAGTTACACTAATCAAACAGAACTTAATAACGCCCAGGAAACTGCCCCGAGCTATTACTTCTGTTAAGCAGACTTGTGTTGAACTAAAGAAAGGTTTGGCAGCGGTTCTTCTCGCCATATGTGTTTTAAACCGCTTCTAAACAGGAGAATTTCGCGAGAAGGGAATTTGCAAATTTCCACTAAAACGCAATCCCACGTTTCATCAGGAACGTTGACAATTGTCGGTTTGTCGAAATGCAAACTAAAAGGCATTTAACTCTCTTTTTTGTAAAGTATTATTTGTTTAACTGACATCGTGCATTTGATACTCTCTCGGGGAACTGCAGCCAATGTAAAATTTATGAAGCAGAGACTCATCGACGTAAACCTGATATTGTATTTCGTTTCAGCTTTCAGGAGCGTCGACGTTAGCTCTTTCTCTCAGCGCTCCTCAATAATTAGAATGTTATTCGGTAATTATTCGCTTCCATTTAATTATTCAGAGGTCAGACCGAGTGTATCATTGCGCCCAACTCATCCGAGCTTCGATCGCCCAGCGAAAAGGCCCTAGTCTCTGAACAACCCTTGTAAACACAGCAACAACACCTGGCTTGTCACTTAGGTTGTGGGTTAGCTTGCGATTTTTATATAGATACACAGACACACACACAATATTCAATCGTTATACAATTCACTACACGACAAGCAATAATGAACGGTTCCATACAGAGTTGAAGGCACGAGGACAGTGAGTAAACCAAAATATTCCCGCAATGAAGATAATTACAACGCGCCCGCCAATGTAAGCGCACACACGCACACATGCTCTCAACTCAAACTCAGTGACGTTCATTGCATTTCATACGAGGTTACACTTTTACAAGTAACAGTCATCTCGTGCTTAGATATCAGTCCCAATAAATGTGCCCAGGCTGCCTGTAAAACTACCTCACCTGTTTAAGACTTAACAATCTAAAGTTCCATCTTTCTCGAAAGTGTTCGATGCAGAATACGGCGGGTGTCAAAATCCTTTCATTTAAATCATGTATTTTTTTTTAAATAATCCTTTCAACGTATACAAAAAAGGTGATACGTTCCGCAATAGACAGGTGTAAATAAATGCATCAATAACTGAGTCTTGTTTAATGTAAGGAACATACGTCGTTACAAACCCCCATTATTCAGTTCTGGAACATTTAAAACATCATTTGAATGGACTTGGTTACGCGGGCCCCATCTGTCACTAACCTCGTCTCATCTCAGTCAATGAGCTTTTCCCTTTTGTGAACCCTTTCCCTTTTATCAATCCATAAGTCAATCGAAATTCGTCCCCAAAGTTGTTTTGTTAAGAAACGTGACACCGCGGCGGGCGGGCGGAAGGGGGGACACAAGGGCCCGTTGCAGAGTTGAAGTGAGTGCAGAACGCGTGGAAACCAGAGCATGCAATTGGCGGGACTAGAGATAAAAACAACTCCACTCCTGCACACAGCTCACACCAGCCTCTGAAAGGAAAGCCTACTTCGCCGGTCCTTGCCCTTAGATCTGTAAAACTGGGTGGAACATTTCCTTAATCATTTGTCCATTAGTCAATGTTAATTGCAATACAGGCTAGTTGTCAGTGCCCCTACACATGACACGTAACAATCGATAAATATCATTGGGTACTTCAGGTAAAATTAAAATGCATTTAGTGCATGTTAAATCTGATTTTTAAAACCATTATATCACTCCTGTGAACTAGGGGGTCATTCAACGGATTTTTCGCACACTGGCTTTTACCGCTCACTTCAATTCACAAACACAGGCAGACCCTCATATACAAGCGCGCATAGATATATATATACATGTGTGTGTGTGTAAGTAAACCAGCGTCTTTAAGTCTCTCGCACTAAATCCCCGTACCAGGACTAGGCGGAAAGTTAGTTAGTTGTGTGTGACAGAGGCATGTGCTGCGTTAAAGACTAGCCCCTGAATGAAACCCCTTTTTGTTTAATGTTTGCCTTTGTGAATTCACCACAACGTTTATTGTTGCAACACTGAAATGGGAATTAGAATATTTTGGGGGGCAGTAATATAGATATTTTAGACGCCGTGCTGTCTGTGGGAATTGCCAATCTTCAAGCGGGAATCCCGGCAAGAGTGAACAAAATGTATATTTGAATAACTGTCAAGGATCTCGTACGTAAACTTGAAAGAAGCGAAAACATTACTGAATGGAGAAATGTGATTTGTGGTTTAACAATTCACAAGCGACAACTGCGTGAGATCTTAATAATTTCCTTTACAATTAGTTAAGCATATGTTCTGAATTGGAAATGAAATACAGGTTTTGTAACCCTACCTGGGGTTTTGTGCGGTATCAGACACAAAGCCTTTCATTTGACTGGCGCCGTCCACTCTGGCAGGGCGTCCCAACGCCATATACAGCCAATGGAGTGCTTTCCAAATGTAATCACTCATTAGGTTAGGGGAACTAAATCTAACGCGGATTTAAATTGGAGCGGGCGCGGGGGAGATGTTGCAAGATCTTGCCAGGGCTGGAAATGGTCACAATTAGGAAAAATCCATAGCAATTGTTTTCTTTGGAATAGGGGAGCTTGCGGAGAGCTTTAATTGAGATATACAAACATGTGAGGCGCCGAGATAGAGCAAATAGGATAGACTCGTTTCTTTTAGCAGAGATTTAATGGAAAAAGGGCAGCATAAATGTAAAGTAGTTTCAGGAAGGATTCAAGAGACGAGAAAAATAGATTCACCCAGAGTGTGGCGGATGTTAGGATCAGATCTCCGGCCTGGCGAGGGTGCCGAGAGAGAAACCCTCACACATTCTGAACATAATTGAATGTTCAGTTGAAGAGCCGGGGCCCGCTTGTGACAGTCCCAGTGCTGGGTGTGGTATTTGACGGGGAAGATATTTTTAAGTAGTGTAAAATGCCAAATGCATCTTCAATTTCCTTGGTATCCCGTGATTTCTAAATTCGGTCCCGATCACATCAAGCCTGGTTTTTGTTTTAAAACAAAAAACAGAAAATGTTCCTTTCAAACTATTTTTTTTTTAAATGAACAAACTCCAAATTTGAAACGCAATGTTTATAAGTTTCCCAAACTACTATTTGATGAGAAGCTACAATGGGGAAATGTCAGGATGATGACACCTTCATCAACAGAGAATACATCATTTCCATCCACCTTGAGTCACCCGTAGCGTTTGTCAGCTTTCAATCCGCCTTCGTGTGTTTGATGTATTTCTGCAGGGAGAGGTGAATGAGGAATCTTGTAGATAAAGGATGAATGAAGTTGAGGGGACTCGAGGACTAGAAACACCAGGGTGGGTCAGGGTGAGTCGTGTGCCCTGTAACTTACAAGTGCGAGTCTGTCAACTTCAAGGGGATTGGGAACGGAATTGTGGCTGAAATCTTAATGGAGTTACTCCTCGCTGCGTTTGTGGAAGGGGTTCCCCATCCCGTTTAATAAACGCCCAGTACGCAGTATTTGCCATCAAGATTTATGCCGCAGCTTCCACGAGCCTCACCGTTAGTTATAAGGATTGACCCCAGGGTAATTATTAAGTATATGTTATTAAGACCTATTTTTACAAAACGGGGCGCTGATAATTTAACTGCGCGAATTGCAAAGTGATCTATTCACCTATACCCGCATGATGGCGTTTCAGATCTCGGCAAAGGCCTAATGTCCAAAGTACCCAGCACAATATCCCCTCAGTAACTCTCCGTGCGAATCATTCGCCTGTAATTCTCCAGACACGAAACATAAGGAGCATTATCCTAAACATGCGTTGTCATATAAATACATCTGCCTTCCAGTGAGAGAGAGTCTGTCCCAATAATAATTCATCTGAAAGGAGTGCGGTCTTTTTGCCTCGACAGTTAAGCAGCATAGAGTGAGTTGCATTTTAATGACTGTCCCAGCAACTTATACCGTTGGCAAATAATTTGTGACATATTAATTCAGAGGGATGGTGAAAAGTAAAGTGTCTGGGCCAGATTTGGATAGAAACAAATGACCCCCCTGTTTTAACCTTTGAAGCATGTGGGGGCATCTTTGTGGAGAGCGGGAGAATCCACATGGGTATTGGGTGGACGTTGGGAGGGGGGGGGGCTATCCTTGTTGTAGGGAGGGTGTGTGAGAAACGGGGGGTGGGGGGGGGGGGGAGAGGTGATGTAATCACATCCCACTCCCCCCCCCCCAACATTATTTATAGTTCAAAGCGTTTTGTGGTCAAGACGTTTTTGAATTGTAATTAAAGCCAGAAGCGTGGCAACCAAATTGCGCACAGGAAGACCTCAGAAACATCAGAACGGTGGTGATTAAGGAAGCTGTTTAAAAAAAATAAATGATGTCGGTAAAATAGATGAATATTGAACTCAAAAGGAGCAATTGGATGGTGCAACGCTCCCTCTGCACTGTATATTCCCATGTCCCTCCATGCCCCTTTCTTGGAGCCTGTCTGAATCACACCGGGCACCTGTCCCGGATTGATGGCATGTGTAAGAAAAGTCAGCCTCTGGCGAGGACCATTCCGAGTCTAATAGTTAGGTTTACTGCGCATTTAGTTATCCGTAATTATAAGAACCTCAAATCCTTTAATGCTTTTGGAGCGTAGTCTCACAGATAACTGTCTATAAATCGAGTCAATTTGTCGAGCGCCAATGTGAATGACTTAATCAAGATAATAACTATGTTTTAATAACGCATGCAATATTTGTTTCCATTCTAGAATGAAGCTGCAAGCCTATTAAATGCACGTTACATTTAGGTAATTTTAGGAACAGCATCAAGACCCGGATTTTCTCCAATTAGACCCGTCTCACTCCCCTTTGGAGTTTGTGATACATATGTGCGTTTATCCAAGTCTGACTGTGACTTTTGTTTTTGCTCTGCGTGTGATGGTGATTTTTAAAATAAGATTGGAGTGCTAATATTCCAAAGATCATTCTCAGGGAGAAGTTCCTGATTGTTCTCAGAGAATGACATGAAATCAGGTTGTCATTTTGTTCTGAAACTTGTGTAAAGTGCGTCACTTTCTTCACCAAACGCGTTTTAAACTAGGAACCCACAAACTACTCAGCGTGGAAGAGCAATTAGGGAATTCAGCGCCGTCTTTACCTGCAGTAAGGGACCGTTCAATCTACAGTCAGGCCGTTTGTAACTAAAGTGACATTGCAAGTTTGTCTTGAAACAAGCCATCGCGCTAATATTGTTCAGGCTCTCTTCAACACCCCGTGAACACTTGAGATTCGGATTGATCAGAATGAAGCGATTCCCAGCGAGGCGTCTTTGCATTTGTGGATATTCCACTAACTCGGTCTCCCCATTGAAGACGTGGTTTGCCAGCAACGAATCATCTGGGAACTCACAATCGCTCCTCGAACTCCCCAGATCACAATTTCTCCGACCACTTTTTCACCCAAAATGATAGGTACACTTGAAATTGCAGAGTTATTTCCATCAAACCTCGGCCGTGAGAGTCTAATCTGTTTGAATGGAAGTCAACATGCCGGTCTGGGGATCTTAGAGTTAAAGGGGATTAGAGAGGATATTTTAAAACTTAGTATTTAAATATGTTCATGAACATCATCAACTCAAACACTTAGAAAGCGCTCAAAAGGGAACTGCAGATGCTGGAATATCGAAGGTACACAAAATTGCTGGGGAAACTCAGCGGGTGCAGCAGCATCTATGGAGCGAAGGAAATAAGGGTTGATAAGGGAAATAAGTCTGAAGAAGGGTTTCGGCCCGAAACGTCGCCTATTTCCTTCGCTCCATAGATGCTGCTGCACCCGCTGAGTTTCCCCAGCAATTTTGTGTAACTTAGAAAGCGCTCCCTGATGCAGATATGGGGCGAGGCTGGAACTTTCTGCTATTCATTTTAATACCCCAGAATCACATTGGAGGTGATTGTCAAAATTATCCACGTATGTTCTCAACGTTATTGAAATGATGCACGACTACTTGTCAGTTGTGAACTTAACTCGTAAAATGTTAGAAGGAGCTGTCTAGTTCGCAGCGAATATTTTTTTAAAGTACATAACCCCGCGTGATTTTATTTTATAATTTGACGTTGAAAGAAAATACCGACATAGTCGTTTTAGCTCGGGTTAAGGTATCAGCGGCTTGTGGCATGGCGTGGAACAGGTGCATGTCCTAGGTTTTTAAGAAGGAACTGCAGATGCTGGAAAATCGAAGGTACACAAAAATGCTGGAGTTGCCTATTTCCTTCGCTCCATAGATGCTGCTGCACCCGCTGAGTTTCTCCAGCATTTTTGTGTACCACGTCCTAGGTTTGTTGTCTATGGATTTGGGAAGGTCGTTTTAGTTGGAGGTGATTTCAGATTGTACACTATCAGTCCGATCAGTTGGCGAGTTTTAAAACTGTACTCGTGAGCTTTCTGTCTCACCTGCACACACGTGCGCTCACACTCGCCGGCCGTGTGGACGGACTCAAGTGTGCCAATAAACCTGGCCGCATCTTACACACCCACTTGACACACTTTACACACTTGCACTCCCGCACCAGCATTCACTGGAATGTATATCTCCACAATATTTTCCATGCCAGTAATGCACGCCTTAATAATGCCCCTGTCCCACTTAGGAAACCTGAACGGAAACCTCTGGAGACTTTGCGCCCCACCCAAGGTTTCCGTGTGGTTCCCGGAGGTTTTCGTCAGTCTCCCTACCTGCTTCCACTACTTGCTACCTCCGGCAACCACCTGCAACTTCCGGGAACCGCACGGAAACCTTGGGTGGGGCGCAAAGTCTCCAGAGGCTTCCGTTCAGGTGTCCTAAGTGGGACAGGGGCTTAACTTTCTGAACGCCCACTCCTCTCTGCTCCACCCACGCACACTCAACCCATTGTCACAAGCTGGGAAGTCACAAGCGGCCACCAGCTCACGCTTCCTTGCACTCTCGGCGCCTCCGTCCCACTTTTCATTCACATGTTCCAGAAGTCAATTAACAGTCGGACAATCAACTCATCAACACCCGGGCCCTGATATTACCATAAAAAAAAACAATTTCTACTAACTTTTTATTTGAATGAGTTGTTAATTGTGCAAGATTAGAAGAATTATAGGCATGGATTTACGATGGGCGGGGGGGGGGGGGGGGGGGGGGGGAGGGGACGGAAACGCGCTCTCCATCAAATATCTTTAAAATCAAGGACTTCCAAGTAGTAAAAACAATATTTGCCAATCAATCACCCTAAGATATTAGCCCGGATAATAAACGTGGCTGCGTTTAAGTATATGCATAAATATGTAGTATTTACAGGGTCGATATTTACGGTCAATATATATTATATATGGAGAGAGGGCAGTGATTATGTTGAAGAATTGTAGTGTGTTTAGGTCGATGTGTATACTTTATTTTCTGAGCAGTTTTTGTGTAGAGACTTCATGCGGACAGCGAGCGGGGTATGTGTGTGGGTCTGACTTGGTAAGTGTGTGTGTGTGTGTGTGTGTGTGTGTGTGTGTGTGTGTGTGTGTGTGTGTGTGTGTGTGTGTGTGTGTGCGTGTGTGTGTAAGTGTAAGTGTGTGTGTGTGTGTGTGTGTTAGTGTCTGTGTGTGTGCGTGTGTGTTAGTGTAAGTGTGTGTGTGTGTGTTAGTGTCTGTGTGTGTGTTAGTGTAAGTGTGTGTGTGCGTGTGTGTTAGTGTAAGTGTGTGTGTTAGTGTCTGTGTGTGTGTGTGAGAGAGAGAGAGAGAGAGAGAGAGAGAGAGATGGAGAGAGAGAGAGAGAGAGAGAGGTGGGGGGGAGAGAGTGTGTGTGTGTGAGAGAGAGTGTGTGTGTATGTGAAAGAGAGAGAGTATGTGTGTGTGTGTGTGTGAGAGAGAGAGAGAGAGAGAGTGTGTGTGTGTGTGTGTGTGCGGGGTCACAGGTTAAATAACACCCCATCCCTCAAGGAGTCTGTGGTCTTTTGTTCCAGTGCCCAGTGTCCATCCCGCCAGCGGGCGCTGGGGCCTCTCCCTTTAAGGGTAGTTGGCTTGTTGGCCGGGGTAAGGAGAGGGCCGTGTGTGCGTGGGGCTGCAGACACTCAGCACTCTCTCCCCACCTCGCTCCCCCCCCCCCTCCCCACTTCCTGCCCGCCAGCTATAGGCGGCACGTTTACTTTTGAAGCAGACTGGCGAATTATATTTCGGTTAAAACTTACAAAGCCGTGTCATATAAAAAAACAACTCTCCTTTCCTGGAGGGCTCTTGGCGAAGATTGCAACATAAATCACCGCGGTTTAATTCAGTGGAAGTTTAATAAACGCTGCTATTCAAAATGAATGTTCTCCATTTAACCGTTGTATCAGCAGCAAATAAAACATGACCCCAATAAATTTAATTTTAGAGGCAAATCAATTCACTGTTGTATCGATTGCGCGATCCCATACATTAGATCACCCCTCTCTCTCCCTCCCTCTCTCTCGACGCCTCTATCTCTCTCTCTCTCTCTCTCTCTCTTCGATTACAGTCTTATTAAGGGGAAAGATTACTCGAAGAGAACGGGAGTCTACTGAAAATTAAACGTTGACATTTTAATTACTGTCTATTGATAAAAGAATCCCTTTAATGGCTGTTTACATGCCTGGTACAGCTTGGATGACCCGATCCGCTAATGAAGTTGGATAGGTTTGCAAAGGTCAGCCGCTGGCAAATAGGCTGGATAGATTGTGAAATGGCAACTAAATGAGGTGTAGGGGAGAGGGTGGGGGTGGGAATGGAGGGGGGGTGGGGGTGGGGGTGGGGGCCGAGAGGGTGGGGGATGTGGTGAAACAGGTGCGATTCACACCCCGGTCAATATTCGCGAGGACTTCCATGTGAGTTGTGTTAAATGGAGTTTGATAAGAAGGAGTTAAATTTTGCATTGCAACTTTGCGATTAGATTTTCTTCACAGACTTAATAGAAGGTTGTGACACATTTGCATTCGTTAGCAAGGGCGGAGGTGCACACCTAACTATCTGAAGGGACTGAGCCATATTCAACTCGAAATACATTGAGACGCTGGTGTGGTGGCCTCTTCACTCGCCGCTCCTGTGACCAGATGCCGGGGTCTGATGGATAGCAGGGACGTGAAGCAAGAAGGGTCAAGGTTCCCCGCCGTCCTTGTAATACAGACACGACAACCTTACCCAGAGAGACTTCCCATACCATTGGTCATCACTGTTTGAAGATAGCTGCCCTTAATAGACTTATTAATAATGTTCCATAAAGCTATTATCTCCTTAGGGTGCGTTCCCCCGATCTTGCAACATGCTCATGGGTCGAAGTTTCCATTACTTCTCGCGAAATGAGTTCATTCATGTTATTCCGCCTTTAAATCTACCTACTATGATTTTCTTTTTTAATCAATTACGCCGCTGTTTAGGGCAACTGGGTTGGCAAAATGAAATTTAACTAATCGATAGACACAAGTTTTATCGACCGCGTTAGACATCAGCTCTTTTCGGCGCTTTAACAATCTGGCCTGAGCAACACGCCGCTGCCAGCAGCATCAATGGACCTGCCGACTGTGTCGAGCAGCGATGGGCGGACAGTGAGCCGGGACCCAATCGCAGTTTAGATAATAAAATTAAATTCCCTCAAATCTTTCTCCGCTCGAAATACACAGATTTCCCATCTTGTTTTCCCTAAACTAAACGCGACTCTGGGATTTGGTTCCCGGTTTACAAAGAATAGAGGGGAACATCAGTAATTGCAAAACTTTTCCAAGTCTGGCCTCTATAGCAGTGGGGTTTTTTTAGAGAGGGGTTTATTGAGCAAGGTCGGCACCTTCCTGTAAAAGGTTTTTTTTTTCTTCAGGAGCTGTTAAAATAATGAGTTTGCATCTTTCACTAAAGTATCATCAGCTCAATTCACTTTGGCAAAGATGCCACATGCTCACCCTCCCTCCGCGCTAACATCCAACTGAAGCATTCCCGGTCAATACTTAATGTTGCTCATTCTCATCTCATCTCATCCTCATCTCAACCCTCCGTTATTAACAAGTTCCTCTTCTTGTATCTTCAGAACACAGAGGACAGACAGAGAGAGACACGCGCAACTATCACAGTCAGGATAAACGGGAAACTCACCCGGACCGCTCACTATCTACTGTTTTGAGATGGGGTTGACACAAATTCTGGGCTGGAGTTTGTCGCGTCGTGGACTCCAGGAGGTAGTCGTGTTGTTTCACGCTCTATCCAGAGCTTCGGTTGGAGATAGGAAGATCCCTTCCCTGTAACTCTGTGAAATAAATCATGAATTGTACAGCGACTGAGTGAGCGAGTGAGTGAGAATTGAAATGAATCACAGCATCTCCTGCTGGGGTTGTAAAGTGATTTCCATTGATCAGATTTGTAAACTTAAACCGGGCAGATCTAAAATTATTAAGCAGAATTGAAACCATTTTCTTGCACGAAATGGGTCTAATTTCTTTTTTTTTTTAAAGCATTTTTGCGTGCATTTATTCATAAATGAAATATCGGACTCTGTACTAAACAGGTGGACAGTTGATATGGTCCTAATGTGTAACATCTAAGAGGGGAAAGTGGCAAAAATATAGGATGAAAATAAAAGGAGCTAAATTCTGGAATGGACAGACTGACTTGCAAAAACGCTGGCAAGATAAAGTTTGCAATTTAAGACAGCATGTAAACTTTTAAGGGTAGCATCACCCTGGCAGGGCAGCTGAGTAGATAAGGAAGGATGAAGTGATCGAATAATGTTTCTGTCCAATCATCTTTACCAGCTTTGGAGTTTAGAATTTGTCCCCATTTAATTCTTGTACATCAATCTGCCAATGAAAACCCCACTTAAACCCCCCATCACATGCCAGGCTTTGTCCTGACCCCACTGCGTTCCCAGCTTCAAACCTCCCCTCCGACCCCATTTACAATCAATCTGAAGAAGGGTCCTGACCTGCGACATCCTCCGCACACTTCCTCCACAGGTGCTGCCTGACCCGCTGAGTAACTCCAGCACCTGTGTGTTTTTATTGTAAACCAGCACCTCAAGTTCCTTGTATCTCCATTTACAGTTATAATTGCTGTATCCTGCAGAGATCATCATGGTTTTGCACAAAGTTCACATGTCCTCCTTGAGTTTGTAGTATTTTATGCTGTGAATGCTCTTTAATGAGACAAACTCTGCAATTGAACAGTGCGTAAGCGATGGAGTTGCCATTTGAATCTTTTGAAGTTTAACAGATGACAAAAAGAGAACACTGGGTATCCAGACGTTTTGTGGGTGAATTGGCCATGATGGCAACATAACACGCAAAACCATGGTGCTTTCTCCTCTAAATCAGGATGTTGGGGGTTCAAATCCTACAATGGAGATTTGATCACAAACGTCTAGGCAGTGCTGTGCTGTTTTTCAGTTCAAACCGTGTCTGGAGGAGTGTGGAAAACAATATTCCCTGAAGTTATATTTCAGAGAAGTGAGATGGCCCAGGGCCCTGGTCAATGCTTGTTCCTCAGCCTAACGTTCCGACGATGGGCCATCTGGCTAAAGCCATCAGACTCATTGTGAAAGCTTGCTGTGTACAAAGAGGCTGCTGCATTTCAACGATGACTGCACATCACAGAATATTAATTGCTGCATGCTTTGTGGTGTCCTCAGGTCATTAAAGCTGTGCAGAAAAGCAACGCTTCTTTTGTCTATTAAACCATGAATGGGTTGGGCTGAAGGGCCTATTTCCGTTCTGTACACTGTATTCTGACAAAGAAGTCTCATGTCCAATCTGCCATATTGTAGGATGTTAGTAACAATTTAACTATAATCCTACCTCCGCTCCCCATTCTCCCGAACAACCCCCTTTATCCTCCTCCCCTCTCTTTCTCCCCACCCCCCCCCCCCCCCCCCCCCCCCCCCCCCCCCCCCCCCCCCCCCCCCCCCCCCCCCCCAATGCCATAGTTGGACACGCCTATCTCTCTCATTCCCCCTCCTTATCCTCATTCCTTCCTCTGGCTTCTCATTTTGTATCTCTTCTTCCACCTGTCTCACACCTCTTGCTTTTATCTCTGGCCTTTGTTCCAGCTCTCTACCCATCAAAATCAAATCCCTTGCCTGTGTCCACCTATCACCTGCCACGTTTTGTTGTGCCTCTCCTCCTCACTGCCACCTTTCTTCACTCCCCCTACAGTTAGTCTGAAGAAGGGTCCCGAGCCGAAAGGAGGGTCCCGGGGTGAAGAAGTGTCCCGGGTCCTGATCTATGTTCCCCAGAGATGCTGCCTGACTCACTGAATTACTCCAGTACTTTTTTGTCCTTTTGTGTAAACCCAGCATCTGCAGTTCCTTGTTTCTAAACAATGTTAGAGTTGTCCTCAA
The DNA here is from genome assembly GCF_010909765.2 of Amblyraja radiata. Lineage (NCBI taxonomy): Eukaryota > Metazoa > Chordata > Chondrichthyes > Rajiformes > Rajidae > Amblyraja > Amblyraja radiata. The sequence goes on from NC_045989.1 coordinate 10,365,201, forward strand.
TGTCCTGGGCTTGAAAGCACCGGGCTAAGCAACCACTCCGTCAGTGTCTTCTGCTGAGAGGTAAAAAGAACAACTCGGGTTTGGTCCTCATGTTTATCACAATCAAATAGCCTGTTGATGCTCACTTTCTAGACTGCTGCATGAAGACTGGGAGAGATTTGCCAGTGTCCATAAGTCTAGAAGCACAACAAGGGTTTGGGGCCACAGAAGAGGAAGTGGAACAGTCGAAGGATAGTGGGGGTGAAGGTGAAGAATTAAGCGCAGACTCTTCAAACATATAATGGAAATTGCAGGCAGTGATATTTAACCACACTTAAGCATTAACTGAGTGACTAATTGCATCCTACAATTAAAGCTCCCGTAAACCACATGCAGCAGTACCTTGAGAGTGAGGTTGCTTTCAATATTTACAGTTAAATTGTTTTCATGGGACGATTATCAACATGCAGAGAAAGTTTACGTTAATTGCAGTTGATGTTTTCATAATGTAGATCTCAGCAAACCCTAAGCTTTCACCTATTAGCTAAAGGTTGTAAATGTTTAATGACAATAGATGCTGGCCCACAGTATTCATCTATCGTTGCTGTTCATTAATAGCAAGTGTCACAGGCAAAAGAGACTAAAATGCTCGGAAGTGATTTTCCAATTAGTCTTTAATTATTAATAATCTTACATCACTGAAACTCACATTTCTAGCAATTTGGCAAAGGGAGTGCTGTTAATTTAAGATCCATCCCACTAGATATCCCTGTAAGTAGATGGACAGTCGAAGTGCTTCTGTTAAATGTGAAAAGCTTTTATTTCTAATGGTCATTGCTTTACTATTTGGCCAGTTTATTTCCCCTGCTTTGATCTCTCCCCGCCCCCCTTTGCTGGAGTTTTTCAACGTCACTTAACCTTCAGTGTACAATTTCTAAGTGGCCTGTCTTCAGCCACGGAGAAGGCCCAGTTTGTATAGGCAGGCTATTCCACAGCAGAAGCTTCACCATCCACTTCTTGGACCCGCAAGAGAACATCTTCGCAATCTATATTTAAGAGGGAGTTAGATGTGGCCCTTGTGGCTAAAGGGATCAGGGGGTATGGAGAGAAGGCAGGTATGGGATACTGAGTTGGATGAACAGCCATGATCATATTGAATGGTGGTGCAGGCTCGAAGGGCCGAATGGCCTACTCCTGCACCTATTTTCTATGTTTCTATGTTTCTATCTTTAATTCTGGAAGAAGGCAAGAGAATGGGGTTGAGAGGGAAAAATAGGATCAGCTGGAATGAAATGGAGGAGCAGACTTGATGGGCCAAAAGGCCCAATTCTGCCAATTGTCTTATGATAATAAGTACAGTGGAAACAAATATTCATATGCAATGGTTAATTTGAAGTTTATTGGAACGTTGAATCTATATAGATTATTTTCAACTCATTACAAACCTTGCACATGATTTAGAAACTGGTACATGAGTCTGAAGAACGGTCTCAACCCGAAACGTCGCCTGCCCATTCTTCCGCAGATGCTGCCAGACCCATTGAGTTCCTCCAGCACTTTGTGTTATGCTCGTTTCCAGCATCTGCAGTTCCATGTGTCTCTATCATCACCCATCACTTGGCTAAGGCATGGTAAATAGAGATAGAGACAAAATGCTGGAGTAACTCAGCGGGACAGGCAGCATCTATGGAGAGAAGGAATGGGTGATGTTTCGGGCCGAGATTCTTCTGCAGACTGAGAGTCAGGGGAGAGTGAGACCAGAGATATGGAAGGGTATGGTCTGAAAATGACAGATCAAAGCGTATGAGGGAAAACAAGGGTTACTTGAAGTTAGATAAAATCAATATTCATACTGCTAGGTTGTAAGCTGGAGGAAGTCCACGACAGACAGGTCAGTGTGGGAGAAAGGTTTAGCAATCTGGAGATCACATAGACTGCGCGGAGGTGTTCAGCAAAATGATTGCCGAGCCTGCGCTTGGTCTCTCTGATATATTGGAGTTGACGCCAGGAACAGCGGATACAGTACATTAGGTTGGATGAGGTACAAGTGAACCTCTGTCACACCTGAAAGGACTGTCGGGGTGCTTGGTCCCAGTCGAGGGAGGTGGTATAGGAACAGGTGTTGCATCTCCTACAGTAGCAGGGAAGGTACCTGGGGAGGGGATGGTTTGGGTGGGAAGGGATGAGTGAACCTGGGAGTTGCGGAGGGAACTGTCTCTGCGGATAGCGGAAAGGGGTGGAGATGGGATGATGTGGCTAGTGGTGGGATCCCGTTGGCGGTGGCGAAAATGCCGGAGGATTACGTGGGAATATCCCCAGCCTGCCTCTCTCCCGACTTTCTGTCGGAAGAAGGGTCTCGGCCAGAAATGTCTCCCATTCCTCCTCTCCAGAGATGCTGTCTGACCCGCTGAGTTACTCCAGCATTTTGTGTCTATCTTCGGTGTAAATCAGCATCTGCAGTTCCTACCTACACCATAGTAAATAGAAATCAAGCAAGAGATGTCTGTGCTATAGTGGGAGAGGAGCAACAGCGACCTTCTGGACTGGACAACAAATTAAATTGATTTTTAAAAAAAGTATATTTTATAAAATCCAGAGACCTTTGTCCAAGGTCTTTGAAGCCAATAATGAAGTGACTACATTGCAGGAACTTTGATGCTGATATTAATTTGGGAAGTAAAAGTAGTTAACATGCTGCCTTTAAAAGTAGCCAGCCTCTATTGTCACATTGCTACATCATTATACAGCTCTCAGCTCTCACATCATCTCTTGTGACAATAGGTACTGGACCTTAGCTGTCAATGATTTCCAATTGCATTTAATGTTATATCATGGGATGCCCACTGCAGGTTAAGTTTCATTTTAGAACAAGCACGAGGTATCTGTGGCCTAAGGCTGGAGTGAGTATGACAGTGAGTATCTTGAAATGGAAGCGGTCTAATGCTCTCTGGGCATTTCCGTGATGTAAGTAAAACACAGATGACTGCTTTTGAAGGCAGCTGAATATTGCCTAAAGGCTTGCAGAAGTGTCTGTGAGTGTGTTACAGGGCCCGAAGCTAGAGGTAGAGGGGGAACTAATTGTACACTCTTGGCAGCCCGCACTGTAACTCAGTATTCAGTCTGAATAATTAGAATTGGAAATCAAGAGAGTCCACAATCACCACAAATACCATCCACAATAACAGGAGAAGAGGTTGCCTGGGATTGCCACTTAATGAAGCTGTGGAACTGGTCATGTACCATTCTAGAATGTGCATGATCACCCGTGTCTTTTGAAATGGACATGCATCTTGATTCCCAACTTCATTGATCAGAATTGGATTTCAATTATTCAGTTGCAAATGTTCTTGCTGATCATATACTGTATATCATTATTGGTTTGGACTGGTTATCCAATCTTCACTGTAGAGTCCTCCAACTGGAGAATGATGCTGGATGTTAATGGTCATGTTGGGTTTGAGTATCTGACCTATGATCAGCCTGCGATATAGGAGGCAATGACGTCAAACTCAAATTCAAGGCCCACTGGCTCCGATTTTCACGACATAAATGCTACAGCTATTGATTTAGATCACAGCGTGAATTATTATCAGCCTTCCCTTGTTTATCATCTGCCTTCCCATTCGCCAAAATGTTGGTTGTTGCCATAATGACATCATATATCTAGTCTTCACGTGAAGTGGTGGACTGATGATGTACCGTGTCACAGCTAAACCTAATCCACCTCTCCAAATAAACTGCAGATGCTGGTTTATACCAAACATAGGCACACAATGCTGGTATACTCAGCAGGTCAGGCTGAATCTCTGGAGAAACTGGGTGGGTGATGTTTCGCATCGGGAACCTTCTTCCCTTCATGGGCCTACTTTTTGGCAGTGATGAGTAGATGATAGACAATAGACAATAGACAATAGGTGCAGGAGTAGGCCATTCGGCCCTTCGAGCCAGCACCGCCATTCAATGTGATCATGGCTGATCATCCCCAATCAGTACCCCGTTCCTGCCTTCTCCCCATATCCCTTGACTCCGCTATTTTTAAGAGCCCTATCTAGCTCTCTCTTTAAAGCATCCAGAGAACCTGCCTCCACCGCCCTCTGAGGCAGAGAATTCCACAGACTCACCACTCTCTGTGAGAAAAAGTGTTTCCTCGTCTCCGTTCTAAATGGCTTATCCCTTATTCTTAAACTGTGTGGGCCCTGGTTCTGGACTCCCCCAACATCGGGAACATGTTTCATGCCTCTAGCGTGTCCAAGCCCTTAACAATCTGACCAGTAGGTGATTCCTAACCCTTCCCCATCTCACCCTTTCTCCATTTTGACTGACCCATTTCCCAATCTATCTAACTCAGAAATAATGTTCTCGACACATAAAGTTTCCAGAATGACCTTGTTGAAAACGTTAGCGAGTGTTTGAAATGTTTGGCAATTTTCATCTCATTATATTAAACTAATGGGGAATGAAGGGTTTTGTTTGAAATGAAGTAAATATGTAAAGAGGTTTTTCAACTGGAAAAAAGAGAGGTAGAGAGAGATCACAGATTTCAAGTAACTGGCTAAATAACTAGAGGGGACTTTGCAGTGATTTGTTCTGGAGTACTTGAAAGAAAGATCTACATGTCTGTGTGAGAGAGGATTTGTTATAAGAAGAGATTGGACAAACTTGGCTAGTTTTCCCCAGAGCATCTGATGGGGAGACCTGATAGGAATTTATAAAAATGACAAGAGATTTAGACAATCATATTAAAACATAAAATGCTGGAGGAACTCGGTGGGTTGGGCACATTTTGTGGGAGGGACAGGATAGGTAAGATTTTGGGTTGGGACCCTTCTTCAAGCTACAGTTCCTTGTATCCGTGAACAGTCAGTTTGTTTTACCGCAGATGGAAATGTCAAATACTAGAAGGCATATTCTTAATGTGAGAGGGGGAAATGTTTAAAAGGGATGTGTGGGGCAATTTTTTTACATGGTGAGTGGTAGAAGCCTGGAATCTGTAGCCAGGGGTGGTACTGGAGGCAGAGTAGCATTCAAGAGGCTTTTGGAGAAGCACATGGATTTGCAGGATCACCTGCAGGCAGAGGAGATTAGTTTGTATTGGCATCATGTTTAGCACAGACATTGTGGGCCGAAGGGCCTGTTGCTGTGCTGTACTGATCTATGTTCTAGCAAAGAATACAGAGTACAGCACCATGCCAAGCCGACCCCATGAGGAAGAATGACACAGCTAATGGCGGGAAATGTGGTCCAACCACTGATGAAATATGCATTATTTCCCCTTGAGTCGTTCCTCGTGTAGACATCCCATTGGAGCAAAGAATGGCACAATCAGCAAACATGAGAGCATAAAAAACAGAAGCAGAGGGAGGCCACTCAGCCCCACCCTCCTCAACCATCCCCACCCCATGTACTTGCTGGAAGGAAATCTACCCTGTGAGAATTAAGGATGCAACAATGCCGATGTTTCAAAAGAAGACACAAAGTGCTGGAGTAGCTCTGGGTGGCACCATGGCACAGCTACCGGTCGAGTTGCTGCCTTACAGCAAAAATGCAGCGCCGGAGACCCGGGTTCGATCCCGACTACAGGCCCTATCTGTACAGAGTTTGTACGTTCTCCCCGTGACCTGCATGGGTTTTCTCTGAGATCTTCGGTTTCCTCCCACATTCCAAAGATGTACAGGTTTGTAGGTTAATTGGCTTGATAAATGTAAAAATTGCCCAGTATAAATTGTCCAACTTCCAGTATTGTCTCTGGTGGACTCTCCGGAGCTGATGACCACAAGGTACAAGGTACAAGACCCGGGTTTGATCCTGATTATGTTCAGAGTTTGTATGTTCTCCCTGTATACATTCCTTGCATGTAATCGATGGGAGGTCATTGCATTTCACATTCGGATCAGCTCTTGCATGTTCCACCACTCACCTACACATGAGGAGCAGTTTACAGTGCAAGGCAAATTGACATTCTATTGGGATGTGGGACCAAAATACAGCACCTGGAGAAAACCCATGTGGTCACAGGGGAAGAGTGCAAACTCCACGCAGAATTGAACACGAGTTATTCTCGCTATGAGGCGGCAGTCTACTAATTGTGCCACCAATTTAAACAAAGTGTTCACCTGACCTTTGTTGTTTACTGCGGATGTTTACTGCAAGTCCAATCCACACCAATTGTACTGGGGCCACAAGGAACTGCAGATGTTGCAATCTTGAAGATAACACAAGGTGCTGGAGGAACTCAGCGAGTCAGTCAGCATCTGTGGAGGGAATGATAACAATGTTTCACGTTTACTCCCTCTACAGGTATTGCCTGACCCGTTCATTGTGCTGGGGGATAAGTGGAGGCTAATCGGCCAGGTACAATTTCTAACCATATTTCAGCTCCTGCCAGGAACGAAACGCCTCGGCTTCACTCTCTGCACTCAATCTGCTTTCACAAGGTGGTAGAAGGTGGCTAATATTCATGGCATTTCCAAATAAGAAGTGAGAAATGGGGAAACAGGTGCAGCAGTCACTTAGGAATCAGATGTACAGAGGAGTCCTGCAGGAGGCACTGAGGGAGCGAGGCTTTACCTCTGGGACCACATCAAACATAGCAAGAAGCAGCAGAATGGTTGGAGGCAAGGGAGTGCGGTAGGATGTCAGAAACAAAATTAAACAAGGTCAGGATGACAAAGTACCACATTCACAGACATGTGACACAAGTCCTTCACACCGCCAGAGGATAAAGTGATAGAACTTTCTTTCCCACGGACCCTTTCGAGACAAGTCAAGGCTTCAAAATTAATGAGTGCTTCTTTTTCTGGTGAATTATTTTTATGAGCGTTGAATATCAATCCCAGGATGTGGCTGCTACGAAGCATTGCAAAGCACGGAAATGCACAAAGCCCATCGGTCACTGTGTTTGCATTCCACGAACGCTTGTGAGTCGACTGATCGCTCAGTGCCCTACTTAGCCAGCTTTAAGTACATCGATGCGAATGATTAAAGATGAAAGTTCGTGCGTTCATAAATAACACTGCTATATTTAAGTAGGTGATTCAACAAGACTACCTAAAGTGGGACGTGATTGGCTTGACTTTCCAGGGCTGGGAATTAATTTGAAGAGCAAGCTTTTCTGATAACCCAGAAGGGAATTACATTGCTCAGTGAGATGTTGACCCACATATATAGATACATACAAAGTTAATAGACACCAAGATATTAATTGATCTTTCATGACCACCCTGCACTCATGACATTATCGAGACATGCAGCACAAAACCAGGTCGTTCTGCCCATCCTTTCTGTCCAGATCTTCTGGTACCCATCTCTGCTAATCACATTCAGAGGTCTTCTATTCCTTGGCCATTCAAGGACCTCGTCCAGATACTTCTCAAATGTTGTGAGAATGTCTGCCTCCACCACCCTCTCAAGTTGGGTCTCCTCCCTTAACATTTTCGGAGAGTGGCAGATGTAAAAAAAACAAACAGAAAAGGAAATCCCAGGGAAAATTTGGGGAAAAAGGCTCACCCGAGAATTCCTCTTCTCTGCTTCGGCCCAAATGAGAACCAGTTCAGTAGATTGCACTGATAGACACATCACGATGCCTCAGTCAAGAACCATTTTAGATTTTAGTTAAACATAGAAAATCTCAGGTTCAGCTTTTAGCGTGTGCTGAAGTGCGTGCGTTAATAGATGGCTTGGCACAATGATGTAATCCTGTAGAAGGTACATCAGTACCTCACTGAATACTCAAACAAACAATGTTAGATGTACAGTTGTGCTTTATGCAGTATCTATATAGAAAGTAGAAAGTATCCTGACTGGCTGCATCCTAAACAAGGCACACTACTGCCTTTACTCTAACAAAGACTCTAACAAACATCTACAGATGTGCTGCAGGGAGTATCCTGACTGCATCGTTCAGCAATTCCAATACACACAGGAACACAAGATGCTGCAGACAGTGATGAACTCAGCCCTCCCCACAAGCAAAAATATCTCGGTGAGGCGCTACCTCAAGAAAGCAGTATCCATCATCAAGGATCTGGACCATCTGGCCCATGTCAGCTTCTTGTCGCTACTGTTGGGCAGGAGGCATAAAAGCCTGAAATATCACACGACCAGATTCAGGAACAGCTGCAACTTCTTGAACCCCTACCTGCTCAACCTTGACAATGGAACACTATGAACCACCACTTGCACTCCTATGGACTTGTTTAAAATCTAATTGTGTTTTTTGCAGAAATGTCTTGTTATTTTTGCCCAACCTTATTTATTTTTACTGATTTACAGAATTTGTGTGCAATTTATGTATAGTTTATGTTGTTATGTTTCGTCTGAGCTCATGTGCCTGAGATGCTGCTGCAAGCAGGATTTTCATTGTACCTGAACCTTACCATACTTGGACAATAAACTTCACTTGAATTAATGTATCTCAACTGTTGAGGTTCTCAGTTACCTTCAATGTTACAGAAGGATCAGTTGAGTAGGTAACAGACTACTGACCCACATCTACTACAAACCCACTGACTCCCATGGCTATCTGGATTACACTTTTTCCCACCCTGCTTCCTAGTAAGGACTCTATCCTCTACTCCCAATTCCTCCATCTACGCCGCATCTGCACCCAGGATGAGGCATTCCAAACCAGGGCATTGGAGATGTCCTCATTCTTTAGGGAACGGGGGCTCTCCTCTTCGACTCTAGATGAGGCTCTCACCAGGGTCTCCTCTATATCCCGTAGCTTCGCTCTCACTCCCCATCCCCCCACTCATAACAAGGACAGAGTCCCCTTCCACCCTACCAGCCGTCACATACAACATATTATCCTCCGACATTTTCACCACCTCCAACGGGATCCCATCACTGGCCACATCTTCCCATCTCCTCCCCTTTCTGCTTTCCGCAGAGATCGCTCCCTCCGTAACTCCCTGGTTAATTCGTCCCTTCCCACCCATACCACCCCCTCCCCTGGTACTTTCCCTTGCAACCGCAGGAAACGCTACACTTGTCGCTTTACCTCTCCCTTTGACTCCATCCAAGGACCCAAGCAGTCTTTCCAGGTGAGGCAGAGGTTCACCTGCACCTCCTCCAACCTCATCTACTGCATTCGCTGTTCCAGGTGTCAGCTGCTCTACATCGGCGAGACCAAGCATAGGCATGGAGATCGCTTCATCCAACAGCTCTGCTCAGTTCGCAATAACCAACCTGATCTCCCGGTGGCTCAGCACTTCAACTCCCTCTCCTATTCCGAATCCGACCTTTCTGTCCTGGGCCTACTCCATGGCCAGAGTGAGTCCCACCGCAAATTGGAGGTGCAGCGCTTCATATTTCGCTTGGGTAGTTTACATTGATAGTTTACATTGGGTATGAACATTGACTTCTCCAATTTCAGGTAGTCCTTGCTTTCTCCCTCCTTCCCCTCCCCTTCCCAGCTCTCCCACAGCCCACTGTCTCCGCCTCTTCCTTTCTTTCCCCTCCCCCCGACATCAGTCTGAAGAAGGGTCTCGACCCGAAACGTCGCCTATTCCTTCGCTCCATAGATGCTGCCTTACCCGCTGAGTTTCTCCAGCATTTTTGTCTTCCTTCGAAGGATCAGTTGAGATCACAACTCAATGCAAAACACGTGCATACCACCATAGAATTCAGATTTGGCAAGGAGAACATTTGATTTTGATAAGTTATTTAACCGGCTCAGTTCACTTTGGTCTGTGGGTGCCATAGTAGGGGTGTTACATCTAAAGAGCTTTCGGCACCTGGAGTGGGGCAGGGAAAAAATAAAGTCTATCTAGATTGCATGGGTCCATTCAAATCAGCAGGTGCGATGGGCAGCCGATGATAACAGAAGATGTACAACAAACATTATTTTTGACTTTGCACTACCATTGTCTATATATTTGTCTGTTTGTTTTATATGTGTATATATATATATATATATATATATATATATATATATATATATATATATATATATATATATATGTATATATATATATATATATATATGTATAGAATAGAATAGAATAGAATAGTTTCTTTATTGTCATTGTAACATGAACCATGTACAACAAAATTGTAAAATGTCAGCCAGTCAGTGCACCATTCAAACATTTCTAAAAAGCTAATGATACATACAAGGTAAAATATTTAAAAAAAGATAAACTAAAATAAATATCATAAAAATAGCACGCATAAACACCCAGCCCCACATCCTTCTGTCGATTTCACAGTCTCTTAGTATGTATCGCCCCTGCGTTCCTTGGCGGCTACATTTAGTGCCTTTATAGCAGTGGGGTAAAAACTGTTTTTAAGTCTGTTTGTCCTTGTCCTTGTAGATCTGTACCGTCTGCCTGACGGTAACAGTTCAAACAGGGAGTGTCCGGGGTGGGAAATGTCCTTTATAATACTCTGGGATTTTTTGATGCAGCGGGAACTGTGTAAGTCCTCCAAGGTAAGGAGAGGGCAGCCGACAATCCTCTGGGCGTTGTCAATGGCCCTCTGGAGCGCTTTCCTCTGAGCCGCTGTGCAGCTGGTGTACCATACGCATACACAGTATGTTAGGATGCTCTCAATGGAGCACCGATAAAAGGACAGCAGCAGTCTCTGAGTGATGTTATTCTTCCTGAGCACCCTCAGGAAGTGCAGCCTCTGCTGGACCTTTTTCAGCAGCGCAGAGGTGTTCACGCTCCACGTCAGGTCCTCCTCAATATGGATTCCCAGGAAGCGGAAATCCGCCACCCTCTCCACACAGTCCCCTCTGATAATTAATGGTACCATGTCCGTTTTATTCTTTCTGAAGTCTATTATTATTTCCTTTGTCTTTAAGGTGTTGAGGAGCAGGTTATTTTCTCCACACCACACTGTCAGCTGCTCCACCTCATCCCGGTAGGCGTACTCGTCCCCCCCGGAGATGAGTCCCACCACCGTAGTGTCATCCGCAAATTTGACAATGGTGTTGCTGTGGTGGGCGGGGGTGCAGTCATGTGTGTAGATGGTGTAGAGCAGGGGGCTCAGCACGCAGCCCTGTGGAGAGCCGGTACTGAGGCTGAGGGCCGTGGATGTGTGATGGCCCACTCTGACTCTCTGGCTGCGACCCGACAGGAAGCTATTTATCCACATGCAGGTGGAGTGTGGAAGTCCCAAGTCCCCCAGTTTGTCCACCAGTTTGTGGGGAAGGATGGTATTAAAGGCAGAGCTGTAGTCCACAAAGAGCATCCGCACGTAGCTCCCCCGCTGCTCCAGGTGGGACAGTGCAGCATGGAGAGCTGTGGCTACAGCGTCCTCTGTAGATCTATTCGCTCTGTACGCAAACTGGTGGGGGTCAAAGCTTCGGGGCAGGAGTGATGTGATGTGACCCTGGACCAGTTTTCCAAAACACTTCATCACCACTGGTGTGAGTGCGACTGGCCGGCAGTCGTTGAGGCTGGAAATGTGGGGTTTTTTGGGCAAGGGGACTATGGTTGCGGACTTCAGACAGGGTGGAACAGTGGACTGGGCCAGAGACTGGTTGAAAATCCTCGTACAGACTCCAGCCAGCTGGTCAGCGCAGTCCTTCAGCACGCATCCAGAGACGCCGTCGGGTCCAGTAGCCTTCCTTGGATTGATGGCCCGCAGCGTGCGCCTCACCTCATGCTCCTCTATCTTGAGGGTTAGGCTGCTGTGGACCATGTGGTGTGATGTGGCTGTCTCGGGTGGCTCCACTTCAAAGCGAGCAAAGAAGAGGTTCAGCTCCTCTGCCAACGAGGCGTCACCTACCAGCAGCTCCAAGGTTGGTCTTGTAGTTGGTGAGATACTGGATCCCCTGCCACACCTGCCTGCTGTTGTTACTGTCCAGGTGGTCCTCTATCTTCCTCCTGTAGTCTGATTTGGCCTCTCTGATGCCTCTCTTCAGGTTAGCTCGGGCCGTGCTGTATAAAGCCCTATCGCCAGACCTAAAAGCGGTGTTCCTCTCTTTTAACAGAGGACCCTAATATATATACATATATGTATATATGTATATATATATGTATATATGTATATATATATATATATATGTGTGCGTGTGTGTGTGTGTATATATATATATATATATATATTTATTATATATATATATATATATTATAATAAAACACTCTTGACACGAGATAGAAACAGGATCCTTCACACGACAACTTCATAAAAAGCAGCAACCATGTTCTTTAAAACTGGAAAACAGGAAGGAACATTCTATTGTTGCCTCATTCCCCACCATTTTTATTCGGGTAATTGATTCTCTGTGTGGCCAGCCATCATTGATTTGTGTGCACTTCGTGCGACCAGCTTTGACTGGATGTTGTACCTTTTGCACAGTGTATTGAAGCTGGAAGTTGGATGGTACCTTCAGAAATAATCTCTCCACAATTCTCCTCCCACTCATGCTATCCCAAGGACAAACCTGGGACAGCTTTGCAGCTCTATAGTTAATCAAACATTGCCTCCTTCTAATATAGCTACAAGTTTAATGACTTCTTACAAAAATGTGCAGCAATGAACCATTTTCACCAGATAATATAAATATAGAATGGACATCTTTTTAATTAAAGGTTATTAATAGCAAACTATTTTGGTCACCTTTGTGGTTTGCCTTTAAGGGGTGGAAATGGGTTAGTGTAGGATTTGTGATAATCGATTGCATGATGGACTCGATGGGTTGAAGTGCCTGTTACTATGTGATGTGACCATGCGGTGCATTCAGAAAGTATTCAGACCCCTTCACTTTTTCCACATTTTGTTACATTACAGCCTCATTCTAAAATGGATTAAATTCATTTTTTTTAATCATCAATCTACACACAATACCCCATAATAAAAAAGTGAAAACAGGTGTCTAGAAATGTTTGCAAAGTAATTTAAAAAAAACTGAAATATCTCATTTACATAAGTATTCAGACCCTTTACTCAGTACTTTGTTGAGGCACATTTGGCAGCGATTACAGCCTCAAGTCTTCTTGGGTATGACGCTACAAGCTTGGCACATCTGTATTTGGGTAATTTCTCCCATTCTTCTCTGCAGATCCTCTCAAATTCTGTCAAGTTGGATGGGGAGCGTCGATGCACAGCTATTTTCAGGTCCCTCCAGAGATATTCGATCGGGTTCAAGTCCGGGCTCTGGCTGGGCCAATCAAGGACATTCACAGACTTGTCACAAAGCCACTCCTGGCTGTGTGCTTAGGGTAATTGCCCTGTTGGAATGTGAACCTCCGCCCCAGTCTGAGGCCCAGAACGCTCTGGAGCAGGTTTTCATCAAGGATCTCTCTATACTTTACTGCATTCATCTTTCCCACAATACTGACTAGTCTCCCAGTTCCTGCCACTGAAAACATCCCCACAGCATGATGCTGCTGCCACCATGCTTCACCATAGGTATGGTATTGGCCAGGTGATGGTTTCCTCCAGACATGACTCTTGGCATTCAGGCCAAAGAGTTCAATCTTGGTTTCATCATAGAGAATATTGTTTCCCCTGGTCTGTCCTTTAGGTGCCTTTTGGCAAACTCCAAGCAGGCTGTCATGTGCCTTTTACTGAGGAGTGGCTTCTGTCTGGCCACTCTACCATAAAGGCCTGATTGGTGGAGTGCTGCAGATAGAATTGTCCTACTGGAAGGTTCTCCCATCTCCACAGAGGAACTCTGGAGCTCTGTCAGAGTGACCATCGGGTTCTTCGTCACCTCCCTGACCAAGGCCCTTCTCCCCCGATTGCTCAGTTTGGCCGAGTGGCCAGCTCTAGGAAGAGTCCTGGTGGTTCCAAAGTTCTTCCACTTAAGAATGACGGAGGCCACAGTGCTCTTCAGGACCTGCAATGCTGCAGGAATTGTTTTAAACCCTTCCCCAGATCTGTGTCTCGACACAATCCTGTCTCGGAGGCCTAAGGATCATTCCTTCGTCTTCATGGCTTGTTTTTTTGCTCTGACATGCACTGTCAACTGTGGGACCTTATATAGACAGCTGTGTGCCTTTCCAAATAATGTCTAATCAATTTAATTTACCACTGGTGGACTTCAATCAAGTTGTAGAAACATTCAAGGATAATCAATGGAAACAGGATGATCCTAAGCTCAATTTTGAGTGTCATAGCAAAGGGTCTGAATACTTATAAAAATGTGATATTTCAGTTATTTATTTTTAATTGCTTTGCAAAAATCTCGAAACATTTGTTTTCGCTTCTTCATTCTGGGGTAGTGTGTCTTCTTATCGAGTTCACATACAAGATTAGAAATTGTTCAGCCAGAGCTGAACACACTTCTCAACATCTGCACACAATGGTGTCTGTCTTGTCGCATCTTGTGCGTGGTGGTGGAAAGATTGGTGAAAGCAGGGTCGCGACGTGAACGCTCCTTCCTTGACCCCGGGGGTATTGTGTATAGAGTGATGATAAAAAAAATGAAATTAATCCATTTTAAAATAAGGCTGTAACGTAACAAAATGTGGAAAAAGTGAAGGGGTCTGAATACTTTCTGAATGCACTGTAATGCCCCTGTCCCACTTAGGAAACCTGAACGGAAACCTCTGGAGACTTTGCGCCCCACCCAAGGTTTCCGTGAGGTTCCTGGAGGTTTTTGTCAGTCTCCCTACCTGCTTCCACTACCTGCAACCTCCGGCAACCACCTGCAACTTCCGGGAACCGCACGGAAACCTTGGGTGGGGCGCAAAGTCTCCAGAGGTTTACGTTCAGGTTTCCTAAGTGGGACAGGGCAGACACTCTACTAAGTTAGAGCAGTTAAAACAAAAGATTTTTCCAAGTTTTTGGATATTTCAAATCCAGTCAAGGGCACGTTGAATTAACAGAGATAGAGGCCACGGGAATGACTGTGCTTAAAGCGGTCTTGAGATATATAGGTCTTAGTCGCTGCCTAACACTAACAACCACTTAAGAAAGTGTTGCACTGTCCCCGGCTTTAACCAGTACCTGTTATGTGATGCACCATCAGTGATCAGATGACAAAGTTTCACTGTGATTAGCAAACTCTCATACAGAATTGTAGAGTTGCACAGTGAACAAACAGGCTCTTTCTGCTGGCATTGTTCTGTGCCGACCAACCGTGATGCCTGTCTACCCCAATACCATTCACCTACAGTAGACCCACATCCCTCTACATCTGTTTAAATACCTTTAAACATTTCTAATTGTAGCTGCCCCCAACCCATATGACTCCCTTCAGTCTCAATTTTACGATAATTATTGTTCCCGCGACATGATATTTGAAAGAGGCATTTAGGCGAAGCATGGAAAAATATTGTCCGTATGCGGGAAGATGGTATAAGTGTAGATGGACAATAAAAGTCAGCATGGATCTCATGGGCTGAAGGGCCTGTGCTCCATGACTCACTGCCCCCCCTAACCCCCCACCCCACTAGACTTGTAAAATGGCATTGCATCTTTACAACCTCTTCTATAACCCAGCATGTTCCTTATCTAGGCCTCTCCCTTGTGGGGGATACAAAATGTGAAGATAATACAGATAATGAATGTCTGGCCTTTGGTAGTTGTATTGTTTTAACCATAAATGTTTATACTGATGTATACAATGGTTGCATAAAAACGATTATATTAAAAACAATACATTTTTAAAGCTTATCGCTCACAACACCGTACTAACCGCCGCATCAAAAATAATATGGATCAAGGGAAATATTCAGTCCTACAATTGTAACTGAGGAACGTACATTGGGATGATTAAAAATAACTTAGAAAATTGACTCGGGCTGATTCAACCCTTTATCACACTAAATGCGACAGCACTTTATTAGCAGGCTGTGAAACCATACGAAATCATTCAAAGATCCACTAATTTCCACTCAGACCACATTACTGTCTGCACAGCAGTAAATAGCATTATCTTTCTGTTGGAGATTTCCAGTTAGATACACTGTGATCTATTGCATAAAAACACCATTACACCAGAACAGTTATTAGGGAGAATATTAACATTCTTGAAGTTTAATTTAAAATGAATACCCTGTGTGGCCCCTATGGGTTGGTGCAATGACTTACTGTGTTACTGAGTGAACATAAAGTAGGTTGGATTAAAAAAAACTACCATAGCTTTGACTTCATCCTTTCAGAATATTTATCCCGTGTCTTCCTATAATTGTGGCTAGTTGTTCTATTACTCCAACGTACCTGGTGATTCATTTGAGCTGCAGGTCATACATTTATCGGTAAAACTATGTTCTTCATGACCCACCTGTCCAATAGTTCTGATGTTTGGTTTATTATGAAACCAAAGTGCTAATTTGCCTCTCATGGATTTAAGAGATCCTCAAGAGTCAAGAGTCAAGAGTGTTTTATTGTCATATGTCCCAGATATTACAATGAAATCATTACTTGCAGCAGCATAACAGAATATGTAAACATAGTACATTGTAAATAATATAATAAACGAGAAATAAATTCAGTGTGTGTATATATACACATACTCACACACACACACACACACACACACACACACACACACACACACACACACACACACACACACACACACACACACACACACACACACACACACACACACACACACACACACACACACACACACACTTATATCTATATACTAGACCAAGTGCAGACCCGTTGGGTCTGTTTCCCCAACGCGCGTTTGCGGGGGAGTGGGGGGGGGGGGGGGGGGGGCTGGGGCTGCGGCAATATACACGTGTGTGTGTGTATATATGTGTGTAGGAAAGAACTGCAGATGCTGGTTTAAATCGAAGGTAGACACAAATGCTGGAGTAACTCAGTGGGTCAGGCAGCATCTCTGGAGAGAAGAAATGGGTGATGTTTCGGGTCGAGACTGAAGAGGGGTCTCGACCCGAAACTTCACCCATTCCTTCTCACCAGAGATGCTGCCTGACCCGCTGAGTTACTCCAGCATTTTGTGTCTACCTTATATGTATATATATATTGTTTGTTTGTTATTGTTTGTTTTTTATGTGTATATGTGTATATATGTGTGTATATATATTATATATATATATACATATACACACACTCACATACGTACACATAAAAAACAAACAATAGTAGTGCAATAATAACAATAATAGTCTATATAGTACACAGCTTATTGGAGGTTGTAGTGTTTAATAGCCCGATGGCTGTAGGGAAGAAGCTGTTCCTGAACCTTTGCCACCTTTTGAAAACAGAGGAAGGGAATTCCCCCTGCATGCCAAATCCAATACTGTACCACTAAGAAGTGAATTAAACTGTTACTCGACCTCCACAGGTTACGAACATCTGACTTACGAACATAAGTGTAGCAGGAACATACGATTGGGAGAGCGGTGGGTTAGATTCACCGACTGCTAGGGGTCTGCAGGTATCTTGTGTCCTGTGGGAACGTTACAACTTGGAAAGAAATCTGAATGGTTGGGATGAACACTCTGGTTTAACTGCATGTTTCCTTGGCTAGCTTATGTTTTCATTTAAATAAAAAAACACACAAAGTGTCTCAGCGGGTCAGGCAGCATCTCTGGAGAACATGGATAGGTGATGTTTCGGGTTGGGGCCCTTCTTCAGACTGACCCTTCTGCAAAAGTCAGCTAGAATGTGGTCCTGACCTCCCACCTACATTATTGGAAACTTCTGAACTTTTTTTAATGGGACCTTATCGGAACTTCAATGTTACATCTTTGCACTAAATGTTGTATCATTGCACTGTGGATGGCTTTATTTTATTCGTGTTTAGTATTTTTTTGACTGGATAACATGCCAACAAAGGCTTTTCCCTGTACCTCGGTACACGTGACAATAATAAACAAACAAACAAGTGTCCCAATCGAAAACATCACCTATCCCTGTTCTCCAGAGAAGCTGCCTGACCCGCTGAGTTACTCCAGCACTTTGTGTCTTTTTCCATTTAAAATTATTGCTGGCTGATTGCATTTCCGATGCAAACTATTCGGGCTCTGAAAAATCCTGTCATAAACTGGGAAGGACCTGCACCACATTGTTAAAAGGGAAAGCAAAATACTGCAGATGATGGTGATCTGGATCCAATTCAGATGGAACTTTCATTGACCTGCAATGTTAATGTCCATTCTTCCTCTCCTCAGATGCTGCCTGGCCCATTGAACATTTTCAGCATTGTTTCAGCTGGCAGTTTTGTCTTCATGCAGGTAGACAAAAATGCTGGAGAAACTCAGCGGGTGAGGCAGCATCTATGGAGCGAAGGAAATAGGCAGCGTTTCGACCCGAAACTTTGCCTATTTCCTTCACTCCGTAGATGCTGCCTCACCCGCTGAGTTTGTCTTCATGCAGTGTTGTTTTTCACTTGGTATCCCTAATTACCACAGAAGTATTCAATTGACTGTGGTGTGATTATGGATATCCGGAATTCATGAAAGATGGTGTGATATTCCAAGTCCCTTTTCAATTTTGTCATGTTTTATAATGTATTAGAGAAAATATTCCCAGATATTTATTTCTTGGACTGAAAAGTGCTTGATTATAAGCTCTTTGTAAGAACGCATTGACAGTCCGCTAATTAGACCGATCAGTCAGAAAGCGTGTAGACACGTGTGGGGCATCAGACTGAGTTTCTGGCAGGGCAAGCAGTTTCTCCTATAAATTTCCAGCACCACTTCAAAAGCTACTTCACCATAAAGCGCTCTGGGACATTCGGAGGTCATGAAAGATGCTATTTAAACACAAATCTTTTTTTTTTTTTTTCCTGAAGGACACAATGGCCAGTTTTTTAAACAACAATTTAGCAGCTTTTACTGTTCTTCCTAGGAGCAGCAACAATTTAACAGATTTATTGAATTCAATTTCATAACTTGCCATGCTGGATTCGAACTCCTGACCTCCCAATTGCTGGTCCAGTTTCATAACTGCTGCACCATCACGCCCCTACCATCAGCCACTGATAGGCCTTCTCCCTTTCATTGCAGAGCAGGATTATTACTCCCCTCAGTAATCCTGCATCTTGAACTACCCAGAGTCCCAGTACAATGCATGTCGCTACTTCTGAAATCACAGCAATTTACGGATCTTGGGGAAATCCTTGACTAAGTGACTCATTAAGTGAAAGTCAACCTCGTCTCAGTGGGGCAAGGGAGAAACCGGGAAGGGGTTTGCGGAGAGTAGGAGGGGAAGAGGGGAGGAGTGAAATGAACAGAGAGGAAAAAGAGAGAGTGGCAGACAGAGAGACAGAGGGATTATTGGAGAGGGAGAGACAAGAGACGCACTAACATAAACACACAAACACCAACTTAAACAAACATGTAGAGACAGAGAGACAGACACACACACACACACACACACACACACACACACACACACACACACACACACACACACACACACACACACACACACACACACACACACACACACACACACACACACACACACACACACACACACTTCAGGTAACCTGCACGTCTTTGGGATGTGCGAGAGAAACAGATCACATGGAGGAAAGTCATACAAAGCGGTCACATGGGGAACGTACAAATTTCACATGGTTAGCATTGGAGGTAAAACAATAACTATGTTTTGCTCTCCACATAGCTGCCTACCCTACTGAGCATTTCGATATTTTTCTGTTTTATTTCCATCGCTGTGTAACTCCTCCTCCTCCTTTGTTGAATTGGGCGACTGTTCTGAATTTTTTCTTCAATTGCTTTTAAAACTTCCAACACAACCAAAGATGTTTCCCATCCCGCTCCTCATATTTGAACAAGGACAGTTTATGTAACAGCAAAGCACAGTGCCTGCTTAGTCACTCTGTTGATAATTCCAGGATCCTTCCACGGTTAGTTCTTCCGGATTAATGCCCCCTCACTGTGTGCCATTGAGCAAAATTCTAACTGCTTTCCAAACAACTACCCAAGCTTGGCCTGCACCTTATATTATCAGCCACCCAAGGTATCAACTTGCCGAGATCAGCAGGGCAGAATGGCACAGAATCAGGAACACAGTGCTGGAATTTACACGTTCTCCCTGTGACCACATGGTTTCCCCTGGATACTTTCTCAAAGACGTGAGAGTTGCTTTGTTGACTGGCCACTGTAACTTGCCCTTCGTTTTTAGCTGAGCGGTAGAATCACAGGGGGGGAAGTGTTAATGGTCTTTGGTGGTACAACGGGAAGAGGGTTAAAGGGTAGGAACTGCACATCCTCCGACTGAATAGGAAAGGGTGTCGGTATTGGTGAAGAAGGAAGAGTGAACAGGGGCATCCAAGGGGAATGGGGTGGAAAAGGAAAATGTGTCTGGTACTGGCATCCAGTTGGCTGGGTCAGAAAGTGTGGAGAGTCAAAGGATAAAGAACAAATGTCATAGAGTCATACAGTCATAGTTATAGTTATAGTCACAGTATGAAAACAGGCCCTTCGGCCCAACTTGCCCATGCCAACTAAGATGCCCCATCTACACTTGTCCCATCTGTCCTCTTTTGGCCCATATTCCTCTAAACATTTCCGATCCATTTCCCTGTCCAAATGTCTTTAAATGGCGTTGTAATACCTGCCTCAATGACTTCCTCTGGCAGTTTGTTCGTCAAGTCAAGTCAAGTCAAGGGAGTTTATTGTCATGTGTCCCAGATAGGACAATTAAATTATTGCCTGCTGCACCACAACAGAATATTGTAGGCATAAATACAGATCAGATCAGTGTGACCATATACCATGGAATATATATATATATATATATATATACACATACATATATATATACATACATAAATAAACAGATAAAAAGTGCAATAGGCTGTTATAGTTCAGAGTTTGTTTGAAGTTGTGTTCCATATCCCCATCACCCCCTGTGTGAAAAAGTTGCCCCTCAGGTTTCTATAAATCATTCAACTCTCGCCTTATATATACGCTAGCTCCGAATTTCATTACTCTGGGTAAAAGATTGTGCATTCTGCCTAATATTTCCCCCCTTCATGATATTATACACATTTATACAATCACCCCTCAGCCTTCTGCACCTCAAGGAATAAATTCCTGACCTGCCCCACGTCTCTTTATAGGCCCTCAAGTCCTGGTAACATCCCCGTAAATCTTCTTTGCACTCCTTCCAGATTTATAACTTCCTAGAGCAAGGTGACCAAAAATTAGCACATTATACAGCTGTCTTGTACAACTGTAACATGTAACATCCCAACTCTTCTTCAGATCCTTTTATCACAAATTTGGTGTTTTTCAACCCATACCACTATATGGTTAAATTAGTAGGAGCGATTCCTTAGTGATTTATTTCACTCTTTCTATTTTTGCTTTATGATTCATGGTAGTTTCTGGTTTCTTGAAAATATATATATTTGCATCACTGAAGGCTGACAGCTGGAGAACTGATGATGAGATATGACACAGTGAACCTCTCATTCGATCCTATTGACCTGAGGATAACAGCATCATTTTACCATTCACTAACATCAGGAGAGATGTGTAAAAAGACAAGTGAGAGGAAATAATAGTTTGCGAAGGAACTGTAAATGGGGAATATAAAGCAAAACTCTTGTTAAAGGATCAGGCTGCACTCGTTTTGAAGCATGAGCTATAAATTTCATCCCAAAAGAATCCATAAAAGCCAGCGCTTCCTCTTGGGGTGTACCTTCGCAGCTCCACACAACTACATCTGTCACAACTCGCAAGAAATGGTAAAATGATAAATATAAAAGGATAAAAACTCCGCCTAAAGAGATTCCTTCCTTCAAGGAAATAAATTTGTCACACTTTAGTCTGGTTCTGTTTGGCAATAGCTCAGCATTGTCATTCATCGTGCTGTTAGCTGCCAGCAAGCAGGCTCTGACACATGGTGCGATTAAGGCAAAGTTAAGTCTATAACTTCTAGTCTGCAACCTTTGTGCTTCCAGTCATGACTGATAGTATTTGCGATATGATTTCAGCTGTTGTATCCCTCTGGCTGGCACTCGCATGGTCTGCATTCTAAAATGACCAGAAACACTTCAACACACGCCTGCATTAACTAGCGGCAGTCATTCTGTCAAACTGAATTTCCAAAAGATTCAACACTTTTTCTGTCTGTACTACAAGGAGAAGCAAATATTATTTAAAGAAAATGGGTGGCACAGTGGTGTAGCTGATGGAGCTGCTGCCTGCCAGCACCAGAAACTGAGTGGAGTTTGTACATTCTTCCTGTAACACTCTGTGTGCTCTGGTTTCCTCCCACATCTCCAAGACGTGCGGGTGTTTTGGGTTTATTGGCCTCTGTAAATTGCCCCTAATATGTGCTCTAGTGGATGAGAAAGTGGGATAACAGAGGACCAGTGTGAACATGCGATTGATGGTCAGCGTGGATTAGGTGAGCCGAAGGGCCTGTTTCCATGCTGTATTACTGGACTATTTCTAGTCTCTCTCTCTCTGGTGTATGGATCCATATATAATTTCCAACAATAAAATAGTTGGCCAATCGTGTACTTAATGGATTGAGCAAGGAACGTTTGTGACTCGGACATTCTAGACAGACACAGACACTTACACAAACACAGACATGTACACGCACTGTGTCACACACACAACACATACACTGGCACACTTAGACACACACATACTTACACAAAGACAAACATAGACACATACTCAAGCACGCAGCGCACACACACACACATGCTGGCACACTTAGACACACACTTACTCAAACACAAACATGTACACACACTGACACATACAACACATACGCTGGCACACTTAGACACACACACTTACATAAACACAAACATACACACACACTTAGACACACGCATACTCAAGCACGCAGCACACACACACAGGCTGGCACACTTAGACACACACTTACACAAACATACACATACACTAGACACAAGCTTACACGCGCACACAAGCACGCGCACACACACACATTTTGTATCTATATTTCCCTAGAAGCTGTGTTATTCTAATCAATATTCCCTGTGTATGAAACACCAGTAAATCTGGGACCCCACTGTCCAGAGATCGGCTGCTACATTTCTCTGCATGGCAGCACTGTTTACAGTGCAATAGTACTTTATCACATGGGTTGCCACAAAGTCATAAAATGTGCGGTATAAATGCAAATTCTTTCCTTTCTTCGAGAGAGAGTCGCAGCCCTTCAAAAAGGGGAGGGGGGGGGGGGTGAGTAAGTGTTGCTTAATCAAATGTGAATCTGACCTGTCCGCCTCAGTCATTTACAGTTGATGTTCCCGAAAAGCGATTAGATTTGGGAAACTTGAACACTTTCTTTCAGGAACTTTCCTTTCTCTTGCTAAGGCCACATTGTTGTCCTGTCCAAGATCAACAATTTACTCTGGAAATGAATTCCAGGAATTTAGGATACCTATAGGCTACAGATAATGCCTTTAGTCCCAAGACAGGTTAGAGTTCAGCTGCTACATTCTTGGTTTCCTCAACTTTCTGCATGAGCGAGGAACTAGTCTGTGCATTCTATACCTACTTGTGCATGATATGATTCATATAATTTAATGATGACATGTATATAAATGATTTAGATGAAGGCACCAAAGTATGTTTCTTCCTACTCCAGCTTTTTGCGTTTATATTGTTGATAAAAATGTTATGAAGAGAGGAAAAACGTGGTGGACCCCATATCTGAGGAAGGATGTGCTGGCCAAGGAGAGGGTCCAGAGGAGGTTGACGAGAATGATCTCAGGGATGATTGAGTTAATGTCGGAGGAGCTTTTGGCCTGCACTCACGAGTTTAGAAGGATGGGGGAAGATCTCATTGAAACCTATCAAATAATGAAAAGCCTGGATAGAGTGGATGTGGAGAGAATGTTTCCAGTGGTGGCAACGTCAAGGACTAAATGGCACAGCCTCAGAAGAAATGGATGTACCTTTAGAAAGGAGATAAGGCGAAATTTATTTAGCCCTCTGGGGTTAAAGAAAATCATCTCAGTGATGAATCTGTGGAATTCATTGCCACAGACGGGTGTGGAGATCAAGTCATAGGGAATTTCTAAAATGGAGATTGACGGGTTCTTGATTAGTAAGGTGTCAAAGGTTACAGTGGACAACAGGTGCAGGAGTAGGCCCAACGGCCTAGTGCATGGTTGAGAGGGGAAAATAGAATGGCAGAGTATACTGGATGGGCTGAATGGCCTAATTCGGCTCCTATGTCCTATGAATTTATGAAGAGGTCAAACAGAATCTAGAAAGTGATAAAGATTGGTTAACTGAGTAAGCATCGGTCTGTCAAATGGAGTACAATGTGGGAAATATAAATTTGTGTACATTGGCAGGAAAAGCAAAGAAAAAGCATGATATTGAAATGGTAGAAATGATGGGGGTCTGAGGTTAAGGGAGATTTGAGGGTTTTAATGCAATGTTTAATAGTATGCAGAATAAGCAATTAATTGGGAAATTTAAAAGAATATTTTGCAAAGGGAATTGAGTGTTAGAAAAGGGAGGTAATGCCTCAGTTAAACGGAGCATTGCTGAGACAAGCTCCTGGACATGGTATCTGGAACCGGTCTCCTCATTCAAGAAGAATGCTAACACACTGAAAGCAGGTTTAGAGCAGGCTTACACAGATTATGTATTGTGGATTGTTTACAAACAAAGATCGAGCAGGCTTGGCTTGTATCTGTTGGAGATCAGAGGAGCGAGAGGGGATGATCGAAACACACAGATCCTGATGGAGACACAAGAGGCCGCAGATGCTGGAGTCTGGAACTCAATGGGCCAGGCAGCATCTGTAGAGGCCAAGGGAAAGTTGAGATTGCGGGTCAGGACCCTCCATCAGGACTTGACTTGATGTGATGTCGGGAGCACATTCATCATGTATTGTCTTTCCGCTGACTGATTAGCATGAAACAAAAGCTTTTCACTGTACCTCGGTACACGTGACAATAAACGAAACTAAACATTTAGTCTGGTGGGAGAATCTTAAACTAAGAGTCATTGTTTTAAAATAAGGGGTTATCCATTTAAAACAGAGGTGAGATTAAAGTCTCTCTCACACATTGTCCTAAATCAGTGGAATTATTTTCTTCAAAGGGGGGGGTGGAAGCTGAGTATAACATGAGTTGTCTCAGTCAGCTCTTTACCACTATTGGTACACAGTTTCCATGGCTGCCTACAATGTTAGGTAGCCACACTCGATGTTGCCCTGTGCACTTCATTTGTCTTAATCTCACCAGAATGTGCTTTCATTGTGGCAATTATTTATTTTTTATCCACTCAGCTCAAACTTTAAGAAATGACATTACATCAAACATACCTTTTGACCTCAGATAGTTGGCGATCAGTACAGACTCAATAGGCCAAAGGGCCTGTTTCCGTTCTGTATGACTCTATACTCTTCTTCATGTCTTCAAATCGAGCATCTATCAAGTTAGTCAGATCCAGTAAAGAAAAGCTCAGAATCAGAACTGAGGTAGTTATGGAAAAATAAGTGTACTTTGTGGTTCTTAGCCCATTTAGCAAGTCTACACTCACACAAGTGGGAGACAGGAACCATAGGAGTAGTATGTGGAACCAAGAAAGAATTGTCTGTAATTGGTGGCAAATGTTGAAGTGTCCATCAAATAATCTATTCTGGAGATTAATCATGTCTGGATGGTAACCCACATGATCACAAAGCTGCGGGCAAGTTAGATCCAGCACGGACATCAGGAAATGAGGAAGCAAATTGCTTCAAGGCTGTCCCTAAATGTAATCAGATCCAGAACCAAACTGCTCAAACCGTGATTCAACATATAACATTCTTTAGGGATTGGACAGGCTAGATGCAGGAAAAATGTTCCCGATGTTGGAACCAGGGGTCACAGTATGGGGGTAGGCCATTTAGGACAGAGATGAGGAAAAACGTTTTCACCTAGAGAGTTGTGAATCTGTGGAATTCTCTGCCACAGAAGGCAGTGGAGGCCAATTCACTGAATGTTTTCAAGAGTTAGATACAGCTCTTAGGGAAAAGGGATATGGGGAGAAAGCGGGAACGGGGTACTGATTTTGGATGATCAGCCATGATCATATTGAATGGCGGTGCTGGCTCGAAGGACCGAATGGCCTACTCCTGCACCTATTTTCTATGTTTCTATGTTTCTAACACCAAAACCTTTTGATGTAGTCTTTGGAGAACTCGGTTACTGGAATAAATTTATACTTGTTCATTATGTGTATATTTTGATTTAAAGTGCAAATGGGAGTGTAAATACCATAATATCTTTCCCTTTGAAATTAGGAGAGCAATGGAAAGTATTCTTAAGCCTACAAATACCGTTTTCTATGTATAAGATCTATTTTGATTGAACAGAAGGCACTGGGCCTGTTTTGTAACAATATCACAGTCTGTTTACACGAGCAGCTTAAAGTCTCAATATGTGTATTTTTCAAGAATTCCGCCCAATAAATAAACCATTATCCATACGGTTGGGTACTTGCTGCGTTTCAATACATTTGTGAAACATTGCTTGCGGTCAGAAGTTTCACATCTCTGTAAAGCCACACTGATGGAGGGCGGGATGAAGAGGTGAGGTTGGGTTGGGAGAGGGTGGGAATGGGAATGGGGAGGTGAAAGAATAACTAAAAACACACTGTGCTTCTGTGTATGCATGCATGTGTGGCTGTGCATGTGCAAGTGTGTGCATACATGTGTGTATGTGTGCTTGTGAGTGTATATATGCATGTGTATATATGCAGGTACACAAAAATGCTGGAGAAACTCAGCGGGTGCAGCAGCATCTATGGAATGAAGGAAATAGGCAACGTTTCGGGCCGAAACCCTTCCTCAGACTGTATATATGTATGTGTGTGACTACCTGTGTATGTGCCCGCAATGCATTTAACAGTGCTAGTTGGGCGCTCTCTCCACTCAACATGGCCTAAGATTTGTTGCTTTAATAATAACTGCCCTCTCCTAACAAGCCACAAGCTGAGAGTGATGTCATCATAAATTTGACAGCAAGGCATAAAAGAAACATTACAGTTGTGGTCTGTGACCCGCACAACCTTGCCTGTAACATTTGGTTGCTATGTCATCAAACTTGGAAAGGGGGGGGGGGGGGTTGGGGAAGGACTAAAACAAATCTCTCTACACTTTCACAACTGTGATTCTCCATGTGAGGCAATTTAGACTTGTGTTTGAAGGAATTTTGTTGATAGCAAAGTTATAAGATCGCCCAATCATCCCTGATTATAGAACTGTGGTGAGGAATGACGCTGCAATTAAAATATCAGATCAAGGCAGGAAAATAGCATTAAAATTATGCAAGAATAGATTGAAAGAGCTCCACTCTATTGTAACCATGCCCGATCTTGTTCACACATTACAATAGAAATTAATGGCTAGGAAATTATGATTATCAGTTGAAGACTGCAAAATTACTGCATGTAAACAGTGATTGTAGAATGCTTAATTAAATGTGAAATAATGAAACTTTCTCCCAGATAAGCAGATAATGTGACTTAAAACAGGCAACGCTGTAAGTGGATGATACAGCAGCAATATGGTCATTCAGAAGGAAAATATAACGAGTAAAAAGTGCTTCATAAACACTTTCTGTAGAATTCTTAATGATTTACACATGGATTTCTCCATTCGGGGAGGCCAAACCGGGGGTTATTTTGATCTTATCTCACAGCCATAAGCAAGAAATGCATTGAGAATAGGGGTTCACTTGCAAAAAGTTATATGAATAGAATTTTATTCTTCAATGAGACAAATATATGCAACTTGACCTAGAAATAATTTGAAATTAAATGTATAATTCACAACTTAAACAAAGTATTAAAAAAAATACATACCTTTTCAAACTGCTCTAAGTGTTTAAAAAAAATTAGAAGTTTACATATATTTAAATTCAGCTTTCTCTGAAAGCTCTTGGAAATGTTGCTGTGAATTTATAACACAGAAACAAATTATTTACATTTTAGAGATACTGCGCAGAAACAGGCCCTTTGGCCCACCGAATCCACGCCGACCAACGACCACCCATACACTAGCACTATCCGACACACTAGGGACAATATACACAAGCCAATTAACCTACAAACCTGTAAGTCTTTGGAGTGTAGGAGGAAGCCAGAGAACCTGGAGAAAACCCACGTGGTAACAGGAAGAACTACAAACTCCGTACAAACAGCACCCGGAGTCAAGATCGAACCTGGGTCTCTGGCCTGTAAGACAGCAACTCTACTGCTGCACCACTGTGCCATCCTAAACTTGGTGCAACAGATTTCAACTAATGCTGATGTCTGCATTAATCTTCTCACACCGAAGTCATCTTATTAACATACCTTCTATTCATTTATCCCCATGTATTTATGAAGCTTCTATACATCCCAATCTCTCAATATACGTAATAGCACATTCCACATTACCACTATCATAGAGATGTTTCTCCTAAATTCTATACTGAATTAGTTAATGACACATAGTTTTGGCACTTGGTTTCGGATTGCCCCTCTTATCCCCACCACCATGTCACACACTATCACCTTATTGAATGGAGAACCTGCCTGATAAGAGTCTCTATAGCAATCAGGGAGGCAGTAATAAAAAGGAACTGCAGATGCTGGCCTAGACTAGATATTCACCTATCTATTTTCTCCAGAGATGCTGCCTGACCTGCAGGGTTCCACCAGCATTTTGTGTCTATCCTGGGCAGTAAAACAGCATGGTGGTGCAGCACTAGAGTTGCCATGTTCCACCGCCAGAGACCTGGTTCAATCCTGCTTATGGGTGCTGTCTGTACGGAGTTTGTATGTTCTCCCCGTGACCTTCGTGGGTTTTCTCCGGGATCTCCGGATTCCTCCCACACTCCGAAGACGTACATGTTTATAGGGTAATCGACTTGGTATAATTTTAAATTGTCCCTAGTGTTTGTGGGTTAGTGCAAGTGTGCAGGGATCGCAGGTCGGTGTGGACTCGATGGGCCTGTTTCCGCGCTGTATCTAAACTAAACTAAACACTTAAACCTACCCATTTCTTGACTGTGGAGTTTAAATCAGCCTCTGATCAAGTCATTCAAATCAAGAACTTGTCACTTCCTACTGTGGTCTGTGCTCAGTTTACCAGGGGATGGGGAATGCATTTTATATTGCAGTAATGATAATCTAATGATAATCAAAAACTATTAACTGGGAAGGGGCAAAATCTAATTTTAGGACATGGAATAAGTGAATTTAGAAAGACTTGCATTTTCTCACCTGGTATTTTGGACTGATTAATGCTAACACTCTGATATAAGTATTTAAATAGTTAATGCAACAAGAACATTTATAAAGACCTTGGAAAGAAGAAAACATGGTTTCACCAAGATGACACAATGCAAAAAGGGTTAATTAGCAGGCCAGAGAGATGGAATATTGTTGTATTTCTCTGAGTTTCAAAGGTTGAGCAGTAATCTAATTATGATATTTAAAATGATGAATAGATTCAATAAGGTAGTTAACAGATAAACTCTTTCACTGCTTGGGAATAAGGAACATGGTCTTAAAGCTACAACGAAATTATTTCAATATGAAGTTAGGAAGCACTTTAATGATGAAGGTGTGATGATTGTCTCTCCCAGAATAGTCTGTGATTGATTTTGTTGGATAAACAAAGGAACTATGAAACCTGTCGGCTATGGCTTTCAAGACGTGAGATTAACTATTCTCGTTCAAAGGAAATGTACGTCAGGTGAAATGCGCAATTGGTGGCAGATTTGACAATATGCAATTTACAGTATCACGGAAAGTCAAAATTTACTTCATTTCCTTTCATTTTGTCATCTGAATATTTGAACCTTGTGATATGTGAATGGTAAATATTTTATGAGATCTGTTTATAGGTTTCCAGAAGACAGTGGAGGCAAGGGACACACTTGATACCATGATGATACTCTGAAAAACACCTAGTGCAAAGGAATTCAACAATCAGGAGAGGCTGAAGGGCCATGTGCTCAGTTTGGCCATGTACCGGGATGTTTTCAATTGCAAAAAAAAGACACTAAGTGCTGGAGTAATTCAGTGGGTCAGACCGCATCTCTGGAGTACAAAAACAGACACAAAGTGCTGGAGCAACTCAATATTGCATTCAATTAGCAAAAATATCAATTATCCAATTATTTCAGTATTTACTGTCATGTTTTCTTTTGTGTTTAAATATTTACGGTATAATATTGTGCAAATGAGATCCAAAGCAAAATTCTTCTCATACAATAAAATCACATTGTGGTTTTGGTAGAATGTAGAAACAAGGAACTGCAGATGCTGGTTGATAAAATAGGATACAGAGAGCTGGGGTCATTCAGCGGATCAGGCAACATCTCAGGAGAACATGGGTAGGTGATGTTTCAGACATCTGCTGAGCTACTCCAACATTCTGTGTCTTCTTGTGGTTTTGGCATTTGGGCACATTGAGGCATATTAATGAAAGTCATAGAGAGTTATTATGCATGGAAACAGACCATGTCGATCAAGTTGATTATCTGAACTAATCCCCATATACCTATGTTTGGCCCATATCCCTATGAAGCTTTTATACCCATGTACCTGTCCAAATGTATTTTAAATGCTGTAATTGTACCTGCCTCAATAGTGTACTCTGGCATCTTTCCACATATCCATTGCCCTCTGTGTGAAAAAGGTGCCCCTCGGGTCCTCTTTAAATCTCACCCTAAATCTCCAATTTTAGACTTTCCTCCCCTGGAAAACGATAGTGACTATTGATCTTATCCAGGGCCCTCATTATTTTATACACCTCTATAAGATCAGCGCTCAGCGCTCAGCTTAAGGGAAAAAATACCCTATCTATCCAGTCTTTCCATTTAACTCATGTCCGCCAGTCCCGAGTGAATCTTTTCTGCATCCTTTCCAGAATGAAATCCTTCTTATATCTGGGTGACCAGAATATGAACACAATTCTCCAAGTATGGTCTCATGACATCTCAACTCTTGTATTTAATGTTCTGACTGATGAAGGAAAGAGTGCCAAACTTCTCCAACACCAGGTCTACCCGTGTCACTATTTTCAGGGAACTATGTTCTTGTACACCTGGGTCTCTGTTCTACAAAACTCTCCAGGGCCCTGTCATTTTTTGTGTAAGCCCTTCCCTGGTTTTAATGACCAAAAATGCAAAACTGCATTTGTCCAAGTTAAATTCTATTTGTCATTCCTTGACCCACCTGCCCAGTTCATCTAGATCTTATTGGAATCTTCGATAATCTTATTTAGTGTCCACAATAAAGCAAAGCATACCATGGAGATAAATGGGCAGTGAGCAGAATCTCACCCGCTTCTATATTACCAGTTATATACATTTAGAATATTCTTAGAAATTCATCTGCAAGGTGATTATCCTTTGAGATAAATACCAAACCACGGTACATGGTGGCCACTGGTAATGGGCATTTTTGATTTAAAATATAGAAATTTACCTATGGTGGGGGAGTGCAGTTATGATAGTGGCATTTAAGAGAGTTTTGGATAAGGACATGGATATGCAGGGGATGGAAAGATATGGATTATGTGCAGGCAGATAAGAGTTGGTTTAGGCATCGTGTTTGGCATACACATTGTGGGCTGAATGGCCTGTTCTTGGGCTGTACATTTTTATGTTCTTTGAATCTATAATAAGTGAAATTGTCTAAGTAGCTTGTATGGAATCTGCAATTTGGAATTGGCCAAATGGATCAATAATGGTGTTTAATCTTCAGACAAGTCTTTCCCCACTTTTCCTAACTTCCCCCACTACTTTGCTTTCCCTTCACACCTCAGGCTTGCATCAAGATGACCTTTAAATGCACTAATACATTTTAGTTTAACCACTTAGTTCAGTACGTTTGTAAACTGTGATTGAACAAACTCTATCTAAATCTTGTTAATCAGAGAGAGGGAATGCCGGGCCTACCTGAAGTGAGAGAAATCAATATTCATACCACTGGGCTGTTTCTGCCTGCTCCGGTCCGTGGGACAGGAGCAGGAAGAAACAATGGGTCTGGCAGGGCAGTTGTGTTTGTGGATTTTGGGGTGAAGGTAAAAACGGGCTGTGCGGGGGTAGGAAATTATAAGGTTGGAGGTTGTGGAAGGCAGACAGCCAGAAGTGATGAAATCAGTAATGGTGTTTGAGATTAAGGCCTGGTGCTCGTCTGTGGGACCATGGTCCAAGGATAAGTAGGAGGTGTCTGAGATTTGTCGCCTGGTCTCAGACTGATAGAGGTCAGCGAGCCAGACTGCCATGGCATCTCCCTTGTCAGTGGGTTTGATTATAATGTCAGGGATGCTGCAGAGTGAGCGGATGCCTGTACCTTCAGAGGGGGTGAGGTTGGAGTATGTAGGGGAGTTGAAAAGTTGAGACAGTTGATGTCACACAGACAGTAAGAAATAACGGGGTCTAGAGAGGGTAGAAGGCCGTTCTTGGGAGTCCAAGAGGCGGAAGATGGGAGAATGGGTCATCACTGGGTGGTGAGGACTCCTTCCCATAGAAAAAGGCGTGGAGGCGACGGAAGAAAAGCTCTACGTCGTGGCGGACCCGGAACTTGTTGAAGTGGGTCAGAGGGGAACGAAGGTGA
Organism: Amblyraja radiata; assembly: GCF_010909765.2. NCBI lineage: Eukaryota > Metazoa > Chordata > Chondrichthyes > Rajiformes > Rajidae > Amblyraja > Amblyraja radiata. Next base: position 10,397,636 of record NC_045989.1, read on the forward strand.
GGCCTATGTGAAGGACAGACTGTTCCTTATCAGAAAGGGGGAGGTCAGGGGGGATGGTGAGAGGAGGGGGGCGTGAGGACTATTGTATGGGTGGGGTGTGGTCGGGGAAACCTGGTTAAAAGAGGGGGAAGGGGAAGACCCATCACTACTCAGGTTCCCTGTGGGGGGGGGGGGGAGTAAAGGAAGAGTAAAGGAAGAGGCGGAGACCGTAGGCTTGGGGGAAGAGCTGGGAAAGGGAGGGGAAGGAGGGAGAAAGCAAGGACTACCTGAAATTGGAGAAGGCAATGCTCATACCGCTGGGGTGTAAACTACCCAAGTGAAATATGAGGTGCTGTTCCTCCAATTTGCGCTGGGCCTCACTCTGGCAATGGCAGAGGCCCAGGACAGAAATAAATATTCCTTCTCTCCATAGATGCTGCCTCACCCGCTGAGTTTCTCCAGCATTTTTGTCTACCTTCGATGTTTCCAGCATAGGCAGTTCTTTCTTAAATATTACTGTAATTAATTCTGTTTTCAAGAAAAAAGTGCTCGCTTGCTAAATATTCCCTGATAGCTTCACCACTTGATTGTGGTGCAAATTTGTTTTATCTTTAAATCCTTTTTGCATTGTTACCCATGCTCAAATTCCTTTTATGTGGCGTAGAGGGTTGAATTGTATACAGTACTCTGTGAACTAATATATTATTCACTGCTGAAGAGAAGCAATCAACACCGAAAGCCTGCCATTTGATGACAGGAACAGGAGTACACCACATGGTCACTTGAGCTTACTCTTCCATTTAATAGGATTATGGCTGATCTGGTAGTAGCCATCATCTGATGATGTAAAATCTTAGGGTCCTGCAATCAGTATCACGCTTTTTGTATCATTTTGTGCCTCTACTATTAAAGCAATGAGAAAATGTCAATGTTCAAATGGTCTTCAGAAAAAAATCATATATATATATCAGCAATTTGTCTGTAAATTCTAAATTACTCTCCCTTATCCTCTGGTAGCTTGTTCAAATGGCATTTCTTGTGGGGTGTTAGTTGTTGCATATGGAATGTTAGTAATTTGTTTGATCATCATTGACATCCATTTCTAATACTAGCCAGGGTCAACCTGAAGCCATTCACAGGTGCAGTAAAAGCTTGGTTATCTGCATGTGCCAGGTATGATATGTGCTTTTTGAGTGACACGGTGGTATAGCTGGTAGGGCCTCTACCTTGCCGCACCAGAGACCCTGGTTCAATCCTGGGCATGGACGCTGTCTGCATGTGGTTTGCACGTTTTCCCTGTGATTGCATGGGTTTCCGCTTGGTGCTCCAGTTTCCAACCACATTCCCAAGTCGTGCAGTTTGGTAATTATCAGCCACTGTCAATTGACCTCTATTGTGTAATTGAATGGTAGAATCTGGAAAAGTTGATAATAAAAAGATAGGATTAACGTAGGATTAGTATAGATGGGAGTATTATGGAGTGCGCAAACTTGGTAGGTTGATGGGCCAGTTTCTGTGCTATATCTTTGTATGACTCTCTCTAGGGTTTTGAAAGACCTTAAATGCATTTCCTTTCTTCATAGTCTTGCCATGGCCTCCTCTTCTCAGATATGACCCTGGGTCACGTGCTGCCAAGTTATTTTACGAGGAACAGATCCTGTCCAAACCACACTGATACCTACAATGGGTGGGTTGTCTTATGAGGAAACGTTAGGTTAGGGGTTAGTTTTGTGTAGGCTGGAATTGAGAAGAGCGAGTGGGAGCTGGATTGGCACATGCAGGAACCTGGCGAGTTTAGATGGGTGAAAGAGGGGCTGTTTCTTCTTGTGGGCGGATCTAGAACAAGGCCACATCATGATTTCTAGCCATGTATCTTATTACATCCAATATCCAATGTAGGTTTCCTTCAGCCTTACACAGACTAATAGTAAAACTCCTAGGTGTAAAGCATTAAAGATTTCACATGCCATTCAAGCCTAGTATAGGTTACAGCTCCAGTTCCCACTGCCACTTACACTACGTACACAGCTTCAAAGAATACATGCACCAGGTGCAAAACTTCTCCCAGTGGTTACATTTTAAATGTTTTGACTCTTTAAACTTTTTAATTAATTGCAGGTGAGTCTAAAGTGTTCAAGACGATCAAGGGACCTCCCCAAGGCACTTTTTACGCCCGGTTTCACACTGTATTGGATTTAAACTCTCCGTGCTTTCAGGGTCTGGCTCTCGATTCACATTACGAATTTAGCATTGGTTCAAAAGAGAGACTGTTTTGCATTAGTGCTAAAATTAAAATGTACTTAGTTACAGCTGCAAAGAAATCACATCCCTATAGCACAATGCAATCAAATAAACTGGGATGGTGATTAATTTCTCTTTTTAAACTTAGTTTTCCTGTGCTTGCTCAGACTAATCACACTGTGTAAAAAGAAAAAAAAACTTTTGTGTCTGTGTCTGGCAAAAGCTTTATTTTATGTATGTAGATGTATAAAGTGGTGACATGAACTATCATTCGCCTGGCAAAAATGATAAGGTTCTTCTTCTTATCAAAACAATAGAGTGTGCCTAATTACATTGAATAGTCCTTTCGTAAAGCCAACTTTCGTGTAGAATTAAGAATAGGAAGCGGAATTGAGTTCAATTATTTCATCATGATTGCACGTGTTAGGTTCTTAGCTGCTGAAGACCAGAACAGCTGTATTAACTGTGCAATAAACCGAAAGGGTCACTCAACAGTGGATGTTAACTAATTATTAAGATGTGCATAAGAAACTAAAAAAAAAACACATCGCAAATCGAGAAATGTAGTGGTTCAGTCACATGTACAAAGTGATTGCTCTGCACTCTAGAACTCCCATTGCAATTTAGGATGAGGAGCTCTTAGTTGTTGCAGAACAATGGATAACCTCTTGCCTCACAATGAAGAACAATGCCAAAGTGGAAGAAATCATGGCATCAGAGATACCTCTGAAAAGTAATTGAACTGATAGCACTGCCCTCTTAATCTCCAAAAATGGGATTACCCTGAGGGCAGATCGGTTTCTTTGCAGAATTTAACACTGCTTTAAAGGGAAGTATTTTTTGATACCCAATAATGTAGTGCAGCATGGTGGCACAGTGATGGAGTTTGTACATTCGCCCTTAGACCTCCGGGTGCTTGGTTTCCACCCACATGCCAAAGACCGGCAGGTTTGTCGGTTAATTGGCCTGTGTAAATTGCTTCTTGTGTGAAGGGAATGAATGTGAAAGTGGGATAACATTGAATTAGTGTGAATGGATGATCATTGGTCGGCGTGGACTCAGTCGGACAAAGAGCCTGATCCAAGCTGTATCTCTAAAACTAAACATTCACTCATCTTCAAATGTCTGTAAGACTGAATATGATCTTTCAATCCCAAACAAATTATTTGAAAGTGTCCAGTATGCTAATATATTCAATTTATTCACTGAAATGACCCAATGCCATGCATAATGAAAACACGCATAATAATCACATTAGATTTGACAGTGGGTCACTCACAATCATATGGAGCTGGCATTTTCTGAGATGGGGCAGAGCAGATATCCCCTAGCAATGCACACAAAGACACTAATGGAGGCTGTTTCTGGATCATTTTCACCTGGGATGCAAATTATGCTGTGGGATATAATCATCTAAACATGTAATTCTTGTGGTCATTTCATGAGATTAAAATTAAAGATTTCAGATTAAAATATAGTAACATATCACCTTTGCCAAGATCAAGAGCATGTCAGATAAGTATCTGAATATTCCATTGCAGGAGCATTGCCTATTTGGAGACTGGGGATACTGTGCTGTTTACATATTGTCCAGTATCACCTGTTCAAATTTTATGAATTTGAACATTTGACAAGCCTATCTCTTGTACTTGTGGATACAATCTGAACAGTTTATCAAGATCATAAGGGGTATGCAACTGAAATGTAACTTGACAATAACACATTAAATCTTTATATGTAGCCTTGAAGTTTCTTGCTAAATATATAACATGCTGTCAAGGATTTATTATTGGGCAAATACTATCAATATGTTGCAATGATAATATCACATTACAACTTTGAACTAAAGTGTATCTTAAAATGTAGTGTAAAGACAACCTGTTTCTATACTTGCATTATGCAGTGTGTGAAAGATAGACACAAACTGCTGGAGCCCTTCAATAAGATGCCAGACAGCGGGTCAGGCAGCATCTCAGGAGAAAATGGATGGGTAACGTTTTGGTCTGTAGTGTTGAAGTCTCTACTCCCTTCTGGTTTCCATAAGGGACAAACATCTTTTTACTTGATGTTTAAGAAGGAACTGCAGATGCTGGAAAATTGAAGGTAGACAAAAATGCTGGAGAAACTCAGCGTGTGAGACAGCATCTATGGAGCGAAGGATATAGGCAACGTTTCGGGTCTGAAGAAGGGTTTCAACCCGAAATCTTGCCTATTTCCTTCGCTCCATTGATGCTGCCTCACCCGTTGAGTTTCTCCAGCATTTTTGTCTACCATCTATTTACTTGATTTCACTTGGATCGTAAAGTAGAAAGGGATGCATGCACACAATTGCTGAGGTCATTTTAGACAGTGGTCATCACAAGACTCATGAGCATTGGGGAACCCATTTGGAGTGATGCACAGTGGGACCATCATTCTAGCTCGAGTTGAGCTAGCCAAGAGGCTCTCACTCAAGAAGAAAATCAAGTGTTGAATGGAGAATAATGTTTATCATTATTTGGAAGCAAAGTGATCACCCAATTTCTTGCAGCAGGGGTGCAGGGCCAAATAAAAGGAACCCAGGAAAACACCTTGAATATGTTCCTTTCATAAAAAACGCCTTCCACCTAAACATAGACAGAAACGTGCCAAGAGACTAAATCTCAATCTTGCACATCAGCCATTATTTAGTAGACTGCTATTATAGTAACACTCATAGAGATGCTCCAGTAACTAGTTTGAGTCCGAATATAAGATCTCATTTCCAATGTTCCAATCTTGGTTCACTTAATGATCTTAGATCTTAGTTCCTAGAAATATAGATGATCATGGTAATTACTTAAGATGCTAACCTTGTAAATTTTACTTCCAGTAAGTATGATCAAGCTGTGAGATTTACATTTCATTACCATAAGTTTTATCTAGGTCTGATTGAAACACATACTACATGTTGCCTTTATAGTGGAAACTGGTTTCACTGGAAGTGAGCTTGGTGGTTTGGGAACAAGCCACGAAGGAGGAGATAGCTATGCTTACTCTTTCGTGTAATACTAAATAAATATTGCAAGGATGGAGGTGCTATCTTTTGAATGATTGATTAAATAGACGTATTTGCCAGTGCAGGTGCATATTTAACAAATCTATGAAGAGTTTTTGTAGATTCTAACTAGCAGAATAGACAAGGGTGAACTTGTTGATGTGGTGTGTTTGCGCATTCAGAAGTCCTTCAATAAGATGCCAGACAAGAAATAATTAAACAAAATTTGACTGTACATACCAGAGACAAATATTCTTACCTAGATTGAGAATTGATTAATGGGCATAAAACAATGAGTAGAAATTAATGGATCAGATTTGTTTTGGGAGGCTTTGTTTTGCTTTGGCTGCTTGCAATCTAAGTCAATGACTTGGACCATGGAATCTAGTGAAGGGTATCCAGGTTTGCGCATGTTGCAAATCTGGTTGAGGAGGATGCAGAGAAACATCAGCACTGTAAAGAAAGATGAAGGGAATGGCAGAAGGTGTGGCCATTGGAATATAATGTGGACAAATGTGCAGACATGTATTTTGATAAAGAGAAACTGGATTATTTTCTAATAGGTGAGAGTGATGGTGTTCAGAACGAACTGGACTTCCTTGTACACAGATTGCAAGAAGTTAGGCTTACAAAGATATAAATGTTCAGCAGAGCAGGCAGCTATGTGTAAACAGAAACAAGAGTTAACATTTCTGATTATGAATAGAAATGGTTGCTAAAAAAATCAACCACCTGATGTGCTGCAATAAATGCGAATTTGCTTGTTCAAAGGGGTTGCATTCAAAGCAAGCAAACGCAAAGATGAAAATGTCACAAATGAACATGGAGATAGTTTTCTTTCTTTTTGATTTACCATGGAGCCATTCTGGCCAACGCATCACAAATCCCTTTATGTAAAAGCACATTACTGGGTGTTTAAAATTTTATTTAAACTTTGGAAAATCAACAGAAAATGTTCACTACTGAATAAAATAAGCAACTTCAGAAGAAAAATGTATAATGTGTGACTGCACAGAATAATCTGATGACGAAGTGCAATGCACAGCAAAATGATAGTGATACACCGACTGATTTCATCAATATAAAACTGTACAGTATGTGCATATTTTATCTAAAATCCACATTGTAAAAATCATACATCATAATTGCATACCATAGTTTTGGATGCGTTATAAATTGTATCATATTATTTAAAATAAATGTCAAAAGTAAACACATTTAAGGCCCAATATGTTGGCATTCAAAATGCTTTGAAGCAATTGCAAGAAATATGCGAGCATCCAAATTTCTAACTGTTGCCCAACGTTGGAGAGTGAGAGATGCTTGTCTTGTTTTCCATATCAGCATAACATCAGGTCCAATAAATGGATCACTCGCTCAAACAGCAATATTATCAGTCTAATAAGAGCAGGCAGAATGTGTCTGAATTTACAAAGGACAAACAGGCACACATGAACGGTGCAGTGAATTAGATGTGAAACTCCTGGGCTCTGCTGGTTGAAATGCGAGGACCCCCTGTGATCTAACCCTTCTCACGGACTATCTATAGATCATGTCATGATGGCAGTAATTGAGACCACCTGCCAAGTCAGAGGACAGTTACAGATGTCGTCTGCTCAGACGAGAGATAATGTAAGGCATGCTGTGGTCATGCAACACTCTGCCACATTGATTTGGCAATACTGGAGAAGGGGGGGGGGGGGGGGAAATAAAATGGCTTGCTCTGTTGAGATTTTATTGTCTTGACAATATTCTTTTGTCTAACGCCACTGGTGTTGAGGTTGGTTACTGGATCCCCTGTTGTGAGCGCCTTTCTTCAAGCATCCTGCAGACCCACATGGAAACCACCTCAGCGTTCTTGTCATTGTAGTGCACAACAAATGGATGAACCTGCAAAGAAAGGTTGTGGAAAAAAAATTAAATAGAATATAACAAAGCTGATTTTACTTTGCAAGTGAAGCAAAATACATTGAAGAATAAAACCAATAACTATTGGGATTCAATTATGTTTCTCAGGTTTTTCCGCTTGGACATTCTCTTTCAGAAGTGACCACAGAAGGAAGCATGCACACAGGCATTCCCTGTAGTGTAACATCCTGATTCAGCAATGTGCACCCCTGGCATGAAGCCTTGTTTGACAGGAGTACGGGTCCCAGAACAGCTCTCTAATATTAAGGGACCTATCTGCGACCTAGCTCACATTAAGTGTAGATCCACAGCAGGAACACATCGTTGCTGAAATTACCTGCTATTACACACTACAGAAACTTTTACTTACATTTCCTGACTCAAAGGATTCAAGCTTTTTGCACACTGTTGTGTTGAATGGTCGTACGTGGAGAAGTAAACACTGTTGCACGCAGCTGAACCTAAAGTGGTTGTAACGTGCTGTGTTTAAATAAAGTGGTCAAAGAGGAGTCACCTGGACGGTGGGAAGCTGGAGTTAAGAAGATGCCTATTTGTACTTGTTAAACAAGGAGAGTAGGTTTGAGGAAGCTTTTCAAAGAACACCCAGGATTAGACAGGAGCCTGTCCAAAAGATCTAATCAATCTGCAGCTCCCTATTTCAGGTGTTACTTTATGGCTAGGTTCAGCAAAGAGATAACTCCTTAAATGATGATGAAGCCATGAGAAATTTGGGATGAAAAATTGTTCTATTCACTAAATTTTACTAAATAATCTCAAGCAATCTTTATTTTGTCAGTACTAGAGAAATTCCTTTAACCACTTGGCACACAGGAAACCACTTGGCTGTAAAATAACACCCTGTCTAGAGCGACAAAAATAGAATTGCAGTGTAACTTTTCTCAATTTTATGAATAGGATTGGGCTCAAAAATCACTAACGAGCGAGGGAATGAACCTCTGATGGATTAAAAAATGCACAAAGTTAAATTTCCACTAACAAATCATTTATTTGTGATTTTGCAAAAGTGAACAGTATTCCACTGCTAGAAATTAGGCCCAACTGGCTCTACATGCATGGGAATCATTCCACATGTCAGAACAGATGTCTCCAGATATTGTGGGTCACCAGCTAGCTATCAAACATTCTCGCTGTTTTTCCACTTCTAATACAGCAGGGAGACAGGGCAACCAGTATTACAACAGAGATCAAATAGCGCCATCTTCCCATCTTGTTCTATACTATGAGAAAGAGTTATGCTTGAAAATAACTTAAATGACTTTACCAAATCATGTCTTCCAATTTAGTTAAACATGACCTGCCATTTCTATTAGACGTAGGTACACCCATATTGCTATTCTTGTTTTGCTGGCTATGACTCAAAACAGTAATTAGTCTGCTCCTGATCGCGAGGCGAAGCTTCCATTGTCTACTTTGACTTTCTCTAATGGTCCACCCATGATTACAAGCCGCTGATTGGGAAAGGCCATAAAAAATTACCCCTCTTTTACCTGTAACATTGTCACATTCCTTTTGGTAAATTTTGGTAAATGCTCCCTAAATTATGCATCTCTTTGAACACATTTCCTGCAATATTAATTCTTCATTTTATATTTAGGTGGAATACTTTGAAATGTTCCCGAGATATTAATAGATAATTCCAAGACTTTCCATTTCTTAACAGCTCTAGCTTTAGAAAAACAAAGGTACAGGATTAGTTTTGCTATGAACTATACATCAGATGAAATCAGCAAAACTATTTCAGGTTCATAATGGAACTTGCTCTCTGGACTCAAAGCTTCCAATACTTTGGGAATGGAGTGTCAAGGAAATATCAATCCATTGCATTATTAAAAAGAGGTCCAGGATGAACTGGCATTCTGATGCTTATCATGTACACATTCCAAGCATATTTTACAGAATCCTTATACCCAAAAGAAATAACTTGAAAACATGCATAACCCTCCCCCTCTCACACAATTTACCCACCCCTTCTTTCCCCCACTTTCCCTTCCCTGGGACTCACATGGACTCGCACCCATTTCTCCCCTCCCCCTACATTCCTTCCTCTCGCTTCACAATTTGCAACTTTTCAATCCCTTTGCCTCACACCTTCTAGTCTTTTCATCTCTGGTCTTTGTCCAACTATCTACCTGTCAAAAAACCCTCCTCGCCTGTGTCAATCTAATCCCTGCCTGGCCTTTTCATGCCCTTCCTCTCTTCCTGCTTTCTTCAATCCGCCCCCCCCCCCCCCCACTCCTTCCACCCCTAATAATCAGCCAGCAAACGGTCTCGTCCCGAAAATTTAGTTATCTATGTTCCCCTGAGATGCTGCCTGACCCGCTGAGTTAATCCAGCACTTTGTGTCTTCTGCATGGGATGTTGCTATTTTAGCAAATTTAGATTTCAATTTTTTTTCCACCAAATATGCCAATTTATAAATTTTGATTCATGTTGGGGTAACACAGAACAGCATCTGTTATCTTTTAACAAAATGAATTCACAGTAATGCATGGTGTACGGTGAACTATTTATAATCTTTCATACTGAGCAGCACATTCAGAATCTCACTGAGTGCCAGTTTAATTGAATCATTAAACAACCAGCACGTAAAGTGGTACAAATACTGGATAAGATGGCACAGATTTACCGTATTCTTGATGACCTTTCTCATACAATCTACTGCTACCCGAGTTGGAATCAGTAACTACTACACTAACCAAGGAGACCATTTGTTGCACAGCCAGGCCAGGTAGTGCCACTTTTAGCATACCTATTTTTTGGATTTGATCCATTATTGTTTGGACGAGGACATACTGTGAGGTGGAGTTGAAACAACACATTCCTTAAATTGCAGTTTCTAAAGTAGACAGTGATAGTTTAATTACTGCCGTCACGCACAGTGTGTTGGATTCAAACCTGCATCAATACACTCTTCATATACTCAAAGATCCACTCAAAACACGGATTGAGACAAATGTTGTAAATACAATTAATATAGGTTTTTTTGTGGATGAATAATATTAACAAATTAAGAAGTACTAATGCCAATTAAATGAAAGAAGAAAACAATTAAGAGGTTACCACAGAATAAGGAAACAAAAGACAAACAAAAATATACTTAAAGTGGGCTGCTGGAGGGCTACCAATGAATGACTCCACAGGAAATGAAACTGCTTAGCAATTGAAACCAGGAAACTTCCAGGACTGCTGTGCACACCGGGTGGTACTTAAGTTTCTTGACTTTGAAATTTCTTGATTGGCATTCAGTTTAAAAAGTTGGTGACCATTACTCCCTATGATGCCACTCAGTGACAGGTTTGCTGGTTGAGTTCAACTCAACTGCTTCCCACTGAGTATACAAACCTGTAATGGCCAGTCTCCATAGAGAAGGAAAATTAAAACTTTAAACGTCGCCCAGATAAGTCAGCTTTTTGAAGCGAATGTTTTTAATCTCACCTCAATAGGGGGAGCAGGGCAGACGGTACATAATGAGAGTAATTGTCCCTTAATTTACCTTCAATTTATACGGTAATGCAGACAGCCGCAAGATAAAACAATTAGTTCTTTTCTTGCAATTACAGTAACTGTACTGAGTAACTCTGATATCAAGAGCAGCCGTTTTCTATGCATAATAACCCACAGAGTGAATGCAAATATTTCAACACCTGCACTAAACAAGAATACAAATCTTATCTTGGATTTTCCAATCATGATAGCGCTCTTTAAAACCACGGTCAAAAATGTAGCAATTATGTCCGCTGATGCTTGTGAGAAATTTGACTAGTTTCTTCAAACCCTGGAGGAGTTGGTCTGCAGAAGAAACCTCTAAGAGGTCTCAGCTGAAGACTGTGGGTAAATGCAAATCAGTTAGGTTTGATAGCGTGAGAACCCTGGCACTAGTCGCAAAATTAAATTGCTTTAATTCTCTCCAGTGGTGCAGAGCCTCAGCCGAGGAATGAAAAGCATGAAGTAAATACAACTAAATAGTACAAGCTGACCTTTTCTTCAAATCTTGGTTTAGCGAGCATGCTTACAAGTGAGTAAACTTGACTCTTAATATGGATCATTATACAACAATATTCATAAAAGGTTATGTGGGAAACAAAACGAGCAAGTTAACCCATGCAGCAAAGCTCAGTAATTGTTACTTAGAACAGCAATCCTGAACAAGAAGCTGAACGAGCTGTGACTTAATGTACGACCACCAATTTGCTCTCTCTCACTTCCTCGAGTCTCTCTTTTTTGTGCAACTCCATTTCCAGATACTCATTTCTGCTTCCAAATCTTCTATCCCTCATAACATACTGAAGTACAAACTGTTTTTAAACAAGGCACACAGGGACTCGGGGACGGTCATTGAAATTTACATGCCCCAGTAGCTTCTGTGTCATTTAAACCTTCCATAAATGCTGATAAGCATGCAACAGCTGGTAGAATTTCATACAATGTCATTCATACAATGATGTGATATTAAATATTTCAGGCTCAGCATTTTCTAATTTATGGTATTTGACACAAAACACCATAGTAGATACATCCAAAATGATATACGACATAACATGAATGTGAATCTATTTGAGCTTCAGGAAAACATCTGAAAATCAGGTGAATTTGGTTAAAAAAAAAAAAATGTTCTGATGCTCCATGGACATGCACTCGCTGAATGAGAAGAGGTCATCAGGAAGAGGCAGAGTCAATGGACTGGAAAGCAGGCCACGGCGTGAGTGCCAGCCCGACTAATTTTCTGTGTCAACTTTGAAAATTAGGTAAACAGTGACAAACCAGCCTCTTAAAATCAACTTGTCAGTTCTCATTTTGTTGAGAAAGGGTAATCTTCAGCTACTGGCAGCCCACAGTGTTTTCTAATAGAGGTTAAACTTCAAGGCTAACAGCACCCTATCTGGGCAATTCAGATATTTAAAAAGCTGGGTGGCCGGGGACAAACATGTAATAGATCTTCTGAAAATAATGCTGAGATATTTATACCTGTTTTACGCTGATTTTGACTATTTTCTCGTTTGAACAATTGTGAAATGAAAATATCGCCGTAAACTACACTGTACACACATACTGTATATAACTCAGGTCTGGTAGGAATGGCCCTGAACTGAATGAGCTATATTTTAAAGCCATGTCCCTCAACCACTTCAATTCCTCTGCATGGATTTGTACTCCAGAAAGCATACAAATAAAGTGACATACATTGAAATATCTGGGTCAGGACAAGGTTACACTACACAAATAAGGAAGAGAAGGCAAGCATCGATTGCCATTACATTCTATGCTCTGAGCCAGCCAATGTTTCTCATAAATTTGATGGTGACCTCCAGTTTTCTCATCCTCTATAAATTCCTCAAATTCTTTCCCTTCATAGTAAAAATTATTTTCTTTTGATCATGGTTTTGCTGCATTGAAGGTATTGACTCATGTTCAGTGTAATTCAAATGGCCATTCTCAAATAAAAATGTAGTCCTGCCTGATTGCATGAAACAGCATTGGGACTGCACAGGTAACTCTTTTGACTAAGTCCGTGTGCATGATTCTTTCCCTCCTCAGCTAACGACTAAGGATAATTATAGTGCTTGGTAGAAAAAAGGAATTGCAGAAGCTGGTTTACAAAAAAAAGACACAAAGTGCTGGAGTCACTCAGCAGGTCAAGCAGCATCTGTGGAGAACATGGATAGGTGACGTTTCCTGTCGGGATCCTGGAGCACTCCCCACTTAGCACCAAGTGGGAATCAACACTGGAAGGGCTGCATGGCTCAATACCTCTGGCTCGAAATTTGATTGCGTTGAACTGTTGATTTCAGTGCAATATGATTGAAATGTATGTAAAAAAGATTATTGTCTATTTTTAGGCTATTCTGAATTAACCTGGAAATTCATTGAGGCATTTCTCACAATCCAGATAGATGTCACTCCTCAATCAGCGCTCCCTCTGGAACTTTGCACGGATATTAGACTATGTTGTCCCAGCACAGCAAATGGTCTCATTTGGATATGTTAACCTAGTGAGCTCAGTGCTGCATGAAAAAACTCCCCCATCTCCAAATTATGTAGCTCCTCCCCCAATCTTCCCAAGGGACCAAACCCTCAGCCCCCTTCAGGTTTAGGTTTCTTATTCTCACTTGCACAGTGAAGTGCAGTGAAAAACTTTGTTTTGCATACTATCCAAACAAATCAGATATCCCATTTTTAAAAAATACAATCAAATCAAACTCAAGCGCAGGGAGAGCATTCAGAGTGCAGAACATAATTCTCAGCATTGTAATGTATCAGTATCACAGACAAAGTCCAATGTCGACCAAATTGTCCATACCACCACTTTATTGATCACTTACATCAACCACCAACATCTAACCCCTTCTCCCACAGCAGACTTATTTTCCAACACCCCTCCACTGACCAATCCTCTCAACCTTGATTGGGTCTGATGACTCATAGGGTCTGCACCTCCACCCCTTCCCCAACCTCACCACCAGCTGGAAGAATCGGTCTCCATCCCAGCCGCCATTTTTATGTTCCGGTGAAAGTTCAATGGACATTCAGTGGCAACCTCAGGAGTTGCAGAGGTTTGTAGCAGCAGTAAAGCCACACCATTAAAAGACGTGGATGGAATGATCAATGAATACATCTATTGTTACACCACTAGAATATCAAGGCATACATCTTTATCCTACTTTGCCAAGGCTGGGAAGATGTCAAGGAGCTATCCTTCTTAGGTTAATTCTATATGGTGGAATTAGAAACTGATTTTGATTGATGTGTCTGTAATGTTCACAGACTACAATGAAACAACAACAAAAAAGGCTGCTTTAATAAATGAAAGTAAAAAAGCAAATTTCTGGTTTAGTTTCAATTTAGTATTCAAAATATTGATCATCAGTGAGTGATGGTAAGATACCACCTTTGGTCCTTCGTCACATGATGGCTAGTCTTGACAGTGTAATGAACTCATTGGCTGAAAAGATTGTACTGTACATTACTCTTGAGCGCAATCATTGCTGCATGGCCACTGTTTCATCTGGACAATGCACCATCCAGAGCTCATGAAGAAACTTTAAAGAGATTAACATCTGTATTTTTCCACTTTGAGGGGGTACCAGTATACGATTTTGGAGCATGATCTGTGAAATTGATATTATATTAAATATTATAAAATCCTTTTGTCAATGATTAATGGCATTTTAAATTAGTCAGATCAGAGAACTATTCCACATTTGCTGTGAAGGACTATAAGGAACCGTATGTTGTGGGATTGGCAGGAACATGAAGGAACATGAAGAAAAACATTTGTTTGGCTAACATTCAAATATTAGGGTGGATTCCTTCAAAAAACACAAAGTTCAATTAATTCCACTAAAGATTTAACTCTCAAATCCCAACATATTGCTGACATCAGCTAGAAGATCAATAGAAAATTGCCGTTCAACCCATAATTGGTTTAGCAGAAAACAAATGCTGGAGGATCTCAACGAGTCAGATAGCATCCGTGGATGGAAATGGACAGATGTTGTTTTTGAAGGTTTCCAGCATTTCCTTCCACAGATGCTGCCTGACCCATTGAATTCCTCCAACACTTTATTTTTTGTTCAATATTCCAGCATTTGCAGTCTCTTACGTCTCCATACCTGCTTTACTTAATCAATCTACTTTTTATACCTCAAAATTATGTTAGCATGTTTGCATGAAATAAAGAAGTTAATGTGGGAGAGAATAATATTATGACCCTGTTAAATAGTTGTAGTATACATGTTTGCAGTGTAACTTTAAAACTGTGGAGAAAATGGTAGGATTTTAGAGTAGGTTGTGAATTCTAATTGAGGTATCTACAAAATTCCTTGAGAAATGAACATTCTTTACTGGTTATCTAGTCAGTGTGGGTCTGCCTCTCCAACAGATAGTACACATTGAATATATGGGAATGTAGAAACAAAGAACTGCAGATGCTGGTTAATACATAATAGGACACAAAGTGCTGGAGTAATTCAGCAGGTCAGGCAGCATCTCTGAAGAACATAGATAGGTGATGTTTTGGGTCAGGGCCCTTCTTCAGACTCCTTCTTGAATATTAGTGTGTTTTGTGGTGTTCCTCCATGAGCAGCATCACAGCCAGTCTCGTCCTCTCTCACTAAGCATGAGCAAGTTACAAATGGCCACAGCATATTCACCTTATTCAGGAGTATACTGGAAACAGATAGGCAGGGTCTTCACTGGTAAATGTGACAGATCTTGATCTAACATGTACCCAAGATAGAGAAAGGAAGAAAAGTAATATGAAATTGTATTAGTAATTATATTGCAATGATCAGTTGAAATCTTTTAGGCTGTTCCTTTATTTATAAATTATGTCTCAATGTTTTTTTTTACAGAAATCTTTCACAGAAATGGAGGGTGTAAATATATGAACTGTCAGCCTAACGTATTTCACCAATGAATTCAGAAAAGAGATGTCTATGATATTGTAATTTTGAAAAATATGGCCATCTCCAGTAATTTATCTCTGAGGTAGTAGCTATGCTGTGACAATGCCACAAAGGTATCCATGAAATTTAACGTTGGCACATGAAGTTGCTGCACTTTAGTTGACTTGAAAAATGGAATGCCCTACAAAGGAAAAACCTGTGGTGTACTTGTGGTACATAGAGTCGTGCAGAATGGAAACAGGCCTTTCGGCCCAACTTGCCCCATCTATACTAGTCCCACTGACCCGTGTTTGGCCCATATGCATCTAAACCTTTCCTATCCATGCACCTGCCCATGAATTATAAATGGACGTTTCGGGTCGAGACCCTTCTTCAGATGTCTCACCCGAAACATCACCCATTCCTTCTCTCCACAGATGCTGCCTGTCCCGCTGAGTTACTCCAGCATTTTGTGTCTATCTTCGTGCATTTTGAGCTGAATTAATCTGGGATGAAATACTGATGATATTAGTTGTGCTACCTATTCAGTTAAGTAGCAAAAGTGCTTTGAGAGTGTGCATTATTTGCATCATTGCAACACAATATGTGATTTGTCTAACTATATAAGTCTTGTATGCAACACAGTTTCAAACTATGGAAGAAGGAAACAATTGTAAATTAACTTCAGAAAGAAAATAAAATTCACAAACATTGTGTTGAATTCTTCTGATTGTATCTGGAATTTTACATTGCTCTCTAATTGGAGTTAATATAATTATTTAGATCTGCCTAATTTTACTTTCCTACAATGGTCTTAAAGGGCCAAGCCTGGTTGAATATGGTTCCAGCTCAGTGGATAAACAGAAACAATTTTGCGGCAGACAATATCAAGGGAGACCTTGTAATATTCCATAAAAAGTCCAGTGACCACAATATTAGGTATGCTCATTCTGAAAATTAATTTCAATAATTCTCCCTGTGGATTTAATCCAGATACAACTGCAAGCAATTCATCTTCAGAATTAATGTTAGTTTATTTACTTTATTTCAAAATTATACCATTAAATTGGGAGTAGGATGAAAACAAAGTCTATTTATGTGGTTTCCTTAATCTGGTAAAGCAACCTAAGACGGTGATAATTACCACCAAAAATGAAAGATGGTGCACATATCAAGGTCTTCTCCCCAAACTAATATTTATGCCAAAGCAATTACTGGTAAAGGGAAAACCTGATCATACACGTTAGATTTTTTCTTTTAATCATATTTCATTAACATGTTTAAATGGAAGACTTAATTTAGGTGCTGAGAATTTAATAGCATATTCACACTGTTAGTACTGGTGTGACACCAGCACAGTTTACGATCATGTATTTCTACTCTCCTTTCAATAACATTGCCTTGAGGCATGAAGATTTGTTGTACCACAATTCTACTCAAGTGCGCAGATGTATAAGGTGATTGGGGTCTGATGCTTACTGGCTGTATTCACACTGTGGCCATTGCATGGTGGCAGTCGTGTGAGATATAGGTGCTCTAACTGCAAGAATGAATCCTAAGATTGCTGTTCATTTGCTGTGCAAATTCCATCTTGAAAACTGTGCTCCCATGAGACCTTGCCTTAAAACTAGTTATCTGGGAGAAGAGAAAGGGAATGTAGTTTGCTTACTGAAAAGGTATTGTTACATTTATGAAGTCTATTAAAAAAATCACCTTTGTATTGAGGTATGAATTTTTATGAAGATAGCAAGGATAATTTCTAGACTATCCCTATAGATGTGTACAAATATAGGCTTAAATAAAAGTGATAAATAATACCATTAGACTTAGTTTTAGATCATTATCTCATTTAATTTAATATTTAAATCAATGTTCTCATTTCATTTAATATACCCCACTGCATAGAACAAGCGTTGAAGTACATCAGCGTCATGATACTCTCCGCAAGTATAACAATAAAATTACTTGACTGGGGATATTATAGCAATTCTTAATTGGTCTCAGCCAGTAATAGTTTTTCACTAAAATTAATATAAGCAATTTTAAATAACTCTACTTATGATTATAACTTTGAAAATTAAAAGGAGTCCAAAGCAATTACAGAGTACTTTTGGGCAAGACCTCATTAGGGGAAGTAACACGGATATTGCAGTAGAATTTATAAAAGACAGATTTAGGGTTATTTTGCTGAAAACAAATGTACATCCTCAAAAACTGCATTGACATTTTAACAATAGGTCATTGTTAAAGAGATGCCCACCTACATTTGCATGTTAATTATTTCATCTTGAAGCTGATGTGGGTCAGGAAAAAACTGTACCGATATAAAAGCCATTAGCCTGACACTTTCTCTGGCTTCAATAAAGCACACAGGCAACTTAAACCGTTAAAAAGGTGTTAAACAAGTTTACTGGTTCAACTACATCACCAATTAAGTACCTTGTTAATTAATCCCCTGTTCAATAGTAAGAGAAATTATTTTCCGTCGCATTCATTGACACAGACATGTATTTGAATGAAAGACAGATTTCACAGTTCGTCTAATCTTTTTTTATTATTGATTATATGCTTAGAATTTGTGCAGAAGAGCCTGAATGGCTTGGTTGGCGAGTGAGCACATAAGCACATTTATGAAGTCCACGTTGCAAGGGAAAAATTAATATTAGCGACCAGCGCAATCTGCCTGGGTCTAAGTTGATTGAAATGAATTGAAATTCTTGTCAAACTCATTTGAACACAAGAGTGCTACATGGACTGCCTTAAGATAGTTAACCTACTATGTCGAGCAGGAAAATTACCAAAGGAGTCTCAATGAAATATTTAATCTCTCAGTTGGCACAGGGGTTTGACCAGCTAAACAAGACAACAATCGATTTTTTTGGTTCCTACGAATCAATTCTGAAAATGATTAAAGCATCTGTTTTGGTATGAATTTGTTTACTCGATCAGCTTCCTCCCTAATTGCGGTTGTTTATCTCTGAGCATCCCTGAGGCCATAATCTCCATCTCACTAATACTTAACACTCAATTCACATCTAAAGCGCTTTCTAATTCTCAACAGGTTTTCATTTGAGGGGATGGCCTCTTCAAATTATTGAAGCCAAACATTTTTTTAGTCCATGAGCAGCTAGGCACAATCAGCACTAGCGGACAGTGACAATGAAGGTGCTAAAAGGCTTTCATCGAATGACTGCTGCTCTGTCAAAGATTTAGTGTAGAGACACAGAGAGAAAGTGAAGGTGTCAAATAAAAAGTGAAAGGTAAATTGAGAAAAGGCTTCATTGGAGGAAAATATATGTTTTAGAGCTTGGGCAACAGGGTAAGGAAAATAACTGCAGTCTCCTAAATATGAAGTCCAGAAACAGGGTCTATCCGCTCCTACACATGCTGCCTGACTCACTTTACTCACTTTACTCCAGCACTTTGTATTTTGAATTTAGGGAATAAGGTGGATTTAGTGAGAGCACAATTGAGAGCACATGAAACACAAGGAATCATGGTTTGCCAGTATTTCAGAAACATGGCTTAAAGTGTGGAATTATAGAAGATTTTCAAATGAGAAAAGGGATTATGAAAAATACTGATCACAATAGTTGTTTAAAAAAATACAGAAGATAGACACAAAAAGCCGGAGAAACTCAGTGGGACAGGCAGCATCTCTGGAGAGAAGGAATGGGTGACGTTTTGGGTCCAGACCCTTCCTCAGACAACAGTACAAAAAAACAGTACAGTAGTAGGATAAAGAAAGGTTGATTGCAGCAGAGGTAAATAGTAAGCTGGTTCAGTATACAGGTAAGAAAATAGCTGATGCAATCAGTATAAATGGATTATATTACCAATATTAAAAATACAACTGCGCTTTTATCTCTGATTGAAGCCACACAGTTGAACTGAAGAACAAAGATGGGCAATTACACTGATGGGACATCAGTAGACATCAAAACATTTGCAGACTGAGGGGATAGAAGAATAAATATGCTGCAGTTTTCTAATGTGAGAATTAACAGGGCATTAGCATTAGGGGATTTCAGCCACCTTAATATTAACCATGAGGCATAATCCTATAAAAATACGGAGGGCATTGAATACGTTCCTTCGCCAACATTTAGCAAAACCTGCAAGCCGGGAGATGATTTTGGATATTGTTAGGGATTGATGCTGAGCAGGTGGAAAGCTATTGGTGGGACAGCATTTCGGTGACAGCAATCACAATTCAGATAGGTCTAGAACAGGTATTAAAAAATAAACCAGGATAAACCAGGAGTAAAATGTCCTATTTGAGGGAGTGCCAAATTTACAAGGGTGGAATAGAAATCAGCAAAAGTGGGTTGAAACTGCTGATGGAAACAAAACACAAAGGTGGAAGTATAAACCTTTGTCACCTTTGAAAACTACTTGGAAAAGTACTTGATGTTGCTCAAATCACATTGGGCAGAATCTTTGGCGGTAGCCATCATAATTCAGTTGCAATTATGTAAAGGAAAAGACAAAAGTTCTTAAGTTGGGGGAAAAAATTACTAAGAGGTCTGATTTGGAGAAAAGACAGGGTAAAAACACAAACAGGTCACTGGTCAGAGCGGACTTGGTGGGCTGAAGGGCCTGTTTCAGCGCTGTATCTCTAAAGTCTAAAATACATCTAAGGTAATCTACACTGATGCCTCAAGAAAGAAATCATCATAATCAAGGGCATTGTTCTCTATGGTCTTTCCTTCTTTTCCCCTCTCTTGTTGGGTAGAAGGTACAAAAGTTCAAAAGCACAAACCGCCAGACTCAGAAACAGTTTCTTCCTCTCTGCTATCAGATTACTGACCGGTTAGGGGGTAGCTCCGATCTTCCAACCTACTTTTATTGTGGATGCAACATTTTTCCTCTGTAACGGCAACACTACAATGTAGTGAGAGTATATTCTGCACTGTGGTATCTTTCTCGTTACATTATCTGTAATGGCTTGGGTTGTACTTAGTATGGTATGTTCTGATTTAGCTGGTTAGGACATAAACAAAAGGGTTTCACTGCACCTTGGTATACATGACAATTATAAACCAATGCAATGCCAAAGCCGAATAGCTTTTTCAGTTGGTGAGGGTACGATGGGTTAAATGTTCATTCGCTGCTCTAAATTTCCCAGATTCAATGATTTATTTCAAACATAAAAGACATTTAAAAACCCACAGCACCACCCCAAAGGTAAAGTATGTTTTTACCCTCCTTTCTTGATGGCCTAACCCACCCAAAGGAAAATCAAACCGTACAACAAACAGAGAAAAAACACCTCTTTTGGAAGTATAATTTTGAAAGTGCAAGATGTAATTTGGCACAATATGTTTTTAATAACACTAAAATGTCCCTGGATAAGATTAAAAACATATGGAAGAGAAAGTCTATAATAAAAATGACACCATGCTTGAAAAATGAAGTGTTGCCACATTCCTTCTTAACAAATTCATCCCCAAATGATCACCAAGTCTTAAAAGGTTACAATCTCAAGCTTAAATGCTAGATTTAAGAGCAGGGATTAGTTATTTTGTAACCTCTCTCACAAAAATGATGGCATGCAGATTGCAATTTTCAACTGTTACAGCTTAAGTGGACTTTAATCAAGTAAAGATCTTTTTTTGGTATCTGTTTCCCCCCCTCCCCCCCTTTCAGTATTCATTGTCGCTTGTCGTGCAACAGTTTTAAAGACATTAACAGCCTGCGAGAATCACAACTTTTTAACGTTTATGTTGGAATTGTGTTGGCTGTATCTGTCTAGGGGAGAGAACATAACTAATCCGGATCTCACTTGATATCCTAGGTATACTTCTCCCCGAAGGTCAATGGTTGCAATTAGAAGCAGAGTCACTGCCTGATTTATCCAGTCTAGTCTACAAATAATTGAGGCAAAGTGTTGTTCAATTGGGATCAGTTAACTTGAACACAGACCAGATGTCAAACCAGGGAAATCTTGAACGGTATAGTTCAGATTACATTGGGTTGTCTACCCTAAACTCATTTGAAAGCGTTATCACCATAGTAAACCTATCAAATTGTCAAAACTATCTCAAATCATCTTCTTCAAGTTTAGAAACAGGAAATTATGCTTAATACTAAAAAAATATGGGCCAAAAAACTAAAATGGGCCAAAAAACAGAATCAGCTTAGGCTCAAGCTAGGTATTCTTATATTATAACAATTTTATTGTAATATATGCAAATTACGCCGGACTTGTGCAAATATCAGGGAATGCAAAATGTATTTGGTGGCATGCAATTTGCATTCCAGAATGATTTGAAGAAGTAGAAGGCAATGATTCGATTTGTGCGTAGGCCTTGACAATTACATGCTAAGTGGTTCTTCTGCAGTATAGAATGAAGAATTTGGAGCCAACTTAGTTTTGAAAAATGCTACTAAAATTAGAGAAATTAATCGAACTTCAGTTTGCAACTTTTAAAAAACATCTTTCAAAACTTCAGGATGTTCCCAAAGTGCATCACATTAGATAGTTTTGAAATGTAATCAGTTGTAATGCAATGAACTATCAGCTTTTTATTTAATCACAGCAAGATCTTGCAACAGTCTAGATAAGTGGTCAGGCAGTCAATTTCTCTGCAACATTGGCTGAAGTGATCAATATTGATCAGGAATTGAGAGAACTCTCCTGCTGGTTCATAAATGAAATAAAGGGATTTAAGTGGAGGGGCAGGCAGAGTCCAGTTTTACATCTCATCTACATGGCAGCACCATTAGCATTGATGCACTATCTCAGTTTTGTAAGTAGTCTTTAACTTTGAGGAGCCGAATTAAAATGTTGATGGAATTATTGTTTTTTAATATAATTTTAGTGAAATTGTGAAGAGAGAATATGTGATTTAAAAGTCCAATTTAGGTCATGTGGATTGGTGGAAGGGATCAGAGGGTGGTAGAGTATGGTTGTTATTCAGATTGGAAGCTCCTGCACAATAGGGAATGGTGCAGTATGTCCACTAGGGGCGCCGCATTGAAGGCAGCCTCTGCCTTCAGTTTGTGTGTTTTTTTCTATCTTTAAAAAAAAAATTGTTTGTCTTAAAAGTGTGTTTTGGAGTTTCTTTACTTTTTCTATGTGGGGGAGGGGTGTAGGGTAAGGAGGAAACCACTTCCCAGTCGCTTCCTGGTGAGGACGCGACTATTCTCCGAGTAGCGTCCTCGCCCCCCTCCTCGCGGCCTACCAACTGGATTGGCGCGGCCTTTCCTGCCGGGGACCGGACCAAAGCTTCAGCAGCGGAGTCGCAGCACTGGATTCACCGCGGAGCTCAGCGATGCCTACCTGGATCGCTATTTGAAGCTCCGGAGTGCTGGGCCCGCTGTTCCAACATCATGGAGCTGAGGTTTGAAGAGCTGACCTCGACATCATGGAGTCCCTGGGACCCTTTGCCGAGGGCCCACAGCGTGAATCACCGCCCAGCGCGGCCTGTGGACTCCGGGAGCCGCAGACTCTGGTAGGAAGTGGCCGATTCGGAGGTCCAAGCCGTGGAGGTTGTTCTCCTGTTTCGACGTCGGAGTTCCATCATCCCGGTGAGCGGGCCTGAACATCGGGCCACCCGTAGCGGCGATTGCGGAGGGCTAGGGAGGCCCCGACCATGGGTGAACATTAAGAACAACAGAGGAAGAGGACTGACTTTGGTGCCTTACCTCACAGTGGGAAACTTTGATTCTGCTGTGTGGGGATGTTTCATGTTGCTCTCTATCGTGTGTTGTGTTCTTTATTTTATTGTATGGCTGTATGGTGAACACACATTTGACTGTGCCAACTGGCACATGTGACATATAAATGTATCTTGTATCTTGCTGATCTGTGATAACGATTTGGAAGAAGATGTGCTTGGCATGGTTAGTACGTTTGCGATGACACAGATTTTGTGATGCAGTTATTGGTGAAGAAGGTTTACAACAGGATCTCGATGAACTGGGGAAATGGGCCAAGGAATGGAGATTGAATATAACTCGGACAAGTACGAGGTATTGCTTTTGGTATGTTAAATCAGAGCAGGACTTGCATAGTAAATGGCAGAGCCCTGGAATATTATAGAACAGAGAGACCTAGGATTACAGATACATCGTTCCCTGAAACTGGAAACACAGGTAGATAGGTTGCCTTCATTGGTCATGGCATCGAGTACATGAATTGGGACATCATGTTGCAACTGTATAATTTGTTGGTGAGATCAAATTTGGTGTATTGTGCAAAGTTCCAGTCGCCCATCTGTAGGAAGGATGTCATTAGCTGGAAACGGTGCAAAAGAAATTCACAAGGATGTCATTAGGACTGGAGGACTGAGTTACGAAGAGAGTCTGAATAGGTGGGATGTGTTTTCCCCTAGAGTATAGGAGGCTGAGGGACACCCTTATAGAGGTTTATTAAATGATGAGGGGCTTTGACAAAGTGGATGGTGACTGTGCTTTTCCCAGGGTAGGGGAGTTTAGGACTGGAGGACATGGATTTAAGATGAGCGAAGAAAAAGGGGCCTGACAAACGAGTTTTTCACGTGAAGGGTGGTGGGTATATGCATTGAGATACCCAAGGAGGCAGTGGAGACGGGTATAATTACAATGTTTAAGACATTTTAATGGGTACATGGTTTGTAAGGACATTGGGGGATATGGGTCAAACATAGGGCCGGCTTGGAAAGACACCTCAATCAGCATGGACCGAAGGGCCTCGTTCCATGCTGTGTCTCTCGGAGTGTGCGACTTAAAGAAAATTGACCTTTTACTTATCCAAGAACAATATAATTTATTTGCCCAAAGCTGGAGGGCATAATTATCCTTCTTTAACAAAAATTACATCCTCGCATGCAGATCAGTGAAATAAAGGTCTAATTGCATGAAACAATAAAGTTAATCTTCACATCAACAAAGAAGACATGTAATGTTTCTTTACTAAAGTGTTAAAGCTTGAAACTTAGTCCAAATTATTTCTTAGAAGGAATCTGACACTAAGTCCACAGAGGGACAGATTCCACTGTCTTGTTTTGCTAGTACAAGATCATAGATTTCATTACTGACTAGTGTTGCATCAGGTAAAGTCAATATTGCTACAATGACAGATGTAACTCTCATGTGTTTTGGATTAATTTGGATATGAAAGAAGTGAGAAAAAAACATGTCAGTCTGGTTTACGTGACTGATCTCTGTCCAGGCACAAACTATGGTCAGTATAGCTTCAAACTCAGCTATGATTTCTTGGTTTGACTGCCAGCATCAGTGGCCAGATTGATCTTTAAATGGATACCCAAGAATGAACTATTATTTTCAGGGCGGTAAGGGGAGAAAGCTGCTGGAAAACAGATGGCTAAATATGAAGCAGGACCCCTAAAACCATAGTTCTGTACAAGAGTATGAATGCACAGTGTTCAGCTGAATGTCCTCAGCAGAAAAATCAATTATAAAATGGATTATATTTCTGATAACACAGAACAAATATAGAACATAGAACAGTACAGCACAAGAACAGGTCCTTTGGCCAAGAATATCTGTGCTGAACATGATGCCAAAACCATCACTTATCAACCTGCACATAACCCATATTCCTCCATTCCCTGCACATCCATATGCCTATCCAGATGTTTTTTTAAATGCCACAAACATATCTGCTTCAACCATCACCCACTGGCACTGCCAAGTGAGTTCCAGGCACTCACCATCCTGTGTGCAACAAAACATGCCCCATGCATATCCTTTAAACTTTGCTCCTCTCACCTTAAAGCTATGCCCTCCAGTATTTGATTTTTACATTCGGGGAAAATTCAGATTCAGATTCAGATTCAGATTCAGATTCTGACTGTCTACCTTATCTATACCTCCCATAATTTTACATACTTCTATCAGGTCTGCCTGCAACCTCACGTGTTCCAGAGAAAACAATCCAAGTCTGTATATAATAGCAGAAAGAAAATGTGGTTAACTCTTAAGCACTCTTTAGCAAATAATCACTGAGCTTCACTGTGGAATTTATGAGTCTCTAGCATAGTTACTACGACTCATCATGGACCGTCAGACAATTGGTCGAGCAGCACCTTATTGGCGGGAAAGGAAATGTCGGCGATTCAGGTCTGCGACGCAGGGTTTTGACTAGAAATGTCAACAATTCTTATCCCCCCCCCCCCCCCCCCACAGGTTCTGCGTGACATGCTGTGTTCCTCCAATAGATTGTATATCCCAAAATCCAGCCTCTGTGGTTTCTTTATGTTTTCATCGTGGACTGTTCAATATTTGCAGGAAAAAATTCTTAGATTCTAAAAATGTTGCGTCTGATCAAATGGGATGTTCCTATTCATAGATAACAGCAGAATCGGCATATTTATTTCATGTCTCTGCCAGGAAGTCATTTTGAGATGTAGAATCTCCTGCCATTTCAATCCACAAGTTTATAACTTGAAATAACGATCCAACCTCAGCCCTATTATTTTCAAGAAACAATCCATGTTTCATCTGACAGGGATTGAGAATAAACAGAATGCTATGGAGCCTTGATTTATTGTAATCTTGAAATACAGCCTAGTAGGTTAAACACAAGGGATACTGTCCTTTAAAAAAAGACAAAGTCCAGAATTGTAGCTTAAGCCTCAAGGCAAAAATGAACGTCAATTATTGGAACCAAGGACCGAGACTGGGATTACAGTTCTGGTAAAGATTAGGTTTAGGTTTAAATCGGCCAAAAGGGAAATAGGTGGTGCAAAGGTACCTGACCAAAATGAAGTACTCCAACTCAGAGAAAATGATAAGTTGCTCTAAACATATAGGAGCAAGTGCCAATGTTGAAAATGTACTGGAGTTTGTGGCCTGGTACATGGAACTGAACGGATCACTTTTCTAATGATTTTTATTGACATATAAAATAGTTGGGAAATTATAAAATCTATTTACATTGAATAAGAAATGTTGTGTTCATTCCTTCAGAAAGACCAGGAGCCACAATTTAATACAAAACATTTATAAATCTACTCCATTTCAAATAATTGATTCTATTGCCCAACCTTTGCATTCTAACTTCACGATGATGATGATCTAAATATTTGTAAGGAGGTGACCAACAATGACATTTGGCTGGATATAAGGCTGGTTTACAACAAAAAAAAAATGCTACGGATGAGATATTTATTTTACAAGAATCAGGTATAGGAACCCTGCATGATTCTTTCCCTCCCCAGCTTGGGACTAAGGATAATTATCATGCTTGGTAGAAACAAGGAACTGGAAATGCTTGTTTACAAAATAAAAATACACAAAGTGCTGGAGTAACTCAGTGGGTCAGGCAACATCTCTGGAGAACATGTATTTGTGATGTTTTGGGTCTGGACCCTTCTTCAGAATAAATTCCCCTTTTTTGGCACATCTGAGACCGGAATAAATGTTTAAATTGGAATCCTTTGTCTATTAAAGAACTCACAGAACAAAAATTGCTAGCACACTAGGCCTGAGAAGCAAAATAGGTACAAACTTTACCAAATATTACTAGGGCTTGATGATCTATATAATGGCAGCTGTTTATTTTTTCATCTTAAGGGGCTAGTAGTTTTCATCTTTCATATTTGAAAGAGCAATCATGGGATATTTTCCCTGTCCTTTTCCCGTGCCCTTCTAATTTTTTCTCTACAAGTTTTCACCATCACCTCATTGGCTGTGATCTCTATTCCTCCTCAGCCCGATAGCACTGACATGAAACCCACCACATGCTCATTTCAATCCCCCTCTTCCTGGGTTCTAAACAAATAGTTTCACTTTCTAACCCTTCGGAGGAAAGGTGACAACACCTCCTCCAGAATAATTCCCAACATCAGAGCCCCGCAAGGATGTGTTCTCAGTCGCCAACTATACTCCTTATACACTCTTGACTGCATGGCCAAATTCACCCTAACTCCATGAACAAATTTGCAGATGACACCCCTGTGGTGGGCCAGATCACAAACAATAGAGGGATGGAGTACAGCAAGGAGGTAGATAACTCAATAGCATGGTGTCAGTACAATAATCTCTCCCTCAATGTCAGCAAGACGAAGGAGCTCAGATTCAGATTCAATTTTAATTGTCATTGTCAGTGTACAGTACAGAGACAACGAAATGCATTTAGCATCTCCCTGGAAGAGCGACATAGCTAGTTATCGACTTCAAGAAACATGATGGAGCACATGCTCCAATCAGCATCAATGTTGATGAAGTGAAAATGGCTGAGAGCTTCATGTTCCTTGACGTAATTATTACCAACAATCTGTCATGGACCCACTCTATTGATGTATCAGCCAAGAAGGTACACTAGGCTCTACTTCCTGAGGAGACTGAGGAAATTCGGCATGTCTCCAATGACTCTTATTAGTTCAACAGACGCAGCACAGGATGGATACCATCACAGCTTGTTTTGAGAATCACTCGGCCCAATTACACAGAATTGTAGTTGTGGCCGAGTCCATCACACAGACTGGACTTCCCACCATTGACACCATCTACACTTCACACTGCTCAGAATAGCAGCCAACATAATTAAAGTATTTTCCCACCCCACATTCTTTTTTCTCCCTGCTCCCTGAATGGCTTCTGAATGGTCCTTCCTTATGACCGGGTACTGTCTGATTCACCTCTATCCCATTGTGGACATTGGACTTCGTCTGTAGAACTGATGAGCTACGATGCTGAGAACTATATATTTATATCGTCCCTTTCGTCTATGTATTGTATTTGAGATTGACTTGATTTATGTAAGGTATATCTAATCTCTTTGTTCAGCATGCAAATCGGTACACGTGACAATAATCAACCAAAATCTAAACCTAATTCACAATGTGGCGACACAAATGGTCTTTCCTATCCAATATTCCTGCTAACAGACACTGAAAATACTAAAGATATGCACAAAAAGCTGGAGTAACTCAGCGGGACAGGCATCATCTCTGGAGAGAAGGAATGGGTGACGTTTCGGAGGGAGACCCTTCTTCAAAGGTCTCGACCCGAAACGTCACCCATTCCTTCTCTCCAGAGATGCTGTCTGTCCCACTGAGTTACTGCAGCTTTTTGTGTCTATCTTCGGTTTAAACCAGCATCTGCAGTTGCTTCTTACACACTGAAAATACTAAAAGCAGATACTTTAAAAGTAGTTTGTGGATGCAACACTGCAATGGTATTGTGACTATAGGTGGTGTTAAGAAACACATTACGTGACCCATTGAATACAGTGTTATGCTTCCATGCAGTCACCAGGCGCATTCACTTTATTGCACGTCAAAGCTGTTTACTCAAGCAAACTAAAGCAATGACCTCTTAATTGATGATTTTTACAGCTGCCCTGTAGCCATTCTGATAATCCATGTAGTGAATTGGACTTTATAAATCTTTATGTTCTGGCCCTGTCCTTGATTCTAGTGCAAAGTGTGATACTAGCACCACTACTGTTATCCATCCTGCCCTCAGGGTAAGTAAATCTATCCTGCTGAATCTTTCTCACCCCAAACCTGTGATCCTTGGCCAACAAATGCTTTTCCTGTACAGTCTGACCAACATTGAATGGGACCATACACATAAAAGCAATAAATTGGCCCTGTTTCATTAACCCTCCAAAGGGCAAGAAAGTCACTTGTTTATTTCCCTATAAAAGCATACCGGCAACATTCATTCCACCAGTGTAGGCCTCATTAGTGAAATGAAATTGTAACTTTATACTATCTGCTACTTTTTTGTTTTTGCCACTAGCTTTGGAAATTAATTACTTCAGAATTCGCTTTATGAAAGTTGAAACACAATTTACCATTTTTTTCAAATGAATATTTCAATGTGTTTACATAGCTATGTTTGCAGATGGGTTCCCACCTCACTGTTAGTATGATTGAAGCCAACCATTAGTTCTTCCAACACACTATGGATCGAGTCATTGCTGGTGGATAAGAAGCAAGATCATAAATAGATAGAAGCATCGAATATCTAAACGTGACCAAAGGGAGATACGTGGTGACAAGGATTTACTTCTCCCCCCCCAAACTGAACTCAATTACCTGAAAATTGCTAATTCTCAATTTTGCAATCAACAGTATTAACCCTGACAGTTTTCACTTAAAGCCTGCATATTATGGTGGTAAATATAATTAGATAGTCATTTCAATTCTGGTGCCTAGATACAAATACAGTTCTGACACAGATCGCAAACTCTGTTTGAACTTACAAATGCATTTGAGCAAATTTAATCTCAGGACACGTCTCCACAGTTTTCCTGCCCTCAACACTGTTCAGTGATGCATCCATTTTTGCACGTGATTCATAAAGTAAACCAAATTGAAATATCAAATCTTTTATCTTTAAAGGATGTTGACTGATGCTTTATAATCTTTGCATTTTCTGTTTTGGGTAGACTCAATCAAGCTCCGAGAGATAAACTGGTAAACGTACTCATATCAAGCCAGAGCCTGTCAGAAAGGGAAAAGACCAATGCACAGAGCGCTCTTCCGAGACTGAGGCTGAAACACGTTGGATGGGGTCTCATACCAACATAGACCACGTCATGCATTCATCCTATGTGATATTCTTGGAAACAGCTTTTCCAATCATCCATTTTCCCTGGTTCCCATAGCACTGTAATTGATTCCCTTTTAACGTGCTACTTAATACTTCTCTCACCATCCATTCAGGAAGTGGACCCTAGGTCACAACAATAATAAATGTTTCTTTGTGTCATATCAATGCCTAACACCTTAAATCTGTTTCCCTAAGATGTCAACACATTCTCACTGGGAAACAGTTCATAACTTATTCGATAAAAACTTTGCAAAACATCAAACGCTCTTTAATGAGTGATCCCAGATTTTAGAGAAATCCATAGAAATCCTTTTATTCCTCATGCCATTGTAATGGAGGAGCATGCTTTACATTATTGTTTTGCTATAGTTGGTCAGTGATTGGATGTGAACCATTCCCCAATATAACCATCTCACACATAAAGTGTGACAAATTTCCTTGAAGATCCTAAATTAAAGTTGCAATTACAAGTTAGTATAGGTACTAACAAGTGCTGTGCATTGATATTCACTAAGGAGAAGCTCATAAAGGATAATGAGATCAGTATGGGGTAGGCTTGGACATTTTGAGACCAAGAAGGTAGTGGTGTTAGGTATCTTGACGGACATAAGGAGAGTAAGTCTCCAAGCCCTGATGGATCTAGGCCAGGCTATTGAGAGGGGCAAGAGGGGAAATTTCTGAAGCATTGACAAAGACCTTTGCATTCCCTCCAGTCACAGTAAAGGTCCCGGAGGTCTGGAGAGTAGCTAAGTTAATTCTTCGTTTAAGAAGGGCAACAGGGATAATGCAGGAAATTATAGGCTGGTGAGCATCACATCAGTGGTAGTGAAGCTATTGGAAAGGATTCTTGAGAAGGAACTGCAGATGCTGGTTTAAACCGAAGATAACACACAAGAAGCTGGAGTAACTCAGCGGGGCAGGCAGTATCTCGGGAGAGAAGGAATAGGTGACATTTTGGGTCAAGACCCTTCTTCAGACTGGTTAGGGATAAGGGAAACAAGAGGTACAGACGATGATGTAGAGAGATAAAGAATAATGAATGAAAGATATGCAAAAAAGTAACAATGATAAAGGAAACAGACCATTGTTAGCTGTTCGTTGGATGAAAACGAGAAGCCAGGGGTAGAGAGAGAGGGAATGCCGGGGCTACCTGAAGTTAGAGAAATCAATCTTCATACCACTGGGCTGTAAGCTGCCCAAGCAAATCATGAGATGCTGTTGCTCCAATTTACATTTAGCCTCACTCTGACAATGGAGGAGACCTACAACAGAAAGGTCTGTGTGGGAATGGAAAGGAGAATTAAACTGCTTAGCAACTGGGAGATCAGGTTGATGTACATAGGGGTCTTGGCATCCAGGTCATTAGCCCCCCTAGTAGCAACATTGGAAATTCAGCATGTCTGTCATGAGTCTTGCCAATTTGTATACATTCACCATAGAAAGCATCCTATTCTGATGCATCATAGCTTTAGGATGGCAGCAGCTCTGCCCAACCACAAGAAATTACAGAGAGTTGTGAACACAGCCCAGTCCATCAAACAAACCAGCATTCTCCACCCAATAACTCCATCTCTACTTCACGATGCCTTGGGAAAACAACCAACATAATCAAGGACCACTCACACCCCGACAATTCTCTCAGTTCTCCACTCCTGTTGGGCAGAAGATATAAAAGTTTGAAACCTTCTTCTCTGCTATTATCAGACTCTTGATTGAGCCTCTCATATGCTGGGGATACATTCCTGACCTTCTAATCTACCTTATCTACCTTGTACTTTTTTTATCTGCATTTCTCTGGAGCAGTAACACTATATTCTGCACTTCGTGTATTTTCGCTTTTGTATTACCTGTTGTACTCACGTATGGTAGTTTTGCCTGAGCGCACAAAACTAAAGGATTTTCACTGTATGTCGCATGACGATAATAAACAAATACCAATACACGTTGAATAGTAAAGAAAGGTATGTTTGCATTAATTGCCCAAGGCATTGAGTTTAACAGTCAGGAAGTCTTGTGCCAGCTTCTAAAATTTTAGTTAGGCTGCATTTGGAGTAGTGTGTAGTTCTTGTTGTTCCATTATAAGAAGGACGTGGAAGATTTGGAGAGGGTGCAGAAGAGATTTACCAGGCTGCTACCTGGATTAGAGGAATTTAGCTATAAGGAGAGCTTAGACAAATGGGTAGTTTTCTCTGGAGGGTGAGGGGAGAATATAATTATGAGAGACATAGATATGGTAGAGAGTCAGAATCTTTTTACAAATCATGAAAATGTCAAATAGGCAGCATAGCTTTAAGGTGAGAGGGCTACATTTTTAAGATGTATGGATACGTTTTTTTTTAAACACAGAAAGTGGTAGGTGCTTAGAAAGGTCTGTGTTTATGGATGCAGGGACAATAGTGGCTTTTAAGAGGCTTTTAAATAAGCATGTGAACATGCAGAGAATGGAGGGATATGGATCATGTGCAGGAATTAGTTTATTTTGGCATCATGTTTCATTTTGCACATATATCAGGGAAAAGATAGTTTCATCAAATGCATGTAATTCATACTAATTCTTCAGCCAATAAAGATCGGAATAGTTCAGATGATGCATTAAATGTGCCAATTCTCATAAAACATATTCACATGTTTTTTAAGGAGCATAGTTTACTTTTGGGCCATTATTTAGGATAAGCAAATTAATATATTAATAGTAAACCAACCCTCAATCCACAAACCAACCTCATCCAGCTGTGGTTTCTTACATTTACATACAGATAGACTGGTCTATGTTTTTAATATGAATGCAGTGAGTATTCTGCTGCAGCACAACTGCACCCAGCAGAATAGGAATTGAATCAGCGTGAGATAATCAAATGTCTGTGATAAAGTATTAGCCGACACATTGATCCAAACATAAGATGTAGGCTTTCCCTGTGACCTAATTCTGTTTTGTGCACAGATTCATTAAATAGCAGTCAGTTTCTGAGAGCTTTTAGAAAATACAATAAAAATACCTGAGTGTCTGATGTATTGAGTTCAGAATGAATATTTATGTGCAAGTCACCAAGTACACGATAGTTTAGCTGATGAAGATCTGCGATTTGGTGGAATTCAAGACAGGATGGGATGTGGAGATGGTGCCAATTGAAAAACGATATTAAAGGCTAGTGAGCAGTCAAATGTATATATTAGGGAGACACAAGGAACTGCAGATGCTGGAATCTCGAGCAAAACACAAATGTGCTGGAGGAAGGCAGTGGGTCCGGCAGCTTTTGTGGAAGGAATAGACAGACAACATTTCAGGTCAGACCCATATGCGGATGTGGCCTGAAACACCATCTGTTCATTTCCACCACAGATGCTGTCTGACCCGCTGAGTTTCTCCTGCACATTGTATTCTACCTGTATATCTTACCATGATTTTCCGCTGTGTGTGAAGAACGGCAACAATTAAAATGCTGTGAAATTACTTGTATACTTTGAAGTGACATCACCAGCCTGTTGAAGCCATATTTACATGAAGTGAAAAATATGTATATCTGTACAAAAATAACTCTTTTGCAGGTTATAGATCCTTGGGTACAAGCAGTCTTCCATGTCCTTTACTGAGTGATCATATTAGAGCCCAGATAACAAGTGTGGTGTGGATATTTAATTGCAGAGAGCATCACATCGCTCTGTATTAACTGGCAGAGATGACTCGGGTGCAATTAGGAGTGAGAATCCCTTTCACTGCCCCGACATATTGAAAGGCACAGAGGCCAAACATAGTATTCTTACAACCAGCCAAGCTGACAGCAGGGTAATTCAAAGCAAGCCATTTGAAACCTCCTGGTCTGTTTGGGTCAGTGAACTTATTACTGGACCTTTGGGAGAGGCGTTTTGCATTATTTGTATCCAGTCTACATCTTCATTCAACTATATGAAGAATGTTAAACTTCAAAATCACACAATTCTAATAATAACACTTCTAATCTTTAGCAAATGCTTTCCTGAAATGTTGTAGTGAGTAGCCATGGCGCTAAACTAACAAACTAAAATGTTTGCAATCCTTTCCGAGGGAGTTGTGAACTCAATTCAGTAAATTTGTTCAAACAAAGAAAATTATGTCTCTCAAAACCCAACTGATTAACTAATACCTTAGGAAGAGACCCATCATGCTAGCTAATCTATTCCAGATGTGATGCTTGTTTCTCGATGGAACTAATTCTCAATACCCTCTGAAGAGGCCTATGAAATCCTCAACAGTTCACGCAATTGATGGATGAGATGATAACCCGTCACTTTTCTGCATCAATAAGGCAAAATTTGTCCACATCCCAAGAAAAAAAAAACGAAGTTTATAAATTGAAGTTATTGGCTCAGATCAGACCTCAACAAAGTCAGAAACTACCTGTAAACTGCACCCATTGAAATCGGTTTTAAAGTTCTCCACCACAATGTGGCTTCCATTTGTTGTTAAATATGGTGTTTTTTATAGCCTATTTAAGCCTATGCCGCTTCCAAAATTTCAAGCTCTAATGGTAACCTTCTCCCCTGAAGGCAAAGTACCAAATTCAGATTAATTATCAGCTCCCACTGAAGAACAAACGTGCTTGAATTGTATGACAATAGTGGGTTTTCGGGGATTGGTTTAATCTATTTCAGAGGTGTAAAAAATGCTTCCAAGTTTCATTTCACCAAATGAACAAAATTGCTTAGCACTTATGAGGTCTGATTTATATTTATGCTCCATCTCCCGTTGTAAAGACTGCATCTATGCTGAAAAAGGGGGCTTTACTGCAGAAATGTAATTAACAAACTCACAGAATGTTGCCACTTAAGATGGTCAGAACTAGTTGTTTTTGAATTATAATGGCTGCCTGCCGCTTGATTACAAAGAATGACTTTAAAACAAAAGTGCTTAATACAATAGCAGCTTCAGCTGCCCCAGTGAAGAAACAGTATAAATGAGTCTAACAAAATAACAACAGGAGATAAAGTGAGGAGAGGCACAGTATAATTATTATTTACTAGTTCTGTTGGATGCCACAGATATTCTTAACAGCTTGTTCATTGTCAAATCAACAAACAGTGCTGAATAAATGACCTATTGGGAATTATTCTCTGGCTGCTTTCCTCCCCCTTGCTAGATGTCATTTACAATCAGTGAACGCTGTTTCAAAGCTGACAGCAGCTCCCTGAAAGCCCTCCAGACTCCAAATCTTTAACAGCTACTCTTGAATCTATCTTCAAAATGAACAGCTTATAAAAACGTGGAGTTCTTTGCTTTGTAAAATTTTCTTTTCGATTTAGAAATCTCATAGGATCCTAATAGAAAGATGCTTGTCAAATCCTGTGAAATATTTAGATTTTACATGGTGTTAGAAGACAGCACCATGGCACAGCTACTGGCTCAAAGTGCCGGAAAACCAGGTTCAATCCTGAGCTCAGTGTTGTTTGTGTGGAGTTTGCATGTTCTCCCTGTAAATGTGTGGGTTTTGTCTGGGTGCTCTAGTTTCCATCTACATCCCAAAAATGTGAGAATTGAGAAGTTAATTAGTGACTGTAAATTGTCTTAGGGTGTTGATAAGATCATAAGGAGAATTTAAAAAAAGGATGAATGTAGGAATAGTGACCAATGTCAGCATGGACTGAATGTAGGAATAGTGACCAATGTCAGCATGGACTCAGTGGAATGAGTCAGGAAGAGTCTGCTTCCATGCTGCATCTCTCTAAGACCATATGAATACTCATGGAAAAAGTGCACTCGTTATGTTGTAGTTATTAAAAGGCTCTACGAAAAGCTTATTTTTTGAATAGATTTCACAAGCAGATGACACTAATTCCTC
The DNA here is from genome assembly GCF_010909765.2 of Amblyraja radiata. Taxonomy (NCBI): domain Eukaryota; kingdom Metazoa; phylum Chordata; class Chondrichthyes; order Rajiformes; family Rajidae; genus Amblyraja; species Amblyraja radiata. The sequence goes on from NC_045989.1 coordinate 10,433,512, forward strand.
AAAACACTCAAAAAAATATTGTATTCATTCACACACTTGTGAATTTTGTGTTCAAATTCCTGAGAGAATGAAGGACAGCATTCTGGTTATTTGTGGGCAGAGTTATTGTATTTGAATGACTATGCATTCAGTGGTATTTGATAGAGTGTAAATCTGTGACCCTGTAGTTTAATCAAAAATCAAGACCAATGAGTAAACTCCAAAAACTAGGATGAATGGCCAATTCCCGAAGAAATGTCAACTTTGTCACCCTGCAGTCCTGGTGTGCTGCATGCAGCTCCTTTACCCATGTCAACCTGGAAGACCCTCAACAGATTACGAGTGGAGCAGGGGAGGTGCAAAGCACTTATGAAAGCATGGAACTACCAGGCAGAAGACACATGCAGCTGTGGAACAGTACAGACAATGTCCCACCTACTGGAGTGTGACGACGCCCCCCAGTGCAGCCCCCAGGACCTGGCTGAACCGACCCGACCAGCTGTGACCTGCGCCAGATACTGGCAGAACGACATCTGAGATTGCAACGGACTCGAAGAAGAAGAAGAAGACCCATGTCACAGGGAACATTTCATATACTTGCCACAAAAATGAACAGTGCAGAGTGCAACTTTGGTTGCCTGTGTTATATATAACCTTTTGAATCAAATTGTAGAAAAGGCACTGAAAATGCTGTTAATGTTATTTTTAAGGCAACGTTCTGTGCTTTTTATTTTTTTAAGTTTTTAAAAATGATTTTCAAACATTTCAGTGAAGATTGCTATATATTTTTAAACAACTGAATGTACTAGATGGATTGGATTGAATTTATGATTATAAATGCTTTGATTTGTTTTTGACTTGAGGCAGAACAGATTTGCATGCAGCTGCAATTCAAAAAATAAAACATTATTCTTGCTCTAGCTAACATTTTACTATTAACAAAGATTATGGATCCTGGATAGAGGCCAGGTAAACAAAAAGTGAAGAAACCAAAAAGTAATCAAAAAGCATAGGCACAACATGCAAAGGCATAATGGCAACAAACTTTTCAAGATGTGCTGTGCAATATATTCTAGATTGGAAAATGGCCAGACATCTTTCTGAATGAACAGAATGAATAATGGACGAAGGCTCAGAAATGTATCAGGTACACCAGACTAGACTTTACCAGCACCTTCCAACTATTGTTATAAAGACAGCCACAGTAGTGACCAAAAGAATTAGCTCCACAAATCTTGGGGCAGCAATTACCTACATGCAGAAGTTTTTGGTGTTGAATTACTGTCATGCTTACTGCTGCAGTTAAAATTACTCCTTCCATGCACCATAGTAAAGCAGTAGCAAACATTGCCATGGTGGTGAGGGAAATGACAGAGGAAGAGGAACTCAGCATTCGCCAGTGTGTTTGGCATTCCCCATGCCCCATGATTTACTGGCCCAATCATCTCCTATTCTACGAGAAGCTGCAACCCACTGTGGACAGTGGGTTGATAAGGGGCTAGCGATCAGTGCCTGCACATCAGTTATTAAAAACAAAGTTGCAATTATTGAAGAGAGCACTAGGAAATACTGAAGGCCAGGATTAAACCAGTTACTGGAGCAGCAAGGCAGCAGTGTTAACAGGTGCAACACTGTGCCATCCGGTGTTTTGCTCAACTGCTGGTACTAGTCAGAAACATTAAAGTCCTTTGTGCTGCAGTGGCCATAATTAGTCCTCGATGTGGAAGCTATGTTAGAGAGATACAGAACTAAATAATCAAAAGCCAGTTAGAAGACAAACTTAATCAGATGTCACAGCATGTCACTGTTTAAGTACTTCTTGGGCAAATGATAATCAAATCGCTAAATTCAAATATTTACTTTACTTGAAGGTGAAATAAATGAATTCAAGCACAATAGGATATGGCAATAATAATTTTGAACCAGGAAAATAAAGGCTGGAATAGGATCTTACCTGTATCATACCATAGAGCTTCCTTTCATTTTACTCTTTTATCCTACGACAAAACAACCCTTTTGTTCTCTCCTCCATTTTACAAGCTTTCTCTGCATCGTAACACTGGCTAGATTGCTACCCTTTGCACTTATAGATGGAAGTCACAGTACCCTCCATAATGTTTGGGACAAAGACCCATCATTTATTTATTTGCTTCTGTATTCCACAATTTGAGATTTGCAATAGAATAAATCACATGTGGTTAAAGCGTACATTGTCAGATTTTATTAAAGGCTATTTTGATACATTTTGGTTTCACCGTGTAGAAATTACGAATAAATAAATGATGGGTCTTTGTCCCAAACATTATGAAGGGCACTGTATTTGAAAAGGGAGAGACTTGTTGGATCTAATGCTCACAAACAAGAAGTCTGAGCTTTCTTTAAAGACTTCCGCACACTCTCATTGTGTTGAGATGAAACTGAGCTCTTTTCTGGCTTGTGGAAACATAATTCAACATTTCGGATCAAACTGTCAACAGTACAACTGTAAAAACTCCAAAGTAATGCCTAATTTTGTTCACATGTCCCAAGTGAAAAGTAACATTCCATCAAATGTTTGAATACCTTAATATCTTTCTCCACCTGAACTTAGGTATACTTTTGCACTACTCAGATTTACACTACAATCTTGCACTATTTGGCTATTTTGCACTCATTGCTGTACTTACCATCACTGTTTGTACACATTTATTCTGTAAGATTCATATGAACAAGGAGTTTCTTTGCACCCCGGTGTATATGACAATAATCTAAACTTGGGTGTTGGCCTTTGGTGAAATCTTCCATTACACATTTAGCTGAAAAGCACCACCTATTCCTTCTTTCCTGAGAGTTGGCTCACAGGTAGTAACGCATCTCCCCATTCCGGCATTTAGTGTGGCAGCCATATTAATTGGAACTCACCTTTCCTTTGGGGTGGGGGAGGGAAAATAGAGTAGTGTGTGGAACAAAAAAAAATACCAGCCAGTAGGTAGCGTTTGGTAGGAGATCATGAAGTACATGTTTGACAAGGGATCAGACAGAAATGCCTGGTAGGTGAATGCGTGGGAAAAAGTGAGTACATCCATCAGGATTGAGAATGGGAGACTGCCAAATGGAAGGGATTGATTACAGCAAGGCTTGGGCATACGGCAGAGTAGATACCTCGTGCCTGCAAATTTAAGTAAGTGCAATCAATTGTACCCTACAAAGAAGCAAAGTCATATACTCTTTGTGCCTGCTGGTTTCTAGCAAGAGAAAATTACTCAATAACTTCAGTATCTTTCCTTGAGATTCATGTATCTTCAGCGTCTGCTTGGAGAGAACTAGATGTACATAAGTGCATTGCCAATCACTTCAACAGTCATTGGCATGTCTTTCCTTGCCCAGAGGTAACATATAATGCTTCAAATCAGTAAAAATGTACTCAAAGGAGGACATTTGTCTTACATTTTGCATCATGTTTCAGGTAGGAAAATGTATGTAAAGTATGAATACATGGAGTTAGATTATTTAATGAGTTTTCAAATAAAATTTTGAATCCTGAGAGGATTTGATAGTAAGCTAATATTAATCTAAGCTTCTCTTAGGTCAATGAAATGTGACAATGTTACATGTACATAAAATTAAATGATGCAAGTGTGACTTACCATGAGTTCTTCCGGGGCAGGCCTTTCAGTCGGTAACTTCCTCATGCTATGGTAAATAAATACAACCATTATTTTACAATCCACGTGAGTTATCAATGACATTCACAATTTTAAAGAAAAATAAAGTTTATCAACATGGTTTTTGGATATATGTAAAATGTAACTCAAATCTCTTCTGTAAATATCTTGTTGAGATGCACCTTTGGTATCCAGGGATACCATTTAATTATCTCAACTCAAAACCAGAATTAAAGTTGCTGCTTCTTCACCCATTAATTTACAAAATGTAATTGTCACAGTTATCACTAGTGACGTTTTTCACTTTCATACCAACCAACCAATGATCTTTGGCATTTTGTTCCAAAACAAACAGACACCACTTGATCAAAACACAAATTTGGTTGTCATCTGTGGTGGGAATGGAAAGATGACACTTCAGATGAAGAAAGGTCCCAACCCGAAACATCATGTGTCCATTTTTCCGCAGATGCTGCCTGACCCACTGAGTTCCTCAACGTTTTGCTAAGAACTCCAGCATATGCAGTTCCATGCATCTCCTCTGAAAATGCTAGATGCTGTCTACAATGGAAAAGTAGCTCCTTTGTACTGCATCACCTTCAGGAGTACTGAAGCATCTCTTAACAAATTATGAAGAGATTAAACACATAACATGCATTTAAAATTCTACCTATTTAGCTCCCTCATGCAGTGCATAAATTCGTATCAAAGCATCTTTATAAATAGCTGCAGGATGGATAGGCAACCGTCAGTGTATCTTCATAACCAGCTCCAGGAGGTACACAAGAAGGCCAACATAATTTTGTCTTTTATTTTTATATTCTTTCTTGAAATCAATTGGTTATGATGGGGAACTGAAATGCTTGGCAAACTTCTATGATCTTGAACTTTATTATTTTTGCTACACTACGATTTTGTTTAATTATTTTCTGGAACAAGTAAGGAGAGCATGTGTCGAATCAGTTAATGGAATGTCTCAATGATGGATGGCTTAAAAAAAAGACCATTTCCAAGTTTTCTTCTACAAAGGCGCGTTTTGTTTTAAAGTCTCTGAATTATTATAAACATGAGTATTCTCAATGGCTTGGGTGGTCTTACAGAATGGCTCTACTTTGATCGTAGGATTGTGCTGTTAGCTGACTAATGATAAGGGTGGGCATGTGTTTCTGTGCTCCATGTTAGAACACAAATGAGAGCAGAACAATTTGTCAAGACTCAGTTTCCAGACTCATATGGAGGATTCACAGAAAGCTTTTGGCCACCCACAGCAAGATTGAAACTTCCAGAGAAAATTGTAAGGGAGGGAAAAGCATACAGTTAAAAAAAAATTAGGGTGGTGACCGCAGAAACCAGGACAGTCAATTCCCAATCTTCCACTCGACCCTGTTGCGGCCCTTGCTTCTTTTTTATCTGCAATTTAGTTATAGCTGTAACATTATGCTCGGCACTCTTTTTATTTTCTTCTTTGCATTACCTGATGTACTCATTTATGTATGATTTGCCTGCATGGCGCACAAAAGAACATTTTTCACTGTATCTCGGTAGCTATGACAATAATAAAAAAGTAACCGCTGAATTGGTACAAAATTTAGAGATTTTTTTAAGACGTGAATAGGTTGCTCAATTGTAAGCTTGATGAAAATCCAACATATTTCCCCTCAGTCGTCAATTTGTTTATATGAAAAACTAATTTGGGATAAAGAGACATATATTGGCCAGAAGCAACACTTACTTATAAAAAACCTCTTCAATGCACAATTCTGATAATTTGACAGATCCCTGCACTCTTTCAGTGTGGCATTTGGCTAGCCACCAGGTTTGAAATAATAATCTTCCATATTGTAATCTCAGATTCCCCTCCGCATCCAACCCCCTACCCATTCACTTATACCCCTCCAGCCTCATGGCCAAGATCATTAATTCATCAACAGGCAAGACAAAAAATAATTTAATACAATCTTTCTCCTTATTGATTAAGAAGGGAGATGAGAAGCACCACATTTTTATTACTAAAGAAGGGTCCTGACCTGAAATGTCACCTATTCATGTTCTGCAGAGATTCAGGTGACCCACTGAGTTACTTTGTGTTCTTCAGTGTTTATGAGAAACATTTTCCTATCTGTAGAGTATAGAGTCATACATCATGGAAACAGGCCCTTCGGCCCAACTTGCCCACACTCACCATTTGGTCCCAGCTATACTAGTCCCACTGCCTGCTTTTGGCCCATATCCCTCCAAACCCATGCTATCTATGTATCTATCTAACTGTTTCTTAAATGTTGCAATAGTCCCTGCCTCTTATTTACCCCTCAGATTCCTATGAAATATTTTCCCCTTCAACAAACCTATGTCCTCTGGTCCTCGATTCCCCTACTCTGGACAAGAGACTTTGTGAATCTACCCGATCTATTCCTCTCATGATTTTTTACACCTCTATAAGATCACCCATCTTCCTGCATTCCAAGGAATAGTCCCAGTACTCAACCTCTCCCTATAGCTCAGTTCCTCAAGTCCTGGCAACATCCTCATAAACCTTCTCTGGACCCTTACCAGCTTGAAAACATCTTTCCTATAACATGGTGTCCAGAACTGAACACAATACTCTAAATGTGGCCTCATCAACATCTTACATTATTGCAACATGTCCTCCCAACTTGTACACTCAAAACTCTGACTTATGAAGGCCAATGTGCCACCCTATCTAACTGTGACTCCACCTTCAAGGAACTATGTACATGCACTCCTAGGTCCCTCCGCTCTATAACACTCCCAAAAGCCCTACCACTGTGTAGCTCCTGCCCATGTTAGACTTCCCAAAATGCAACACCTCACATTTCTCTGTATTAAATTCCATCAACCATTCCTCAGCCCACCTGGCCAACCGATCAAGATCCTGCTGCAATTCGTCACTACCATCTTCACTATCTGCATTATCACCCACTTTTGTATCATCTGCAATCTTGCCATGTACATTCTCATCCAAATAATTAATATAGATGACAAACAGTAACGGGCCCAGCACCGAACCTTGAGGCACACCACACAGGCCTCCAGTCTGAGAAGCAACCTTCCACATCACCATCTGGTTCCTTCCATGAAGCCAATTTTCTATGTTGCAGTTCTAGTCTGATGGTATATTGCAAATAGAACCCATTTTCTTCCCCCAAACACCCCTGTTGAAGATTGATATTGCTGTAAGTTTATTATATGTGAACCGAGATACAATGAAAAAGCTGGTTTTGCGTGCCATTCAGGCAAATTATACCAGTCATCAGTACATCAGGTAGCGCAAAAGAGAAAATAAAGAGTGCAAAGATGATTCAACAGATGCCAGCTGGACTCTAGAACATATCTTAATGGTCAATTCTTCACACACAAACACATGCTGGTGGGCTAATTGACCATGGGGACAAGGCAGAGGAGGCCATCTTCATCTTATGTTTACACAACCACATTTAGAGAGAGGTCAGTGTAAGGCAATTAGAACTAGGAATCCAAGCACCATTTTGTTTCCCTCTTCCTTAGCCTGGGGACACAGGAACCAACTGTCATGCTCTCACTGCTGCCCCTGTCAAGATCACCACATTATGATCAATCCTGAAAGTTGAGTCTATATGGCACAGTCAACACTGGATGGGGTATATATCCATGTAGACTTGGAGAGGGAAGTTATCTCTTTAAAAAAAAGTGAATTATGTCCTTTGAAAACAGAACAGTGAAATAATAGATCTGGATGGGAATTAAATAACTTTGTATTTGCTAGCACAACTAAATCAATAATTCCAGTATTACATTGCATAATTTCTGAAAGAATGGCAAAATACCGCAGCCATCCCAAGAGGTTTAAGGAAAACACAGTTCTATTTCTACAATTCCTGAATACTCTCGTTGCCCATCCAAACGCTTCAAAAATTAGATATGCAATATATTGGAATGTTTTCTGTGCATTGCTAAACAATTCCAAAATTTTCTTTTAATGTTATAAAAAATAACATTTACTTAAATTATAACATTTTAGTTTGGAGACACAGGCAAAAAGATGACAGCTGTGATATCACTATTACTACCATCTGCTTTAATTACATTTATTTCATGTACTTGCTCTTTACGAGAGGGCTGGGAGGTGTAAAAGAACAGACTATCTGGGCTTGTTTCTCAATACTGTATTTGTTTATTTTTTAAATCTGATGGGAAATGGATAATATCTGTAGTCACTTAGCAGAAAATAACTGAACGATTAAAAATCTAAATTACGCACAAAAATCCCTTCAGCCAAACTGTACACTATTTGGTAAAAAAATCAATCAAAAGTTTATTTTTTCAACATAACATGTTTTAATGCACTTATGATACACGGGCTATTTTCTATAAAGTGCAACTGTCATTTGAGGCAGTGTATTCCCACAACATCTTATGCTAATAAAGGATGACACTCGAAAAATTAACAGACTCGAGTACTAAACAAGAAGCATAGTTATAAACCATTAACTATCGCAGAGGACAATTTGCTGTCTCCATAAACAAACATATGCACCTCTGGAATAATGCACCCATTAGCAAGCAATTCAAGCTGTCTAAAGACTTGCTTGGTAACAGTCCTAATCTATGATTCCAAAGTAGCTGCTTCTCCAGGGAAAACAAAGCTATTACCCACCATCATTTAGATTTCAGCATGACATCTGTGAACATTTCACACCAGTTACCCCTTCTTCCTCTTTGTAAAACTTTTATGTGACATCTGATAATTTCAGAAGCTGCTCCATGTTACAATGTTATATGACCTTCCATGTAATAATATTCACGGAATTTAAGCAACAGCATTCATTTTCTTTTCTACTATCCATCTGCTCACGGCCCATAGTCCCTCCCAGTCTATGGAAAGGAGCAGGAATACCATAAGGTCTCCTGGAGTCTGAGAGCTAATGGAATGTATCATTTACACTGAGGGGATGGCATGTTTGCAAACTGAGCTTACCACTGAGTGATGAAATGTACAAATGACTCAGAAAACTCTCCAACCGGAAGGACTGGTGGATCCTGGGAAGTAGCAAGACAAAGAATATATATATATGAAAGAGCAAAGGAGGGCGATAAAGAATTATTAAACGTAAAAATTGTTATTTGACATGCAATTTTTCTGATTAATTAAATTATCCATCTTTTATCCCAACCTCAATATCTTAAATGTTGGTCAATTTTTCTTTTAAACGTCTCTAGCTTTGTTCCTCTAAGTAATTATTGTTAGAAAATAATCAGTTCTTATTTCATATAATCGTCAAAATTTAATTATTTTGTTATTTAAATTTAGAAGCATTTGCTTTAAATTTCTTCAAGTGGAATTAAAAAAATTAAATTAAAATACACATCAATCATAGGAATTGAAATGATCTGTCCAAAAGAGCGAGGATATTTAAAAAAAACTTTACACATAACTTCAGAGTTTTAATACTTAATTGGGACTAGTACCAATCATTAATGTGCATCATGTTTTTCAGAATATTGGAAATACCTCGCAAATAATCAATTTTTGGCACACAAATGGTTTACTGCATAAACTCAGGAAACAATAAAAAAGATTACCATTACAATTATCAGTAAACAGTTATTGCAGCAGCAATTGGAAGGCAGCAAGCTGATTGCAGTTCCCAGTACATATCAAAACCCCTCAGATGCAATTCCTTTGCAATTTCAAAAAGAGTCAAATCTTACAGAATTATGCGCAGAAATTTCTTAAAATTAAGATCTGCGGGAGTTTAATGGCTGCCTTATCAAATCTGCAATTGCTAAAGAAGAGGCGAATATAAAAGGCAGCTGGAAGTGACTGCATTTTCATCTGTTCTCATTTTTCCATTAAAAATACCTTTTGGCTGCATTCTCCGTGACATCCCTGTTAAAACTACCTTGCAAAGTATGATACATGCACCTATTTAAATTAACAAAGAGATGACTTATTTTAATCTCACAGTGCTTTGGACTGCTTCAGCCATTTGGATGAGCAATATATCATTACATACAACCTTTCAATGCTTCAGGCAAAACTCAATGTGTGTAGCATTTGGTTGGAGCCAAACAATTTCTCTACTATATAACTGTGTCAAATGCATGCATGTATTCATTACGGCAAAAAATGAAAAAGAAAAGTATGCAGGATGGTGGGGGGGGGGGGGGGGGGGGGGGGGGTGGAAGGGTTCAGGAAGCTTTTAAGTGATGAGAAAAAGAGAAAGAACACCTCTGCAATTTGCCTGCTTTATTATCAATGGCAGCAAATAGATACAATCAGAGCTTCAAATGTGATTAGTAAATATACATGTAATTGCCGTAGCCAATTACAACTTCAAATTATCAGAAAAATGAGATCAGTAATTACAAGGGAGAAAATTAAGTAGATCTCTCATCTGAGCTTTCTCCCATTTATACAAGAGGCTGCTGGAAATACTATCCAATCAGATAAGTAAATTAAGGGGAGACAGAGGTATGGCAAGTTAGTGAATAAGAGTTCATTTGGCTATGAGGATCATAGTGGCAATTTTTAAAGCATGTTATAATCTTATACTAGGAATCACATTTGGAACAGGGAACACCGCCAACAGTTTGACTGAGGTCACAATGCCAATGCCTTCTACTTCTCGGACTGTATTTGTAGCCCCTGAAATTATGATTATTTTTTTAATGATTAGGTTATTTAATTGTTTCCATTACTAGAGGCGAACAATCATGGACTCGGGTCGAACAAGTAATAGCAGCTGCCAGAATTAATCAAAAGAGTATAAAAATGGCCAATTAATATTTTTATTGATAATTTTTGATGCATGTGTAGTTTCAGTAGGTACGGATTTTTAGAAACTTTTAAGCAGGTAGGTCAGGATTATTACTATTATCTATTATTTCATATGTGCACTTATTATACCGGGGGGGGGGGGGGTGTGAAGCAAATTGTTAATTTTTAACTCATTTGTTCTTCAAAATAAACAGAAATAATTTGAGACACAAGAATCTGCATATTCTGGAGTCTGCAGCTAAAAAACTAATCAGCACATAGAAGTAAGGGAAAAAAGATTTGGACTGCTTATATTTAAAGGTAAAAGAAAAATAATAGGATATTTACAGAATTTAGCAGTACTTTGCAATTTAATATCATTCAGAAAAATATCTAGCATAATACACAGAACACTGTAATTGTAAGCTTGGGTTAAGTGAAAGCCTGCCAGTGAATCAAAGGACTGTATCTTGACCAAATGTTTCCCTGAACATAAATTTAAGCACAACTTTAAACATGTCTTGTTTAACTTAAGATTTTAGGACAGTGGTTATTGCGAGTCAGCTCCCAATGTTTAAACTACAAAAAATATAGTGATTTTATCCTTTCAACAGACTGCTCTGTAACCTATTACTTGTATAGAGGAACGATTCAGTAGTGTAAACACCAGGAAGAAGCTCATGAACAATGATCCTCTTAAATCCCAATTAAATCAAGGGCAATATAAAAGCAGTTAGTACGAGTGAAGCTTGAGGAGTTAATGACTGGCATGGACCCCATTACTGAGGCATTAATTAAAATTCATCATTTGTTATTTTATTTACATACAAAGATTATTTTAAAAGGCATTTCTAAAAATCAGCATTCCTTACTGATAAACCAGTAGGTATGAAAGGAATCGCTGAACGCAAAAAATGAATACTGTAGCTATAAAAGAATCCTTCATTTATTTAGTGCCTTATTATTGCACAGAGAATGTCCCAAAGTGCGTAAAATACAATGAATTGCTTTGAAATTAACTATGTAGATGCATCCAATAACCATTTAAACACAACACATTGTAAATAATAATAAGATTGAAACTGAAAGAAATGTTTAACATCAACACAAGTAATGGATTTGGATTCAACAGACACACAACCTATCCATTCAATCCAACAAGGCTTTTTATCACTAGCATCATAGAACAAAATTACTGCTGCTATCCAATGATCAGTCAAGCAATAGTTTGACAAGTCAAATTCAGAAAATCATATTTTTCAATGTCCTGGATTCATCCATCCTCTGAGTATGACCTGTTTCACTGGTAAGATAAACCTTTCAGTGGTGTGACACAGTGTTATGGTCAAAGGGGAGTGGTATTGGGAGCCCTCTACATTAAATCACAAGGCATAAGGCCTTAGGTCAGGACACTTTCTTTTGTTTGCACCTACATCTGATGAATCACCATAGTCCACGCTGACCTTGATATGGAAGAACCACCGAGGGCACAACATTTTGAGTGACGACTTATATGTCTAGCACCAAGAGTGATTTGATGAACAACTTCTAAATTATGTGAATCACTGTCAGAGTGGGCTTAAGGCAGGTGGGAGAGAACCAACACCAGAGAAAAATATTCTATTGATCTGGTTATTAATCTATTTATGTTTGTGCTATGAAGAACCATTGCTTAGTTCATTTGGAGACCAAGTATTGTCTTCAAGCTATGATCACCTTTTATTGTGCTATGTGACACTTCCACCATTATAACTAAGAATCAGAACAATTCCAACTGTTCAATATTGGGTTTCCATGAAGTGCTTAGACCTTCAAATGCAGTAGACTTGTATCCAAGCACAAATTATATATTTATGGTGCAGCATACCCTTCCCCTGTTTCACCTGCATTAATCCTTCAAGTCAATTATCTTTCAATGAGAAATATAGAACGTGTAAGGAGCAGCCACATGTCACATCTGTCTGAAAATGAGTGGCGATCCGTGGAGAGTGCGAAAATGGAATACATATACATAATATAGCAAAAGCAGATAAACCCAAGTGATCATACAAGCAATAGGTTAGTGCCCTCAAGCGGTGATAATCCACCAACAGGCAGGACACATATCGCTCAAGTTAAATCCTGCCAGTACTTCAATATAGCCTTTGCCCAAATCAGGGCAATGATAGTAATCTTGAGGGTAGTCACAAAATGCTGGAGTAACTCAGCGGGACAGGCAGCATCTCTGGAGAGAAGGAATGAATGACGTTTCGGGTCAAGACCCTTCTTCAGACTGATAGTGATCTTGACATTGGGCAGTGTATGACCAAAATTGGCATCAAAGATCCCTGTTACAACTGAAGCAGTTGCAGATCGTAGAACAACTCTCTACTGGCTGAATCTGCACCTAGCATATGGGGAACGGTTGCGGAGGTCAATTCAGTTGTAAGCATTTCTGCACAGGTTCCTCAGGGCAAAATACCAATTTTGACGGTTCTCAGTTGCTTAATCAATGGCCTTTCATTCATTGTCACCAGAAGTGGACTTTCACTGATGAATCAACAAGCTTCAATACTATCTGTAACTATTCAGATAACCAAACAGTACCTACCCACATACAATAAGGATGGAGAACATTCAGGGATGGAATAAGCGGAAATTAAATTTCACTCCACTGTAATGCCAGAATGGATGAAATTCCAGGCAATGATCAACTCCATTATGTAGTTGCCTAACCATCCTTCATTGACTTTCAACAATATTCTCATTGCCAAATTCATCAACATAAGTGGAAACATGACTGCACCAGTCACGTAAATGTGGCTCAACAAGAGATCATTCTTCAATGAGTGACTTACCTCATGAATCTACAAAGTCCTGCTACCCATTACAAAGCGTAAATCAGGAGTATGATGGAATATTATCGATATGCTTAGATGAGTGCTGCTGCATTAACACTCCCAAAGCTAGGCTGCATCTAGTACAAGAAAGACTACTCCAATACTAACCATCCACCAACCTATATAATAATTTTCTCCATCATCGGTGTGCTGTGGCTGCAGTAATTTGCAAACTACACTGCAGCAACACCTCCTTAGCCTGCAACCTCTATTACTTACAAGGGCAAGGGAATCGAGCATGCGGGAATACCATCACTTCCATGTTGCCTAATCAGTCATGTCTGATTTGGAAATCTTTTGCCCTTCATCAATGCTGGGTCGAAGTCCAAGAATGTCTGATGCAGAAACACTGAGGAGTACGTTCAACACAGACTACATCATTTTAAGAAGTTACTATCATTTTGGATTGAACAATGTATGTAGACCTTTTCAGTGACACCAATATCTTCCGTGTGTGAATAAAGCAAACAACAAGAAAATATTTATTTCTCATTTGAGAAAAGAATGTTGATCTGGACTAAGCTCTTATTTTTCTTCTGGGTCAGAAGAACAGACATTGATGGCCATGTTTAATGGCACAGCCCAAGGAACAACACAACTGACAATGCAGTTACTCTCAGTACTTTACAGAAGTGTGGGGCACAGCTTAATCTACTCATGTCTTGCAGTGGAGTTTGAACCCATAACCTTTCAATCCTGAGATGTCAATGTGGCCAATCTGATAAAGTCTTCATTCGCACAATTGAAGGAATCAATAAATTTACTGATGTCCAAGACAATAATGTTATGAGTAGAACTTTTGTACATAACAATTTATTTATCTGAAATGTCTTTCTTTGCTGCTTATTTTACACAGATTAAAGCATAGAGAGAAGGCACTGAGAATTATATTCCCAGGCATCAATTCAATACCAATATATTTTATTAAGAGTTCATGTATTATTAGTTTGCTTTATTTTTGATCTACAATAGACGAGGGGTACAAATTATTTCCCACAATTTGATGACAATATGACAGGCACATCCTAAACAAATAATTGGTTTATCAAGCAATAAATTATATTATTTATTGAAGATAATTCTGAGTATGAACCTGGGAAAAACGGGATTCAGGAGATTTAAAAATAGTATGTTGGAGAATTGTTAGGCTATAAGAGGAAATATATTTCTTCACACATGGTTAAGCCCACGTGAGCATGGTGCCAAAAAGTCACACTTGAATAAGGCCACTGATGTTGAATTGTCACACGATTAATAGCCTCCATGTATTTTTTTTATTTTGAACAAAATGCACACAGAGGATGCAAACATTGTTCCCTTTCTCAGAGCACAAACCCCACATTACCGAAAGCTTCAATTTGCAGTGGCTTAAGCAAGTACTTGGTCAGCTTAAATTTAGGTGGCCTACTGAATTCTACATATGCAGCTAGGGTACAGGGAAGGGCAATGAAAAAAAATACTTTGAGTGATGCCTTTGCCATGTGAGTAATGAACAGTTCATGGAGGTCAACCCATTACAACTGAAACAGTTTAATTATTAATTACCTGCAATCTATGAGCTAAAGGACAAGTTCAGTATGTTTAGTGTGTGGTAACACCAACTGGACTCTCTCTTGGCATTTGGTTATTAGCACATGTCAGCAAAGTGCTCAGGCATAAAGAAAAAGGCACAGAAGCAACAAACACACTTAATGTGTATACCGAGAGAGACCACAGGAAAAGGCTGGGGGGAGGAGGTGGTAAAAAAAAAATCTCCCTGATGATCTCTTATAGCCTGTGTGCAAATTTTGTTATTTTACAGTGTAATCAATATTCTATTGCCTCAGGGTGAGCACAGTTGCAGTTTGTGAAAAATCTGGATAAAAATAATCAAACAATCAAGAATCTAGGGCCTCAGTGGTCATAAAGAGGCAAAGGGAGGAGGGAGATGGGGCTAAGCAAAAAAAAATCTCATCACGTTTGTGTCGGAACCCCTCCCCCCCTCAAAAAAAGATAGAAATTCATTAATATAAGCTATTTATTAACACAAAATGTCAGTTTGAGAACAGTGGAGCTCCGTCACCGTTTAGGGGCTATCTCTGGTCTCTTGTCAATTATAAGCTGAGGGAGCACAGCAGTACTCATTCATACTGCTGAAATAACTAAGGCAAGGCAGCATGAAACTGTCACAATACCTGTCACACCAAAGGGACCCGATTCAGAGGGAAAAAAAACCCTTGAAATTAGTCAACGTTTCTCTGTCCTCTTCCCCCCCCCCCCCCCCCCCCCCGCCCCCTCAGTCTCAAGCTTTTTTATTGCTTTCATAAAATACCACGGCAAATAATCAAGCATGACCACTGACATCCTCTAGATTGAGTTTTAGAGCCATTAAATGAGCTGTGCCTCTTGGGAAGTCTCCTGCTCAGGTTAGTCTAAAGGTAATTATTCAGCAATTCGAGCCATGGCTCTACCTAGTTCCTGTACAGTGCCTGAATGGTGTACAAGGATAAGGTCAAGCTTGAGCTCTGCACAAGACTGGCCTGGCTAGGTCTGTTGACTAAGGGGTTGTGCTGGGTGGCAGGGCTTAAGAGACTATTCTGAGCAAAGAGCTTCATTAAGGAAAAATGTGTATATTATATAAATAAAATTTTCCAGGCCATTAAGAATGACTTTAGACGAGAAAGCACATAAGACGGTGACTCACCTCATCAACGATGCACTGCAATAACTGTAGTGGCTGCAAAGGCAAGGTAGGGGGAGGGGGTTAAATAGAGAGAAGTATTAGGCTACATGCAGTCTTTTACAGTACACTGAGAAAATCATTAATGCAGTAAAATGTTGCAAGATTAATCAACAGCATGAAAGTCTTATAAAAACATTGACACCCTAGATGTTCTATTATTTCTAATGATACCTAATCTACTACAGGCACTTTAGTGCTTGTTGTAACAAAAATGCAATTTACTAAGTTTAAAGTAAAGCACTCAAGCATGCAAAAAGGCAGCCAGCAGGAAAAAAAAGTGAATTTTTTTTCTCTGCAAACTCATAAAACCTTACCATTAAAGATCCCTGGTTTTTCTGAATCTGAAAGGCAATATGTAATTAGCATGTCATAATCAAAATGACTCACTTGGACACATTACGATCACTGAGAGAAAATTATTGCATAGCTGGTGGCAATTTGTGGGCATGTGTTAACACCATTTACATAATGAAAATACACAAATGTTAATAGCTATTCTTCTCATTTATAGGGGAAAGTCAGCAGAATGTTAATTTTGCAAAACACTTTTTAGTACCCTCCAGGTTATACAAGTGAGAGAGAAAGAATGCATAATACAGTTACAGTGCTGTTTACACCCCATCCGATATAAATAACATTCTCTGGTTCTGGTACAAATCCAAGATTAAATGCTGCATTTGCTTCCCTGGAATTCAAATCTAATTTGTCTCAGATTAAAAGATGTCTCAAAACACAAAATGTACCAGTTATTTGATACCCACTGAACACAAGCACAAATTGCAAATAAATTGACCAATCTTCTCCCTCCCAACATGGACAGAATTTTCAAAGCAGAATTTAAAAAAAAAAATGTATAATTAGAATCTTCACATACATTCTTCCCCAATGAATTGGTTGAATTCCAAACTATGTCAGTTCCTACTGAATACTAGGGAAATTATTATTATTTTTTTGTGGATGACATTTTCTGCTTACCAAGGCAAGGGATGTCTGCACTGGGGAGTGGATTTTCCTATTTCAGGTATGCAGTGTATGCATCAAATATCCTCTGGCCCAGCATGGAAAAGCCTGCTTTGTGCTACCCAACAACATATCCAATACTGAATCCAGTAAAGCTCTTGTGTTTAAGAAGGAACTGCAGATGCTGGAAAATCGAAGGTAGACAAAAGTGCTGGAGAAACTCAGCGGGTGAGGCAGCATCTATGGAGCGAAGGAAATAGGCAACGTTGCCTATTTCCTTCGCTCCATAGATGCTGCTGCACCCGCTGAGTTTCTCCAGCATTTTTGTCTACTAGTAAAGCTCTTGCTATTACAGGAGTGTAATGCATCTGGTTTTTGGAATCCTGACTGGACTACTATGATAGACCTGACAACATTTGGTTCTGACCTCTGTGATTTGAATCCAGAGTTATATTTAGTGGAGGAAATGTGGTCCCCAATGGCAGAGATGCCAAGGCAAGATGTCTTCTTGGTCTCAGTCTGTCATAAACCTACAATTGTGTGGCAGCTGCTTCACCTAACAGAAAAAAGGTACTGAGCAGAACCATCTAGGAACCAAAGGTCCCTTCAAGGCGAAGCACCAATCTATTTTTAAGTTTTCCAGTTTAATGCACTGCATTGGATGCTCTCAATATGCCTCCTTCTGCACTGGATATACCCAGTAGGTGGCTGCTTTGCAGAGCACCAGTCAGTCCACAAGGACGATTCTGAGCTTGAATTGCCTATCACCTTAACAGTCCATTTAGACTTCACTGCTGTTGGTCTTTAATATGAAGTTCCAATTAAGTGCAGTGCAAGCCTTGGAATAGCACCTCGGCTTCTGACTAATCAGACCATAGCCTTCACAACTCAACAATGAATTCAACCATTTCAATTTAAATAACCAGCCTTTTCAGTTTGTGTTAGTTCTGAGCCCAAGGTTTAGAAGTTGAAACAAGGGACTGCAGATGTTGGAATAACTCAGTGCTGAGTTACTGGAGTGCTGGAGCAACTCGGCAAGTCAGGTGGCATCTCTGGAGAACATGGGTTGGTGACGTTTTGAATTGGGACCCTTCTTCAGACTAGATCAGACTGATAAAACGCTATCAACTCAATTTATCTATCTTCATTCATTATGCTGCTGAGTATATTTGCAGCATTTTATTTTATTTCAGATTTCCAGGAACTGCAGTGTTTTGTACCACAGTGCCGGTAAACCCATCCAACTTTCTCATTCATCTCCTTCTATTTATCTAGCTTCCAGTAATATCAGTTACAAGTCTTCATCGCACTCCCTCACCTGGCACCACTACCACTTCCTGGTCTAACTCAATATCACAGACATTCCTTTGTTCCCTTTACCACTTCCACTTGTCTGCATTAAAACACATTTGATTACTAACTTTTCTAGGTCTGCTTATTGGCTTTTCTTGCTCGGGTACAAGAGTAATTAAATCTTACTGAAAACATGCAAGGCCTACAAGTGATGGCACCTGGAATATTTTATACAGTCTGTTTTCCCTAATTAAAGAATTATGTATTTACAATAAGATCATAAGACATAGGAGCAGAAGTAGGCTATTCGGTCCATTGAGTCAGTTCTGTCATTCGATCATGACCTATTTTTCCCTCCCAACCCTATCCTTCTGCCTTCTCCCTGTAACCTTTGACTCCCTTACTAATCACCAACCTATCAATCTCTGCTTTAACAATATCCAACGTCTCAGCCTCCACAGCTATCTGTGGCAATGCGTTCCACAGATTCACCACCGTCTGACTAAATAAATTCTTTCTCAGCTCCATTCTGAAGGTATGTCATTGTAATAGTATTTTACTAGATAAGTAGAGTGCAACAAAAAATACTATAATGTCTCTAGGGTTAGGGGTGTGAGGGGAAGAGAAGAAAAGAGATTAAAAAGTACACTAGACCCAAACTCTCTCTGCTCAGCAAAGAATATTCTGGTGGTAGAGGGAGTGCAGCAAATGTTCACTAGATTGACTCCTGAAATGGCGAGTTTGTTACATGAATAGAGATTAAGCGCATTGTGCCTAAACTCTTGAGTTCAGAAGAATAAGAGGTGATCTTGAATCATACAAAATAATTATGCAGTGTTGAAGCAGGGAAGATGCTTCCACTGGCTGGACGTCTTCAACCATGGATCACACTCAAAGCAAAGTGGTAGTTGTTCAAGACAGCAAAGAAAAGCAACTTCACTCAGAGGGCAGTGAGACTTTTCGAATTGTCTATCCGAATGGGAAGTAGAACTTAGTTTTTTTTTTTTAAAGGCAGAGATTAATAGATTTTTGGATTTTAACAGAATCAAGTAATATGCAGTTAGCACACTTAAGTGGTGCTGAGGCAAAGATCAGCCATGATCTAACTCTATGATGGTGCAGGCATGAGATGGCTGAATGCCTACTCCTGTTTCTTATGGTTTATTCTGTCCTCATGGTCTTTAATATGTAATAGGATCCATATTGAAGTTTGTCTGATTGATTTCATATTGCACTTTTCCAACCAACAGGTGATTTCTCTGTCTCCATCACAGAGGACAGATCATTGACTGACATCTACTATAATCCAACTGAATCCCTGTTATCGGAACTACACTTCCTTCCACCCTACCTCTTGCAAAGATGCTATTCTCTACTCTCAATTCCTGTTTCCACTCCATCTGCATTTCAGATGAGGAGTTCCCTTCTAGGACATCTGAGATGTCCTCTTTCTTTAGTAAATGTGTTTTCCCCCTTGCTGTCGTACATGGATCACTCACCCGGGTCTCCACTATTTCCCATATTTCTGTTCTCGGTCCCCCTCCCCTCAGACAGAACAAGGAGAGTTCCCCTGGTCCTCACATTTCACCCCTTCAGCCTCCATTTGCAAGACATCATCCTTTGATATTTCCATCACCTCCAACGTGATCTTACCATCAGTCATATCTTCCCATCTCCACACGTTTCTGCCCTCTGCAGCTTGCGCTCCCTCTGCAACTCCTTGATTCACTCCCCGGCTAAACTACCCCACCCAGGTACTTTCCCCCTGCAACTCATCTCTATACCTCCTCTTTTCCTCCACCCAGGAACCCCAGCAGTCCTTCCAGGTGAGACATTTAACTCTTCTAATCTCAATCACTGTATCCAGCGTTCTCGATGTGGCCTCCTGTACATTGGTGAGACCAAGCTCAGTCTGCCAAGGCCTACTCCACCTGCCGGTTGCTAACCATTTTTCCTCCCTTTCTCATACCAATCCAGACCTTTCTGCCCTGCGATTCCTCCACTGCCAGCGTGAGGCCACATACAAATCGGAGAAACAGCACTTCAGGTTTGGCTTAGGTTGTTTATAATCCAACAGTATGAACATTGAATTATCCAAATTTAGGTAGCCTCTAACAACCTCCCACACTCTCTCACCCCTTTCTCCCCACACCCCCTTTATATCCCCCTCCCCTGTGCCATACCTGGACTCTCATCTACTTCTCCCTTCCTTCTCCCCCACCTACATTCCTTCTACTGGCTTCACAATTCGTAACTCTTCAATCGTTTTGTCTCACACCTTCTGTTTAGTTTAAAGATATAGTGTGGAAATAGGCCCTTCAGCTCACCGAGTCTGCGCCGACCAACAATCACCCATACACTAGTTCTATCCTACACACTGCTTACAGAAGTAAGGGGCAACTTACAGAAACCAATTAACATACAAACCTGCTTCTCTTTGTAAAGTGGGAGGAAACTGAAGCACCCAGAGAAAACCCACACGTTTACAGGGAAAACAAACGCTGTACAGACAGCACCCGCAGTCATCTGCCTTTCAAAAAACCTCCTCTCATGTGTTCAGCTATTACCTTCCACACATTGTCCTGCCCCCCATCTCTTCCTGTTCTCTTCTCCCCCCCCCCCCCCCCCCCCACCCCCACAATCAGTCTGAAGAATCCATACCCAAAACGTCATCGATCCATGTTCTCCAGAGATGCTGTCTGTCCAGCATTTTTGGTTTGTAAACCAGCACCTTGTTCCTTGTTTCTACAGGTGGAAATTTTTATCATAGTAGGTTCACTAGATTTAAATTTATGTCCATAGGATAATAATAATAATAATGGATGGGATTTATATAGCGCCTTTCTAATACTCAAGGCGCTTTACATCGCATTATTCATTCACTCCTCAGTCACACTCGGTGGTGGTAAGCTACTTCTGTAGCCACAGCTGCCCTGGGGCAGACTGACGGAAGCGTGGCTGCCATTCTGCGCCTACGGCCCCTCCGACCACCACCAATCACTCACACACATTCACACACAGGCAAAGGTGGGTGAAGTGTCTTGCCCAAGGACACAACGACAGTATGCACTCCAAGCGGGATTCGAACCGGCTACCTTCCGGTCGCCAGCCGAACACTTAGCCCATTGTGCCATCTGTCGTCCCAAAAAGATGAAAGGACATTGATTAAACAAAATCTTCATCACCTAATGGTTTTTCATAAAAAGGTTATATTGCTGCCAACCAATACACAAATCAAATATATATCAATATGTCTGTAATGTCATCTTTCTGTATGAAAATACTTAAATAAATGCCATGATAGGGGATTTACTCAGCACCTATTTCTCCAATCCCAAAGCACAGTGATAATTAAAAATTGTCAAATTACAACTGTAATGTGGTATAATTATTTTTCATGACATTATGTAATAACACAATGCATAATGCCAATCTCTTCAATCTGACAACGTTGAAAGACTATAATTGATTCCTTCTAATAATTAAGTACAGCTGTAGAGTTTTACTTTTCGCTCCCCCTCTTCCTTTTCAAGTTCAGAAGAGAGTTGCTAGTCGGAAATATTAGATATCAGCTCTCTTTTACATAACCTTCCTTTAAAATTGAATTCCCTTTGAATTTTCACTAATATTTCAGAAAAGCTGTATTAACCAGGTCAGGAGAAGTTGTGTCCCAGCCTGACCTATGCAAACTGCAACTTATCACAACTCCAATTTATTATAACTGTACATGTTCTATTTAAACATTGCTGGATGTTTAAATTGATCCAGACTAATATTTTATGTACAGGGTGTAACCAGCATGCTGTGGTCCAAGTTTCTTTACACATAACTCCTTCATTCTGACATGCTGATTGTACCCCCTCCTCCCCCAGCATAACTGATGTGCCCTTCAATAAAAATAGGGTACTATTGAGTATATGACCAATATGACCAATGTCCAGAGATGCTGTCTGACCCACTGAGTTACTCCCGCACTTTATGTTTTCTTATGGACCTGTCTGTTAATTATCATGCTGTTAATAATGTCTGTTAATAATCTCCACAGTTGTTTTATAGAACAGAACTATAAATGTGTGCAGGAATCATGGGGAGCATACTATCCCTCTCATTGCACAAAAAAGGTGTTAATTGAAGGATGTGCAGTTTAAAAGAGGCCCACTATCATCATATTCACACTTTCAAATTGAACCAGTAAATCTTTGGTACACACAGCATGATTACTTTACCTTTTGAAATTGCGATTAATTTTAATTGTAGATTTGAAGTAACTACCAATTTCACATTTATACTGGTGCAAGAATTCGCTATAGCAATTTATCCGATTGTAATTGCAACCCATTGGAAGGATGCGTGGCTGTTTCGTTAGCTGTGACTTGAGAACTTCCACCAGTGTCTCACCTGCAACATGTATGCAAATAGGTCGTGCTGCAAAGATGTTATGACATCATCCTTCAACACTTCAACCAAAATGCGGGAAATAACTTTTCTCCGCAACTTAGCTTATTTCAAAATTCAGTAACAGACTATAATGGTAGGTGAAACAATTCATGTTAATTCACTATCCAGTAATATCATTAATAGGAATACAGGTGGGAATTTAAGCTTATTACTAATATAATTAAGATATAAAATGTCCAAAAAGAGGGCAAAAAACAGATTATCACTATAAATATAAAAAACAAATCACTAAAAGAGAAAACCCAAGTCTAGTGAGAAAGAAGTCCAATCCTTTAAGAAGTTCTTTGCAAGACAGCTATCCAATAATTCAGCAAGGTTTAGCAGTTATTTGATGAAAATGAACCTTGGCAAACATGGCTTAAGAAGCCTAACTGATTGTGGAACATTTGATTTTTGTGGGTCTGTAAACGTCTGGGGGTACAGATCAGTGAATCACACTCTACCTAGTTGCTGGATTTACTCCCAGTTACGGTGAGAACTGCTGAGTGGATTTTTTTAAATCATTATTAGCTTGATTTTAAGAAGTCCTTAAATAATCGGCTCTGGAGGAATATTAACGTCAGCCTAAGTCTCATTTATTAGCCACGTGTCTGACCCATCAGCCACAGATACTGTCTGGCTTAAGAAAGGGAAATAACAAGGCAATAGACAATAGGTGCAGGAGTAGGCCATTCGGCTCTTCGAGCCAGCACCGCCATTCAATGTGATCATGGCTGATCATCCCCAATCAGCACCCCATTCCTGCCTTCTCCCCATATCCCCTGATTCCGCTATCTTTAAGAGCCCTATCTAGCCCTCTCTTGAAAGTATCCAGAGAACCGGCCTCCACCGCCCTCTGAGGCAGAGAATTCCACAGACTCACAACTCTTTGTGAGAAAAAGTGTTTCCTCGTCTCTGTTCTAAATGGCTTGCCCCTTATTCTTAAACTGTGGCCCCTGGTTCTGGACTCCCCCAACATCGGGAACATGTTTCCTGCCTCTAGCGTGTCCAAACCCTTAACAATCTTATGTTTCAATCCTTCTAAACTCCAGAGTGTACAAGCCCAGCCGCTCCATTCCCTCAGCATATGACAGTCCCGCCATCCCGGGAATTAACCTTGTAAACCTACGCTGTACTCTCTCAATAGCAAAAATGTCCTTCCTCAAATTAGGGGACCAAAACTGCACACAATACTCCAAGTGTGGTCTCACTAGGGCCCTGTACAACTGCAGGAGGACCTCTTTGCTCCTATACTCGACTCCTCTTGTTATAAAGGCCAACATGCCATTCGCTTTCTTCATTGCATGCTTACTTTCATAGACTGATGAACAAGGACCCCCAGATCCCGTTGTACTTCCCTTTTTCCCCAACTTGACGCCATTTAGATAGTAATCTGCCTTCCTGTTTTTGATACCAAAGTGGATAACCTCACATTTATCTACATTAAACTTCATCTGCATGCATCTGCCCATTCCCCCAACCTGTCCAAGTCACTCTGCATTCTCATAGCACCCTCATCACAGTTCACACTGCCACCCAGCTTTGTGTCATCTGCAAATTTGCTAATGTTACTTTGAATCCCTTCATCCAAATCATTGATGTATATTGTTAATAGCTGCGGTCCCAGCACCGAGCCTTGCGGTACCCCACTAGTCACTGCCTGCCATTCTGAAAGGGACCCGTTAATCCCTACTCTTTGTTTCCTGTCTGTCAACCAATTTTCTATCCATGTCAGCACTCTACCCCCAATACCATGTGCCCTAATTTTGCCCACTAATCTCCTATGTGGGACCTTATCAAATGCCCTCTGAAAGTCCAGGTACACTACATCCACTGGCTCTCCCTTGTCCATTTTCCTAGTTACATCCTCAAAAAAATTCCAGAAGATTAGTCAAGCATGATTTCCCCTTCGTAAATCCATGCTGACTCGGACCGATCCTGTTACTGCTATCTAAATGTGCGGCTATTTCATCTTTTATAATTGACTCCAGCATCTTCCCCACCACCGATGTCAGGCTAACTGGTCTATAATTCCCTGTTTTCTCTCTCCCGCCTTTCTTAAAAAGTGGGATAACATTAGCTACCCTCCAATCCACAGGAACTGATCCTGAGACTATAGAACATTGGAAAATTATCACCAATGCATCCACAATTTCTAAAGCCACCTCCTTAAGTACCCTGGGATGCAGACCATCAGGCCCTGGGGATTTATCAGCCTTCAGTCCCATCAGTCTACCCAACACCATTTCCTGCCTAATGTGGATTTCCTTCAGTTCCTCCGTCACCCCAGATCCTCTGGCCACTACTATATCAGGAAGATTGTTTGTGTCCTCCTTAGTGAAGACGGATCCAAAGTAGCTGTTCAACCCATTTCCTTGTTCCCCATAATAAATTCACCTTTTTCGGTCTTCAAGGGTCCAACTTTGGTCTTAACTAATTTTTTCCTCTTCACATACCTAAAGAAGCTTTTCCTATCCTCCTTTATATTCTTGGCCAGCTTACCTTCGTACCTCATCTTTTCTCCCCGTATTGTCTTTTTAGTTATCTTCTGTTGCTCTTTAAACATTACCCAATCCTCTTGCTTCCCGCTCATCTTTGCTACGTTGTAGTTCTTCTCTTTTATTTTTATACTGTCCCTGACGTCCCTTGTCAGCCACGGTCGCCCCTTACTCCCCTTGGAATCTTTCTTCCTCCTAGGAATGAACTAATCGTGCACCTTCTGTATTATTCCTAGAAATACCTGCCATTGTTGTTCCACTGTCATCCCTGCTAGGGTTTCTTTCCAGTCAACCTTGGCCAGCTCCTCCCTCATGGCCCCATAGTCCCCTTTATTCAACTGTAACACTGACACCTCCGATCTACCCTTCTTCCTCTCCAATTGTAGATTAAACCTGATCATATTATGGTCACTACCTCCTAATGGCTCATTAACCTCAAGTTCCTTTATCAAATCCGGTTCATTATATAACACTAAATCCAGAATTGCCTTCTCCCTGGTAGGTTCCAATACAAGCTGCTCTAAGAATCCATCACGTAGCACTCTTCAGAGTCCCTTTCTTGGGGTCCAGTACCAACCTGATTTTCCCAGTCTACCTGCATGTTGAAATCTCCCATAACAACAAGGCAGGATACACATGAAACATGAATGTGTTAAATTTCTTGGAAATTACATACAATAGTTTTATTTTATAAAAGTATTGTTTCAGCTAACCATCATCACTTTAGCACTCTGATTAAGAACTGATTAAGCTATTGAGGTAGAACTTCATTTATTGCATGCGTGAATGCAGGGCAAGTGATGCAGTTGTTCAGATCCTAACAAGGCACAACCTCTGATAAAGTGATGGCAATTACAATGCTAATTTTGTTCTAAACTTTTGGGCTCATATTAAATTAAAATACAGAATTAGCAAATGTATGGATTGGCAAACAATCATAACCCTTTTATGATTTCTTCCTCAAAACAATCTCATTTCCAGGAAATAAAACAATTTGATACACACTCCTGCTTCAGAATTTTGTAAGCCTTTCTGCAGTGGGACAAAAGAGTTGAAATTAAACAGGATTGTTTCAGTTTATAACATTCTTAAACATGAAAATAATTAGTTATGTTTAGAAAGACAGTTTAATTTGCACCTGTTAGTACATGCAAAATTGAGTGTCACAGAAATCACATCTCCAAGCCCTTAAGAATGATCACACTTTATATACTGACTTGGATGGAGTTAATGGAGCAGTTCAAGTTATTTTTAAACCTGTGTGTGATGGATGTGCCAATATTGCACTTGAGTTTTAATTTATCCTTGTTGAGTAAGTATTTAAGTAACCTGTTCATTTTACAGATATAGTGGGTGAATTAGGTTCAAATTCGAATTTCCAATTTGGTTAAAGTATTTTTCTATTTGTGTTGGTGACTAAACCTATACCCAGAAAATAAAGAGCACAATGAGTGCACCACGTTTAACTTTGCCAAAATATCACTTTTTTATTAAAGTGATATTTTCATGTTTTCTCTAAAGTTAGTAAAATTATTTAATCTCTCATTACCAAAATCTGTATTCCTGAGTATTCCCATAATAATTTGACCCATTTTGTTATTCATTCTTTCCAACTGAATCTCTTGATATCATTAATTCCCCCACTAATTTCAATGTCTTCTGTCAAATGAGCAACCCAAAACAACAGGCAGATAAGGAGCAAATATTCAGAAGTGCCCAGAGCATCACACTTGGTCACTGAAAACAAAGATGGCAGCAGAGGGACAATACAGGAAGCTTGTTGATAGCATTAAAAAAGCAAAGCCGCATTTGGATAAACCTACCACATCATTCAGAACTTCGCCAGGTCTTAGTACCTGTCAGTTTAAGTGCAAAAATGATAATCAGAACTAAAAATACTATTCTGTGTATGGAATACACAGTATAGTATTAAAATATCACAGAACTTAATATCTATAAATATAAATTCATATACATGTCTTTAAGGTCGCTTTAAAACCACAAAATGTAAATTAATTATTATTTTTCTTTTATTTACCATGTACATAATAGAGTATTAAAAGAAAATGTAGTTATATAGCACCAAGCTCTTTCAGCATCTCAAAGTGTGTCATGACCACTGTGGGCATAAATTTCTCCAAAGCCATCTGATTTCAACTGGAAAGAAGTTGAAATCACCTGTGTATTTTTTGATTATTTATTGTAAGCAACAGTAAGGAAATATGAACAATGATTCTGTGGTAATAGACTAGACATGTGAATATAAAAAACTAATGATCAATTATGAACTATCATCCTCTGCAAGGAGTCAGTCAGCATCATGTGAGAAGATGGGCTGATGTTTTTATGGAGTCATTTTATCAGAAAGCCAACAGACATGATAAAAACATTTTTCGCTCTAAAATGATAACACATCATTTCTCCCTGCAATTGCTGATGGGTCAACTGTATATTTCCAACATTTTCACACAATTCCAGTGTTTGCAGTTTTGATTTTTTAATCATTCATCTTGTTTTCAATGAATAGTGTCTGCGGATTGAGCACCTTGCCAGTTTTCCCGTGGCGTTTCACCATTTAATCAAAGCCTCTGGTTAAGGAGAAGGAAGAAAAAAAGATGACATTCACTATCAGATATTTTCTATTTCAGTTGCCATGGCAATGCTTTTTGATGGAAAGTGGCGATGCAGACTTTCCACCGTTTCCTTTTACATGATTATCAAGAGCACAATCAGAGTAGTAAAATAGATTCACCTACGTGAAACGTAACTTACAGAAGAAGCCAGCTATAGCCTTCATCTCTCACTTCCACACTGGAATTATGACTTGCCCTAAAGCTCTTCTCAAAGAGATTTACTAGTGACCCAGGTCAGGCCTTCCCATATCAGTTGACAAATTTTTATCTCTAATATTTTTATCACCTAGTGAAAATTCAGTGCTTTTCAAACTGTTATCTGGCTGTTTGCTGAAAGAGCAGATATTAAAGTGCACTTTAATTATTGGTTATATGTAAGATTTTAACATATTAGCAGCTAAATATCACAGCACATCCGAAGGAGGTTTTGTAGAAAAATAAACAAAATAATTTTAAATATGATTAAGATGGTGCTTTGCAAATCTGTACCATTCTTGAGCTAGACTAGCACTCAGGAAATATGACATGGAACATAGTCATATAGTCATACAGGCTCTTTGTATGTGTAACATACAATGCCAAGACCATTCCATATCTACCTACACATAACCCATAGCCCTCCATTCTCTGCATATCCATATGCCTATCCAAATGTCTTTTAAATCCCACTAATGTATCTGCTTCACCACCAGCAGTGCATTGTAGGCATTCACCACCCTGTCTAAAATAATTGCTCCACATATCTCCCTTAAACTTTGCCCTGCTCACTTTAAAGCTATGAAATAGATTCAATTTTACAAATTAATCCGGTCGATCTTACTTGGTTTCCATCTCATTATGCAAAGGAGAATCAGATGAAAAAGACCAATTCAGGTTGTTTGATCATGGAGCAGCAAGGGTAAAATATGTGCTCCAGATTGATGGGAAGCAGAGGTCTAACACAAGATGCAGGGATTAATGCCAAATAAAAAACATCATGGTTGCTTTATTTTTGATCCCTGCCTTATTTTGATTGATTAATTGAAAGATACAGCATGGAAACACGTCTTTCGGCTCATTGACTCCACGCTGATCATTGATCACCCATTTATACTAGTTCTGTGTTATCCTAGACTTATCCACTCTTTACACACTAGGGACAATTTACAGAAGCCAATTAACTTATAAACACGTACATCTTTGGGATGTTAGGGGGGGGAGGGACCAGAGCACCCGGAGGAAACTCCGGTCACAGGGAAAACATGCAAACTCCACACATATAGCACACAAGATCAGGATTGAACCCGGGTCTCTGGTATTGTGAGACAGCATCTCTACCAGCTGCGCCAATGTTGTGCACTATAGTGAGCTTTATTTTCTATTAGGGAAATTTAGTTGAAAACCTGTTTCTGGTAACTTATTTTCTCCCAATCATTGATTAGATAGATTAGATTAGATATAATTAGATTAGATTAGATTAGATATAATTTATTGCCACACAGCCAGGCTGGTGGAAATTTGGGTTGTCTGCAGCGATACAATAAGATTGATAACTTATTTCAATTATTTGCCTTATTTACAGTGCTATGTTATTTTGTTGTGACCTGCACTTCCTGGATCCAATCCGAAATCAAGGCCATGGCCCAAGAGGAAATATGTGGTTTCAGAGGGTGAGCAAAAAAAATTGACATATGTTTGCAGTGTGCTGTCCAAAAACCTTAAGAAATCCATGTGAAGTGAAAGGACGAAAGTGGTGAATAAAACATAATAAATACAATGGACAATTAACTTGGTTGGGTCAATGCAAATTAGCTTCTCTAAATGAATGCTATTATTATCATTGGCAGACCAGAATTAATTCAATCAAAGTTTTTCAAATTTCACCCACAATTATTGTTGAACACAACAATCTTCTTTATGATTTAGTTTAGTTTAGAGATATAGCACAGAAACAGGCCCTTTGTCCCACCGAGTCCATGCTGACCATTATTCACTCATTCACACTAATTCTATATTATCCAATTTATGCATCCAGTCCCTACACACTGAGCAATTTTGCAGTGGCCAATTAACTTACAAACCCGCACATGAATGTGGGAGGAAACTGGAGTATCCAGAGGAAATCCACATGGTCACAGGGAAAAGATGCAAAACTCCACACAGACAGCACCCGAGGTTAGGATGGAACCCGGGTCTGTGGCAACAGCTCTACAGGTGCACAACCTTTTATCCGAAAGCCTTGGGACCAGACACTTTTCGTAATTCGGAAATTTTCGGCTTTCGGAATGGAAGGTTTTTTGCGTAGATTTTAACGTCTGGCTCAGTGGTAGAGTGCTCGGCTCATATCCGCAAGGTCGCGAGTTTGCGCCTCGATCCCGGCAGTTACTCGATCGCGAGTTTGAGTCTTCAATGTAGTTTTTTCTTGCAGAATAGGAGAGAATAGGGAGGGTTAGGCTGGAATAATTCTCTGCGAGATGATCTTAGTGCGGGAGACAAGTGTAGGAGAGGTGTACTGACTGTGTGGGCAGAACTTTGGAAGTGATTGCCCACCATTCTCAAAAGCCGCTGTCCCTGGGATAGCAGGGGGCGATCAAACAGCACAATACCCCCCTCGCCCTCCAACTCCAGAGGAATCCGCTCCCCGATGGGCCGCTACGGCGACAAGTGGCAGTTCGCCCACAGCCCGAGCTGCGCCACCCCAAGAACAAGACGTACCTTGCACACCATCAGCTTCTGCCCCTACGGGGAGCATGTTCCTCTGGAGTTGGAGCGGGGCTGGGCTGGAGTTGCTGATCTGGGATCTCCGTGCTTGCAGTGGGCCTGGGGGTCGCTGTCCCGATGAGGGGGCGCAGCTCGGGCTGTGGGCGAACTGCCACTTGTCGCCGTAGCGGCCCATTGGGGAGCGGCTTCTGGTGGTCCTGACGTCTCCGGCCAGTTTGCAGTTTTCCTCTGGAGTTGGAACGGGGCTGGGCTGCTGTTGGCTGTGGGTCTCTGGGATCTCCGTGCTTGCAGTGGGCCTGGGGGTCGGTGTCCCGTTGGTCCTGACGTCTCCGGTGACTGGCACTGACCTGCTGGCATCACCGACGTGAAGACAGTGCAAAGCCCCCGCGCCGGTGCAATGGGCGGGGAGCTGGAGAGGGGAGGGAAGGGGTCACACACATGGCCGGGAAGCAGAGGGGTGTAGGTGGGGTGAAACTGAAGGGAGCGACAATCTGCTGCTGCCTGCCCGCTGAGTTAAAAAGTTCCCACGCAAGACTCACGATACACTGTGTATCGTGAGTCTACCGTGGGAACTTTTTAACTCAGCGGGCAGGCAGCAGCAGATTGTCAATTATTAACCCTCCCGCGCAATATACCCTCACCTTCTCTTTTATGAATGGGGATTTAGTTCCCCTTTCTTCGAGGACCGACCGGAGGTTCCGCTGTCACCTCTGCGGGCCGCCCTCGGTGAACGTCTTCAAGGACCTTTCTTCAAGGACTGAAAAAATGTCCGCTATTCGGAGCTTTTCGTTATTTGGAATTTCGGATAAAAGGTTGTGCACCTGTACCAGCTGCCACTGATAAATTGCAGCTCCGATAGAAATTGTAAATAATTAAAAAACATAGGAAAGATGACAAAGAAGTGGAATCTGAATTGGAAATAAAGATTTTAGAATCGGTTGTCGTGAATATTTATATATTTCAGGAATAGGACCACTTGTTAAGCATGACTCAGATATTTTAAATGTTTCCTGTCCCTTAAGAGCATCCGAACTAAAATTAAAAAATGGTTTGCCCCAGGTACAAAATACTGTAGTTATGCTGACATACTCACAATTCATGGGTTAAAATCCTATTGCAAAGGTGGCCCAAAGCTTTAAAGAATTGCAGGCTGGAGGATGGGCTTCACAGTTCACTTTACAACATACACCCATCTGGGTCAGCAAGTTAAAAGGGTGGGACGTGAAGGGGCATGAAGGGTACAGGAGAAAATGCAGGAAGAGTAATGGTTTTATCTAAAGGGAAAATATAAATTAAAAAGGGAGTCTGAACAACATCCCGAGTGCCGGTAACTTATGCTGTTTTCTCTGTTGTGGAATGCAGAATGTGGAAGCACTCGATGGATTGAAAGATAGCTAAAGAATAAGCCATAGAAAATACAAATCATCCTTAGAAAATGATTTGTATTCATAATTACTATGAACTTATTTCACTAGATAAAACCAACTGTTTTATTTACTGCTAGTTCAGGAGAAAAAGCCAAATCAGTTCAAAATGGTTGTCCATTAAAACTATGCAAAGGAGGTTTGGAGTATCTGCCAGTACTTCTGTAGAAATGCTCTCAAGTGTCCTTTAATCATGTCAAATAAGTGCATCCAGACACTGATTAGTTAACTATAGACTTGTATGGACTGAAAACATCAATATGCTGCAGAGCTCTCTTGGGATGAAACATATATGACACAAAATAACTCAATGGTAAATAAAACCCTTTTTAAAAGAAATCTGTGGAAAAATTAAATGCAAAGCAAACCTAAATAAATTAATTTGGAATTTACAGTTCTAAACCTCATCTGTTTCTTCATTCAGAATATTAAATCAAATGAAGCAACAAAGTGGGCATTTCCATTCAGAAATCACCCAAGGGTGTAGTCAAATATTGGTTGAACTACACTTTCTCCTCCATAGTGTCAAACAAAAATCATTAACACAAGGTCCATATTTTGTTTCAGATGCAATATTAGCACTAGGTTAGTGTGTTTACTTAGCTACTCCTCTAACAATGGATCTAATGCTCTGCTTTCATACAAGCAAACAAGAGAAAGGGATATCCTTCTGAACTTTCTCCCGTCTCTGTGTCATTGTAAATGCTTCTCTTCCTCTGTGCATCTAAACTCCATTGCGATCAAAGGCTTTTTGAACTGTTTTGATTTCTCTGGCTCATTCTACTTTAGCATCTCATTAGCCCCGACAGAGAAACCCGAACAACTTTACAGACTGGGATACCTCAAAAAATACATATCTATGTAGGAAGAGGGGTATGAAGTCTGGAGAAGGGTTCTGACCCAAAACATCACCTATCCACGTTCTCCAGAGAAACTACCTGACCCGCTGAGTTACTCCTGCACTCTGTGTCCTCTTCATTAAACATTTCAGTTAATGTGGAAAAGAGTTTATATGTTGAATGCATTATTTTATCAAACGCTAGAGCAAGGTAAGTTCTGTTACTAATAGGTCCTATTATCAGCTGTAGCCCAATTTCAAAGCCACTAAAAACAATGAAATGAAATGACTGGTGATCCGGTTCAAAAGCCAATCACTTGCATCCTCCCTGGAATCTAGACTTTTTTTTTTAAAGGTGAGGGAAGCAGCAAATGTCACAGCCCATTCCAAGTCATGCTAGAGCAATTAGCATCGTGGCTGAAAACAGTGTGAACATTTGGCCCTACATAACTATGTGTTACTGTGGTTGATGAGGAAGATGACCCAAACTTCATATACTAGTACAGAACATCTCAACATTGTATAGAGCAAGGCAAAGTAATTAATAGAGCTAATTATTTCATCTGTTTATATTATAGAAATTCAATCAGTGCCTATTAATTCTGCAGTTGCAGGTGCCTCACAAATTAAAACCATTTATGTCAGGAGTACTGATTATTGGACAAAATGCACTCTTGGTACAATAATTAAAAAACAGTTCTTTCACTTCAAGTAGATAATACGAACCAAAACAAAATTCTTGTTTTGTTGGGTGACTAACATCAGTATCACAGTTCCCAAGAAAGCCCAAGATTAATTCAAACTAAGATTTGAGTTTCTGTTTTACATCCTGTCTGATGTGCACAATTATTTGATCTGTAAATAAAATGTTATGCACCTCTGTTATCTCAAGTGTTTGCCTCTCAAAGAAAGTAAATACAATTTTCAGCTCCACATGAATTTTACAGTGGGAAATGGATTAAATTTGTTGGTGTCACACTTCATTTTCATTTGTCACCTGACTCCAAAGAGTTTATGAATGGAGTTCAATGTTGGACGATGCTTCAAGGACTTAAATAAGGCAAATCGGGATATCTAGAAATCTGCTGCTATTTACATGGCAATTAATCGAGTGATTCTGGGCCCATAGATAAGCAATTATATAGCCTAGAAATTATGATCCTCGAGAAACAAAATTAGACTTTAATTCTTGATTCATCTTCTTTTATTTCAACTGATAATTTTAAGTATAAAAGGACATAATGCATTTTTGATGTGCAGTGAAACTCACAAAAGTTTCCTGATTTGAAAAGCAGTGAATTAGTGAGGTTTTCTAGAATTTATTGGAATGGCATTAAATTGTTAATCCTTTGTGCCTCAGTTCCCAGCCTTTATATTAGTACTATAAAATTTCAACGATATATTTCTCAGAAATTATTTTCGAAACTTTGTGGTTCCTTTGTGTAATATTAACCATTTTGGTAGGATATAATATGTTTACAGACAAGCTGCAATTGGCTGGGATTGTACATTTTAAATAAACTGTAGGGTCTGTAACATTCTAATGCTCTATAATTGCACCTGGATTAACCAGCTTCCCTTGTGAAATGCATCTGCATTTAAATATTCATGCTATTTGTCAATATTGTGATACAATAAATTAGTTAAGCAAAAATTATAATTAAATATGCAATTCATTCATCCTGAAGTAAATACTTAAATAAAGATTCATTTTAAATTCTTGAAGGTATCAATTTAAAGTGTGTTTTAGCATTTGTAAGTGCAGCTTCTAAGTCAGCCAAGCATTTTAATTCTTGATGATAGGTTGTCCAAGGCAAATGGTGTCAATAATATGGATTTTGCACAAAAGAAAAGAAAGAAATGGTACTTGCTGCTTCAGGAATTGTCCTGCATTGACTCCAATTAGTACTTGACATCTATTCAGCAAACTTCTACTTTTCATTAAATTAAGATCACATAAAGACCAAAAACATTGTTAAGTAGTAACAGAGGGGAAAAACCTCCCAGAGGCTGATGTCAGTTTTTAAACACAAATTCCAGTTATTTTATTCCTATTGACATGAAAACAGGAAAACACAAGTTATATATTGTATTCAAAACAGAGCAGTTGCTTAAAATAACTTGGAGAATGAAAGTGTGCTATCAATCAAAACAGCATCTGCCGGCGGTTGTATAAACAGAAGATCAAATAAGATGTCTTCAAGGATTTTCAGTGTGAACCGTAAAAAACTTCATTAACTTCTGACAAAGAATGCAAATTAATCACAACATGGGGTGAAATGAAATTAAAGACTCTTTTCTAATCAATGACAAAGCAGGATGAAATATTCCAAGCCTCTTAATGTGAGGGATGTTTACAGTGTATCCGGGGAAGCCAAACTGTAAGGTTTGAGTACAGTTCCACCTATGGCGGCTATTTAGACCCCCCAGAGCTATCTGCTTACAAGGAGTACATACATAGCACTGATACACAAACACACTAATCATCCAAATCTCAGGTGCATCCAATTTGTTATTCACACTCTCAGTGCCAACAAAAAAAAATGCCTGGTGCAGACAGATGCACCAGGAACCTTAACTGACAGTTTGGCCTCCGGAAGTGCGATCACTACAGCAAAATCTAGTACAGCCTCCAGGTGAAATGTCTGGAGCTCCATATGGAGCAGGGAAAATTAACAACAAGATGAAAATCACTATTGCAGCAGGGAGTCTGAATTTAAAAAAAATGAAATTTAAAGATGAAGAAAGAGAAGTAATAAATTAATGGGGTGTGAAAACATTCAAAGCTTTACAATACCAGGGGCACTATTTGCACAGAAGTTATTTTTACTTCGGGTCATTCCAATGTAATTTATTAACCCGCGTGCTTTCACAGTCTAAGCGAAGTCAGTCATTTTTTGCCGCTTTCCTTTTTTTGGGGGAAAAGGGAGCAAGATTTCTTATACTTGCACCAGTAGATCTAGTACATCATACATGAAATATATAATCAATCAAACACTTGGTTAGTATGCACACTTGCTACAATCAGTTGAGAAGCTGTATAATGTGCATCCTTCGCAATCCTCGGCAATCCTTCGCGACGGGCACAAGAATTGGTATTAATGTCATTATTTTTTAACTTTGGGGAAGGGGTGACAAAAAGAAAATATTAGTAAAAGCTGCAAATTGGATTTGATTATTCAATAACCATGTTTGTAACACATAGACATAATCTAACCATGCATATATTTGTATAATGTAATATAATTCATATTAGCATAATAATAACAGCTAATGGATGCTCAAAGCATGTAGGCCGACAACACTTTAAATCAGACAAGCCAGAGGCTGTTAATTCTACACAGATAACGGCCTGGGGAAAGCGAAAAGGGGGCTGGGAGGAGAAAAAGGGGCAAAATGGTTCCCAAAACACTGGAAAGACAGCACATTTCAATTTAACATTGTAGCTTTATTTTTATGTGGCACAAACTTTCAAGATTGCTCTCTTGCACCTTCATACATAGGGATGAATGTCACGGTGGCAAAAGCCAGTAATGAACAATCTTACCTGAGGATATGGAAACCTCCCAAGAGCAAGCTGCAAAAGGAAATAATATTTGTCTAGTTATGGATCTGCATGTGGGGCAGAGCCTCAATGTAAAACAAGAGCTTGAGTTTGAGCATTAAAAAACAAATCAAATTAGCAATTCACAATTGTAATTTTAAAAAAAGCTTCCAAAATGTTAATGTTTTAAAAAGTCATTTATGCACAGGTCTAATATTGGATTTAATTTTAATCATGGATAAATTCTTATACTGATCTATTTTAAAAGAGAACACAGAGGATAGTGTGTAATCTTCTAAGAAATAGCCTGCAGATATTTCACTGTACTAAATGTGCTTCAGATTTAATGAAGCTCTAATGTCCTTCTTAATTTTCCCTGTTTCAGTATCACCAGGGGTTGAAAGAGACTGTATCTCCAGAAGGATGCGGCCCTGATGAAAATTATCAACCACCGTTCCGCTTCTGAGTCCAAATCACAGCTTTCACAGACACATGAATACATTTTGTTTCCAGTGCTTCATCGGAACAATGCTTCTTTTATCCGTTTCTGGGTAAAGAAAAGGCATCCTATAATATTATTAAAGTATAGGATGCTACATACCATTTTCTGGAATGTGAATAGCTAACTGGAGTGCATTATAGGAAATGGGAAGAATTGCTTCAGGAAAAAAAATACCTTATTGCTGAATATACTGTACAAGTAATAAGAAATGAGTGACGTTTTTTTAAATGTTGTGGATGAAAACACTCCATGTTAAATTTAAACAAATTAGTCGACTAAAGTGTGGTCATTAATGTTTGGCAATTCTGGAAATTCAAACCCGTACATTGTCACTGGATTATCAAGGCAGAAAAATGTTTATACATTTTTTGTAGCTTTTACATCTCTCAGGACAGACTTGCACTGCATGGGTCACTCTGAAATCACAACATAGTGCCCTCCATAATGTTTGGGACAAAGAACCATCGTTTATTTATTGGCCTCTGTACTCCACAATTTGAGATTTGTAATAGAAAAAAATCACATGTGGTTAAAGTGCACATTGTCAGATTTTAATAAAGGCCATTTTTATATATTTCTGTTTCACCATGTAGAAATTACAGCAGTGTTTCTACATAATCCCCCCCATTTCAGGGCACCATAATGTTTGGGAAACAGTAATGTCATGTAAATGAAAGTAGTCATGTTTAGTGTTTTGTTGCATACCCATTGCATTCAATGATTGCTTGACGTCTGCGATTCATGGACATCACCAGTTGCTGGGTGTCTTCTCTGGTAATGCTCTGCCAGGCCAGTGTTGCAGCTATCTTTAGCTAATGCTTGTTTTGGGGGTTCATCCCCTTCAGTTTTCTCTTCAGCATATAAAAGGCATTCTCAATTGGGTTCAGATCGGGTGATTGAAGGCCACTCAAGAATTTTTAGCTTTGAAAAACTTCTTTGCTGCTTTAGCAGTATGTTTGGGATCACTGTCTTGCTGTAAAATGAAACGCCGGCCAATGAGTTTTGAGGCATTTGTTTGAACTAGAATAGATAGGATGTGTCGATACACTCAGAATTCATTATGATACTATCATCAGCAGTTGTATCATCAATGACGATAAGTGAGCCAGTACCTTCAGCAGCCATACATGCCCAGGCCATAACACCCCCACCACCGTGTTTCACAAATGAGGTGGCATGCTTTGGATCATGGGCAGTTCCTTCTCTCCTCCATACTTTGCTCTTGCCACCACTCTGACATGTTTATCTTCATCTCATCTGTCCACAAGACCTTTTTCCAGAACTGTGGTTGATCTTTAAAGTACTTCTTGGCAAACAGTAACCTGGCTATCCTATTTTTGCGGATAACCAGTGGTTTGCATCTTGCAGTGTAGCCTCTGTATTTCTGTTCATTAAGTCTTCTGCGGACAGTGGTCATTGACAAATCCACACCTAACTCCTGAAGAGTGTTTCTGATCTGTCGGACAGGTGTTTGGGGATTTTTCTTTATTATAGAGAGAATTCCTCTGTCATCAGCTGTGGAGGTATTCCTTGGCATGCCAGTCCCTTTGCGATTAGTAAGCTCACCAGTGCTCTCGTTCTTCTTAATTCTGTTCCAAACAGTTGATTTTGGTAAGCCTCAGATTTGGCTGATGTCTCTAACAGTTTTATTCTTGTTTCTTAGTCTCATAATGGCTTTTTTGACTTTCCTTGGCATAACTTTGGTTCTCATGTAGATAAACAGCAATAAATGTTTCCAAAGGTGATGGAAAGACTGGAGGAAAGACTAGGTGCTGAGAGCTCTCTTATACCTGCATTAAGGAGGCATTTAAACACCTGAGCAATTACAAAAACCTGCGAAACCATGTGTCCCAAACATTATGGTGCCCTGAAATGAGAGTACTATGTATAAACACAGCTGTAATTTCTACATGGTGAAACCAAAATGTATAAAAATACCCTATAATAAAATCTGACAATGTGCACTTTAACCTCATGTGATTTTTTCTATTACAAATCTCAAATTGTGGAGTACAGAAGCAAATAAATAAATGATGGGTCTTTGTCCCAAACATTATGGAGGGCACTGTAAGACTATAAGACATAGGAACAGAATTAGGCCATTCAGCCCATTGATTTATTCCATCAATCTATCATTGCTGATCTAGTTTTCCCTCTCAACCCCATTCTTCGTTCTACCCGTAACTTTTGACACCCTTAGTAATCAAGAACCTAGTAATCAGCTTTAAAAATACCCAATGTATTGGCCTCCATAGCCATCTGTGGCAATGCATTCCACAGATTCATCACCCTCTTGCTAAAGAAATTCCATCCATCTCCATTCTAAAGGTACATCCTTTTATCCTGAGGCTGTGCCTTCTGGTCCTAGACTCTCCCATTACTGGAAGTATCCTTTCCATGTTTACTCCATCTAGGCCTTTCATGTGCATTCTTATGATTTTGAAAGCTTACATTTGATCTGAAATAGAATCATTAGGTGCACAGTCATCAACATGCAATGGAGGTAAATGGAGAATTATGGTTGTGACGCATATCTTACAATTCTTTGCATTCACTTATTTACTTCTTGAAGATATCCCTCGCACATGGATATACACTGGATCTACTGTTTCTCAGCTATTTTATCCATATCTGAGCACATCGGGTGATGCAAAGGTTTTGGGATAAGAAACAAGCCAAATAACAATCGGGATTCCTTCCCCACTCAACCCAAAATGTTTTTGTTTTAGAGATACAACATGGATACAGGCCCTTTGGCTTACCGAGTCCATGTTGGTCACACTAGTTCTACGTTCTCCAACTTTCACATCCAATCACTACACATTAGGGGCAATGTACAGAGGCCAATTAACCTACAAACCCACACGCCTTTGGGATGTTGGAAGAAACCAGAGTATCCAGAGGAAACCCATGCGGCCACATGGAGAACGAATAAACTACACACAAACAGCTCCCAAGGTCAGGATCAAACCTGTGTCTGTGGCGCAGTGAAGCGGCAGGTCTACCAGCTGCGCCATTGTTTCCCCCCAAGGCATATTCTCAAGATATTGTACAAGGTGCTCTAGAAAAGTTCTAAAAGCCTGATAAAATGTTTCACCAATCTTCATTTCCTTCTCGTTATGTGCATCAGCCATCCAAAATCAAACATTTTTGTCTGAGATTACTGAATTTATTACAAAGATACTTAAATTAATCCCAGGGTTTTGTTAATGTTTCTGTTTTTCCAGCTACGACAAATATATAAGAGGTGTATTTGATTTATTCTCCTGATAACACCTCTTTCAGGAGGAAAGGTCTTTTGAGCTCCATTTCGTCAATTTTTCATGTCCAAAGCTAAAAGAGTGTTGCAGGCTATTCAGCTGGCTTGCAAACTGGGTACATTGTACACCATTGAATACCCACAATGCTGTATACATGCAATCTTGTATTAATGTGTACTACTGATCAACTCTTCACATCATTAGTTATTGCATCTAGTTTTATAATGGAAATTGCCATGTTAAACTATCACAATGTAATTATACATGCATTTAAGTAGAGGCAATGCAACCCAACACATTCAGGTGCATGCAAGTACAGTACAATAAGTTAAAAAGAGCAATTTTCATTGTATCTGTAGATTAATGAAATTATGCTGTAAGTATATTAAATATATACGTATAACATTAAAGTTAATTTCAAGTGTCTTCATCTAGGTATCTACTACTTCCCAACACTGATACACTGAGACCGCAAAGATAGTCTTGATTCTCCATATACAATGCCATAGGAAACCAATTTGTAAAAATGAAAATGAAATGCCCAACATTCATTTACAATCAATTTCATTCATATTTTTGAGCCACAGATATGGAGCAGATGGACTTGTAATTGCTCTGAGCTTCTAACTACTATGAGGAAGGCCACTGAAAGATTTTTCCAAATGACGTCAGGAATTACGGTGTCAACCTGAGCTCATTTTCACTCCTACATTACAACCCTTCAAGAAACAAGGGTGTGTCAAGAGTGTTTATTTGTCAAATGCACTGGACACGAACCAGAACAATAAAAATGTACTTGCTACAGCTTTATGGGCACAGTAAATGAACCAACAGAAAAATAAACATACAATACATTATCAGTTATTCTAAGTAAACTAGACCAATGATAATTTAAAAAAATTCAATCTTATTCCAGGATTTGAATAAATCATTAAACAGCCAGGAAAATAGCATTTTGGATGAAATAATAAAACTTAATTTTATCCGCTGTTTCTCAGGCATCACTATCTGAAGGAGATCCTCCAATGTCCTGACTATCTTTTAACCCTCAACAAAAAAAAAATAATCAATTACTCTCAATTATTTGTGGGACCTTGATTTGCATTGTGCATTTGCTGACAAACATGAATGATAACATTTAATAAAAATATATTGGTTGTGATGGCAAATAAAAGTTGAGCATCTAGTGTACATCTGTCACACTCGAGCCATCACACTTTGTTACAGATGTAAAACAATCTATAAAAAGAAAAGCAGTTATTAACCTGAGGCCTGCAATTTACAACTGCTCTTTAATTGACCTCACCAATTCACAGAGCTGTGGCCTTAAAGGCACAGCACAGGTTAACAGATCAGCAACACACATGTATTCCAGCAGATGAACATTGACATAGGAGTTTTGCAAGTATTACATAAAATTAAACTTGGTTCTGATGTCTGGCTCCACAATGTAACTTGATAATTAGTGTGTTATTGTGGAATAGTAATATTTTTAAATTGGCAACATAACAGAAGATATACAATTATCTGAAGAACAAAATTTGCAAATGACTTCAATATTGAAAACTTTTATGAAATAGCCACAAGCTATTTCAAAAAAATAATAATAGTAAAAATAACCTAGATGTTAATTTTTTTAAATTGTAATTTATTGTG
Organism: Amblyraja radiata; assembly: GCF_010909765.2. NCBI lineage: Eukaryota > Metazoa > Chordata > Chondrichthyes > Rajiformes > Rajidae > Amblyraja > Amblyraja radiata. The sequence goes on from NC_045989.1 coordinate 10,475,238, forward strand.
TTCGTACAAACAATGTTGTTAGTACTGGGACATTGAATACTTTCATTACAAACTTTCTAAGTAATAATTAAGTTCAGGTACAGCTATGTGAAGGTAATCTATAAAGACACCGTTTCAAAAATGTCTCGGCTCCAGTAGGAAAAGTGCACTGATAACTAGACCAGATAATATTATTCCATCATCAAAGTCAACAATCTAAGCTTGAGTAAAATTTCCAATTTAATATTTATGTCAAATATAACCCACCTCAATAACTATTGTAGATTTTAATATAGTAATTTATACGTTCCATGTATATATATCAGTCCAATGAAAATAAGTATTTAAATAATTTGTTCAACTCTCAGTCAAGCAAACATATCATATTTAATAGTTCAGAAGAGAGATGTGTTAATTAATCCTGAATAAATTCCCTTATCTTCTGAAAGATTGGCAAAATTCAAATAGATTTAAATGCTTCAATTTCTCTAAAGTGAAAACAAGATGCTTTTGATGTTATGCTGAGAATAAAAGGTCATGGCATAGCCTAGAAAATGCAGAGCCAACTTGAAGTGTTGCTTCAATTATAAGGATTTACAAGGGAAGGACAAGAATTCATAAGAATTTAATTTAACATTTAGCAGCTAGTTCACTGCTGCATAGCACTTAAGAGCAGAGCCTTTAAAAGGTTGTGACAGTGGCATCAATTTTTAATGTACATCAGTTATTGGATGATAACCTGTGGAATCTTCACACTATCAATCAGTACAAGTGCAAGTAAAAAAACAAAGTGACTTATCTACTTTCTGTCTGCAATCACAGAAGGAACTGTTTCACTACTGCCTTAACATAGCTGGGAAGAAATGTGTCTAAGAGATACCTTTCTTAGAGATACCTTTTGTGCTATTAAAATGACTTTGTGATTGAATTAACTATGCAGCTACTCTAAAAAGCAAATGCTTTTGCACTGTAATTAAAAGTATATCTACCATCTCTTCCTTCACCAGATGCCGTTCAGTATTTTATTCGGAATAAGGAAAGAAAAATGCTTCTCATGTAGCATAACTGTATAAACTGAGATTGCAGCTGAGCCTAATAGAACAGAGGTCTCAACCTCTAAATTGTATGTATCTAAACTAACACTTATTATTGTTCGCATGAAGCTGAGCTCTAAGCTGCAACTAGTATAGGGTTCCATCCCAGTGCAGCATGCAGATAAATCATTCTGGAATATTACTTCAGCAAAGTTTAGCCACAACTGGAGCATATGTGCTTCCGAGCCACTGAAGCAAGTGACCATAAAATACACTAATTACTGGAAGTTATGGTCAGTGAGTGATTGATAGCCCTCTGCGAGGCAACTTCCTCATTTCTGGTCCTATGACAGGGCTCATCCGGCACATGGCAATTATTAATTCATGACCCTCCCCTAAGGCACAAGTACCTTTACTCTTCTCATTCCCCTACATCCAATGTTACTGCAAACTGCAATTAACGGCAGATCACAATTTCATCTGTGTTTTGGCACCTCTGGAAGATGGTGCACCATTGAACTATTTTGAATGTTTGGCATATATCCCTGGCTTTATTGTAATGTATCATTTTGAGGCTTATTGCTGCCAACTTAATTTTTACACAGGTTTTATTTTGCGATTTTTAACCTTTTGATCTACATAAGGTTGGCACTTGTAAAAGAGGCTTGACAGTTATTTTGTTTATTGCTGCCCCTAAATGTTAATGTGGATGGCCTCTAGTCGAACAGCTGCTGTTAATACCATGGCCATAGCTATGTATTACAGGCATCTGCTACACTGTGAGATTGAGCTGCCAGGAGAATTTTAACCCTTTCTGGAGCAATGATTAGTTACACTTTTGTCAAAACCACAAGGATCATATTTTAACTAAAAATCTGATAATTTTTGTTTCTGTTTGCTTGGAAAAAAAGGCAAGCTGTTATTATTAAATTATCAAAAATGTGTGATTTCAGACAGAGTAGCAGTACAATTATAAATGGCATCAGTATCCTTATGGGCAAGGTACCAGAGAATGTAAATACCCACAGCATCTCATCTACTAAAATGTGAACATATTTTAAAGGCAATTACTCTTCTATTTTCAGCTGTAATTAGGAGGTAACTTATCATAATGTGATCAGCTTAAATGGGAGATGGCATAAATCCCTGACACAGTTATGTGTTTGAAGAACTTAATTTAGCATTGTGAAAGCAATGCTGTACCTTTCCTGAAAGGGACCAAGTGCTTGTACTAACTATAATGATGGAACATGTAAGCTTCATTCTGGAATGGGGGCAAACTTTTGAGTTCATTAAATGTACTGTATTGGTTATTGCCTTGAGGTTTAATTAACTCTCTGTCCCCTATTTCTCACAGAACGTTTGCATTTGTGCACTATATATAGCCAGAACCAACTTAGAAGATGATTAAAAATCCATGGTATTAAAAGGACCAATCCTTTACAAAATATTCTACTTGATTTATTAATTTTTTTTGTTAAAAAACAGATACTTAATGTCCCTGCTCCCCAGAGTAATTAAATTTTTTTCTGAAAAAGCAATTTTGAAAAAGCTTTAGATCATGATTCTACCTCAGTCTAATTGGACCTGTGGGCAGGTAGGTGAAAACATGCAGTTGTGCAGAAGATGAATAGGCCACTTGGTCCAACACTTTATAGATCTGTTTCATTATTGAAATAACAATATTCTCTAAAAGACAGAATCCCTGCCCCTTCCATAGATAATCTCAGTAATGACATGACTGTCCATATTCCCAAGTTACATTCTGGACAAATATCATGCATAGTAATATGGACCCTGGCATTTTATGGTTGGAATTGTGGTCTGCAACCATTTCCATCTTACCTGGTTGGTGATTCATGCTGCAATTAGCTCTAAGTAATTCTAGTTCGTTTTTAGCCTAGTTTAGAGATAGATCATGGAAACAGACCATTCGCTCCACTGAGTCAGAACATCGATCACCTATTCATACACTTGTTCTACACACTTCCTACACCCTAGGGGCAATTTACAGGGGCCAATTAACCTACAACCCTGCACATCTTTGACACATGGATGGAAACCAGAGCAGTTGGATGAAACCCATACAGTCACAGTGAGAATGTGCAAACTCCACAAAGACAGCACTCGAGGTCAGGATCGAACCCGGGTCTCTGGGGCTGTGAGGCAGCAGCTCTACAAGCTGTACCACTGTGCCACCCAATCCTAGTTATGAGCAACATAGGAACACCTGTTCCAAAAAGATAAAGCTGCACACTTCTTACCCAATATTTATATCCAAAAATGTGACTGACTATACAAGAGAACCAATTTGTTACATTTGAAGTGCTTTGTAAAATTAAGTGGTTGTTAAAAGTCCAAACTGAATAATGTTTAGTTTAAAGGTGAAGAATTTCTACAAGGTATAATTTTTCAAACATTCTTTGCACTATGTTGGAAAGGATCAATTGCAAGCTGGTGGCGGACTGTGTTGGGGATGCAAATCAGCATGCAATAAAGATAAGTTATATTACAGGGAAGTATCTGTTCTACATGCAAATACTGCATTAAAATATGGCTTCTGTTTATAATGATTACGACAGAGATCCCGCGAGAAACACAGCTGGCATGTTAAAGCTGTTTCCTCATATCTCCGCTGTTTGATATTTTTTAATTCCCTTTCTAAAAAGTAAAACTTAATTTTGGTTAAAACATTAAAAAAACAATAAAACTATCGACAAACCGCAAGTGTGGCTTCAGCCACATACTCTAATATTAATTTAAATGTTGTGGCATATGCACTGCACGGAATATTTGCCATCTTACAATAATAAAGCAATCCAATTGGTGAAAAGACACAAACAAGGACTGCTATTTGTTTAAATATTTTACTAATCAATGTACAAAAGGTTTCATTTATGCAATTATGACTATTACTGATCTTAAATCACTGATCAGATTTAAATTTGCCACATCTGGATTCACAATTTACCATATTGGCTACCATATTGATCAGCACTGGCCTAAAGTTCATTTGGGCACACTTGCACTCACAACCATGTGGGCTAATAATGAAGTGTTTCATTTTACATTGTATTCAAATGCAATCTAGGTTTAAGAAAATTATGTTATAAATACGTAATAATTTCTGTAAGTTTATCTTGGCATCATTTGCAAATTAGTGACGAATTATCAATTATAGCCAGATGGTACGTGCGAGGAGCTTCATGAAATCTTCAGAGTTTTTACTGAAGTATAACTAAAAATATTCATGGGAAAAGCAGCTGGGAATGCGACACAATTGATGGATTTACTGTAATTGTAGGAATAAAGTTCAGCACAAATCTCTGTGTAGACAACAGATTTAGCATTACTTGGAGAATTTCACGTGGTCTACAGCTTTCAATATACCGCCTGGTGAACCTCAGAATTAACAGATTTAGAGGTCTGTGTCAGTAAGTGAATACTGGAAAAGGGACTGAATTATGCATGTTGTATTTGAATTTGATATACTGAACAAATGATTTACTATGCTGTTATATTGCAGGTACATATTTGGGATACTCGTGCACGTTTCTTCGTTTCCTCTGTGTATGCGAGTACCTGTACTCAGTGAAAACGATATTAAAGAAATACTGAATACTCTTGATCTTCGCATTAGTCTATGGTCAAGCAAGGGTCCAAATCTCTGTTTTGACACAAATGCATAAGCATGCAGAGTTTTAAACTTTTGCATTTTAACATAAATCAAATTTCACATTAGCAAAATGTTGAAAGTGAACTTTTATACATTATAACATTTTAAGCATTTTTAAGTAGCTAACAAATAACTGACATGTCTATGCAGATACTGCAGCTCCTTGAAATCTAAAACATTGTGAATCCATCTCCTTGAGGTTCTTGTGCTTTGCTAGAATTCAATCTAGCTGATTTAATTTCCTCGTTACTTTATTTATTCATGTTGATACAAAGATGATTAATTTAATTTTGTTGCAAACTCTTTCTCAAAATCCCATGTAAAGTCATTGTGGCATACAGAGTGGAATCAGGCCCTTCGGCCATGCTGACTAAAACTACCCTTCTAACCTAGTCCCATTTGCCTGCATTTGGCCCTTATCCCTTCAAACCTAGCCTAAGTCTGAAGAAGGGTTCCGACGTGAAACAACATCTATCCATGTTCTCCAGGGATGCAGCCTGATCTGCTGAGTTACTCCATGCACATGTCCAAATATCTTTGAAATGTTGTTATTATATCTGCCTCAACTACTTCCTCTGGCATCTCATGCCATGTACCCACCACTCACTGTGTGAAAAAGTAGCACCTTAGCTTCCTGTTAAATCCCATCTCACCTTAAACCTATGCCCTCTACTTCCTGATTTCCTTACCCTGGGAGAAAGACTCTGTGCATTCACCCTGTTTATGTCTGTTATGATTTTATACATTTCTATAAGATCACTACTCAGCCTCTTGCACTCCAGGAATAAAGTTCTAGCCTGCCCAGCGGCTCCCTGTAACCCAGGCCCTCAAGTCCCGGCAACATCCTCGTAAATCTTCTCTGCATCCTTTGCATCTTAACAACATAACTCACCCAATGATACAAGTATTTGTGACTGAAGTGAGGCCCAGTATCATATTACAAATACTGGTACCAATAAATGTACTGAATGTTCAGTGCAGATGTCTTGGGTATATTGTTTCATTAAATCTCTATTTTGCATGTTATTGTTACCGTAATCATTTGCCCCTTCTTTGGCTCAAAAGGAACAAGTTCTTTGTTTTGAATTGGTTTTCAAAAATATATTTTGTTAATATGGTGGTTAGAATTTAAGCATGCTATAGAAATATTTTTTGATTCAGCCAACAGGATTTCAGCTTTTCTTTTTTGCTGTGCTTTGTTATTGACCAGAGGTTTTATCTTTAAACAAAAAGGACATTTTATTTGCTTTAAGTTAACAATTTCTTTAAAGACATATACATTAAATTGATTAGAATAATTTATGACTTTTGCCAGCAAGAGGCAGAAAAGGTTTCAAACCCAGTTCACAGAAATGAATTAAAAAAACGATTAATGTACTCATTGAGGACAGTAGGATTGGTCAACGTTATTGTAAGTGCAATACATTAGGAGTACGAAGGAATGCTTCGTCATTTTGGTACCTGTAAAGTGATTGAAATGCTTTTCACAAGTAATTTGAAAATACCATTTGCAATGTAGAAAGTTTAGCGATATCCTAGCCCAGAGTAACACAAAACATGCTATTCGTTTTTTTCCAGCAATATCGCCACAACTGAATGACTGAGAACCTCTCGAAGAGTCATAGAGTCATACAGCGTGGAAACAGGCCCTTCGGCCCAACTTGTCCACATCAACCAACATGTGCTATCTACACTGGTCTCACCTGCCTGCATTTGGTCCATATCCCTTGAAACCTGTCCTATTCATGTACCTGTCTACATGATTCTTAAACATTGCGAAAGTACCTGCCTCAACAACTTCCTCCGGCAGCGTGTTTCATACACCCACCACGCTGTGTGAAAATGTTACCCCTCAGGTTCTTTTTAAACCTTTCCTCCTTCACCCTAAACTTATGTCCTTTGGTCCTTTTCTTATAATCCTTTAATATTAATTTATTAAATAACAATGAAGGGCCACATACCCATTAAAAAGCAGAAAATAACGTCCTTTGTTTTAAATTAGTTTTAGCAGTAAGACTAACCTTTCAACAGAGAGCATACTTCCTCATAAGGCATAAAGCAGTATAGCCACAGATTTAGTTCATCTCAAAACCCCTGGAATGATGCAAGAAAAAAAAAATCCAGTTCCAAATGCTATTTAGTGAATCTTACTGGAAAGTGTGTCTATATGTATATATATTAATATCAAACATAGAAACATAGAAACATAGAAATTAGGTGCAGGAGTAGGCCATTCGGCCCTTCGAGCCTGCACCGCCATTCAATATGATCATGGTTGATCATCCAACTCAGTATCCCGTACCTGCCTTCTCTCCATACCCTCTGATCCCCTTAGCCACAAGGGCCACATCTAACTCCCTCTTAAATATAGCCAATGAACTGGCCTCGACTACCCTCTGTGGCAGGGAGTTCCAGAGATTCACCACTCTCTGTGTGAAAAAAGTTCTTCTCATCTCGGTTTTAAAGGATTTCCCCCTTATCCTTAAGCTGTGACCCCTTGTCCTGGACTTCCCCAACATCGGGAGCAATCTTCCTGCATCTAGCCTGTCCAACCCCTTAAGAATTTTGTAAGTTTCTATAAGATCCCCTCTCAATCTCCTAAATTCTAGAGAGTATAAACCAAGTCTATCCAGTCTTTCTTCATAAGACAGTCCTGACATCCCAGGAATCAGTCTGGTGAACCTTCTCTGCACTCCCTCTATGGCAATAATGTCCTTCATCAGATTTGGAGACCAAAACTGTACGTAATACTCCAGGTGTGGTCTCACCAAGACCCTGTACAACTGCAGTAGAACCTCCCTGCTCCTATACTCAAATCCTTTTGCTATGAAAGCTAACATACCATTCGCTTTCTTCACTGCCTGCTGCACCTGCATGCCCACTTTCAATGACTGGTGTACCATGACACCCAGGTCTCGCTGCATCTCCCCTTTTCCTAGTCGGCCACCATTTAGATAATAGTCTGCTTTCCTGTTTTTGCCACCAAAATGGATAACCTCACATTTATCCACATTATACTGCATCTGCCAAACATTTGCCCACTCACCCAGCCTATCCAAGTCACCTTGCAGTCTCCTAGCATCCTCCTCACAGCTAACACTGCCCCCCAGCTTAGTGTCATCCGCAAACTTGGAGATATTGCCTTCAATTCCCTCATCCAGATCATTAATATATATTGTAAATAGCTGGGGTCCCAGCACTGAGCCTTGCGGTACCCCACTAGTCACTGCCTGCCATTGTGAAAAGGACCCGTTTACTCCTACTCTTTGCTTCCTGTTTGCCAGCCAGTTCTCTATCCACATCAATACTGAACCCCCAATGCCGTGTGCTTTAAGTTTGTAAACTAATCTCTTATGTGGGACCTTGTCGAAAGCCTTCTGGAAGTCCAGATACACCACATCCACTGGTTCTCCCCTATCCACGCTACTAGTTACATCCTCGAAAAATTCTATAAGATTCGTCAGACATGATTTACCTTTTGTAAATCCATGCTGACTTTGTCCAATGATTTCACCACTTTCCAAATGTGCTGCTATCCCATCTTTAATAACTGACTCTAGCAGTTTCCCCACTACCGATGTTAGACTAACTGGTCTGTAATTCCCCGTTTTCTCTCTCCCTCCCTTCTTAAAAAGTGGGGTTACGTTTGCTACCCGCCAATCCTCAGGAACTACTCCAGAATCTAAAGAGTTTTGAAAGATTATTACTAATGCATCCACTATTTCTGGAGCTACTTCCTTAAGTACTCTGGGATGCAGCCTATCTGGCCCTGGGGATTTATCAGCCTTTAATCCATTTAATTTACCCAACACCACTTCCCGGCTAACCTGGATTTCACTCAATTCCTCCAACTCCTTTGACCCGCGGTCCCCTGCTATTTCCGGCAGATTATTTATGTCTTCCTTAGTGAAGACGGAACCAAAGTAGTTATTCAATTGGTCCGCCATATCCTTGTTCCCCATGATCAACTCACCCGTTTCTGACTGCAAGGGACCTACATTTGTTTTAACTAATCTCTTTCTTTTCACATATCTTCTTTCTTTTCACATACAATACTGTACTGCAGATGCACTAAAGCCGAAACAAAATAGAATATCCTGGAAATATTCAGCAAGTTAGGCAGTAGGGAGAGAAAAAGTTACTGTTAAATGTAGATGACCTTTTATTCTGATAACAGTTGGATCAGGCTATGTTGTGATGGAATTAGCAGTCAAATAGTATGTCAGCATACATCATGTATGCTATAGGAAGTATGTCATTAAGCTAGAAAGCGTGCAGAGATTTTTGAGGATGTAGTCAGGAGGGTCAGAGCTATAGGGAGAGGTTCGGCAGGCTAGGATTCCTTGGAGCGCAGGAAGCTGAGGGGTGATCTTATAGAGGTGTATAAAATCATGAGGAGAATAGATAGGGTGAATGTACAGAGTCTTTTACCCAGAGTAGGGGGGCATTTTGGTCTGCATGGGCAAGTTGGCCCGAAGGGCCTGTTTCCATTGCTGTATGACTCTGTGTGTCTATGTCAGCTCAGAAGTAAAGAATGGGTATTTGGTGAAGCCTTCCGAGTTGCGGGTGCACAACAAGTATCATTGCCTACTGCGAAGGGCAAATGAAAAGGTCAAAAACAGAAAAAGGACCTTTTTAAAACATTAGTGGTAACATGTTTTCTTTAGACAAGTTGTGAAACTGTATACACAGATACTCATGTTATGCATATTCTGCAAATTAATATTATTAATTAGAGAGGAACAAACAATCTGATTTTGGAATTTGCCTTATTCTTGGAAACATTTTCTAAAATGAATCATTTGTGCACTCTGCTTTCAATTGTCACACTTCAACTGGTAGCAGCTGACATAAATGAATTGACACTAACACGGTGTGTCTATTATCTCTCTACTTCAATTGTTGGAGCTACTTTGATGGCAGTGACCTTGTCAGTCTTTTTTGCCTGTTACTCACCTATCTCAAGACAATTTTTCCTGCTGAAACCTTTGTCCTTGCCTACTCTACTCACTGTATCACTCAAACTGCTTCAATAAAAAAAAACATCATGTTGAAGGGGCCCTCTGAGGAACAACTGACATGCCAATTAACAAAATACAACAAAGCCAAATTGTTCTGTGCACCTTACTCCGGAGACAATGACTTGTGACAAAAATTAAGGGGCACAGAATGAAAAAGGACTGTAAAGATAGAAGAGGCACAGGAGAGATTTACTGTCATATCTGATACTTTCAGTTAAATCAACTACATTATTTGAATTTCTTTAGAAAAAAAAAATTAAACCAATCTTTGCATTACAGACTGGGAATAGATGGGAGAAATAAAAGCAGGAAAAAAAACAATGGACAAGAGAAACTATTAAGTAAGTAGCATCCTCCGTTGTCACAAGAACTGAAATTACTGCTTGTAATAGGGAGGAACATACACTTAGGAGCCAACACCCAGAGCTGCTGACAGGAAAATGGTCTTTACCTTGTGGTTACATATCTCGGGAAATCATAGATTGTGCGCAGGCAATTCAATGAAGTTAGGCATTCTATTAAGCAGTGTAAACTTTTACTGCATGGGCACCACATTTCTCAGTCCACTACTATAATAATCACCATATTTCAAATAAAATGTTAATGCCAGCAATAAATGGTATGAACATTTTTGTACCAGTTTCATCTAAACAACGTCATTATTATTTTGGAGTAATTCTGCGGGACAGGCAACACCTCTGGAGAGATGGGCAAAGTTGCGGGTCGAGACTTCTTCAGACTCAAAACGAAATGTCGCCCATTCCTTCTCTCCAGAGATGCTGCCTGTCCCGCTGAGTTAATCCAGTATTTTGTGTCTACCTTCGATTTAAACCAGCATCTGCAGTTCTTTCCTACACATCATCATTATTTTATCCTTTCTTAAGCTAATTGCATACTGTACAGTAGATTTCCAGTTATTATATACATATTTAAGCTTCTTAATTTTCTCCTAAAGCTGGTTGTGTCCAGTGAAATTATGCACTGGATGTGGCTACATAGGTTTGACACACTAAGGATTAGTTATTGGTACTTAGATGTCGGACACTGGCAAAAGGAACAATTTGATGTAATTGAGGGAATCAAACTAAAATGGTTTTAGGACAACATTAAAACGGATTGATTGAAGTAATTTTTTTCTAGATTGGTTTACTGGCTCCAATAAATCAAATAAATCTGCTGGCAAAAGTAACTTAAACATATTATGGATCCCAGTGGATTATGTTTACACTTCCTCTCTGGGACATCTTTAAGCATGTACCTGTGAGGATGAGAGATAAGGATGGCAAGATTTGGGATGAGATGGTAAATTCAGTGAAAAACAAAAAGGAAGCACATGTAAAAATTAGGAAGCTGAAATCAGACAATTTCTTGGAAGCAGGAAAAAAACTTAAATAATAAATTAGGGGAGCTACAAAGAGGCCAGAAATTGTCCTTGAAAGATAAGATTAAGGAGAATCTTAAAGTATTAAATATGTACAGTGCCTTCCATAATGTTTGGGACAAAGACTCATCATTTATTTTTTTGCCTCTGTACTCTACAATTTGATATTTATAATTTTTTTTAAAAATCACATGTGGTTAACGTGCACATTGTCAGATTTTATTAAAGGGTATTTGTATACATTTTGGTTTCACCATGTAGAAATTACAGCAGTGTTTATACATAATCCCGCCATTTCAGGGCACCATAATGTTTGGGACACATGGCTTCACAGGCGTTTGTAATTGCTCAGGAGTGTTTAATTGCCTCCTTAATGCAGGTATAAGAGAGCTCTCAGCACCTAGTCTTTCCTCCTGTCTTTCCATCGTCTTTGGAAACTTTAATTGCTGTTTATCAACATGAGGACCAAAGTTGAGCCAATGAAAGTCAAAGAGCCATTATGAGACTGAGAAACAAGAATAAAACTGTTGGAGACATCAGCCAAACTTTAGGCTTACCTAAATCAACTGTTTGAAACATCATTAACAAGCAAGAGAGCACTGGTGAGCTTACTAATCGCAAAGGGACTGGCAGGCCAAGGAAGACCTCCACAGCTGATGACAGAAGAATTATCTCTATAATAAGAAAAAACCCCAAACACCTGTCCGACAGATCAGAAACACTCTTCAGGAGTCAGGTGTGGATTTGTCAATGACCATTGTCCACAGAAGACTTAATGGAAAGAAATACAGAGGCTACACTGCAAGATGCAAACCACTGGTTAGCCGCAAAAATAGGATGGCCGAGTTTGCCAAGAAGTACTTAAAAGAGCAACCACTGTTCTGGAAAAAGGTCTTGTGGACAGATGAGATGAAGATTAACTTATATCGGAGTGATGGCAAGAGCAATGTATAGAGGAGAGAAGGAACTGCCCAAGATCCAAAGCATACCACCTCATCTGTGAAACACAGTGGTGGGGGTGTTATGGCCTCCACACTCAGCAAAATCAATAACCCCACTCTCACCATCGACGGCACCACTGTCTCCCCATCTCCCCAGGCCCGCAACCTTGGCGTGATCTTTGATTCCACCCTCTCCCTTGAGCCTCACATCCGCCATGTCATTAAAACCTCCTTCTTTCATCTCCGCAACATCGCCAAACTCAGACCCTCTCTCACACCGCCTGCTGCTGAAAGACTCATCCATGCCTTCATCTCCTCCCGACTGGACTATTGCAACTCACTTCTCTTGGGAATCAGCTCCACCTACATAAACCGACTCCAACTGGTCCAGAACGCAGCCGCCCGACTCATCACCCACACCAAATCCTGGCATCACGTCACTCCAGTCCTCAAAAAACTTCACTGGCTTCCCATCTCCCACCGGATCACCTACAAAATCCTGGTCCTCACCTACAAAGCCCTCCACCATCTGCCCCCCCCATATCTCACTGACCTCCTCTCCCCCTACCAACCCTCACGGTCCCTCAGATCCACATCAGCCGGTCTCCTCTCCATCCACAAGTCCAACCTCCGCAGTTTTGGGGACAGAGCCTTCTCCAGGGCAGCTCCCAGGCTCTGGAACTCCCTCCCCCAACTGATCCGCAATTCCGTGTCCCTCACAATCTTCCAGTCCCGCCTCAAGACCCATCTCTTCACCTCTGCCTATCCTTAGCCCCACGTCCCCGTCCCTTTTCATCTGTGCATTAATTGCCTCATACTGTGTTTTGTATTGAATTCTGTCTTTACTTTGTGTACTAGTCATGTCTCTACTATTTATTTCATTCCCCTTACATGTTTTTCCTCTACATGCTCAATTTTTGTAAGGTGTCCTTGAGACTCTTGAAAGGCGCCCATAAATAAAATGTATTATTATTATTATTATGTATGGCTGCTGAAGGTACTGGCTCACTTATCTTCATCGATGATACAACTGCTAATGGTAGTAGCATAATGAATTATGAAGTGTATAGACACATCCTATCTGCACAAGTTCAAACAAATGCCTCAAAACGCAATGGCTGGCGGTTCATTCTACAGCAAGACAATGATCCCAAACATACTGCTGAAGCAACAAAGGAGTTTTTCAAAGCTAAAATTGGTCAATTCTTGAGTGGCCAAGTCAATCACCCGATCTGAACCCCATTGAGCATGCCTTTTGTATGCTGAAGAGAAAACTGAAGGGAACAAGCCCCCAAAACAAGCATAAGCTAAAGATGGCTGCAATACTGGCCTGGCAGAGCATCACCAGAGAAGACACCCAGCAACTGGTGATGTCCATGAATCGCAGACTTCAAGCATTCATTGCACGCAAAGGATATGCAAGAAAATACTAAACATGACTACTTTCATTTACATGACATGGCTGTGTCCCAAACATTACTGTGCTCTGAAATGGGTGGAATATGTATAAACACTGCTGTAATTTCTACATGGTGAAACCAAAATGCATGAAAATACCCTTTAATAAAATCTGACAATGTGCACTTTAACCACATGCAATTCTTTCTATTACAAATCTCAAATTGTGGAGTACAGAGGCAAATAAATAAATTATGGGTCTTTGTCCCAAGCATTATGGAGGGACTGTATATTAGGAGCAAGAAGGTAGATAAGAATAAGAAAAATCTCCCTAAGGTTGTGGATGACAGAAATAGTGGTAGAATTGTGGATAGTGAGGAAGGTTCTCAAAGGATACAACAGTATATAGATCATTTGGAAAAAAAGATGGAGAAATGGGAGATGGAGGTTAATTCCGACAAGGATGAGGTGATTCATTTTGGGAGGTCAAATGTAAGGGGAAAGAATAGTAAACGACAGGACCCTTGGGAGCATTGATGTACAGAGGATTATTGGATACCAGTCCACAACTCTATGAAACACAAGTAGATAGAGTGGCAAAAAGGGCATTCAGTTTGTTTGTCTTTGTTGGTTCAAGCATTGGGTATAAATGCGGCAATACGTGTTGCAAATGTAAAAAACTGATTTGGCCACGTGTGTAGCACTGTGTACAGTTCTGGTGCCACACTACAGGAAGAATGTGGAGACTCTGGACAGGGAGCAGAAGGGGTTTATCAGGTTGTTGCCTCGGATTGGAGTGTATTAGGTTAAAGGCTGGACAAATTGTGATAGTTTTTTCTAGAGTGTCAATGGCTGAGGGGCAAACTGATAAAGGTTTATAAAATTATGAGAGGGATCTTTCTCCAAGGGTGGAAATGTAAAATTCTCAAGGGCATAGGTTTAAGGCGAGCGGGGGAAAGTTATAAAGAGATGTGTGAGAAAAGGTTACACAAAGAGTGGTAAGTTTCTGGAACACACCGTCAGGGGAGGTGGTAGAAGATATGATAGCAACAATTAAGAGGCATTTCGGCAGATATGGGAATATGAGGCAAGTTGATACAATAGTATCTGCATTGTCAAATTATCTGCATTTGTCAATTTATTCTGAAAACATTGTAAAATTTGAAAAATAACAGAAGAATAATAATTTGAGTTGTCTTTAATGAGTAATCTGATAGCTAATATGCACACACTGTGATTTTTAAGTATCCACTTTTTGCTGAAGTATTTCCAGATAATTTTTGTCCATCCTAGGAGATACTGAGGGGAGGGTATATGAAAAGGTTGTCAGGTGTAGTGTGATTGACCCCGTGGATATGGACTTTCATAACATTTAAATAAAATTACAGAGAACAATATTGCCGATCTAATTAACTGGATAGTAGCTGCATGCAAATGAAAGTTGCAGATGGAGAGAAATCAGGATTTCCATTTGGAATGATGGGGAGTATTAAATCAAGTCAAGAGAGTTTATTGTCATGTGTCCCAGATAGGACAATGAAATTCTTGCTTGCCGCAGCACAACAGAATATTGTAGGCATAAATACAGATCAGATCGGTGTGTCCATATGCCATAGAATATATATATACACACACACATAAATAAACAGATAAAGTGCAACAGGCTGTTATAGTTCAGAGTTTGTTTGAAGTTGTGTTTAATTGTCTGATGGCTGTGGGGAAGAAGCTGTTCCTGAACCTGGATGTTGCAGATTTCAGGCTCCTGTACCTTCTACCTGATGGCAGCGGAGAGATGAGTGTGTGGCCAGGATGTTGGGGGTCCTTGATGATGCTGGCAGACTTTTTGAGGCAGCTACTGCGATAGATCCCCTCGATGGTAGGGAGGTCAGAGCTGATGATGAACTGGGCAATGTTTCCAACTTTTTGCAGCCTTTTCCGCTCCTGGACGCTCAGGTGTGCTGTACCAAACCACGATGCAACCGGTCAGCATGCTCTTTACTGTGCACCTGTAGAAGTTCGAGAGAGTCCTCCTTGACGTACCGACTCTCCGTAATCTTCTCAGGAAATAGAGGCGCTGATGTGTTTTCTTTATGATTGCATCAGTGTTCTGGGACCAGGAGATCGCCCCCTATCTCTTTGTGTTGCCACTTTCAGAGACTGTGGACTTGCAACCCAAGATCCCTCTGTGCATCAAAACTCTAAATGGTCTTGCTATTTATTGTACCATTATCTTACATTTGTCCTCCTAGAATGCATTACCTCACGCTTGTCTGTCTCAAACTCCATCTACACCCAATTTCCAAATTATGTATATCCTGCTGTTTCTTTTGACAACCTTCCTCACTCTTCACAATTCTACCAATGGGGATTTACCTTTTCCCTAACTATCCTCTTGCTCTTAATTTAAGTATGACATTTCTCAAGATTCTCTATGAAATGATATTGGCATTAAAACTATTTCAGCCTTAGATATATATTAACAACCATGGCCTTGAGAAGGATTCCAAAGATTACAAGCAACATTTTCAAAAAAGTAGCCAACAGCAAGGAAGATACTAGCAGCTTTCAGGAGGATATGGACAAGAATGGTAAAACATGACTGATAAAAATTAATTAAGGGAAGTGAGAATTAGTAAGGGAAAATAAACTATATGATGCCTTTCTAAAGAGATGCAGAAACAAAGAACTAGAAGTGCATGTCCGCAAAGCTCTGAGGGTGATGTTTAATGGAAAAGTAGTATTTTGATCACGTAATTAAGGAAAAATAAATTCCAGTGATTAGATTGATATCCACAACACTATCGAGTAAAACCATTTTCATATGAATTGCCATGATCTGGAATAGTGATACTGTGAATGAGACAAATACAATGGCAACTTTAAAAAAAATATATAATTTTGGAATGAGGATTTTCTGGCAACCATCACTTATTTATCATCCCCAAACTGAGTGACTTATTGCGCATTTCAGAAAGAAGTCAAAGTCAGCTTTGCAGCAAGTTAGCAAGTGGACTAGACTGAGTCAGGACGATAGATTTCCTTCATTAAAGATCCAGAAAATATATATTTTTAATCCAATTGTCATATGTCTTTATTTTCAGATTTACTAAACCGAATTTAAATTTGTTGCAGGATTTGAATTATTAATTCAGGCCAATGGATTATAAAGAGCACAATGCTTCTGACCGCTTAGAAAGGAGTTCACCGGCTAACAAAACAATATAAATATGGCCTCATAAAAGCCGTACTACATTTTATCACCTCCTTATTTAAGAGCGGCATTGTTTCCATAAATCCCAATGTTTTATTTACTTTTAAATACTGCAACACAAGTTCTAATGGCCTATTTATTGATCAAAATCTTACAGTATCTCTCTTGCTTTTTTCAAAGGTCAAGTACATTACCATTTCATCAACAATCACAGTACCTCTGCTGAATATCAGAACTTTCCTGCTCCCCACACTGAACTCCATCTGTCATTACCCCCTTCTTCTAGCACCCACCCCATGTATCTCGCCCCTCCTTTTCCTTGTGCCCCATCGGGTCACACCTATTTCTCCCCTCCCCTTTTCCATCCACATTCCTTCCTCTGACTTCATAATTTGCAACTCTTCAATCCTTTTGTTTCACACCTGTTTTTTAATTTGACAGTCTATTTTGTAAACCAGCATCTACAGTTCCTTGTTTCTCCATCTGCCATCACTGTCCAAAACCTTTCCAATATAAATATAAGTCTGCTTGGATTATTGCAAACAAATTTTTGGCCACATCACTCAACTTGTTAATGGTGCATAAAGCTATATGTGTTTTAAGGTATTTCCAGATTTGCACATGTAACTGTCTATGATTTTGTGCCCCAATTTCATTACACATTTGGGATGTCTTGGAATATCCAAAGAACACAGACTCATTGAAGATTAGGTTAGTTTATTGCAAAATAATTGCAGATTTCTATAAAAATTTCAAGATGGATAGACTTCTGGTCAATATTAATTCAAGAGGTATAAACTGAAACTTAAGTGATATAGAGGAAATCAAAACTGCATTGTTTTTATTCATTTCTAATCATTGTTGTTGACTGAAGAGTGCTATATTATTTCAGTTGAATTACAGTATTGCAGAACTCAAGGGACAACATTATGGGGTTTTGTTCTAAAATCTAAGGCAGGCATTCCTCATAATATAGAAAAGATACCAAATGGTATACCTGCTAATACCTCAAAATTTAAACTGTAGACATGCAGTAGTGAATGGCTAGGCTGAATTATTTCAATATAATAAAAACAATAGGCCATTTAATATAACACTAAAATTACAATATATCCAAAACATAAACCAAAATTTACATCAGAAAGCATATTCAGCCTCTATAATACAGCATTGTTTCAAGTTTGAGCACATATGTGGAAATTATAATTTGTTAATAAGGGCTTGCCTTAGGTTCATAAACAGGCACTTACCATTAATTAGTATTTTAAATAAATGCTTCCTTTAATGTGATTTATGAAGGCACGAAACGTGCTAAAAACAGCCACGGAAGGTGAACTTCTGGCTATTATTTGCCTCAGAACTGTAATCAATCTATTAGCCTGACGTACTGTAATTGCCTGATTTAATTTCAGAAGAATATGAATTTCAGTACCAGTGGACATAAATGTACAAAACAAAATTAAATGGTGTAACTCAATAGAATAAATAACACTGAATTGCAGTTACTTAGCTCTTTATCGAATCCTATTCGGGCATCTAAACTACTATGTTTTGTTAGTTGAATGGAACAGTATCACAGAATTACCATGTGCATTGATACAAATACATCGATAGATGCTCCTGAACACATCATCAGTGATGTAACCTAGGGTCATTGGGTGTTTCGGGTCTTTCAACATCAGACACCCTCACCCAGGCGACCCAGCCGTGGTTGATCAGACCATGACTTGTGTTCAGGTGGCATTCGCTCCTCCCCATGGACCTCCTCTCCTGATCCAGAGCCATCTTGATGCCTTCTCCGCTGCCTCTGTGGTGTTCTTGATGGCCCTTCTCCTTGCCACTCCGTTGATGCCCAGTGCATTCAAGGCTTTGTAGAGCGATTGCCCTGCAAAACCTCTGCTGCCAACCTCGATGGGCATACACCTTGCCTTCCAGCCCAGCTTACGGCAGTCTATGACCAGCTCTTCATACTTGGCCATCTTCCTCTCGTGGGCCTCCTCCAGACGGTCCTCCCACGGCACTGTCAGTTCCAACAAGACGATGTTTTTGGTCACCTCTGAGACCAGGAGGATATCTGGCCTCAGGGTGGTCGTGGCAATGTGCTGTGGAAACTTCAGCTGTTTCACCAGGTCTACGGAAAGCTGCCACTCCTGCGCAGTCGCCAGGATTCCTGACTGATTCCTGGCTGCTGTGGTTCTTGGCAGCTGCACTCCGGCCTTCACGAAGGTGATCATCTGGGTGGTGGGGCGTTCTCGTTTGCAGCTGCTGATTCCCATGCTGATGGCTTCTGCAATGGGTTTGAGAACCTGGTCGTGACGCCATCTAAACTACTATGTTTTGTCAGTTGAATGGAACAGTATCACAGAATTACCATGTGCAATATACAGCGTAAGTATGCACTAGAAATCAGTGAAGTGAAGTAGTATTCTTTTAACTGAAAGGTTTAATGCCTTACAATAAATTAAAACCTTAGAAACAAGTAAACTCGAGATACTCCTGAGATACCTGACATTTAAGCCGATCAGTTCCTGTAAAGGCTTTAAAAGATTGGCGAACATTACTAATAATGCAAAATCCATGGGAAATTTTCATGCAATTTGTTTATTTCCCCTTAAGATTAACACTATACACTGGCTGTAACCTGCATTGCAAATGCAAGCAAATATTTTTTCAAGTCTGAATGCTTAATTCAGACCAAATTAAGAAAATAATCCTCTCTGCTTCGAAACTAAACAATACCGTTTGCAAACATGTTTGACGCGAAAGTTCAGATCCAGTTTTTATATCTGGGCTGTCACCAAGATTATTTATTTCCATTTCCATGCAAACTGTCTTAGTTCATTTGCTGCTGACACCACAATCATCCATGCCTTTGTTACCTTTAGTCATCCAATTCCAAAATACTAATTTCCACAATTATATGATCATTCAAAACTCTGTTGCCTGACTTGACTCTGTTGCCAAATCTTGATGCCATGCTTGTTGCTGACTTCTCATACATCGATTCCAAAATGTTGATTTTCAAATGCTTTTATGGTCTTACACCTCCATTACTCAAATGATCTCCAACAAAATATTTGCATTCGTCCTATTCTGGCCTCTTGTTCTTATGTGATTATAATTGTTCTATTATTGGTACCTGAGATTCAGTTACCAGTAATAGCTACCAAATCAAACTCCTTTACACCTACAAACCTCTTTTTCCATCATGAAGATATACCTTTGACCAAGGTTTTGGTAATCTTCCTCATTATTCAGTTTTCCTCGAGCTTTAATTTATTGTTCAATATTGATTCTGCAGAGCTCTTTGGGACTTAGTTAAGCCAAAAGGTATGCAAAAATAAAAGAACAACAGATCTGTATTTATATAGCATCTCACCACATTTCACAAGGAATCCCAAAATAACAAATCTTCTGAATCCTACACTGCAAGAATTCTGAATGTTTAGTGTGTCCAGATTCCCATTCTTGGATTGGAATCAGAAATCAAAAGATTCTGGAATAATAATCAATCTACTGAAGGAACTCAGTGGATTGAGCAGCATCTGTGGGTAAAAAGGAATGGTCCATCAGGACCTGATGTTTGATATCAACACAAAACATTGAGCATTCCTTTCTAATCACAGATGCTGCTCAAACTGTTGAGTTCCTGCAACATATTCTTTGTTCTAGATTCCCGCATCCACAGTATCCTATGTCTCCAAAAGATTGTGGTCTTGTCCACAGCTTAAGTGCAGAGAAAAATTAACAATTTTCTATATTATTCACTCTACCTACTGGAGGTGGATCAAAATCAGAGAACTAACCTGGGCTGAGATCAGACACTTACTGGTAGGCTGGGAACCTTCGCATTCTCCCTAGAAGACTTTGTCATGTAAGAGGGAACAGTTCTACAATACACTCTAGCTCCCTGTGATTTACCCAAGTAAATCATGTCTATTTACAGCCTCCTTTCCATGCTGTCCTCAAGCCAAGATTCTAATTGTGCAATTTAAAGACAGAATGGAAAAAGGAGCCAATAAAGAGAGTAGAACATTCTTGTTCTTAGATGTACCAGATAAACAGATGTTTCACTAACCTCCATAAAAGATATTCCAAAACTCCACACATCTGAATGTATTCCGTACTGTTCTCCCGCTATCCTTTCTGGCTGTAAACAAATATAAGAGCTGTTTAAGGGCTACATGTCTGAACCATGATCAAAAAACCCAACTGCATTGATTTCATTTTAAGTATTTTCATTTCACTTAAATATATAAATCCTCCTATTTAGTAAATTAAACATTACCACCCATATTGTGTTTGCTTCATGAGAAGAAGCGAAGGGACTGCACACTTGCAGCCTTCACCAAAGTTGTTCTAATGCCAAGCTCTCAGAGGCAGACGAAATAATCCATTTGATTTTTACTCTGACTCTCAGGAGGAACCACAAATCTGTGTCCCATTATGGTGCAGATGCAGCAACGTTAAAGCTTTAATGAGGAATTTACACATCATTTACATCATTCAGTTAATACCGCCACTTTAAATTCTTAAATGTAGTTTATCTATGAAAGTAAATATGGAACAAAATATAATATAAATTTTGCTAGTAGAGATCTTAAAACTAGTGAATTACAACAGGTTCCAATCACTACTTTTTCAAAATTGCTGTAATAATTAGCATGTTACTAGAGGTGGACTGATGACAGTATGAATCATCGGATTGTGATATGATCAGTGGTTCATTAATGGTTCGTCTGGTCTGCTGGAATCTGACTTGCTGAAAAGGAAAAATCTTTAAAACAGCCACAGAAGACTCTCAGGTTTCTAGGTGATGAGCCAAAATCAAACATCAGTTTCAAGCATTGGCAAAGAATAGGTTGAAATACAAAGTTTTAATTTTTCTTTCTATATAAAGCAGATCGTTTTTAATTGCATCAAGGAAATAAAAGCATTCCTATGCCTTTTCAAGCACTAATCTGGCCACTGAATGTTTATTGTTTGCTAAGTAATACATCAGAAACATCCAAGTAATAGAATAGAATGCCTGGGCAATGATAAAAAAAAATCAAATTAAATCTGCTGTTTTACAAGAAGGATGAGAAAATATGCAACCAGTTGTAATTATAGATTCTCCCACTACAGAGTACCTTCAAAACCTAATTTACATTAACCTTCAGGTTATATGATTAAATAAAGCAGTTTTTCCCATTCAATTACACAGCGATAATTGGCTATAATCAACAGTAATGAAGGGCAAAAGGCTAACCCAATAAATGCAAAACTACATTTTAAGTTCTTTGGAAGTATTAAAAAAAAACTCGGCAATCAATTGTTAAATGGAAGAGTTAGGGGTTCTAACATCTTCAATTATCCTTCAATTTTCTTGTGCATAACATATGTATGAGGAAAGGCTGCAATTCTATCGTTAGTCAGTGCTGTGATAAGGGATTTTCCACTTCAAACCCAGCGTGAATTTGGCTGATTCTATTCTCCCTCAATCCCTTAATTTTGAATCCAGATCAGATCACAGTTCACCTGCTTGATTTTACGATTTAGATTAGGAAGTGCTTATATACACAATATTATTAGCTTTGGAGTTGTTACAGATAGAAATAAGAAAAAAATTAAATGTGAATGAGCTTAAAAGTCGGAGACTCATTCAGCATGGAAACAGGTTCTTCGGCCCAACGGGTCTGTGCTGGCCATCAAGCCAATAACACGGGTAGACAAAAATACTGGAGAAACTAAGCAGGTGAGGCAGCATCTATGGAGCGAAGGAAATAGGCAACGTTTCGGATCGAGACCCTTCTTCAAACTGATGTGAGCGTGGGGGGGGGGGGGGGGGGGGGGGAAGAAGAAAGGATGATGCGGAGGCAGTGGGCTGAGGGAGTGCTGGGAAGGAGAGCAGAAAGCCGGGACTACCTGAAATTAGAGAAGTCAATGTTCATACCGCTGGGGTGTAAACTGCCCAAGCAAAATATGAGGTACTGCTCCTCCAATTTACGGTGGGCCTCACTCTGGCCATGGAGGCGGCCCAGGATAGAAAGGTCAGATTCAGAATGGGAGGGGGAGTTGAAGTCATATATAACACTGATCCTATAGTTCTCCCATTGTTATTCTCCCCGCATTTCTATTAACCTACCAAAGCTCACATCTTTGGGATGTGGGAAGTTACCACAGCACCTAGGGGAAACCCACGTGGTCAAAGGGAGAATGTACAAAGAAAACCAGAGGTCAGCATTGGAATTAACATTCTACTAACTAAATAGAAAAAGGTTTATGATAAATCTCATGTTTATTATATAGCAGGACACCAATAAAAATACAGAGAGTTCAGGGGAGAATTGAAAATTAAATTACAGTCATAGAGAATAGATCATAGAGCCAATCTTTTCTAAACATATGAATATAAAAAGGATAGTCCAATACAGAATTGTATTTGCAGTCACCTGTATCTATCCACCCCATGTTCCTTTGCCTTACCCGCCAGGCCTCTCGCGTTAATAAGTGCAATTTAAATCAAGTCCTTCCTCACTCCTGCCATGCTCATGCCTATTTTGTCCACTGAACTTTCTTTCATCACCATCAATACTGATTTCCTGTGTCTCACCCACCTCTGTCCTGCATAGGTTCCTGTCCCCTGCCAATCTGAAACCATTTGAAACCACCCGTTTAGCACTAGCGAAGTTGCCTGCTAGGGCACTGGTTCACCTCCAGTTCAGATGCAATCCATACCATTTATACAGGTCACCTCTGCCCCAGAAGAGATCCCA
The DNA here is from genome assembly GCF_010909765.2 of Amblyraja radiata. NCBI lineage: Eukaryota > Metazoa > Chordata > Chondrichthyes > Rajiformes > Rajidae > Amblyraja > Amblyraja radiata. The sequence continues at coordinate 10,498,637 of NC_045989.1, forward strand.
ATTTTCCAGAAATTTGAATCCCTGCCCCCTGCACCAACTCCTCAGCCACACATTAATTTTTCCTATCTTCCAGTTCGGACCCTCACTAGCACGTGGCACTGGAAGTAATCCAGAGATCACTACTCTGGAGATCCTGCTTGTTAACCTTTTACCTAACTCACTATACTCATTTTGCAGTACCTCATTCCTTTTCCTTCGCAGCCTCGCCTTTGAAAATGCAAATGCAGTTGCTCCGAGACATCCTGGACCTTGGGATGCAACACGCCATCCTGGAGTTTCGACTACTGCCGCCTATACTCTCCTGTCTGTGCCCCTAACTAAAGAGTCAACCAATCACTATGGCTCTGTTGGCATTACCCTTCCCTGCTGTGTCTCAGAGCGAGGCTCAGTGCCACAGCCATGCTGCTCAACCCTGATGTGTCATTCACCTCCCCCACAGCATGCAACTTCCTTATTTAAATAAGGGTCATATATGTTTCGGAGTAATTTCACAAAGGTTCACTGGGCTGATTCCTGGCATGAAGACGTTCCCTTCTGAGGAAAGCTTGAACAGGCAAGACGAATGAAGTCTTATAAGAATAAATCTTGTTCAAACATTTTTAGAAGGCCTGAGAGGAGAGGTACTAAGGCAATGCATTAGCCTCCAATGCATATATGGAATGCCTCCAATGTACATTTAAATAAGAGACGTGGGTGCTGGGGGGGGGGGGGGGGGGGGGGGGGGTGGTGACACATTACGGTTGAACAATTGTACCAGTAAGGTAATGCTTACCCTTGAGGCAGAATGCAGATCCAGTTTCAGAAGAGAATGCCCATTAATGACTGAGATGAGAGAATTGTTCTCTCAGAGAGTCATAGAGCTAAGGAATCCTCCACATCAGAGAGCCATGGAGGCTGAAATACTGAAGAATCAGACAAGACAGATTTTTGGTTTGCAGAGGAATCAAGGGTAATGGCAAGCAGATAAGAAATTTAAGGCAAGGTTGAGATCAGATCAATTCTGATCTTAATGGATAGCAGAGCTGGCGCTTTTTTAATTCTCACATTTTGTACAATAATTCAAGATGTCTTACCATCATTTTCAATTGGGAATGGGCGATAACTGTCAAACATTCCACTTACGCCCACACTCTGAGATTATGAATACAATTCATTGAATTACATTATCCGTTACAGGTTACATTGGGATACACATCAGTACCATTCATTTATATGAAAGCAGTATCAGCTATCAAGGTCCTGTTCTAGAATTTAAAAAAAATCATTTTCAAAATGATTTGAGAATTAAGGGACAGAAGTTTAGGGGTAACATGAGGGGGAACTTCTTTACTCAGAGAGTGGTAGCTGTGTGGAATGAGCTTCCAGTGGAGGTGGTGGAGGCAGGTTTGATTTTATCATTTAAAAATAAATTGGATAGTTATATGGACGGGAAAGGAATGGAGGGTTATGGTCTGAGTGCAGGTAGATGGGACTAGGGGAGAATAAGTGTTCGGCACGGACTAGAAGGGCCGAGATGGCCTGTTACCGTGCTGTAATTGTTATATGGTTAAAATCTGAATGCTAGAACCACTTGCAGCCCTGTCACCAGCCATCTCTTGACCTGCCCAAGTAGTGCACAAGATTACCCCGTGTCCACCTGCAGTCTTTCTGTTCTTTCTGGGGATACATTTGTATTAGTGGCCTCCTTCCCAAATAATAAGTGAGGTTGGAAATATGTCCTTCAGGGATTTCAAGTACACGATTCATATCTCCTCTAATGAAGGGTACAGCATAACGCCTAAAACATGGTGACTCTCCAGTACTGGCTCAGTGTGCTCAACTATCTTACACTCTTATATTTAATACGATTGTGCCTATTGTCTACAAGGCAGAGTCCTACCGACTGCGAAGGGCGGTGAAGGACGCAAAGAGAAGATACAGAGACAAGATGGAGTTACAGATGGAGCAGCAGGACACCAGAAGCCTGTGGCAGGGGCTACGGATTGTAACCAACTACCGGAGCACCCCTCCCTCATCCGCAAGTACCGGCACCTCCCTAGCTGATGACCTGAACCCCTTTTACGCTCGTTTCGAGAGGGGCAACACCACCCCAGGTCTGACGACTATCGACAATACCGCCAGCGGGCTGGCTACCGAAGCTGAAGGGATTAATGTGCACACATTCTCGCTGTCCGAGCACGACGTGAGGAGGGCTCTGACTCGGGTGAACACGAGAAAAGCTGCAGGCCCCGATGGCATCTCGGGGCGAGTACTCGTCCTGTGCTACGCAGCTAGCTCCAGTGCTCACTACATTATTCAATCTCTCCCTGGACAAGTCCATGGTCCCTGCCTGCTTAAAAAAATCCATCATTGTACCGGTACCAAAAAATACCTCCCCAGCCTGTCTGAATGACTACCGTCCGGTGGCCCTTACCTCGGTAGTCATGAAATGCTTTGAGAGGCTGGTGAAGAAACACATCTGCGCCTTCCTCCCTCGGAACATGGACCCGTTGCAGTTTGCATACCGTCCGAACAGATCCACGGACGATGCGGTTTCCCAGGTCTTGCACACCGCTCTCTCCCATCTGGACAGCCAGAAGGGGGGCTACGTGAGGATGCTGTTCATAGACTACAGTTCAGCCTTCAACACGATAGTCCCCACCAGGCTGGCCGGGAAGCTAATGGAATTGGGGCTCAACACCTCCCTGTGTGCCTGGGTCCTGGACTTTCTCACCGCCAGGCCCCAGGTAGTCAAGATGGGAGGGAATACATCGAAGTCCCTCATCCTGAGCACAGAATCGCCCCAGGGTTGCGTCCTCAGCCCCCTATTGTACTCCCTGTACACACATGACTGTGTGGCTAGGTTCAGCTCCAACTCAATAATTAAGTTTGCTGATGACACTGTGGTGGTGGGCCTGATCTCAGACAATGACGAGAGGCCTACCGGGAGGAGGTGGCTGGTCTAGCACTCTGGTGCCAGGATAACAGCCTCCTCTTGAACATCAAAAAAACGAAGGAGCTGATCATGGACTTTAGGAGGGCACATCATCCGAGGACGTACACTCCATTGAGGATAAATGGGGATCCTGTGGATAGGGTGAACTGTTTTAAATATCTGGGAGTCCACATCTCCGAGGATATGACATGGGCATCACACGCCTCAGCACTCGTGAGAAAGGCAAGGCAGCGCCTTTACCACCTCAGGCAATTGAGGAAATTCAGAGTGTCTCCGAGGATCCTCCAGTGCTTCTACGCAGCGGCGGTGGAAAGCATCTTGTCCGGGAACATTACCATCTGGTTTGGGAATTGCTCTGCCAAGGACAAGAAGGCTCTGCAGAGAGTAGTGCGTTCGGCCGAACGCACTATGGGAACTTTACTTGCCCCCCTGCAGGAACTATACATCAGGAGGTGCAACTCCAGAGCCAACACTATCATGAGAGACCCCTTCCATCCCTGCAACGGACTGTTCCAGCTGCTACGGTCAGGCAAACGCCTCCGTTGCCATGCGGTGAGAACGGAGAGGTTGAGAAGGAGTTTCTTCCCAGAGGCTATTCGGACTGTAAACGCCTATCTCACCAGGGACTAACTCTACTGAACGTTTTTCCTTCCATTATTTATTATGTAAAAGAATATGTGTGTTATGATTGTGTTTATAGTTTGTTTGGTTGTTTGTCTTTTTGAACAAATGTCCGCGAGCATTGCCACTTTCATTTCACTGCACATCTCATATGTGTATGTGACAAATAAACTTGACTTGACTTGACTTGACTTGATTATATAGTGGGATTGAAATTGCATGCAAAAAAATAATTTCACTGCAAATAGGTACACATGACAATAAATTACCATTGAACCACTTTTGCAGACATTTAACAGTATTTATTCTCAAACTTAATTTTGCCCATATTTATAATGTAAATATGTTTGTATCAGTAAAATCTTTGGGATAATATACATTTTAAATAAAGTGCACTTTTGCATGATGTAAATGCTTCGATGTCAGTTCAAAATCAAGCAAGCACCACTCTTGGGGTCTATGATGACTATAAATAAGACTGTATATAAGCCTTATGTACAGGTCAACTACGTACACAGATTTACAGATTTCAATGTAAGTAAATGTTGTCTCTAATTAAAATATAATTGATGTGTTTTTGGGTGTGATAATATAAAAATAAACATTGGTTGAACTTGTTTGATACAACACGGTCTGACAAATTTCAAAGAAAAGCAGGGTAATTTGATTAATGGGCAAAGGCATCTTTAAGCTGGATTTTCATGAGCTATTCTTCACTCAAAGCAGAAAATAAATTCCATCCAATTAAGACACTGTTGCAAAAGCCATTGTACAAAAAGAGACTTATGTGTTTGAAGTAAGCTTTACAGACTTGCCCAGCTGTGCTTTTTTCCTTTAATAAACAATATTAGGATTAGATTGTTAGAAAGACTATATTAGTACTTGCAGAAATAGGCAGGACAGAAAAATATCACTTGATAAACATGCCATTGCGTAACACCTCCTTCTTGTCTAATTAAACTTACTAAAAGATTAAGTCCCCATCTAAGTGATAAATTAATATTTGGTGTTGGTTGCTCCATCATTTCAATGCTGTAACATGATTCTCTATATTGAGCTGAAAAATAGCTTTGTTTTTTTATAGAGAGAGAGTTTTTTCTTGAACACCATCCTTTTTCAGATTGCTAGCTGAATACAATTTGTTTTTCATTTTAAATGTCCTCTCCACCCATGAAGTTAACCCACTCCCAAATATCCAATATTTATCTCTGTGCCCACAGCTAGTTAATTGTGGGGAGATGTGACAATTGTGGTCCAAAATATACCCTCCAAATAGACAGTGGTTGCTGGCTAGCCATCAGGATTAGAGAGATATAACTGATTTTTCATTCTGTATATAAGGGTCAATTGTTGTACCCCTGCTGAGAGGTCAATACAGCCTGGAGACCGAATATTGAAATCTTCCTGTAAATAAAGATCTTTGGCACCAGATAAACGCGCTGAGCCATGGGAAAGAGCCTGAGATGCTCAGAAAAATGAAACTGTTAAATCACATGGTTCTTAATATGCTCTAAGCAGTCTGTCTGTAGTTTCCCCACAATAAACTGCACACTGCATGTTTTGCCATCTTGGATGCAGAACATTGTGGGTAATATAACCATATAATAACCATATAACAATTACAGCACAGAAACAGGCCATCTCGGCCCTACAAGTCCGTGCCGAACAACTTTTTTCCCTTAGTCCCACCTGCCTGCACTCATACCATAACCCTCCATTCCCTTCTCATAAGCCTATCCAATTTATTTAAAAATGATACCAACGAACCTGCCTCCACCACTTCCACTGGAAGCTCATTCCACACCGCTACCACTCTCTGAGTAAAGAAGTTCCCCCTCATGTTACCCCTAAACTTCTGTCCCTTAATTCTGAAGTCATGTCCTCTTGTTTGAATCTTCCCTTTTCTCAAAGGGAAAAGCTGATCCACATCAACTCTGTCTATCCCTCTCATCATTTTAAAGACCTCTATCATGTCCCTCCTTAACCTTCTGCGCTCCAGAGAATAAAGACCTAACTTATTCAACCTTTCTCTGTAACTTAGTTGTTGAAACCCAGGCAACATTCTAATGGAAGAGACTGAAAATTAATTAATTGAAAACGCACGTTAAAGCACAGATCGTCAAAGTCTCATAAGCTTTGAAAAACAAAGTTTATTTCAAGATATGCCAGCCCTTCCTTGTTCAAAGACTCCTGCAGCCTTCATGAATATATATTGGTATATTATTTTTCACTTTGATTTATGGAGTTATACTATTCAGATTTACTTAGAAATTTAACATTCCAAAAATTAACTCATAATATATGCATATATGTCATCAAAAGTTGATACAATTATTTTCTAGTATATAAAAAGGCAACAAAGTAATTTACAAGACTTCAGAAATTTGACTCGTCTGGTCATTTTGTGGCCAGATGCTGCAATTACACTACAACAGCTGGAAAAGGAAAATTAAGAGGTAAGTGTTGACGCAAAAACTTAGATTCAGAAAGGTTATATAGAATGGAAACAGGCCCTTCTTTCCAACTCATCCATGCCGACCAAGTTGCCTACCTGAGCTAGAATTAGTGGGCATTTGCGAATTTTTGAGAATTATTGTACCTGTCTCAATGCCTTTTAAATGTAGCCTCACCCATTCCGTTTTCCACCCACAAAACAAAATTATAATTAAAGATTAGAGAAGAACATTTTTAAAGGGATCTGAGCGGCAACTTTCTGGCGCCTCATTCCGCATACCCACTATCCTCTGAAAAAGTTGCCCCTCAGGTTCCCTTTAAAATGTTCCCCTCTCAAATATAATTATGATTTAGTTTTGAGGGTGTAAAACATAATAACTTTGGAAAAATAAGCAAACTTACATTACATTGGTAAATGATATGTACGTACACAAAATTATGATAACAGATAGAATTTGTGGATGTGTATATACACACTATACAAAACATTTAATAAGAGAAAGAGAAGTGGTAATAACAGTATGGTTTTGATTTGAATATATGGGAATAAGACACATTTCAAAACAGCACGGTTGTCTCTTTCCTAACACCATAAATAAGAATGAAACATCTGGGTGCCCAATCTGTAGGTTGAAGCAAGACAGACATCTGCGAGAGCAAACACGATTCCTACTCAGTCTGAACAAGGATGGAGGCTGAGGATGTATAATTCTTGTAAAATAATGATTTATTTGTTATTAATCTCTCTATTGTATTCCTTTCCTGGGTCACTGGTTAGCAAATTTAAAAGTGTTACAAGTGCACAAGGAAGCTGACAAATTTGCAGATAAAAAAACAGATTTCATCAGCAACTGCATTATCTTCAATGTTCCCATCTCGAGCAATGAAAGCTATAGAAGCACAGTAGAATCAGGAAAAATACACAACCTGTATTTTCAAAATGTGGATGCCCACACAGCATGTCTCTGCAAATTAGTTATGTATTTAGCACAGGCTGATTGCATTCTTTCCCGCACTTATATATGACTATTAAATTTCACTTGTAAAAGTAGCATACAGAGTTAGAAAATAAATTGAAACAATGTATTCTGTGATTGCCTTAAGAAATACAATACTGTCCAATTTATACGGGCATTATTGGGAAAGACTTTGTTCTGTAACACTTGTAACATCAGTGGATTTACTCACCGCCATATATGCATTTGTTCCCACGTATGTTTTTGCTATCGAATTCACCAGCTGCAAGAGAAAAGTGAAATGTAGTTATGGTCTAGATAGGAATTATCAATGATGAATATTTGCATCCTTATGTCAAGTCTGAAATAGGGATATGATGAATAAAAGGTGACAGGCGCAGTCACATATACAGGATACAAACTCCTTGCTCATGCTTGATCTGATCCCACAGAATCCTCATGGGGTCCAGAGTTAACGTGAGGACATTCCACGCCCATTCTCTCCTGATCAGATCTCATTAGGCTCCCACCCCTAACAAACCTGCTCATACCCACGATTGTGACGGAAGAGCTGCATCATTGAAAAGGTGTGGTATAATGAATAGGACAATAGTCAAGGCTGTTGTTCTATGTCCTTGTGAGATTGCTCTCCCAATTTTGGCACAAATCTGGGTGAATCAACCAGTTAGATGTCCTCTTGTCTGCTTTCGTTTTCTATTTTTTGTGTTCTGATACAATTGAGTGTCTCGCAGCCATTTCAGAGAAAAGTCAAGAACCGAAATTGATGTTGAGTCACTGGCAGGATAGACTGGGCAAGGTCAACACATTTCATTCCCTAAAGGACATCTGAAAACCACATGAGTTTTTATGGCAATCTATCTAATCCTTCTATGGTCACCATCACCAATACAAGCCTTTTATTTAAGATTTAGTTAATTAAATGAACTTAAGATTGTCAGCAGCCATGCTGAGATGTGAACTCAAATTTCTAGGTCATTACTCCATACTTATGGATCACAACTACAGTAACATCATAAGCATACACTGTAACCTTACTCTTGTAACCCACTGCGCTTTAAACTTGTCTTAAGCAGAAAATGATATTGGGGCAGAGATGAGGAGAGGTATCCAGGAACATGATGATATTTGAGCCAACTGTAATAACTGCTTAACCATTGAGGTTTGTGGATTGGGAACTAGACAAGATGAAACTAACATAAGCATACTAGAAACAACACGAAATGCTGGAGTGATTCAGCGGGTCAGGCAACATCTCTGGAAATGCTGTCAGTTACTGAGTTACTCCAGCAATTTGTGTCATTTTTTAGTTCCTATAGTATGCCTATAGAAACGAGTTCTAAGAGTTTACAAGTTCCTTGTTTCTATAGGCATACTAGAGTTAAGCGAGTATTGAAAGAAGTGCAAAAAAGTAATTAAGGAGGAAGGATTAGATTTGTAGAGAGAGTAAGAGAGAACAAAGACACAGGAACACAAAAGAGAAAAGTAAAAACATTAAAAATTGAAAAATCTCTAAGGAAGATTTACTCCATCCATGATACTACCTTCTCTGATAAGTTATTAATTAGGATTACTTTAAACAAGTATTGCTCAGTGGAAACCAAAATATTCTATGGCAAGCATAGTGCATCCTTAAAATGTAAATACTTTGAGTACTTACAATAAAATAAGTGTTTTGAGTGGGTGAGCTGCCAATATCATGGGGCTAATAGCAGAGTGACATAAATCACCCAAAGCTAGCTGTAGACCTGCTCAATTTCTGCACAATTTACATCTCTTAGTTATTTTGTCAGCAAATTCAGGACAAAGGTGCTGGAAGCATGCAAGTTCAAGGAAAAGTTTGTGATGGAAATCATACAGTTACCAAAATGAAACCTGGATTAGAGGATATTCACTACAGGTAGAGGTTGGACAGACTTGAATTGTTTTCTCTGGAATGGCAGATGTTGCAGGGAGACTCGATAGAAGTCTATAAAAATGTGAGAGGAATAAAGTCAGAACCTTTCTCCCCAAAATGGAAAAATCAAATACTAGAGGGCATATTTTTAAGGTGAGAGGGGAAAGGTTTAAAGGAGATGTGCAGGGCAAGTTTCTTTTTACACGGTGGTTGGCGTGTGCCTGGATCACGCTGCCCAGGGTGGTGGTTGATGCAAATGCAAGAGTGGCATTTAGACACTTTTGGATAGGCATATAGATACACAGGGAAAGGAAGGGTATGGATTATGTGCAGGCAGATAAGAGATGGTCGGCATCATGTCCAGCACAGACAATGTGGGCCAAGGGGCTTCCTCTGCTATACTGTTGAGATTTGCATTAGTTGAAATTTGTGCAAAATGGTGTTTGAAAAGTTGGCCCCTCCTGGTCATGTTCCTAATACAGGACTGGTGAAGGTGAGCCTAGCCGTTTGCTGAGTGTGAACAGTTAAAGCTGAGGCCTCCCATCCGGGGGGCGCTACAGGTCTCTGCTTTGCCGGACCAGCAGGTCCAGGAACAGCTTCTTCCCTGCGGCTGTTACACTACTCAACACTCTATCCCGGTGATTGCCAATCACCCCCCCCCCCCCCCGGACACTCCTCCCACCAGGAAAAAAATACTATGACTGTTTGCACGTAAATAGATTTATTTATTGCTCATATTTATGTCGCTCTTCTAGGGAGATGCTAACTGCATTTCGTTGTCTTTGTACTGTACACTGCACAATGACAATAAAGTTGAATCGGAATCGGAATCACAGGAGCAAGGCATACAGCAGTGCACATCATAGAAGTCCCTTCACACACTCCGTTTCATGTATTTGTCCACGACAACACTGGTAGACTTCTGAACATCCCATCTTCACAAAGAGGATGTACTCTATCATGTTACGTGGTATTACACATGTGCTACTTGGGATAGTTTCAGAACAGATCCGACAGCTCGCTTGAGGTGCCTTGATCCATCAGCTTTAGCAGTTGACCATCACAATCAGTTGCCTCATGGCTCAGTGCGTTCCTCACTCCACCATTACCATTAAGCCAGGAGCTTGTTAGGAGCAGTAAATAGAAAAACTGAAGGTGATGGAAAACCAGAATAAAAACAGAACATATTCAATCTAAATATTAATTCTGTTTGTCTTTCTGCAGACACTGGTTGATCAGTCGGACGTTGTCACAACATATAAAAATTATGAGTTGTCAACCTTGTGAAGCTGCAATGCAGGTCTACCAATGATAACGGCGATTTCACAATAAACAGTGGATTAGACCCGTACAATCCTTTCACATCTTGATACTAATGGTAGTGGACAATGAAACCGTTGGAGGAGGACCCTCCAACAATATCCTCATTCTCAAAGAAGGCAGAGGTCAGCATTTGAGCGGTAACGAAGAGGCTGAAGTATTACAACCAAATTAAGCCAGACGCTTCAAAGAAATGATCCATCTCAGTTTTCTCTTAAGGTCCCCACCATCACAATTCGATTCAATGAAAGCCACGTGATATCAAACAAATGACTGAGTGCATTGGATACAACCAAGGCTATGGGATCAGAAAACATCTCTGTAGTACTGAAGAACCACACTCCAGAACTAGTTGCACCTCTACCCTAGCTGCTCAATAATGGCTACAACAGGAAACGTTGTCTATCCGTAGGCCATAAACAAGACTAATCGAAAATGTCGAATTAGGATTTCCAGATCAGCATCTTTACAGGTTTTTAACTTTCATCTGGGTCTCAGGGAACTAAAGGGAAATGTAAACAACCTTCCTCTACATCTGCCTTCAAAATCAATACCTAATGAAACAGATAACTGCAATCAATCAACAGCTGGAGGCTTGGTGTTACATGTTTCACACAGTGGCATGGAAATCACCAGAGCACCAAAGTATTTTGCCAGTCATCGTTGACAAGTAAAAGCCATGAATCTCTACCAAACTGATAGAAAATCTTCCCATAAATTAGATGACACAGCCTGTAGCTGTAGCACAATGTTTAAACACTAAAATTATGTTATATATTTTCCTGAAATATTTGAAAATTGGTGGAATACGTGAAAGCAGAAATAACTCCATGACCTTCAATTCAGCGTGGCTATAAAAAAAACTTCTTTCACCCCGTTACAAAAGCAGGAACCGCTTATAACAAAGTCAGTTTTCTGAATATCTCAGTCTGAACAAATGTTTCCGTCACAGGGGACCAGCATACTAGCATGACACGAGATGTCTGCTTATACATTGACAAAATGGAGAACATAAAATGCACTGGGGAGAATAGACTTTGACAACTTTTAATATACCACTGACCTTCTATTTCTTCAAAATCTTTGACTGAGTAAAAAGGGCGACTGCAATTCAAATCAACACCAAAGCAAGCTCACAGGTCACCACCACAACTGTCTCAAGGGCCAAAAATGGAAATTAATTAAATTTTGTGCATCGCCTTGTAAATGCCCGCCACTATTGTTGATTTCCACATTAATTTTTATTGCAGGCCTCCACAGTTCCCCAGACACGGCATGCGCTCTGCCCTTCCTATTGTCTGGCTAAACATTTCATATCAAATACGCATTTCAATGAACTGTTCTATTTTTAAATAGTAATTACAATATCAGCAATTTTTTCTGTCATTAAACAATGAACAATCATACACTGATGAAGGAAAGTCACTCAGAGATTAAATGTGAATAAATCTCTCCCCGAGCTGGGTGCCTCTGTTGTGGATCTCTTTGACTTGTGGCCAGGTGATTTGAATAAAGATGTCCCCCTGAGCGTACCTGGGTGCTCACTCCAAAATCGCACAGCTTGACCTGTCCTCGTGTGTTCACCAGCATATTAGAGGGTTTGACATCTGCAAAGGGACAAAAATAGGAGGCAGAAACAATCCCTTATAAAAGCACCTCAGAATTTAATGATTCTGTAATTACAGCTATGACTCAGTAATGCAGAGGATGAAAGCAACACAAAGGCTATATAGATTGAAGCGACAAGCTTTGCACCTGCTGCACACATGTACAATGCCCCTGAATAACAAGTATCAGAAAAGGTTTTTCAAATCAGCGAATATTTTCATTACAGCATTTAGTCACAAAATAAAACTGTATCATTTAATTAATATCATAAGATTGTTGATGTCACAAAAAAGATCTATCCTGCATCATTTAAAAAAACGTACATTACATTACTGTTAATGATTTATCAAAGAGCTCTGCTGGAGGTCCTTACCTCTATTTTGGCAGCATCTCTCTCCTGCAAGGCATCGGTTCAACCACAGTATAATGCAGGAGGGAGCTGTCAATTCTGAGCTAGGAACTTTCAACAGAGCTCTAGAAGCAAAAGTAACCAATAAGCCTTTAAAACATTTCAGCTTCATTAATATCAATTGTGAACTTTGCTCTGAAGTTTATTTGAAGAGTTGCAGCTAATATAATCAGCAGGAAGTGGCTTGAACTCTTGTTACTAAATTCAATACTATGAGGCAACTGGAATAAACAGACAAAGTCATTAATCCCAGGTGCTTCAATTTCAACTCTGCATGTTAATTTATCTCTTTCATATAAGGGTAACTTTAAGCTGATTCTTCTGATGTAGTAACCATTGCTAAGAGTTCAACAAAAATATCGAACAACAGAAACAAACAAAAGGATGCTCAAGCTAATGGTAACTCTTTGTAGCCTGTTATTTTTAGCAAGGATTCTGCAACAGGCAGCTAATGAGTGACAGGCGGGTTGGGTTCCCTTTTCACAGACATCCATCGGTGGATTTTGCCCATAGGTTCGAAAATTCACAAAAATCACTTGACATGGTCATCATACCTGCATATTATTGTAACGAATAACACCCAGACTGGTAGGAAAGAACAATTATTAAAAATGGAGAGAGGGGAAGCTAGTAAGATGTATGTATGTACATACTGCCGTATAGAGGTATGTACCTACATTGTACTTGTTAGTTTAATATTATGGAAGCTCGCTTACATTAGGTGTTCGTAACCCAGGGACGGCCTGCATAGTGAAACTCATGCTTTAGAATTATCTCTGCTAACTTTAAAAAGCAAACAAGTTAATTTCACCACCTCATGATTTACAGAGATATAATTTTTAATTCTGAAATCTGAAATCCAAGTTACTCAAATGCATGAGAAACCAACGGCAAAGGGAAATTCAATTAGAACAAAATCACTGAAAATACGACTTCTGAAACAAGAGTTTGAGGTGCCTTCCACCTAGAGCTGTAAGCACCTGTGGAGTTCTCCTCCCTCCTTTCCCATAATATTCCAGTAAATAGATGTCCTGGGCAATGCAGTATTTTGATATGCCAAAGTGTGACTGATCTTACAATGAGAGCGCATGTCCACCAACTGATCTTTTGGTTGGGTGAAAAAGAATAAAGCAGGAGTGGGATGTATAATGTGTATGTAAGTCTAGGGAGCAAGATAAGATTCTGGTTACCATAAATGTCAAGAGCAGTCCTCAGACCACACTAAAACTGTTCACGGATGTACACCTATCAATTATGCAAGATGATTTCATTCATCGGCTATTTTATCCAGATTTTCACCCACTGGTTTTTCTGGAGTTACTGACACAGAGAATTATGGCAGAGAATTAATTATATGATGGGATCTGGTGGGTCTTTTGACTGATGTAATCTCACCATGCAAAAGCACTGGTAATTTACTGGAATAAAAGGCATGAACTTCCTGGAGCCAACAGCATTGGGTGATTTTCCAAGGCCTTTGTCGAAATTATCTCATCACCAATAAGATGTACTGGTTTTGTTTGGGCTTAGGTCAGCATTTCTTGACGTTAGTGCGGCTAAGACCTAATATGGATATAATGCCTAATCGCCACAGCTGAGGTGCAGTTGCTCTGTTGATGTAACAGGATATTTGAGAAACAGCGCCATCACTGTCCATTTTTAGAATAAAAGTTGCAATCGTCTATTTGTTTATCCCCGTCTTTGCAGAGAATCTGCTAGAACTGATGAACCTATCAAGATTATTTTATAGGATGCTATATTTCCTGCTAAATAGTTTGATAATTAATTTGATATTTTACCTACTACTTCACTGCATTAAATTATAGGAACACAGTAGCTTACTCAGCAAAAATCTGAAATCCAAGTTACTCAAATGCATGAGAAACCAACGGCAAAGGGAAATTCAATTAGAACAAAATCATTGAAAATACGACTTCTGAAACAAGAGTTTGAGGTGCCTTCCACCTAGAGCTGTAAGCACCTGTGGAGTAATATATCCTCTATATGTCAGACAGGAGAAAGACCTGAAAAGTGAATTTAACAGAAGCAACAGTACTTCTGTTAAATTCTGTTATTTGCACTTTATCAGTTTATTTATCCATGTGTGTATATATTTATATTATGGTATATGGACACACTTATCTGTTTTATAGTAAATGCCTACTATGTTCTGTGTGCTGAAGCAAAGCAAGAATTTCATTGTCCTATACAGGGACACATGACAATAAACTCACTTGAACTTGAACTTGCCCTTTGACTTTAAGGTATTTGAAACTTAGAAAACAAAGAAATATCTCATCATCCCTGGCATGTGAATACAAGAATGCATAGCCTCACATGCAATGGGATTACATTTGAATTTGATGCTAACCATATTCAGTTTTAAGTTAAGAGAGTGGAAGTAAATCAAGTATAGCACTTTGCGTCCTTTTGTGTAATAACCAGCATCTACAGTTCCTTGTTTTTTACAAATATTAATACATAGTAAAAGGAAATAAAGAATCTTACACACAAATATTTTTATAGAGATTCAGCACCCAAGTATGAATCAGCTGTGGTTTTAAAAGCTTGTAAATATAGCTGGCGCCAGTTGATGGAGAAATGGCTAATGTGGCGGATTAGATCAATACTGATGGGCTTGGATTAATGGGAATGATCTGATAAATGAGGTAAGTTCCTTTCCACCAAAGTGTCTCAATTAATAGGCTTCAAATCAAAATGATGTTTTGAAATAAAGCCTGTATATACAGTTATAGTCATACAACAAGAAGTGGCCCATCAGCCACCTTATTGCCCTCTGCACTAGTCCCATTTATCCATATTAGGCAAAGCAGAGACAATATTACTGGAACTGACATTTCTCTGAACAGCCAAAAAGGAGTTTGAAATGGGTAAATATTCCTGGTTATTCCTGACTGATGTGTGACAGATAATTGTAGGATTAGGATCATTTGTGATATCTGTTAGTTAGTCCGCTGCCATTCGCTATCAAGGTTTGCATCTAAAATATATTATTGGCTTATTCAACGCTTCATGAACTGAGCGAGTCATTGGCCTCGAAGGATGAGTGTATAGCAACAAAGAATCAGGTCTTTGGCCAACTACATGTCTGACTATGAAACACAGTTTTATTCTCCTCATACTCCCATCAATTTCACTCAGATTCTGCCACTCACCTACACACTAGGAGATATTACAATTGCCAATCAACTTACCGAGCTTCAGTTCTTTTGGATGTGGAAAGACAACTGGCACAGCTAAGGAAACTTGTCTGGCCACAGGTAGACCGTGCAAAGTCCACACAGTCAGCACCAGAAGTCAGGATTGAACCTGGCTCACAGGAGCTGTGAGGCACCACCACTAACATTTTTATTAAAACATTATCTTTTCATGCCACAGTCCAATTCCATTATTATAACTGCTGAATACAAATGAGCTACTGCGACAAAAACTGATTTAGCTATGCATTTAGTTATTTACAATAGCTCCAAGCAAAGGTATTTAAGATTGTTCACATCAGTGAGTTGAAAACCCAATTTTGTATTTATCCGCCATCCGAATTATTTTGAGCTACCAGATTAATTGATAATCAGAGGGAAATAAATAATATTTTTCTTTTAAAAGGCTTAACAAAAAGTATTACCCACCACGGTGCAAAATCTTTAGGCTCCACAGATAGGTAAGGCCTTTCACAACCTGGCAAATGAAGAAAAGAAAAAACATTACAATTTACCCAGCCACCCTTCACAATCTAGAATTAAAGGAACACAAATTCTACAGTATCTGCAGAAAAAGCTGTAGAGATTCAGTTAGATTCAGAAGAGTCGGGTAAAGCTAATAATTCAGGTTCATATTATAACAATAAATGCCAACACTTGCAGTAATTATCAAAATATAGTAATTATACACCTGTTTGTTCAGGATTTATCTTTTCTACCTTGTATTATTACTGAAATTTTGGAAACGAATAAATATTTGGGTTTTTTCATAATTCTAGATCCAAAATTATAACAAAACTTCTCTCAATTCACAGAAGGTGAACCGAGAAGTGAGCAAATTAAATCTATCTCGTCCGTAAAGCAGGATCTTCTTAATTCATTTTTTCTGATGTTAAACTAACATATAAAATAACACATCAACTCTTGAAAGGCTGGCATTTGATATACTGAGTCTTTGACTTATTCAGACTACATCAGTAGCAGTTTTTTTGCATAGCATCAAAAACAAAGTAAGCTGCCATGAATGCATAATGCTATTCATCTTTGCCAAAATTTGTTACATTGCTTTTCTAGACACATAAGGTTGATGGGTTTTGAGAAAAGCTGATGCCCACTCAGAGTTGATGAGGTCTGTTGCTGTGTCACTCTATTTACGTTCCAATGCCATTCAAGATAATCACACCCATGTCTGTGCTCTGAAACGCTGGGGATTTGTTTTAACAAAATGGTCTAAATGGCTGGGTGTATTTTGATTAAGCCAGACCCTACTGAATAAACAGCAACTGTATACAGCCAACACAGCAAATGTTATGACACATTCTGGAAGGGTTAAGCAACGTCCAATTCATGTAGGTTAAAACAAGCTTGACCTGACAAGACTCTAGTGATGCAGTACACAATACTGCTTGGCCTTTAATGTTATACCTGAAGCTGAAGCATGCAGATTGTGCTTGTGTTTTTATACATTTTGTCTCAGGTGTTTAGAAACAGCATTTTCTCTAAATTGAATTTTCTAATATAAATTATAAGTAGTAACAACCATTTATTACCTTTTTTACTTTGAAGGGAACATGCCAAAAATAGCTGAGCAATATGTGTGCTCAGCTAACTTCAAACTTTAATTTCATAACATTATTCAAATCTGTTTTCAATTCTTTCCCTGCTTTATGACAGATATATTGTATCAATGTGAAAATCCTTCAAATTCAAGATTACTTGTATAAAGTGTGGTGTGCACGAACTCCTAAAAACGTCCAATGAAAGAATAATCAGTGATTGCATGCTCTTACCCCAAGTATTTGTCCTTGGATTTTTTGTTTGCATTGTAAGGAAGTCTAAGGAGCATTAGAAGATGAACAAGCTCAGAGAAGAAAGCAGGTAGGAAAGGCAGAGATGAGGAGCTTATGAGAGGGAGCACTTTGTATATATTAAATGTAACTGAACATAAATTAAAATGTTATATAAAGGGGTCATGGCCTCAGAAAAGCATAGAATATAGAACAGTACGGTGCAGGAGCAGGCCCTTCAGCCCACAATGTCTGTACTGAACAAGTTAAACTGATCTCATCTTCCTGCAGGTGATTCATATCTCTCCATTCCTCAATATCCATGTGCCTATCTCGAAGCCTCTTAAACACCACTATCGTATCTACCTCCAACATCACTCTCAACAGCATGTTTCAGACACCCACCACTCTCTGTGTAAAAAATGTGCTCCTCACATCTCCTTTAGTTTACTTTAATTTAATTCATTGTCACGTGTACTGAGGTACTCTGAAAAGCCTTTGTTGCATGCTAACCAGTCCGTGGAAAGACTACACATGATTACAATCGAGCCATCCACAATGAACAGATACATGATAAAGGGAATAACATTTTGTGCACGATAAAGTCCAGTAAAGTCTGATTAAAGATAGTTCGAGGGTCTCTAATAAGATAGTAGCTCAGGACTGCTCTTTAGTTGTTGATAGGATGATTCAGTTGCCTGATAACAGCTGGGAAGAAACAGGCCCTGAATCTGGAGGTGCATGGTTTATGTACCTCTTACGTGATGGTGAGGGGAGAAGAGGGGTGAGACTGGTTCTTGATTATTCCGGTGGCCTTGCCGAAGCAGCATGAAGTGTAAATGGAGTGAATGGAAGGGAGGTTGGTTTGTGTGATGGTCTGGGCTGTATCCACGATTTTCTGTGATTTCTTGCAGTCTTGGATGGAGCTGTTCCCAAACCATCTGTGATGCTTCCTGATCAAATGCTTTCTATGATGCATCAGTAGAAGTTAGTGAGAGTTTTTGGGGACATGCCGAACATTCTAAGTCATCTAAGGAAGCAAGCCTTTAATCTTTATCCCTCTGATCTTAAAGCTCGGCCCTCTTGTCTTTAACATTTCCACCCTAGGAAAAAGGTTCTGACTGTCTACCCTATCAATGCCTCCCACAAATCTATATACTTCTATCAGGTTTCCCCTCATTCTCTTACACTCAAGAGAAAGCAATCCAAGTTTGTCCAACCTCTCCTTACAGCTAATAGCCTCTATTCCAGGCAACTTTCTGGAAAACCTCTTCAGCACAGAAAGGACGTATATGCCTGATGAAAGATTATCTTGAGAGATAACTATTTAATTTGAGTGAGATAACACACATGGAGTCAAACCAAATGTGGCATGGAAATCTGCCATGATCTAAGCGAACAACAGAATAGACTCAAGGGGCAGGCGTAGCCCATCCCTAGGGTTGGAGAACAAGGGAATGCACAAGTCATCCATTTGCCTTTTTAAAGTCACACGTTATTGTCAAACATTATCTATTTTCATATTTTTTATGTGAATTGCAAAATGTACAATTTTGGAGATAGTTTTGCGGCGATCATAATGAGGCCGTGACTAGTTCCCAGAATGTGGGAACTCCTCACGACCATGAAGGCGACTCCCCGGCAACCACCCGCGAACATGTGCATAGTCTCCTGCAGTCGCCTAAAATGTCGTCTAAGTCGGAATGTTGAATATTAGCGGCGACCAGAATGAAGCCGCCATGGAGAGTAGCGAGAATTCTCATGCCGTAGGTGGGTCGCCAGGAGGTCCTAGTGGGTTGCCAGGAGGTAGAAGGTTCTCGTAGGTTGTAGCCGGTGCTGACCGTTGAATTTCATTGGGGAAAAAAAATGTAAGCAGTAGTTTTCAGAACCAAGGATAATCGACCGGTAATGTTAAATGTCCGCCGAGCTTCACAGCCATGTATCTCTGGCTGCACTCTGACAGTCGCCGTTCCAACTGCCGGTTTTTCAGGTTTTTCTCCTGAAAAATCGCCTAAGTGGGACAGGCCCATTAATGTTCTGTGCAACATGGGTTGTGGTAATGAAAGATTTAAAAAAAACTGAAGCTCTACAGTGTCACTGCTGGTGGAGTATGTAATTGCAAGGGCAATTTTCATTAAAACCTGAACACATAATGTGCTGTGGGTAAAATGTTCACTTAGTGGCTATAGTGTAGGCAAACATCATCTTCACTTTCTCAATAACTCAACTGGATTTCAAAAATAAAATTTGCAACCAATTTCTAAATGCAGCAGAGCTAAGGAGGTCAATGTATTTCAATATTTATTCAAAATATTGAATGCAAAGCTTTAAAAAAAAATAACAAATATCAATTTTCCGCAGTTACCTTTGATCCTTAATAAAGTTGCTTAAAATAGTAGTGGGTATTTTTATGTATTTGAAAAAAAGCAATGTAAACTATTAAAGAGCAATATCAACAGTGGACTGTTACAAACAGCGTTCATTGATACATACAATATAACTTGATTCATGTTGGACATTTGGACAGGTACATGGATAGGAAAGGTTTATAGGGATATGGGCCAAATGTGGGCAGGTGGGACAAGTGTAGATGGGCCATCTTGGTTGGCATGGGCAAGTTGGGCTGAAGGGCTTGTTTCCATGCTGTTATAACTGTTTGGAGAGACAAGTGACTGACCTATGGGAAAAGGCCTTGTTTACATAATAACCTTTTCTTGAACAAAACTTCAACTGTTCTGTTTAAAAAATAAAATTCCATGATGCAATCTCGGGATAATTTAACATTATAAATTAGAATATATAATTATAATTTGTTTAGATCTATTAGGCAAAAGGAACCCACCAGAAGCTGTCTGATGTTCACACCATAATGGCCAAATACTAGTTTAGAAGGTGTTTCATAAACCACCATGCTTTTGAACACTGTTTTTGAAATTCTACTGAATGGTGTAAAATAAGAAAATATTTTAGAGCTGAACTAAATGGATAGTTTAGTTGTCTCTACCAGACAGTAGCAAAGTCTACAAAAGTATCAGTTAAAAAGTGTTATATTGGATGATATGTTTCATGGACACTGGGGAATTTATGAACTTACTTTGTTTGCCTCGGTGGTCAGAGGAGAATTTGCCAAGTTCCTTGCTCTCCTGAACTGATATTATAAAAATTTGTTTCTCTACTTCTCTCGAGAGATTATATGCCTGCTGGTATTGGGAGTTAAAGGGATAATGATGTCTAATTGCAAAATGACTGCATAAGACAAGCACGGTGGACCAGCTACTTTGCTCTTGTCCGTCATATTTACATTCAATTGCACATCACATTGGTGTTACGTTCTTGCATAAAGTATATTTCTGCAGTCCTTTGTGACGTGCTGTGAAAAATGGAGCTGGAACTGCAGAACAGACTGTGTATACCATGATAAATGTAATTCTGCAATGCAAAGCAGATGGAAATTTACTGACATTTATTAATAAATTCCCCAAACAGAACACTTGAAATAGAATGCAATGGGAAAAGATTGGAACATTTCTTGGTATGTTCTAAAATAGCTGCCTAGCTATTGTCTGTGGTGTTTATCTATATCTAGCTATGTCTGAGGTAGCTGTCTAAAATAAACAAAATAGGCAACTAAATGGAAATCGTACAATTCAGATCAAAAATGAAAAAAACTTGGTGTATGTTGCATCTTTCATAACCCCCTATTCCCCAAAGCATTATAGTCAATGAAGCAGTTTGAAAAAGTAGGCATCAAAGTATTCACGTGTTAAAAACCTTGCCAAAAACACGTGGTTTAAAAGTAAAATTTTTCTCCGTATTAAAGTACATTGAATTTATAGGGTTAAAGGAGAATTAATTGTAATATTTAATCATGGGAAAGTTTATAAAAGTCAAGTGACCATGACTAAGACTTTATTTTATTCCCCTAACACTGTAACTAAATTTAAGCAATAGTTATCTCCAATCCCTCCTCCTTTCTCAGTATTAAATACTTCCAATGCATTAGTGGAATAATGTATGATAGGTTTAATTGATCAAATATTTTCAAAACTAGTATATCCATCTTTCCAAACAATTCCTATGCCAAATTATTTTGTAGAGGCACACAAAAATGTGTACTCTTCACATGGAACAACAAAAGATTTTTCAGCATGGAAACATTCCTTTGAGCCAAATAGTAAGTGTGGGTGTTAATACTCCACAAGTTAAGTTGACTCCTGTCTACGTATTCTTTGCTTTACAGCACATTTTTCTATTTCACAATCTCTCATGCATTTGTTAGTTTTTCTTTTGTAAGTGAGTGCCAAACCCATTTACCTCAACCATTTCCTGTAGTAGGAAATTAGTTTACAACCCCTCTGACAAGACATATTTATCCTTATTTCCCTAATGGATTTATTAGTATTTACCAATGTATTTATCTCCCTGATAATGTATTTCTCTCCAGAATTTAGATTCTCCCAGAACTGAAAATCTATATTACTAAAACTCTGTTCTTGACCGGTTTTGGCTTTCTGTGCTGCGGTTTCCGAGAGAACGCCGCCACCTACGGCCGTCATTTTTGGCCACCTCGCTCAGAGCCCCCCTCCGCCGCATGTGTGCCGAGGATTTTTCCCTGTCGATGAAAATTGACAGAGATATTAATGTTTTCACAACATTCCCCATTCTCTCTGCTGCCCCTGCTGGAGGGAGGGGGAAGGACTATAAAACCAGGAAGTGGTGTGCCTCAATCAGTCTCTGCAAGTGGTGTGCCTCAATCAGTCTCTGCAAGTGGTGTGCCTCAATCAGAGCTTTGAATGACACTGACAAATGTCTACAGCACTGTGAGTACCCTTAATTTGGTTTGAAAATGAAAATATGGGTAGAGGTAAAAAAGCACTGCCTGCAAATGGTTGTTTGGGTTTGGGTTTGGGTTGAAGTAAAAAGGCACTCTCTCTCCCCCCCCCCCCCTCCCTCTCCCCTCCCCCCCCCCCCTCCTCTCTCTCCCCCCCTCCCTCTCCTCTCCCCCCCCTCCCTCTCCTCTCTCCCCCCCTCCTCTCCTCTCTCCCCCCCCCTCCCTCTCCTCTCTCCCCCCCTCCTCTCTCCTCCCCCTCCCTCTCCTCACCCCCTCCCTCTCCCTCTCCCCCCCTCCCTCTCCTCTCTCCCCCCCTCCCTCTCCTCTCTCCCCCCCCCTCTCCTCTCTCCTCTCTCCCCCCCTCCTCCTCTCTCCTCCCTCTCCTCTCTCCCCCCCCCTCCCTCTCCTCTCTCCCCCCCCTCCCTCTCCTCTCTCCCCCCCCTCCCTCTCCTCTCTCCCCCCTCCCTCTCCTCTCCTCGCCCCCTCCCTCTCCCTCCCCCCCCCCCCTCTCCTCTCTCCCCCCCCTCCCTCTCCTCTCTCCCCCCCTCCCTCTCCTCTCTCCCCCCCTCCCTCTCCTCTCTCCCCCCCTCCCTCTCCTCCCCCTCCCCCCCCTCTCCTCTCCCCTCCTCCCTCTCCTCTCCCCCCTCCCTCTCCTCTCCCCCTCCCTCTCCTCTCCCCCCCTCCCTCTCCTCTCCCCCCTCCCTCTCCTCCCCCCCCTCCCTCCCCTCTCCTCCCCCCCCTCTCCCCCCCCCTCTCTCTCTCCCCCCTCCTCCCCTCTATTAGCGTGAGTGCGGGGGGGGGGTAGTTAGTGTGTGATGCTGCATGCCGCCTCCCCCCCCCACAACCGCACGTTGGGGGAACAGACCCAACGGGTCTGCACTTGGTCTAGTATTCTCTACATTTCCCCAATCAAAATTTTATAAGACAAGCTTTTTTCCCCCTTTTTCTATCCCAAATGTATTAATAACCTTTCGGACGCCAGTCTCTTATTGTACCGATTTTGCAATCTTTCTTTTGTTAAAAAAAATGAGGTAGAATAGTTATTTTATACTTCAGGCATTACACTGCGAGTTTATGCTGCTCATCCTATTCCTTCCCCTCATTTTCCTTTGTTATGTATGTGTCTATAGAACAGTTTATGTACAAAATTCCATGATAAATGAATTTTGCAATTCCTGTTTACCCATGCAATGATATTTTTTAAATGTATTTTCTAAGTTTCTTGTGTCTATTATGTCTTTTCCCTCAAATTTAACATTTTCCAATGTTTAGTTCTTTGACGTATCACTGTAGATCTGATCTTACTGTATTGGGATCAATGATACAAAGATGTTCTCCTACTCTTCTTACAGGATAAGTGATTCTTCATAGACTTCCTAAATCTTTGAGCAACAAATCATGGTCCAAGTATGCAAATTAGCAGAAAATTAGATATGTTTTTAGCCCAAAAAAACGATGAAAGGTTTGAATAGGTAGCCAGAGAATTAAAGATAACTCCTCTTCTGGTGTCACAGATTTTTTAAATACATGAATATTTAAAGTTTATAGATTTGTGTGAGAAAATAAAATCCACCATTCTAACATTTTCTAATTACATAAAGGGGAATAGTATTGTTAAAACACTCCTATTACTATAATTAATACAACAAAAAGTGATCAGTGAAAATGCTCCTGCTTGTTTAGGAAATATTGTATCTGCACTAAATGTTATTTACTAAATATGTAACTTGAACAAACATTGTTTTATTTGATTACTTCAAATTATCAGTTTTTGTTGTAATAATAGTGAGGTTACTAAGTAAAATACAAAATGCAGGAGAAACTTGGCAGGACAGGCAGCATTTGTGGAGGGTTTAGATAGGTGACGTTTCAGATCGGGATGGTTCAGACTGAAGAAGGGTCTTGACCTGAAACATTCCCTATTCATTCCCTGCCTGAGCTGCTGAGTTAAGGGCCTGTCCCACTTTCACGACCAAATTCACGACCTTTTTTACTCGTGGACATTTTTCATCATGCTCGAAAAATGCCCCGACCTACTTGATGTCACGAGTACCTACGACTAGCATCACGGCCTGCTATGACCTACCTACGACCTCCTACGACCATGCTGCGAGTACGAGTCAAGGGCAAACTCGGCAGAGGTCGTGAAAGTGGGACAGGCCCTTTACGGAGTTTGTGTTTTGCTCAAGATTCTTGCATCTGCAGTTCCTTGTATTTCCAATGGTTATTACTGCATTGAAATAACAATTCGAAGAATAGGGTGTAAAGTGAAGCACATAAAATTAAATAGAATAAATATACCATTCTGTCCCATTTTGAGCACAGTCTTCTAATGTCTTGAGTTCTTTAGGGCTTACAGCTCACATAGATGAACAGTGAGTCTATAAAACTGTCCAAAGATGTCAATAAAGAACAAACATGTCAAAACAAGTAACACCTTAAAAAAACATTTACCCGAAAATATTTCATGTGTGTGCTGAGTTGGTAATTGTTAGTCACTAAGAGAGAACAAGTAAGATGCACTGATGCTCGAACTTTTGTTTGTCGACTCAATAATCAATATGTATATTTAAATACTTCCATTTTGGCTTTGCAAATATATGATCTCATAAAATTATACATTAAATTACTGCAGTAACAAGCAAATCATGACCAATTTACTGACAAAAGCCAATTTTCAAAGGGAAGCTCCGTTGCCTTGGGCAGTTTCCAAAGATAATTACAGGACTTTGTGAAAATGAAGGTCTGTGAATTAGAATGAACTGAGACTAATAGCTGTCGATGTTTGATCACTTGGATTTAAATTAATTGTCACTACAAGGGATAATGAATGTCAGAATAAGACTGCCAATGTGGAAAAAATGCAACCTATAATTAAGTGCTCTAAATTGCAGAGCTTTTCCCCGATCCTTAAAATGATCACATCTATTCTTATTAAAAAAATAAAACAATAAAATGCTAGATGAAAGAAAAACCACCACCAGAATACCAAATCTTTTAGATTTTAGTTTTCAGCCAACTGGCTGTTAGAAATTGATTTCACTTTCCAAATTGTAAATAAAAAGCACTCTCAAAATAATAGTTTTAAATATTTTACAAACGCTCTTTATTTCAAACAATTTTATGAAAGTTGTACTCTAGTGATGCAAAAATAATCTGAAAGAAGCATAGTAAATGATTTAGGAAAAGGCAGGTCATTGTTTTGCTATTTTAAGTTCTCTTTCCCTGAGTAAGACTTTGGTAGTCTTGATTAGGGGTCATTGATGATGCGATGATGCAATGATACAATTTATTTGTTGTCATTTGAACCTCATTGTGGTTCAAACGAAATTTGGTTTCTGCAGTCCTACAAACAAGAAAAAGAACCAATACACAACATAATTTACACAAACATCCATCACAGTGAATCTCCTCCTCACTGTGATGGAAGGGAAAGTCTTATCTCTCCCCTGCTCTCCCCATTCTCCTCCCGATGTCAAAGTCAAATCCCCCGGCGGGCGCTAGCAAGTCTCGCGGCCATTAAAGCCACGCCGGGCGATGTAAGGCCCCACTCCAGGTCATTTTCAACCCCGCAACTCAGGCAGGAGAAGTTGCCGTTGCGGAAGCTCCGAAAAGCGGTCTCCCACCAGGGACCCGCAAGCTCCCGATGTCACCGTCCACCGGGCCAACGGCTGGAGCCTCCGAATCTCCGGGGTTGGGCCGTAGAAGAAGTAATAGTTAGAGATGCTCATAAATATTAGTTTTCTAAAACAGTATCCCTTTTCAATGATCATCTGGGTGCTAATGCAACCAACCAGCAAACATTGGTGTGATCAGACAGACTGAAAAGCAAGATGAAGAGTAAGAAGAGACTGTGATAAGGCTTCAATAATGCCGGAAACTAAAGCTGAATCCAGAATTATTTCAAGTGGCTTTGTTTTCAAAAATGAAAATTATTTTAGGCCAAGAACTAAAGATAGCATGAAGCCTATCATGGCATTGTCTGCTTCAACCTGCAGTAAGAATAGCAAAGTAATTCCCCAATATAAATGCTGCAGAACTACGGTTAGTTTGCACTCCACTATGAGGGGTCTAGTGACAGGATGCAGTTGAGAAATCACCAGCAAAGAGTAGCCACAAATATTGCATACTGGCACTTCGGAAGCGGAAGCCAGCTGTATACCTTGAAACTACCATCACCCATTTGAAATGGTTTAGAAGTTGAACACCACTATTAAACCACATTCCAGGACCCAACTTGTACACCTCTTGTGCATTCTTCAAAGGCCTTGAGACCCTTCTTAAGTGTGTCTTTTGAGAAATGCATCATCGCTTTAACAGAAAATCATGTACGACTTATCTATCTATACTATTAAAAGTCTCGACTTGTTTGTCTGTCTGGCTGTGATCTCAGGAGCTACGCCAAAACGGTACACAATAGCGCAAAATGTTTTGTAGAATCTTACTCAGTTTTTATCGTGGTCGTTCGTATCAAGTTTCTTCACATTTGATGTTATTTTTCACATTTAAATTATTGATATTTTTAGGTTTAAAAAAGCCACCGTTAACAAAATTTTTACTGTTAAAATCCTTGCTGCACCAGCTTCCAACAGACTTCGATACAAAGTTGCAATAGAGGAACACTCTGTGCTTCCACCAAATTTTCACCTGAAT
Source organism: Amblyraja radiata (assembly GCF_010909765.2). Classification (NCBI taxonomy): domain Eukaryota; kingdom Metazoa; phylum Chordata; class Chondrichthyes; order Rajiformes; family Rajidae; genus Amblyraja; species Amblyraja radiata. The sequence goes on from NC_045989.1 coordinate 10,525,344, forward strand.
GGGATATCACAGTCCTCCACCTGACATTTGCACCAATGTTGCCATCATACAACATTTACTCCAGCTCCTGACAGGACAGGAGGGGGAGGGTGAATTGGTATTGCAATTGGGGAAGTACAATTGGAATTTTTTTTAAAGTCCAGTGCTAGGGGATGCAGGGGAGTGCTGGAATCTTACGTTCGGTAACAGGTTGAGTTGGAGGACCACCCTCCCGTGGGGGCTACGGGTTAGTGGTGCAATATTGCGTTGGGGAACGGGTTGTATTGGGGGACCAGGCCTCCCGTGTGACAGGGACCCAACAGGGTCCCAGTTGGTCTAGTATATTATTAAAAGTCTTGACTTGTTTGTCTGTCTGTGATCTCAAGGAGCTACGCCAAAACAGTACACAAGAGCCAAATATTTTGCAGAATCTTACTCAGCTTTTTCCCGTCGTCGGTCTAATCAAGTTTCCTTCAGATTTGATGTTATATTTCACAAGTTATTGATATTTCAAGGTTTAAAAAAAAGCCAACTTTAACAAGATTTTTACTGTTAAAATCCTTGCTGCACCAGCTTCCAACAGACTTCGATACAAAGTTGCAATACAGGAAAACTCTGTGCTTCCACCAAGTTTTCACCTGAATGGGATATCAGTCATTCATTCGACTTTTGCAACAATGTTGTCATCATACAACACTTACTCCAGCTCCTGGCAGCAGGTGCTTCAACATATGTGGATTATTAAAAACATGCTTGCAGTTAAAGTTAATATGCCTCTTTTAATGGTACATTAAAGGCCAAATACAGTAGAAATTAATCTTAACCAGTACATAGGAAAAGGTGTTTGGATCCCATGACTTTTTAATGCTGAAGTCGTTTTTTAAAACATAGGAACAGAAAGTCTGCAACGTGACATTCATTTGGTGAAGCAGACTGAAAAGATTGACTTGCATTTGCATAGCATCTTTCATGGAAGTCCCAAAGCTTTAATTACTAATGAAATAATTTTAACCTGACTTTTAATTTAAGCAACATAACCTCCATAGGAAGCGAGTCTGAGACTTATAGTAGGCGACAGGATCTTCAACCAGCTAAGCACTATCACATAGTAGACAACTGGGAGTGGGAATTTGCAGAATGGCAAATCACAAGCACAAAAATAAATGTCCTAACTCCCTGAAATGCAGAATCCCTTGAGTGCATTTCACCTTGTAAAGCCAACCAATGAAAGATTATACTACTATGTGGTGTTTAGGCTCTAATAATAAGTCACACTTACAGCTGCTCTTATGGCTTCCTTTGCAAATGAAGAGTTCAGGTACGGGCAGAAAAGGTTTTTAAAAACAAACTCTATTAGGATGTCCCCAACCAGCCCAGAATTATAGAAGTGTTACATCTAATTACTTTTACAAGACTTACCTGTAATCTTTAGCCAGTTAACCGTGTCTACAATTCCAAACATCCCCCAGGCTATGATAATATGCAAATTGCAATTTGTGTCTGTCACCCAAGATTCTTCTGGGTGTGTATAAAGATAACATATATACGAAATAAATAACTTAATCATTTCTGGTATCATGATCATATTCCTGAATTCAGTTTATTCAAAGTAAAATCTGCGTATTTTTCAAGGTATGTCGACATAAAATTAAAAAAATATTTAAACTTACTGCAACAGAGATTCTGCCCAGTACGTGCTCAGGGATCTTTCTATATACATCCAAAGAGCCTCCTAAAGAAAATAATAACAAAGGGGAAAATATGTTAAATGAAGATTATTCCAATCAACTGTAAATTTCTTCATTAAATTGCTTTTGTATTCGTGACTAAGTGAAATACTGGAGAACTCTATCTGGTTCAAGGTCAAGTACAACAGCCAATTACTTAAGGCTAAGGGATATTTTAAAAAACGACTATTTCCAATTTTAGATAATCAGTAATTAGGTCTTATGCTTCTAATCAAATACCAGCTAACTGACATTTAAACAACAGAACTGACATTTTTGAAATATTTGTTTAAATGTAGTCATACTATTAAGAAATCACTGCTATACCATCATTTTTCTTGAATAAAGGCACACCGAACACATAGGCTTGTTGCCAATCAACTTAGTCGTAATGGGCTACTGCAAAAGCACTCTTGTGTTTGATGAGATAGAACATTTCCACCAATAGAGGAATAAGTATGATAAAAGTGATCCATTAGGAAAGCAATTCCAAAGACAGTGTGGGAAAAAAAATTATACTCCAGAACATACACCAAAGGGATTAAAAAAAACCCAGCTAGATGGACTCTTCTCCTTCTTCTTGCGTATGGCGTGCACAGCCTAACGTTGTAGGACAACTTGTTCTATTTGATCTTATTTGATTGTGCACGCCGGGTTGATTGCATTTGTCGAAACAGGGCGGACCACGTGAAGATTGCAATCTTCCACCCCTAGCTTGGTGGACAACCAACCTATTATCCGAGGAGGAAATTAATACATTATCATTAAAGAGGATACTGGTAGGGCAGTATCTTTTGAAGATGAAACCATGCTCAAATAAGCATCAATATCTGTGGAAAATCTAGTTTGATTACAACTCCAGTTTGGGAGGTAGCCCTAAGGAGCTATACCTGAAGATTGTGGCATCATCTGACAAATCATATGTCCAGCATTGGCCACTGCCTATGGAGTCATGCTCTAGGACTCCATAGAATTCTACTCTGGACCCCAGTATGCCCATGGTACCTTAAATCACAAAAGAAGTCAATGCCTCTGAAACAATATTCCCAGCGTAGGCTGTGCTTCTAAAATCATAACCCCAGTATGGATCCTGCGCCTGAAACTGCACTCCCAGTGTGGGAGTGGAGCCATATCCCCAGCATCATTGGTGCTACTGAAACCATAACCATTCACAGTGCCACTGGGTCCACACTCGCACTTACATTAAATCAATGCCTCACTGCAGGACAAAATGACCTAAATGACGCGTAAGAAAAAAGTACCATTTATCTTTCTAGATGCCCAAAAATATAAACAACCAATGGATAAGTCCCAATTATTTAACTGTTTTGCATGTTATTTAGCTGTCTATCCTGAGCATAACACCTACAGGTATTCAATGAATATTGTTTAGATTTTGTACACCCAATGCAGAAATCCCACAACCCTAACTAACCTATCAGCTTTGAATCCATTACAATCATGAAACCTTTTCTCAAGGCTCACACGAATCCTTTAAGCTATATTCCAAATTGAAATGTTGCCTATTTGCCATCCAAGTAGGTTTCAGCTAATAGTTCAAGTGGCATCAAATCTAGCTATATTCACTGATAAGCTGCAGGGCTGCTGCGGATTTAAGTGTGGCAGATTATTGTTGAAAAAGTGAAAAAGCATTTTTAGTAGCACATTGCAATACACGAATCTGTGGTTAGATTATTTTTCTCCGTAGCATTCCAATCCATTTGTGTCCTCGTTTTTTCTAGTTTTCATTTACATACCCTGACAGAAAGGAACATATGAATGCTGCTAGATTTTCACATGCCCAAGAGCTTACAACATAAGCATGAAACACCCATGTTCATTCGAGGCTATATAAATATTCTGACGTTTAAAATAATCCTCAAACTCACCATCCATGAATTCTGTACATATTGATATTCTGTTTTCCACGAAAAATGCGCCATAAAATCCTATTATATATGACGAGTCACACTGCAATCATTTAAGTGAAAAAAAGGACATTTTACTGAATAATCGTACAATTTGAACAATTCAAAAACAAAGTTAAAATTAGCAGTCTGGTGCTGCAAAATTACCTTATAAAGAATTTCTAATTCAGACATAATTTGTTTTTGAAGCTCCAGTGTAATGTCTAAGGGAATAACCTGGAAGAAAATTACATGTTAGTCATAAGGTAACTTTCTAAAAATTGTGACTTTAAAATATTAACTTAGAAATCTGGTTTAAATGTAGTCATACTATTATGAAATGGTGGACTCGGTGACTGTTGCAGCTTCATTCTTTCACCCCTTTCATTCATGGGCCTTCCAGCTCAAGCTTCAGTCGACCTTTGGTACTATTGAGAGTATTTCCATATTTAAACATGTCTTTCCTGGAACTGAGACTGGGTCTGGAAGTTCAGTAAGAGAGAGGATTGGGATCTGTTGACTGAGCATTCTGCCCTGGAGTCAAAATTGTGAGTAAGATAAATAATTGAGGGATTAGTTAGAGAATCGGGTACCTGACTGATAGACTGGGAATAGGAAATTGGGCGAGTGGATTGCGAGTGGATTGCGGGTGGTGGGCGACAGCCTGACTGAAAGACCGGGACAGGATGAGGTGTATCACTGAAAGATTGGGTTCATCCTGTGATGAAGGGAACAATAAGCAGATATTGGATTCAAGGGTCTGGAATCTTGGTGTATTGATGAAATTGGGAGCCAAGTAAAATATCAAGAGGCACATGGGGTCGGTGATTGGGCCTGAAGAGCCAAGGGCAAGATTGTGACCAAAGATCTATAGCATCTTTGATTGTGACCTTGTATTGCCTTGGTGTGATCCCAATTTGGCATTGTATTTGTGCTAATTTCAAGAATGGTTAACAATAATCAGTCTCAAGTCAAGGGTCTAATTTGTCCACTCAATGGGGAACACCGTCACCTTGTATGATAATTAGAGCACAAGGATGAATCACTCTGAAAATGCTCTATTATACAACCCATTTAAAAACATAATTATTCGATTGAAATTCCCGGCCAATATACCATACTGTAGATAAATGTAGATTTGTATTACTTTATTGTTGTCATGTGTACCAAGATACATTGAAAGCTTTGTTTATGTTATCCAGTCAAATCAGATTATGCATGGGTACAATGAAGCTAAACACAAATGCAACAGGAAGTGCAACGAGAAAAGTGCTAGAGTGCAGAATACCGTATTACAATATTATACTGTGACAGACAAAGTGCAGATCAAAAGATGTACAGGGTTCACAATGAGATAATTGGAAAATCAGTACTACACCCTTAACTTATGGGAAAACTATTCAGTAGTCTGATAACAGGGCAGAAGCTGTTCATGAATCTGTCAGTTCATGCTTTTAAGCTTTTGAATATTCTGCCTGACAGGAGACAGGAGAAGAGGATATGACCAGTGAAAATGTCCCTGATATGCTTCTATTATTTATGCACATACTGGTATCAATTACATGTTTTAAAATTTAGCAATCATAGCAATTGTGTAGGAGGCCAAAGCTGTAGAGAGAATTGATCTACTGAAGTAACCCACGAGTCAATGGTTTAAGAGACATTTAAGAGTGAGATAAGGATAGAATGGCATGAATTGTGAAGCAAGAGGAAGGAATATAGGTGGAAGAGGATGAGGGGCAGAAATGAGTGTGCAGCCTTATCTCCTTATGGCACACCTTTGTCCTGCAAATCAACCCCTCCCACCTCACCTCTATCCACCTGTCACTTGCCAGGCTTTGTCTCGTCCCCCCCCTCGATTCTCGCTTTCTCCCATTGGTATAATTAGTCTAAAAAAGAGTGCCAACACTAAACATCACCCATCCATGTGCTCCAGAGATGCTGCCTGACCTGCTGAATTACTCCAGCACGTTGTGAGTTTTTTGTCAACCCGCATCTGCAGTTCCTTGTGTCTACAAGTTTCAGACAGATCAAAGTACATCTTTTACTGAGTTGATGATCTTTCAGCAGCAGTCAATATTTGTTTTGGTTCGTGTCCCTAGAAATAGCCCATGGATCATTAAATCCTGTTTCACTGCTGCTCAGAGATCAAGGATCATGATATCCTCTTCCAGATTTCTTGGAAAATGCAAAGTCCACGAGGAGGTGGATGATCGGCCCACATGCACTGCAGCACTCTCAAAGGCAGTGCGCAGTGGAAGTGCGACATCAGCAGGCATTGATGTGGAGAGCCACTCTCGAAAATGGGCAGGTGAAGTCTTTGAGCTTCTTTCTGAATTCTGGGTGATGAGACATTCTGCAGTGATTTTGACCGTCAGCTCAAGAAGCTATCCAACAGAATTCACTGCTTTTGTTTATTATGTAACAAAGGGAAATAAGATTTGGATGAGGTGGTAGCGCAATAGAAAAGTCTGTAAGAATCACAGATTATGCCACAGCAAGGAACTATTTTGTCCTTTAAGTTCATGTTGACTTTTCGCACAGCAAATCTGTCTCATTCTTCTGCTTTTTCCTCATACCCCTGAAATTGATTTTCCTTTAAGTGTCTAGGCTTGATGAATCTTCAGCAATAACATAGGAAGAGGGTTCCAGATCATTACCACTCTCTGCATAGCAAAATATTCATCACACGTCCCATGTACATTTTGCCCATCAATTTAAATCTGTTTCCCTCAATATTTGAGCCTTCCACTAATGGGACAGCTTAGATTTACTTTATTGAACTCAATCATAATCTTATTCAGCCCTATCAAGTCTCCTCTCAGTCTTCTCTGCACCAAGGAAAATACCAACCGCTTTTCCAGTGTCTGAGACCAGGTTTGATCCTGGCCTCGGGTCTTGGCTGTGTGGAGTCTGTGCATTCTCCCTGTGACTACTTGGGTTTCCTCCCACTTGCCAAAGATGCATGAGTTGGTAGGTAAATTAAGTCTGTAAATTTCCTTTAGTATGTAGGTGAGTGATAGAATCTTGAGGATATCGAGACTATGGGGAAAAGGGGATTAATGAAGGATTAGTGGAAATGGTTGGTTGATGGTGCACATGGACTAGATGGGCTGAAGGGCTTGTTTATGTTCTATGTCTCACTAACTAATTTACGGGAAAAAGAGATGATTAAAATGCAAGTTTGTCTGGTTCAAGTGAAATGTTGCTCATCAGAAAATAATTTGTAATTAAAACAGAAATTAACAGAGGCCAATTCACTGGATGTTTTCAAGAGAGTTAGATAAAGCTCTTAGGGCTAACGGAATCAAGGGATATGGGGAGAGAGCAGTAATAGGGTACTGATTTTGAATGATCAGCCATGATCATGTTAAATGGTTCGAATGGCTGAATGGCCTACTCCTGCACCTATTTTCTATGTGTCTAAAGCTTAAAACATAAAAATTCATTGGAGCTAAAGAAATTCTGAGGCAAACAGCATATAACTGGTTAACTTGACACACAAAAGCCTTCATTTTTTATTTTTTTTTAAATGGTGGGGGACATATTTGAGATCATGTGACAACCCATT